>NW_027362764.1:50734817-51334817 GCF_046119375.1 Phyllobates terribilis
TTCAAACTCGGCCGGTGGTGGCAGAGAGTATTAATAATTGGGCTATCGTGAAGCTGACAGTGACCGTACGGAGGGCATTAAACACAGATTCCAGGCTGTGGAACCCAGGGTGTTGCGCCATACGCTCACTGGTCGCTTACCGATACCTACGTAGAGAGTAGTCTGGATCGCGTGCTTGCGACTCCGGACGAAATACGGACAGCGTGACGGCACGGTGAGATATTGTGTGTTCTCCCTGGTGTCATCCTGACTGTATGTGGGTGGAATCCCTAACAAATTGGTGGCAGTGGTGGGATTCCCTGAGAAATTGGTGGCAGCGGTGGGATTCCCTGACAAATTGGTGGCAGCGGTGGGACATTACAGAACATCAGTGGCTGGATTGAGCAATCATTCCTGTCACTGAAAACTTGCACGGTTCTTTCGAGAATTCTGTGCAGAGTTTTAAGAAATCAGACTCAGTGTTTTAATATTTTTGATCTGGAACATTACTATACGTGTAGCAGTTGCAGCCCCTCCCCTTCTCTTGTTTTTCTATCCTATCTTTTATTTGGCAATAATGGCTACACGTGGAGAACCCTGGTATCACCAGCAGACGAAGACTACTATCACTGCCCTCTGTGAGCTGATACAGATTGACCCCATGTGCAAAACCAAGGTCCAAATGATTGCTGAACTGTTGCAAGGTGATGCAGAGCCTGTCCGACAGCAGAGCCCTGATGATGGGGCGGCCAACCAAGGCCCAGATGGTGCTGCTGCAGGGGTCCCACCTGTGATTGCCAGCCATACCCGCAACCAGGGTAGTGTGGACCCCCACCTGCAGATGGCCTTGGAGCAGCTTGCCGCAGATGATCATGATGGACGACTGCAGCTGATCCTGAAAATCCAGGAGTGAGCGGAGCGCCAGGCCCAAGCTGACCGAGAGGCTGCTGAGCGCCAGGCACAAGCTGACCGTGAAGAGCGCCAGGCACAAGCTGACCGAGAGGCTGCTGAGCGCCATGCCCAAGCTGACCGGGAGGAGCGCCAGGCCCAAGTTGACCGACAACACCAGCTGGAGCTAGCCCAGATTCAGAAGGAGTCACCCTCTACGCAGACCCGTGAGTCCAACAGTACCAACTGCTTTAAACTCCGTCCTGAGCACTTCCCTGTGATGGAAAAGGATGGGGACTTGGACACATTCCTGCGAGGCTTTGAAAAGGTCTGCAGGCAGTATCAGCTGCCCACCGACCAGTGGGCTAGGTACTTAACTCCAGGGCTCCGAGGAAAAGCCTTGGAGGTGTGTGATTCCCTCCCTCGAGAACAAGATGGAGACTATGAGGCCGTCAAGCAGGCCCTGATAAAAAAGTACCAGCTGACTCCGGAGGTTTACCGGAAAAAGTTCAGAGCCCTCGAACGTGGACCACATGACACCTACAGTGATGTGGTTGACGGGCTCAGAACCAACTTTGAGCAGTGGATCCGAGGACTGTCAGTCACCATCTTCGAGGACCTGAAGGATCTGATGGTGAAGGACCAGTTTTTTCATCATTGCCCAATGGAAGTGAGGAAGTTTGTGCTTGACATGGAGCCGAAGGAAGCCGCCAAAGCAGCCCATATTGCGGATACCTATGAGGCCAACCGCACCCCAGAGGTGCGGAAGTAAGTCACCGCTAGCTGGAAAGGGGGTAAGCTGACGACCACCCCCAGTGTTCCAGCCAGCCGGCCCTCAGCGGATCCTGCCCCATCTCCCAGCACCTGGACTGCATTTGACTCCCGTAAGTGTTATACTTGTGACCAAATGGGTCACATCAGCCTTGTCTGCCCGGAGAGGCAGAAGATGAACCCCACACCTGAGGCCCCAGGGCCTACTGCAGCCACTCTTTTTGTGGGTGGGGTGGTTGGCCGGGCCCAGGAGAACTTACAACCCGTTACCGTGGGAAACACAGTTACTGTCGGCCTTAAGGACACTGGCGCAGAACGTACCCTGATCCACCCTGAGTTTGTGTTACCAGATGAACTCATTCCTGGGAAGACCCTGACTGTCACCGGGTTTGGGGGTGTCCGCCGTCCCATACCGATGGCCCGAGTTTTCCTGGACTGGGGTGCGGGGAGGGGGTTAAGGGAAGTGGGGGTGTCGGTGAATCTCCCCACTAATGTGCTATTGGGAACTGATCTGGGGCGGTTTGTTGCCCGATACATTCCTGACAACCCTCCCAGATCTGATATGTCATGTAATGCCACTGTCAAAAATGTGAAATGTGATGTCTAATAAAAGTGTGTGTTGTGGTAAAGGGGAACTCAGCCACTTCACCCCGCGGGGTGATGCTGCTGAGGATCGCCTAAAGCGAGCCAGTATAATTGCTAGGGGCAAGGGGAGCAGGCACGGACACCAGGAAGCAGGTCGTCCCGTGCAGGTGACCAGTGTCACACCAGATAGTGGCATGGTCAGTGGTAGCTGCCCCATGACTAGCACGGCTCAAGAGGTGATGTGGAAGAATGGGGAGAAACACGGGGATCATAGGGAAAGTGGTCCCATGCCGACGACCAGTGTCACGACAGACTGTGACATGGCCAGTCACAGCTCCCCCCTAGAGAGCACAGCTCTCAAGGTAAAAATGATAACAGGTAAAAAGGTAGGCCACATAACCAGGTGAGGTAACGGGAAAGTGTGTCCCCCTGTCTGTCAGGAGAATATGAGGAAGGTACCCATAGCCTGTCAGAGGTGTGAGCAAAATGTATCCCAAACCGGTCAGGGTGATCGGAAAGCTGGACCCTCAGGTTAGTGGGCAAATGGATCTGCGGCTTGTCGGATCAGCAGGAAGAGTGGGCTAGGAGGTGGGCTAAAGGGGCGACCTGTAAATCACCCCTTATGCCACCTCAAAGAGGGGAAGATGTCAGGAACATATTAATATCAGGAAAATGTTCTTCCATATCTGCCTGACATAGATGTTCACACCCCTCCCTTATTCCCCTTCTGCACAGCACAAAAGCCCCAATTAGCCCACACCTGGTAAATAGCTTATGCAAATGTACCTCCTCTTAACACAGACCTGAGATAGATTGACACCATCTCCCAGGCCAGAGTTTAGAGGAAAGAGGAAATGGTTTGTTAAGTTCAAAGGCACTCACAAACAATTCCCGAGCCTCAAAGGAAAATTTGTAGACGCACTGACTCCGATATGAAATATGAAATCTTGTGAGTTCCATAGGTCCGACAGTAGCGGGACCCATCTGTGTAGTGACCAAATCAGCCCAGGAATGTATAGGTAGTTTTCCAGGGCTGTAACCAAAATCAGGGAGATGTAGCGCAAAAACACCAAAATGGCAGAATGCAGCTATGTGATGTGTGATATCAAAATAAAGATAAAATCATAAGGGAAAAAATGGCGTAGTTTGCAAGCTTCTGCGATCAACGAGCAATGAGTTATCGCAGAAGTTAGCGTTTTTAATAAAAATGTACAGGCTGGAAACCGGCCCACATGATGTCACCATAAGGGACGTGGGGCCACATCTCCCCTTAGGTATAAGAGAATCTATGGAGAAGACAGGAGCACACATTGCCAGGGGGGAATAAGAATTATAAGCAACGGGTCCTGTTCAATAACAGCATAATCTGGAGAGCCCCTCCTCCATCTATGTTGAATCGTCTCCGCGATCGCATAGTATAAGTAAGTTATCTTCTCTTTCCTCCTGTTTATTTTATGTAACTGTGTATGTATTTTAATGCCTCCCTTGAACATCCTTGTATATATTTTTCCTAAACACTGCCTCCCTTTTGGATTAAATATAAAATGTAATAGTTCTGTTTCTTTTGTTCTGTAATCGTTCCCTTCCCCGAAGCCATATACGCTACCAAAACGCAGGCGTCCGGCCAGGCCTGTATTATATTTCAAACTCGGCCGGTGGTGGCAGAGAGTATTAATAATTGGGCTATCGTGAAGCTGACAGTGACCGTACGGAGGGTGTTAAACTGGGATTCCAGGCTGTGGAACCCAGGATGTTGCGCCATACGCTCACTGGTCGCTTACCGATACCTACGTAAAGAGTAGTCTGGATCGCATGCTCGCGACTCCTGACGAAATACGGACAGCATGGCGGCACGGGAAGATATTGTGTGATCTCCCCGGTGTCGTCTTGACTGTGTGTGGGTGGAATCCTTGACACTGTGTATATTATCCCTGTACAGTGACATCACTGTGTGTATTATCCCTGTACTGTGACATCACTGTGTGTATTATCCCTGTACTGTAACATCACTGTTTGTATTATCTCTGTACTGTGAAATCACTGTGTGTATTAACCCTGTACAGTGACATCACTGTGTTTATTATCCCTGTACTGTGACATCACTGTGTTTATTATCCCTGTACTGTGACATCACTGTGTGTATTATCTCTGTACTGTGACATTACTGTGTGTATTATCCCTGTACTGTGACATCACTGTGTGTATTATCCCTGCACTGTAACATCACTGTTTGTATTATCTCTGTACTGTGACATCACTGTGTGTATTAACCCTGTACAGTGACATCACTGTGTTTATTATCCCTGTACTGTGACATCACTGTGTTTATTATTCCTGTACTGTGACATCACTGTGTGTATTATCTCTGTACTGTGACATCACTGTGTTTGTTATCCCTGTACTGTGACATCACTGTGTGTATTATCTCTGTACTGTGACATCACTGTGTGTATTATCCCTGTACTGTGACATCACTGTGTGTATTATCCCTGTACTGTGACATCACGGTGTGTATTATCACTGTACTGTGACATCACTGTGTGTATTATCACTGTACTGTGACATCACTGTGTATATTACCCCTGTACTGTGACATCACTGTGTGTATTATCCCTATACTGTAACATCACTGTGCATATTATCCCTGTACTGTGACATCACTGTGTGTATTATCCCTGTACTGTGACATCACTGTGTGTATTAACTCTGTACTGTGACATAACTGTGTGTATTATTCCTGTACTGTGACATCACTGTGTGTATTATCCCTGTACTGTGACATCACTGTGTGTATTATCCCTGTACTGTGACATCACTGTGTGTATTTTCCCTGTACTTTGACATCACTGTGTTCATTTTATCTGTACTGTAACATCACTTTTTATTATCCCTGTATTGTGACATCACTGTGTTTATTATCCCTGTACTGTGACATCACTGTGTTTATTATCCCTGTACTGTGACATCACTGTGTGTATTATCGCTGTACGGTGGCATCACTGTGTGTATTATCCCTGTACTGTGACATCATTGTGTTTATTAACCCTGTACTATGACATCACTGTGTGTATTATGCCTGTACTGTGAAATCACTGTGTTTATTATCCCTGTACTGTGACATCACTGTGTTTATTATCCCTGTACTGTGACATTACTGTGTGTATTATCTCTGTACTGTGACATCACTGTGTGCATTATCCCTGTACTGTGACTTCACTGTGTGTATTATCCCTGTACTGTGACATCACTGTGTGCATTATCCCTGTACTGTGACATCACTGTGTGTATTATCCCTGAACTATGACATCACTGTGTTTATTTTTTCTGTACTGTGACATCACTGTGTGTTATCCCTGTACTATGACATCACTGTGTTTATTTTCTCTGTACTGTAACATCACTGTGTTTATTATCCCTGTACTGTGACATCACTGTGTGTATTATCCCTGTACTTTGACATCACTGTGTGTATTATCCCTGTACTGTGACATCACTGTGTTAATTTTCTCTCTACTGTAACATCACTGTGTTAATTATACCTGTACTGTGACATCACTGTGTATATTATCCCTGTACTGTGACATCACTGTGTATATTATCCCCGTACTGTGACATTACTCTGTGTATTATCCCTGTACTGTGACATCTCTGTGTTTATTATCCCTGTACTGTGACATCACTGTGTGTATTATCTCTGTACTGTAACATCAATCTGTGTATTATCCCTGTACTGTGACATCTCTGTGTTTATTATCCCTGTACTGTGACATCACTGTGTCTATTATCTCTGTACTGTAACATCAATGTGTGTATTATCCCTGTACTGTGACATCACTGTATGAATTATTCCTGTACTGTGAAATCACTGTGCTTATTTTCTCTGTACTATACATCACTTTGTTTATTATCCCTGTACTGTGACATCACTGTGTGAATTATCTCTGCACTGCGACATCACTGTGTTTACTATCCCTATACTGTGACATCACTGTGTGTATTATCTCTGTACTGTGACATCACTGTGTTTATTATCCCTGCACAGTGACATCACTGTGTTCATTATCCCTGTACTGTGACATCACTGTGTGTATTATTCCTGTAATGTGACATCACTCTGTGTATTATCCCTGTACTGTGAGATCACTGTGTTTATTTTCCCTGTACAGTGATATCACTGTGTGTATTATCTCTGTATTGTGACATCGCTGTGTTTATTATCCCTGTACTGTGACATCACTGTGATCATTATCCCTGTACCGTGACATCACTGTGTGTATTATCACTGTACTGTGACATCACTGTGTGTATTATCCCTGTACTGTGACATCACTGTGTTTATTATCCCTTTACTGTGACATCATTGTGTGTATTATCCCTGTACGGTGACAACATTGTGTGTATTATCCCTGTACTGTGATATCACTGTGTTTATTATCACTGTACTGTGAAAACAATGTGTGTATTATCCCTCTACTGTGACATCACTGTGTTTATTATCCCTGTACTGTGACATCAGTGTGTATTATCCCTGTACTGTGACATCACTGTGTTTATTATCCCTGTACTGTGACATCACTCTGCGTATTATCCCTGTACTGTGACATCACTGTGCCTATTATCCCTGTACTGTGACATCACTGTGTTTATTATCATTGTACTGTGACACCACTGTGTGTATTATCACTGTACTGTGACAACACTGTGTATATTACCCCTGTACTGTGACATCACAGGGTGTATTATCCCTGTACTGTGACATCACTGTGTTCATCATCACTGTACTATGACACCACTGTGTGTATTATCCTTGCACTGTGACATCACTTTGTATTATCACTGTACTGTGACATCACTATGTGTGTTATCCCTGTACTGTGACATCAGTGTGTTTATTATCCCTGTACTGTGACATCACTGTGTGTATTATCACTGTACAGTGACATCACTTTGTATATTACCCCTGATCTGTGACATTACTGTGTGTATTATCACTGTACTGTGACATAAATTTGTATATTACCCCCAGTACTGTGACATCACTGTGTTTATTATCCCTGTGCTGTGACATCACTGTGTTTATTATCCATGTACTGTGACATCACTGTGAGCATTATCTCTGTACTGTGACATCACTGTGTGTATTATCCCTGTACTGTGATACCACTGAATGTATCATCTCTGTACTGTGACATCACTCTGTGTATTATCTCTGTACTTTGACAACACTGTGTTTATGATCTCTGAACTGTGACACCACTGTGTGTATTATCTCTGTGCTGTGACATCACTCTGTTTATTATCCCTGTACTGTGACATCACTGTATTTATTATCCCTGCACTGTGACATCACTTTCCGTATTATCCCTGTACTGTGACATCACTGTGCGTATTATCCCTGTACTGTGACATTACTGTGTTTATTATCACTGTACTGTGACACCACTGTGTGTATTATCCCTGTACTGTGACATCACTCTGTGTATTATCCCTGTACTGTGAAATCACTTTTTTATTTTCTCTGTACTATTACATCACTGTGTGTATTATCCCTGTACTGTGACATCACTTTGTGTATTATCACTATACTGTGACATCACTGTGTATATTACCCCTGTACTGTGACATCACTGTGTGTTTTATCCCTGTACTGTGACATCACTGTGTTTATCATCCCTGTACTATGACACCACTGTGAGTATTATCCTTGTACTGTGACATCACTATGTGTGTTATCCCTGTACTGTGACATCTGTGTGTTTATTATCGCTGTACTGTGATATCACTGTGTGTTTTATCCCTGTACTGTGACATCACTTTGTATATAACCCCTGAACTGTGACATCACTGTGTGTATTATCACTATACTGTGACATCACTATGTATATTACCCCTGAACTGTGACATCACTGTGTGTATTATCCCTGTTCTGTGTCATAACTGTGTATATTACCCCCTGTACTGTGACGTCACTGTGTGTATTACCTCTGTAGTGTGACATCACTCTGTTTATTATCCCTGTACTGTGATATTACTGTGTTTATTATCCCTGTACTGTGACATCACTGTGTGTATTATCTCTGTACTGTGACATCATTGTGCTTATTATCCCTGTACTGGTACATCACTCTGTGTATTATCCCTGTACTGTGACATCACTGTGTGTATTATCCCTGTACTCTGCATCACTGTGTTTATTATGCCTGTACAAAGACATCACTGTGTTTATTATCTCTGTACTGTGACAGCACTGTGTGTATTATCTCTGTACCGTGACATCACTGTGTTTATTATCCCTGTACTGTGACATCACTGTGTGTATTATCACTGTACTGTGACAACATTGGGTTTATTATCCCTGTACTGTGACATCACTGTGTGTATTATCCCTGTACTGTGACATCACTGTGTTTGTTATCCCTGTACTGTGACATCACTGTGTGTATTATCTCTGTACTGTGACATCACTGTGTTTATTATCCCTGTACTGTGACATCACTGTGTTTATTATCCCTGTACTGTGACATCACTGTGTTTATTATTCCTGTACTTTGACATCACTGTGTGTATTATCTCTGTACTGTGACAGCACTGTGTGTATTATCTCTGTACTGTGACATGACTGTGTGTATTATATCTGTACTGTGTCATCACTGTGTTTATTATCTCTGTACTGTGACTTCACTGTGTTTATTATCACTGTACTGTTATATCACTGTGTTCATTATCCCTGTACTGTGACATCACTATGTGTATTATTCCGGTACTGTGACATCACTGTGTGCATTATCCCTGTACTGTGACATCATTGTGTTTATTTTCCCTGTACTGTGACATCATTGTGTGTATTATCCCTGTACTGTGAAATCACTGTGTTCATTATCCCTGTACTATGACATCACTGTGTGTATTATCTCTGTATTGTGTCATCACTGTGTGCATTATCCCTGTACTCTGACATCATTGTGTGTATTATCCCTGTATTGTGACATCACTGTGTGTATTATCCCTGTATTGTGATATCACTTTGTATATTACCCCTGAACTGTGATGTCACTGTGTGTATTATCAATATACTGTGACATCACTGTGTATATTACCCCTGAACTGTGACATCACTGTGTGTATTTTCTCTGTTATGTGTCATCACTGTGTATATTACCCCCTGTACTGTGACATCACTGTGTGTATTACCTCTGTACTGTGACATCACTGTGTTTATTATCCCTGTACTATGACATTACTGTGTTTAATATCCCTGTACTGTGAAATCACTGTGTGTATTATCTCTGTACTGTGACATCACTGTGTTTATTATCTCTGTACTGTGACTTCAATGTGTGTATTTTCCCTGTACTGTGACATCACTATGTGTATTACCCCAGTACTGTGACATCACTGTGTTTATTATCCCTGTACTGTGACATCACTGTGTGTATTATCCCTGCACTGTGACATCACTGTGTGTATTATCCCTGTACTGTGACATCATTGTGCTTATTATCCCTGTACTCGGACAACACTCTGTGTATTATCCCTGTACTGTGACATCACTGTGTGTATTATCCCTGTACTGTGACATCACTGTGCATATTTTCTCTGTACTGTAACATTTTTGTGTTTATTATCCCTGTACTGTGACATCACTGTGTTTATTTTCATGCACTGTGACATCACTGTGTGTATTATCCCTGCCCTGTGACATCACTGTGTGTATTATCCCTGTACTGTGACATCATTGTGCTTATTATTCCTGTACTGGGACATCACTCTGTGTATTATCCCTGTACTGTGACATCACTGTGTGTATTATCCCTGTACTGTGACATCACTGTGTATATTTTCTCTGTACTGTAACATTATTGTGTTTATTATCCCTGTACTGTGACATCACTGTGTTTATTATCCCTGTACTGTGAGGTCACTGTGTTTATTGTCCCTGCACTGTGACATCACTGTGTGTATTATCTCTGTACTGTGACATCACTGTGTGTTATCCCTGTACTGTGACATCATTGTGCTTATTATCCCTGTACTGTGACATCACTGTGTTTATTATCCCTATACTAAGTCATCACTGTGTTTATTTTCTCTGTACTGTGACAACACTGTGTGTATTATCTCTGTACTGTGACATCACTGTGTTTATTATCCCTGTACTGTGACATCACTGTGTTTATTCTCCCTGTACTGTGACATCACTGTGTGTATTATCCCTGCACTGTGACATCACTGTGTTTGTTATCCCTGTACTGTGACATAACTGTGTGTATTATCTCTGTACAGTGACATCACTGTGTTTATTATCCCTGTACTGTGACGTCACTGTGTTTATTATCCCTGTACTGTGACATCACTGTGTTTATTAGTCCTGTACTTTGACATCACTGTGTGTATTATCTCTGTGCTGTGACAACACTGTGTGTATTATCTCTGTACTGTGACATCATTGTTTTTATTATTCCTGTACTTTGACATCACTGTGTGTATTATTCCTGTACTGTGACAACACTGTGTGTATTATATCTGTACTGTGTCATTACTGTGTGTATTATCCCTGTACTGTGACATCACTGTGTGTATTATCTCTGTACTGTGATTTCACTGAGTTTATTATCCCTGTACTGTTATATCACTGTGTTCATTATCCCTGTATTGTGACGTCACTATGCTTATTATCCCTGTACTGTGACATCACTGTGTGTATTATCCCTGTACTGTGACATCATTGTGTTTATTTTCCCTGTACTGTGACATCATTGTGTGTATTATCTCTATATTGTGTCATCACTGTGTGCATTATCCCTGTACTGTGACATCACTGTGTGTATTATCCCTGTACTGTGACATCACTGTGTGTATTATCCCTGTACTGTGACATCACTGTGTATATTTTCTCTGTACTGTAACATTTTTGTGTTTATTATCCCTGTACTGTGACATCACTGTGTTTATTTTCATGCACTGTGACATCACTGTGTGTATTATCCCTGCCCTGTGACATCACTGTGTGTATTATCCCTGTACTGTGACATCATTGTGCTTATTATCCCTGTACTGGGACATCACTCTGTGTATTATCCCTGTACTGTGACATCACTGTGTGTATTATCCCTGTACTGTGACATCACTGTGTATATTTTCTCTGTACTGTAACATTATTGTGTTTATTATCCCTGTACTGTGACATCACTGTGTTTATTATCCCTGTACTGTGAGGTCACTGTGTTTATTGTCCCTGCACTGTGACATCACTGTGTGTATTATCTCTGTACTGTGACATCACTGTGTGTTATCCCTGTACTGTGACATCATTGTGCTTATTATCCCTGTACTGTGACATCACTGTGTTTATTATCCCTATACTAAGTCATCACTGTGTTTATTTTCTCTGTACTGTGACAACACTGTGTGTATTATCTCTGTACTGTGACATCACTGTGTTTATTATCCCTGCACTGTGACATCACTGTGTTTATTCTCCCTGTACTGTGACATCACTGTGTGTATTATCCCTGTACTGTGACATCACTGTGTTTGTTATCCCTGTACTGTGACATAACTGTGTGTATTATCTCTGTACAGTGACATCACTGTGTTTATTATCCCTGTACTGTGACGTCACTGTGTTTATTATCCCTGTACTGTGACATCACTGTGTTTATTAGTCCTGTACTTTGACATCACTGTGTGTATTATCTCTGTGCTGTGACAACACTGTGTGTATTATCTCTGTACTGTGACATCACTGTTTTTATTATTCCTGTACTTTGACATCACTGTGTGTATTATTCCTGTACTGTGACAACACTGTGTGTATTATATCTGTACTGTGTCATTACTGTGTGTATTATCCCTGTACTGTGACATCACTGTGTGTATTATCTCTGTACTGTGACTTCACTGAGTTTATTATCCCTGTACTGTTATATCACTGTGTTCATTATCCCTGTATTGTGACGTCACTATGCTTATTATCCCTGTACTGTGACATCACTGTGTGTATTATCCCTGTACTGTGACATCATTGTGTTTATTTTCCCTGTACTGTGACATCATTGTGTGTATTATCTCTATATTGTGTCATCACTGTGTGCATTATCCCTGTACTGTGACATCACTGTGTGTATTATCCCTGTACTGCGACATCACTGTGTTTATTATCCCTGTATTGTGAAATCACTGTGTGTATTATCCCTGTACTGTGACATCACTGTATGTGTTATCCTTGTACTGTGACATCACTGTGTGTATTATCCCTGTACTGCGACATCACTGTGTTTATTATCCCTGTATTGTGAAATCACTGTGTGCATTATCCCTGTACTGTGACATCACTGTGTGTATTATCCCTGTACTGCGACATCACTGTGTTTATTATCCCTGTATTGTGAAGTCACTGCGTTTATTATCTCTGTACTGTGACATCACTGAGTGTATCATCTCTGTACTGTGACATCACTGTGTGTATTATCTCTGTACTGTGTCATCACTGTGTGTATTATCCCTGTACTGTGACATCACTGTGTGTATTATCCCTTTACTTTGACATCACTGTGTGTATTATCCCTGTACTGTGACATCACTTGTGTTTATTGTCCCTGTACTGTGACATCACTGTTTTTATAATTCCTGTACTGTGTCATCGCTGTGTTCATTATCCCTGTACTGTGACATCACTGTGTGTATTATGCCTGTACAATGACATCATTGTGTGTATTATCCCTGTACTGTGACATCACTGTGTTCATTATCCCTGTACAGTGACATCACTGGGTGTATTATCCCTGTACTGTGACATCACTGTATGTGTTATCCCTGTATTGTGACTTTACTATGTTTATTATTCCTGTACTTTGACATCAGTGCGTTTATTATCTCTGTACTGTGACATCACTGAGTGTATTATCTCTGTACTGTGACATCACTGTGTGTATTATCTCTGTACTGTGTCATCACCTTGTGTATTATCCCTGTACTGTGACATCACTCTGTTTATTATCCCTGTACTGTGACATCACTGTGTGTATTATCACTGTAGTATGGCATCACTTTGTATATTACCCCTGATCTGTGACATTACTGTGTGTATTATCACTGTACTGTGACATCACTTTGTATATTACCCCTGAACTGTGACATCACTGTGTGTATTCTCTCTGTACTGTGTCATCACTGTGTATATTACCCCCATTACTGTGACATCACTGTGTGTATTACCTCTGTACTGTGACATCACTGTGTTTATTATCCCTGTAATGTGACATCACTCTTCTTATTATCCCTGTACTGTGACATTACTGTGTGTATTATCTCTGTACTGTGACATCACTGTGTGTATTATCCCTGTACTGTGACATCACTGAGTGTATCATCTCTGTACTGTGACATCACTGTGTTTATTTTCCCTGAACTGTGACATCACTGTGTGTATTATCTCTGTACTGTGACATCAGTGTGTTTATTATCCCTATACTGTGACATCATTGTGTGTATTATCCCTGTACTGTGACACCACTGTGTGTATTATCCCTGTACTATGACATCACTCTGTGTATTATCCCTGTACTGTGACATCACTTTTTTTATTTTCTCTGTACTATGACATCACTGTGTGTATTATCCCTGTACTGTGACATCTCTTTGTGTATTGTCTCTATACTGTGACATCACTGTCTATATTACCCCTGTACTGTGACATCACTGTGTGTATTATCCCTGTACTGTGACATCGCTGTTTTTATCCTCCCTGTACTATGACACCACTGTGTGTATTATCCTTGTACTGTGACATCACTGTGTGTATTATCCCTGTACTGTGACATCACTATGTGTGTTATCCCTGTACTGTGACATCTGTGTGTTTATTATCCCTGTACTGTTACATCACTGTGTGTATTATCCCTGTACTGTGACATCACTTTGTATATTACCCCTGAACTGCGACATCACTGTATGCATAGGCGGATTATAATGAGGGCAATCCGGGCTACCGCCCGGGGCCCTGAGCCTGCAGGGGGCCCGCGGCTACGGGCGGGGTGTCTAATGTCGGATTGCCCTCATTATATGTGCGGGCCGCCGCGGCACATACCGGTAGCAGTGGCGGGAGGGAGGGCCCCGGACCGCTCCCTCAGCAGCGGCCGCCGCCACTTCTTCATCGGCCGGGCCAGCACTGCAGCAGTTAACTTCCCTGTGCTGGCCCGGCCGCGTCACTGCTAGGAGACACAGCCCTGTGCGCGGCCGTGTCCCCTTGCTGTGACGTCACTGCGCATGTCAGGAACTTCCTTGCGTCTCACTGCTCTCTTCTGCGTTCCAGCACGCGCACCGGAAGTCCACATGTTTGCACTGCGCATGACCGGATATGCATTAGCGGTATCACCACGCACACGGCATTAATCATTGTACCGGGTATAAGAAGGATGAGGTTTCACTCCTGCTACCCCGCACGGCGTCCCACCGCTACACATGCCAAGCATATATCCCAATCTACCAGGTATGTTCATTAATGGTGTTCATTAATGGTGTTCTTTCGCTGTTTCTTCATTGCCTATGTGTGTTTGCCATTGTCCAATTCTGTTTTCACATGTGCCTGTCATCTATAAGGATTTCTTTAAGTACAACTAAGATTCGTTCTCTCCTCCCTCCCTACTTGAACCCCCCCCCCTTTTTTTTTCAAAAAACGCAGCATGAAAATACTGGGCTACAAGTGACTCCATATTAGTCCCTAAAAATTACCGAGCAAAGCCCGTAATGTATTTTATATATCAAATTCTCATGTTAGTTCCTAAGTACCATTGCATAAAACCCTATATACCATTATGTATGTTATCTTTACTCTTGGATACCACATGAACTAATTATGTCTTATGCTTAATTATAAAGCGAATACGTTTACGTACTCTCTTGGCATATATGGACTATGATTGTTTAATTGCTTATGTTTTGGATTTATAACTGGATTTCTAATGTTTATCATTTTGTTTATGTTTAAGAAAAGGCCCTGAAAAAGCCCATGTAAGGTCGAAACGTTGGCCTATGCATCTCCTATGGGGTTTCTTTCAAATAAAGAATAAATTCTTTTTTATCTACACTGGAGTGCCGGAGTTCTTTTGATATTTTAGTAATGCATTACTTCAGAGCACCCTAATATTTTGACAGTGAAGCGACCCCTCACTTTATCTACTTTATCTCTGTACTGTGACATCACTGTGTGTATTATCCCTGTACTGTGACATCACTGTGTGTATTATCCCTGTACTATGACATCACTGTGTGTATTATCACTGTACTGTGACATCACTGTGTGTATTATCACTGTACTGTGACAACACAGTGTATATTATCCCTGTACTGTGACATCACTGTGTGTATTATCCCTGTACTGTGACATCACTGTGTTTGTTATCCCTGTACTGTGACATCACTCTGCGTATTATCCCTGTACTGTGACATCACTCTGCATATTATCCCTGTACTGTGACATCACTCTGCATATTATCCCTGTACTGTGACATCACTGTGTTTATTATCCCTGTACTGTGACACCACTGTGTGTATTATCCCTGTACTGTCACATCACTGCCTGTATTATCCCTGTACTGTCACATCATAGGCGGATTATAATGAGGTCAATCCGGGCTACCGCCTGGGGCTGCCATGGGGCCCGGGGCTTCCAGGGGCCTGTGGCCAGATTGACCTCATTATAATGTGTGACAAGAGGGCCCAGGAGTCGGAAGATGGAATCTGCTCTGCTGTGTCCGGCGGCGCTGTGAGGATGACTCACCAGCAACTGACTGTGTAAGTGCAGGAGAGGAGGCTCCGCCCACCTGCTCCGGCCTCCAGCAGAGCACAAAGCCAGCTTACAGCATGGCCACTGCTCTCCCTGCCCCCTGCCCGGGTCTGAATGTTACCTCTCCGCTCTCCCCCTCCTGCCCTGCAATTATACCAGAGCTCTGCAGTCGGGCCTCAAGAGGAGGGGAGGCTGCCCCACAGAGAAGATGGAAGAACCTGCATCATGTACAGAAAGGGTAAGTCCATGTGCAGTGTGTGTGTGTTTTATTTATATATATATATATATATATATATATATATATATATATGTGTATGTATGTATGTATATGTGTGTGTGTGTATGTATCTATGTCTATGTATTTGTGGACCATCAGAGGGGCTCACTCGCTGTCGTGGCCTGGGCTGCTTCCCCTGTGCAGGACCGCTGGCACTTCACCTGACATGGCCGTGAGCTGTGCGGCTGTGTCTGGTATTAATGACATGGCAGGGGTGACACTGCGCCTATAATTGTGCTTGTGTATTGCCCCTGCCGCGCCATTACTACCAGACAAAACCGCACAGCGCACGGCCATGTTAGGTGAAGTCCCGGCAATCAAGCAGCGCCAGAGGTCCTACACAGATGCTGTAGAAGCAGCCCAGGCCCCAACGGCGAGTGGGCCCCTCTGATGGTCCAGGGCCATGTCTGTGACATGCCGGCGGCCCTGCACTGAGACATGCCTGAGGAGCTGCTGGACAGGACAGTTTTATGTGTTTATAAGATATGTACGTATGCATGTGTCTTTGCGCATATCTGCGTACCGTGTGCATGTGTGCGCATATCTGCATATCGTGCGTGCGCAAGTGTGCTGGCCCGGCCGCATCACAGCTAGAAGACACGGCCCTGTGCGCGGCAGTGTCTGCTAGCGTGACGTCATGCAGTGTGCCCTGCACTGCTTCTTACCACCATAGAGGAGCTGGACGACTGGAGCCGAGCAGGGGGACGGTGAGTGATGTGTCAATGTGTGCAGATATCATTGTGTGATATGTCTGTTTATATGTATTTTTGTGTTTCAAATGTGTTTATGGCTATGTGCCCACGATGCAGAAATGCTGCATATTTTTTCCGCTTCTCCCTGGCAGGAAAAACGCATGCAGATTTTACATGCGTTTTTCCCCCCAGGTAGAAGTGTTTGTCAAGCGTTTTTGCATGCATTTCATGGCAGGTCCTTTCACACAACCGCGACGCATACAACAGACCGGACGTATCGCTGAGGAGACCGGGGGCCATCGGAAGGTGAGTATAATCTTTATTTTTTTTATTTTAAATTCTTTTTTTTACAAGTACTATGGTGCCCGGGTCTGGATGAGAGCCTCCTCTTCTCAAAACCCGGGTACCATCCGCACATTGAATCGCTTAATATCCGCATGTGCACATGTAGTCATGCGGATATTAAGCGATTCAATGCAAGTCAATGGCGGCAATTACGCTGCGTGTCCGCAAAATTAATTGACATGCTGCGTTTTTTTCCGCAATGATAATCCACATTGGAAATTTCCGCAGCATGTGCATAGCACATGCGGATTATCATTGGAGACCATGGGGCACGTATTACCAAGCGTTTTTTCAGCGTTTTCGCTGCGGAAATTCCGTGGCAAAAACGCTTGAAAAACGCACAGTGGGCACGCAGCCTATGCGTGTATGTATTTGTCTTTGTATATGTTTGTTTGTGTGTGTGCGGCCTCCTGCTGTATCTGGTGGGGGGCGCCGTGCGACCGCCGGCTGTATCTGGGGGGGGCACCGTGCGTCCTCCGGCTGTATCTGGGGGGGCCCCGTGCGTCCTCCGGCTGTATCTGGGGGGGCGCAGTGCGGCCTCCGGCTGTGTCTGGGGGGGGCGCCGTGCGGCCTCCTGCTGTATGTGGGGGGGGCGCCGTGCAGCCTCCTGCTGTATGTGGGGGGGCGCCGTGCGGCCTCCTGCTGCATCTGGGGGGGCGCCATGCGGCCTCCTGCTGTATCTGGGGGGGCGCCGTGTGGCCTCCGGCTGTATCTGGGGGGGCGCCGTGCGGCCTCCTGCTGTGTATAGGAGAATTATGTGAAAGCTCATATTATACAGTATGAGACCCTACATACATAGGGGGATGTCAGCATACTTAATTGTGCTCAATATTAAGTCATACAATTAATATAAAAAAATAATTATAATTAATATATTAATATTGTGCAGAATTAATTTCACATGAACTATCACATGATCTATCAAAGGGGATCATGTGACAAGTCATGTGATACATCAGGTGTGTGTGTGGGGGGGGGGGGCATGCCGTCTAAACTGCCCGGGGCCCTTGCTACTCTTAATCCATCACTGTGTGTATTACTCCTGTACTGTGACATTACTGTGTGTATTATCACTGTACTTTGATATCACTGTATATTACCCCTGTACTGTGACATCACTGTGTGTATTATCCCTGTACTGTGACATCACTGTGTTTATTATCCCTGTATTGTGACATCACTGTGCGTATTATCCCTGTACTGTGACATCACTGTGCGTATTATCCATGTATTGTGACATCACTGTGTTTATTATCTTTGTACTGTGACATCACTGTGTGTATTATCCCTGTACTGTGACATCACTGTGTGTATTATCCGTGTACTGTGACATCACTGTGTTTATTATCCCTGTACTGTGACATCACTGTGTGTATTATCCCTGTACTGTGACATCACTGTGTGAATTATCTCTGTACTGTGACATCACTGTGTGTATTATTCCTGTACTGTGACATCACTGTGTGTATTATCTCTGTACTGTGACATTACTGTGTTTATTATCCCTGTACTGTGACATCACTGTGTGTATTATCCCTGTACTGTGACATCACTGTGCGTATTATCCCTGTACTGTGACATCACTGTGTTTATTATCCCTGTACTGTGACATCACTGTGTTTATTATTCCTGTACTGTGACATCACTGTGTGTATTATCCCTGTACTGTGACATCACTGTTTATTATCCTGTACTGTGACATCACTGTGCGTATTATCCCTGTACTGTGACATCACTGTGTGTATTATCTCTGTACTGTGACATCACTGTGTGTATTATCCCTGTACTGTGACATCACTGTGTTTATTATCCCTGTACTAAGACATCACTGTGTTTATTATCTTTGTACTGTGACAACACTGTGTGTATTATCTCTGTACTGTGACATCACTGTGTGTATTATTCCTGTACTGTGACATCACTGTGTGTATTATCTCTGTACTGTGACATCACTGTGTGTATTATTCCTGTACTGTGACATTACTGTGTTTATTATCCCTGTACTGTGACATCACTGTGTGTATTATTCCTGTACTGTGACATTACTGTGTTTATTATCCCTGTACTGTGACATCACTGTGTTTATTATTCCTGTACTGTGACATCACTGTGTGTATTATCCCTGTACTGTGACATCACTGTGTTTATTATTCCTGTACTGTGACATCACTGTGTGTATTATTCCTGTACTGTGACATCACTGTGTGTATTATCTCTGTACTGTGACATTACTGTGTTTATTATCCCTGTACTGTGACATCACTGTGTGTATTATCCCTGTACTGTGACATCACTGTGCGTATTATCCCTGTACTGTGACATCACTGTGTTTATTATCCCTGTACTGTGACATCACTGTGTGTATTATTCCTGTACTTTGACATCACTGTGTATAATCCCTGTACTGTGACATCACTGTGTTTATTATCCCTTGTAAGGCAGTGACTGGGATCGTATACGAGGGACGTTATATATCCCCAGAATGTGTACAGAGACCTATTAAATCCATTGGAGTGCATTGTAGTCACAAACTCACCTGCGGCTGCAATGCAGAAATGAAGGTGAGCAATGACCTAGTCAGACTACCTGGCTAAGGCAGATTAAGTAAAACCCGGCAGGGCCTTCATTTCTTGGAGGAGGTCATAGGAGGCAGTGGGGCGGCCTCACCCCTTCAGCCCCGGTTTTCCAGTGGCTCTTGCCACAGGTTCTTTAAAACCCCGGCACTAAGGATTAGTGTTGTTCTATGTTGGGTCCTGCTAGGAGCATAGCAGGAAAGCTCAGCAGGATTGAGTGTGGCTGAACCACCGCCTGGGAAGGCTCTGCAACTGTCAGGCTCCGAGCGAACCAGCACGGCCGTTGCCCCCGGCAACCGTTGTTTATGGACTCATGTTAACCCGGCTGCGAACCGGAGGACTTTCTGTTTACCCGTGAGTTGCTGAATAAAAGCTGTTTATGTTATACTTGCTTGGGTCACTGCCTCAGTTTCTGCACGGTGTGAACACCGCCGCCTTACACCCTGTACTGTGACATCACTGTGTGTATTATCTCTGTACTGTGGCATTACTGTGTGTATTATCCCTGTACTGTGACATCACTGTGTGCATTATCCCTGTACTGTGACATAACTGTGTGTATTATCTCTGTACTGTGGCATTACTGTGTTTATTATCCCTGTACTGTGACATCACTGTGTGTATTATCCCTGTACTGTGACATCACTGTGTTTGTTATCCCTGTACTGTGACATCACTCTGCGTATTATCCCTGTACTGTGACATCACTCTGCATATTATCCCTGTACTGTGACATCACTGTGTTTATTATCCCTGTACTGTGACACCACTGTGTGTATTATCCCTGTACTGTCACATCACTGCCTGTATTATCCCTGTACTGTCACATCATAGGCGGATTATAATGAGGTCAATCCGGGCTACCGCCTGGGGCCCGGGGCTTCCAGGGGCCTGTGGCCAGATTGACCTCATTATAATGTGTGACAGGAGGGCCCAGGAGTCGGAAGATGGAATCTGCTCTGCTGTGTCCGGCGGCGCTGTGAGGATGACTCACCAGCAACTGACTGTGTAAGTGCAGGAGAGGAGGCTCCGCCCACCTGCTCCGGCCTCCAGCAGAGCACAAAGCCAGCTTACAGCATGGCCACTGCTCTCCCTGCCCCCTGCCCGGGTCTGAATGTTACCTCTCCGCTCTCCCCCTCCTGCCCTGCAATTATACCAGAGCTCTGCAGTCGGGCCTCAAGAGGAGGGGAGGCTGCCCCACAGAGAAGATGGAAGAACCTGCATCATGTACAGAAAGGGTAAGTCCATGTGCAGTGTGTGTGTGTTTTATTTATATATATATATATATATATATATATATATATATATATATATATGTATATGTGTGTGTGTGTATGTATCTATGTCTATGTATTTGTGGACCATCAGAGGGGCTCACTCGCTGTCGTGGCCTGGGCTGCTTCCCCTGTGCAGGACCGCTGGCACTTCACCTGACATGGCCGTGAGCTGTGCGGCTGTGTCTGGTATTAATGACATGGCAGGGGCGACACTGCGCCTATAATTGTGCTTGTGTATTGCCCCTGCCGCGCCATTACTACCAGACAAAACCGCACAGCGCACGGCCATGTTAGGTGAAGTCCCGGCAATCAAGCAGCGCCAGAGGTCCTACACAGATGCTGTAGAAGCAGCCCAGGCCCCAACGGCGAGTGGGCCCCTCTGATGGTCCAGGGCCATGTCTGTGACATGCCGGCGGCCCTGCACTGAGACATGCCTGAGGAGCTGCTGGACAGGACAGTTTTATGTGTTTATAAGATATGTACGTATGCATGTGTCTTTGCGCATATCTGCGTACCGTGTGCATGTGTGCGCATATCTGCATATCGTGCGTGCGCAAGTGTGCTGGCCCGGCCGCATCACAGCTAGAAGACACGGCCCTGTGCGCGGCAGTGTCTGCTAGCGTGACGTCATGCAGTGTGCCCTGCACTGCTTCTTACCACCATAGAGGAGCTGGACGACTGGAGCCGAGCAGGGGGACGGTGAGTGATGTGTCAATGTGTGCAGATATCATTGTGTGATATGTCTGTTTATATGTATTTTTGTGTTTCAAATGTGTTTATGGCTATGTGCCCACGATGCAGAAATGCTGCATATTTTTTCCGCTTCTCCCTGGCAGGAAAAACGCATGCAGATTTTACATGCGTTTTTCCCCCCAGGTAGAAGTGTTTGTCAAGCGTTTTTGCATGCATTTCATGGCAGGTCCTTTCACACAACCGCGACGCATACAACAGACCGGACGTATCGCTGAGGAGACCGGGGGCCATCGGAAGGTGAGTATAATCTTTATTTTTTTTATTTTAAATTCTTTTTTTTACAAGTACTATGGTGCCCGGGTCTGGATGAGAGCCTCCTCTTCTCAAAACCCGGGTACCATCCGCACATTGAATCGCTTAATATCCGCATGTGCACATGTAGTCATGCGGATATTAAGCGATTCAATGCAAGTCAATGGCGGCAATTACGCTGCGTGTCCGCAAAATTAATTGACATGCTGCGTTTTTTTCCGCAATGATAATCCACATTGGAAATTTCCGCAGCATGTGCATAGCACATGCGGATTATCATTGGAGACCATGGGGCACGTATTACCAAGCGTTTTTTCAGCGTTTTCGCTGCGGAAATTCCGTGGCAAAAACGCTTGAAAAACGCACAGTGGGCACGCAGCCTATGCGTGTATGTATTTGTCTTTGTATATGTTTGTTTGTGTGTGTGCGGCCTCCTGCTGTATCTGGTGGGGGGCGCCGTGCGACCGCCGGCTGTATCTGGGGGGGGCACCGTGCGTCCTCCGGCTGTATCTGGGGGGGCCCCGTGCGTCCTCCGGCTGTATCTGGGGGGGCGCAGTGCGGCCTCCGGCTGTGTCTGGGGGGGGCGCCGTGCGGCCTCCTGCTGTATGTGGGGGGGGCGCCGTGCAGCCTCCTGCTGTATGTGGGGGGGCGCCGTGCGGCCTCCTGCTGCATCTGGGGGGGCGCCATGCGGCCTCCTGCTGTATCTGGGGGGGCGCCGTGTGGCCTCCGGCTGTATCTGGGGGGGCGCCGTGCGGCCTCCTGCTGTGTATAGGAGAATTATGTGAAAGCTCATATTATACAGTATGAGACCCTACATACATAGGGGGATGTCAGCATACTTAATTGTGCTCAATATTAAGTCATACAATTAATATAAAAAAATAATTATAATTAATATATTAATATTGTGCAGAATTAATTTCACATGAACTATCACATGATCTATCAAAGGGGATCATGTGACAAGTCATGTGATACATCAGGTGTGTGTGTGTGGGGGGGGGGCATGCCGTCTAAACTGCCCGGGGCCCTTGCTACTCTTAATCCATCACTGTGTGTATTACTCCTGTACTGTGACATCACTGTGTGTATTACTCCTGTACTGTGACATTACTGTGTGTATTATCACTGTACTTTGATATCACTGTATATTACCCCTGTACTGTGACATCACTGTGTGTATTATCCCTGTACTGTGACATCACTGTGTTTATTATCCCTGTATTGTGACATCACTGTGCGTATTATCCCTGTACTGTGACATCACTGTGCGTATTATCCATGTATTGTGACATCACTGTGTTTATTATCTTTGTACTGTGACATCACTGTGTGTATTATCCCTGTACTGTGACATCACTGTGTGTATTATCCGTGTACTGTGACATCACTGTGTTTATTATCCCTGTACTGTGACATCACTGTGTGTATTATCCCTGTACTGTGACATCACTGTGTGAATTATCTCTGTACTGTGACATCACTGTGTGTATTATTCCTGTACTGTGACATCACTGTGTGTATTATCTCTGTACTGTGACATTACTGTGTTTATTATCCCTGTACTGTGACATCACTGTGTGTATTATCCCTGTACTGTGACATCACTGTGCGTATTATCCCTGTACTGTGACATCACTGTGTTTATTATTCCTGTACTGTGACATCACTGTGTGTATTATCCCTGTACTGTGACATCACTGTTTATTATCCTGTACTGTGACATCACTGTGCGTATTATCCCTGTACTGTGACATCACTGTGTGTATTATCTCTGTACTGTGACATCACTGTGTGTATTATCCCTGTACTGTGACATCACTGTGTTTATTATCCCTGTACTAAGACATCACTGTGTTTATTATCTTTGTACTGTGACAACACTGTGTGTATTATCTCTGTACTGTGACATCACTGTGTGTATTATTCCTGTACTGTGACATCACTGTGTGTATTATCTCTGTACTGTGACATCACTGTGTGTATTATTCCTGTACTGTGACATTACTGTGTTTATTATCCCTGTACTGTGACATCACTGTGTGTATTATTCCTGTACTGTGACATTACTGTGTTTATTATCCCTGTACTGTGACATCACTGTGTTTATTATTCCTGTACTGTGACATCACTGTGTGTATTATCCCTGTACTGTGACATCACTGTGTTTATTATTCCTGTACTGTGACATCACTGTGTGTATTATTCCTGTACTGTGACATCACTGTGTGTATTATCTCTGTACTGTGACATTACTGTGTTTATTATCCCTGTACTGTGACATCACTGTGTGTATTATCCCTGTACTGTGACATCACTGTGCGTATTATCCCTGTACTGTGACATCACTGTGTTTATTATCCCTGTACTGTGACATCACTGTGTGTATTATTCCTGTACTTTGACATCACTGTGTATAATCCCTGTACTGTGACATCACTGTGTTTATTATCCCTTGTAAGGCAGTGACTGGGATCGTATACGAGGGACGTTATATATCCCCAGAATGTGTACAGAGACCTATTAAATCCATTGGAGTGCATTGTAGTCACAAACTCACCTGCGGCTGCAATGCAGAAATGAAGGTGAGCAATGACCTAGTCAGACTACCTGGCTAAGGCAGATTAAGTAAAACCCGGCAGGGCCTTCATTTCTTGGAGGAGGTCATAGGAGGCAGTGGGGCGGCCTCACCCCTTCAGCCCCGGTTTTCCAGTGGCTCTTGCCACAGGTTCTTTAAAACCCCGGCACTAAGGATTAGTGTTGTTCTATGTTGGGTCCTGCTAGGAGCATAGCAGGAAAGCTCAGCAGGATTGAGTGTGGCTGAACCACCGCCTGGGAAGGCTCTGCAACTGTCAGGCTCCGAGCGAACCAGCACGGCCGTTGCCCCCGGCAACCGTTGTTTATGGACTCATGTTAACCCGGCTGCGAACCGGAGGACTTTCTGTTTACCCGTGAGTTGCTGAATAAAAGCTGTTTATGTTATACTTGCTTGGGTCACTGCCTCAGTTTCTGCACGGTGTGAACACCGCCGCCTTACACCCTGTACTGTGACATCACTGTGTGTATTATCTCTGTACTGTGGCATTACTGTGTGTATTATCCCTGTACTGTGACATCACTGTGTGCATTATCCCTGTACTGTGACATAACTGTGTGTATTATCTCTGTACTGTGGCATTACTGTGTTTATTATCCCTGTACTGTGACATCACTGTGTGTATTATCCCTGTACTGTGACATCACTGTGTTTGTTATCCCTGTACTGTGACATCACTCTGCGTATTATCCCTGTACTGTGACATCACTCTGCATATTATCCCTGTACTGTGACATCACTGTGTTTATTATCCCTGTACTGTGACACCACTGTGTGTATTATCCCTGTACTGTCACATCACTGCCTGTATTATCCCTGTACTGTCACATCATAGGCGGATTATAATGAGGTCAATCCGGGCTACCGCCTGGGGCCCGGGGCTTCCAGGGGCCTGTGGCCAGATTGACCTCATTATAATGTGTGACAGGAGGGCCCAGGAGTCGGAAGATGGAATCTGCTCTGCTGTGTCCGGCGGCGCTGTGAGGATGACTCACCAGCAACTGACTGTGTAAGTGCAGGAGAGGAGGCTCCGCCCACCTGCTCCGGCCTCCAGCAGAGCACAAAGCCAGCTTACAGCATGGCCACTGCTCTCCCTGCCCCCTGCCCGGGTCTGAATGTTACCTCTCCGCTCTCCCCCTCCTGCCCTGCAATTATACCAGAGCTCTGCAGTCGGGCCTCAAGAGGAGGGGAGGCTGCCCCACAGAGAAGATGGAAGAACCTGCATCATGTACAGAAAGGGTAAGTCCATGTGCAGTGTGTGTGTGTTTTATTTATATATATATATATATATATATATATATATAATGTGTATGTATGTATGTATGTATATGTGTGTGTGTGTATGTATCTATGTCTATGTATTTGTGGACCATCAGAGGGGCTCACTCGCTGTCGTGGCCTGGGCTGCTTCCCCTGTGCAGGACCGCTGGCACTTCACCTGACATGGCCGTGAGCTGTGCGGCTGTGTCTGGTATTAATGACATGGCAGGGGCGACACTGCGCCTATAATTGTGCTTGTGTATTGCCCCTGCCGCGCCATTACTACCAGACAAAACCGCACAGCGCACGGCCATGTTAGGTGAAGTCCCGGCAATCAAGCAGCGCCAGAGGTCCTACACAGATGCTGTAGAAGCAGCCCAGGCCCCAACGGCGAGTGGGCCCCTCTGATGGTCCAGGGCCATGTCTGTGACATGCCGGCGGCCCTGCAAGGAGACATGCCTGAGGAGCTGCTGGACAGGACAGTTTTATGTGTTTATAAGATATGTACGTATGCATGTGTCTTTGCGCATATCTGCGTACCGTGTGCATGTGTGCTCATATCTGCATATCGTGCGTGCGCAAGTGTGCTGGCCCGGCCGCATCACAGCTAGAAGACACGGCCCTGTGCGCGGCAGTGTCTGCTAGCGTGACGTCATGCAGTGTGCCCTGCACTGCTTCTTACCACCATAGAGGAGCTGGACGACTGGAGCCGAGCAGGGGGACGGTGAGTGATGTGTCAATGTGTGCAGATATCATTGTGTGATATGTCTGTTTATATGTATTTTTGTGTTTCAAATGTGTTTATGGCTATGTGCCCACGATGCAGAAATGCTGCATATTTTTTCCGCTTCTCCCTGGCAGGAAAAACGCATGCAGATTTTACATGCGTTTTTCCCCCCAGGTAGAAGTGTTTGTCAAGCGTTTTTGCATGCATTTCATGGCAGGTCCTTTCACACAACCGCGACGCATACAACAGACCGGACGTATCGCTGAGGAGACCGGGGGCCATCGGAAGGTGAGTATAATCTTTATTTTTTTTATTTTAAATTCTTTTTTTTACAAGTACTATGGTGCCCGGGTCTGGATGAGAGCCTCCTCTTCTCAAAACCCGGGTACCATCCGCACATTGAATCGCTTAATATCCGCATGTGCACATGTAGTCATGCGGATATTAAGCGATTCAATGCAAGTCAATGGCGGCAATTACGCTGCGTGTCCGCAAAATTAATTGACATGCTGCGTTTTTTTCCGCAATGATAATCCACATTGGAAATTTCCGCAGCATGTGCATAGCACATGCGGATTATCATTGGAGACCATGGGGCACGTATTACCAAGCGTTTTTTCAGCGTTTTCGCTGCGGAAATTCCGTGGCAAAAACGCTTGAAAAACGCACAGTGGGCACGCAGCCTATGCGTGTATGTATTTGTCTTTGTATATGTTTGTTTGTGTGTGTGCGGCCTCCTGCTGTATCTGGTGGGGGGCGCCGTGCGTCCGCCGGCTGTATCTGGGGGGGGCACCGTGCGTCCTCCGGCTGTATCTGGGGGGGCCCCGTGCGTCCTCCGGCTGTATCTGGGGGGGCGCAGTGCGGCCTCCGGCTGTGTCTGGGGGGGGCGCCGTGCGGCCTCCTGCTGTATGTGGGGGGGGCGCCGTGCAGCCTCCTGCTGTATGTGGGGGGGCGCCGTGCGGCCTCCTGCTGCATCTGGGGGGGCGCCATGCGGCCTCCTGCTGTATCTGGGGGGGCGCCGTGTGGCCTCCGGCTGTATCTGGGGGGGCGCCGTGCGGCCTCCTGCTGTGTATAGGAGAATTATGTGAAAGCTCATATTATACAGTATGAGACCCTACATACATAGGGGGATGTCAGCATACTTAATTGTGCTCAATATTAAGTCATACAATTAATATAAAAAAATAATTATAATTAATATATTAATATTGTGCAGAATTAATTTCACATGAACTATCACATGATCTATCAAAGGGGATCATGTGACAAGTCATGTGATACATCAGGTGTGTGTGTGGGGGGGGGGGGCATGCCGTCTAAACTGCCCGGGGCCCTTGCTACTCTTAATCCACCCCTGTGTGACATCACTGTGTGTATTACTCCTGTACTGTGACATTACTGTGTGTATTATCACTGTACTTTGATATCACTGTATATTACCCCTGTACTGTGACATCACTGTGTGTATTATCCCTGTATTGTGACATCACTGTGCGTATTATCCCTGTACTGTGACATCACTGTGCGTATTATCCATGTATTGTGACATCACTGTGTTTATTATCCCTGTACTGTGACATCACTGTGTGTATTATCCCTGTACTGTGACATCACTGTGTGTATTATCCGTGTACTGTGACATCACTGTGTGTATTATCCCTGTACTGTGACATCACTGTGTGTATTATCCCTGTACTGTGACATCACTGTGTGTATTATCCCTGTACTGTGACATCACTGTGTGTATTATTCCTGTACTGTGACATCACTGTGTGTATTATCTCTGTACTGTGACATTACTGTGTTTATTATCCCTGTACTGTGACATCACTGTGTGTATTATCCCTGTACTGTGACATCACTGTGCGTATTATCCCTGTACTGTGACATCACTGTGTTTATTATCCCTGTACTGTGACATCACTGTGTTTATTATCCCTTGTAAGGCAGTGACTGGGATCGTATACGAGGGACGTTATATATCCCCAGAATGTGTACAGAGACCTATTAAATCCATTGGAGTGCATTGTAGTCACAAACTCACCTGCGGCTGCAATGCAGAAATGAAGGTGAGCAATGACCTAGTCAGACTACCTGGCTAAGGCAGATTAAGTAAAACCCGGCAGGGCCTTCATTTCTTGGAGGAGGTCATAGGAGGCAGTGGGGCGGCCTCACCCCTTCAGCCCCGGTTTTCCAGTGGCTCTTGCCACAGGTTCTTTAAAACCCCGGCACTAAGGATTAGTGTTGTTCTATGTTGGGTCCTGCTAGGAGCATAGCAGGAAAGCTCAGCAGGATTGAGTGTGGCTGAACCACCGCCTGGGAAGGCTCTGCAACTGTCAGGCTCCGAGCGAACCAGCACGGCCGTTGCCCCCGGCAACCGTTGTTTATGGACTCATGTTAACCCGGCTGCGAACCGGAGGACTTTCTGTTTACCCGTGAGTTGCTGAATAAAAGCTGTTTATGTTATATTTGCTTGGGTCACTGCCTCAGTTTCTGCATGGTGTGAACACCGCCACCTTACAGTTTGGTGGAGAATGCGAGCATAGTGACTGAGGCATACCCCACCGACAGCTGCATGACCACAATCCGACCTGCCACCTTTCAGTTCCTTTCAGTGGACAAAATGGACGAGCTGTTAAAACAGCTGGTACTTACCCAGCAGCAGCAGCTGCAGTCTCAGCGGCAACTGCAGGAGCAGTACCAGAGTCTCCAACGGCAACAGCAGGAGCGGGAACGGAAACAGCAGGAGTGGGAACGGCAACAGCAGGAGCGAGAACAGCAGCATAATCAACAGCAGCAGCTACTGTACCAGCAGCAGCAAAAAACAAACGAACTGTTGCTGCAACAGATTGCTGCCCTGCGGGAGACGCCGACGGTAACAGCCCCGGAACGTCGCGAGGCCCGGGACAAGGTTCGCTCAGCGTTGAGGAAGATGGGACAGGAGGACGACATGGAAGCCTTCCTGACCGTTTATAAGCGCACAGCGGAGCGGAAAAACCTACCAGCCTGCCAGTGGGCAGAAGTGGTGGCTCCGTTTCTGGTCGGCGATGCCCAAAAGGCCTACTTCGACCTCAGTCGGGAGGACGCCCAGGACTACCAGAGGCTCAACGGTGAGATCCTTGCCCGACTGGAGGTCAATACATACGTGAGGGCTCAGCGTGTATTTTCATGGGCCTATGTGGACCCCCGACCCGCCCGCTCTCAGGCTTATGACCTTTTGCAGCTGGTAAAGAAGTGGCTCCAGCCTGAGACTTTGTCTCCAGCCCAGATGGTGGAGAGGGTGGTGGTTGACCGGCTGGTTAGGACTCTGCCGGCCGCTATCCAATGTTGGGTGGGGCAATGGGACCCCGGCACCCTCGACCAGGTGGTCAGTCTGATTGAGCGCTACTCGGCCACTCAGGACTTCATTCGAGACTCTGCCCCCTCTCGGCTGCCACGCCGATCCCTGCCAACCCAGGAGTTGGGAAAGGGGTCGCGTCCCTCTGCTGGGGACAGTCAGCACCGTACCCGTGCTGAAGGGGAACCTCGGAGTGAGAATGACAGGAGACCGATTCCCTCCCAAACTGTCATAAGACCTAACAGTACCTCCACCCTTAGGTGCTGGCGGTGTCAGGGGCCGGGACATGTGGTTGCTAATTGTCCCCTGACTACGGAACCCATGAACTGCGGATATAGCTGCCGGGTCTCAATGTATGCCCAGACCGTCTGCACAGCGAGCGCCGACCCCCGGGACAGTGAACTCCAACTATGCCAGGTACTGGTTAATGGGTACCCCACGGAGGCCCTCCTGGACTCATGGAGCCTCGTGACTCTGGTACATGGGTCGCTGGTGGCATGAGACAACCCCAGTGGATGGCCAGTCGGGGTTGTGTGTATCCATGGGGACCTCCGAGAGTACCCAACTGCGGAGGTAGTTTTGTCCACGCCATATAAAACATGTGGTGGGGGTGGTAAAAACTCTTCCCTATGGGACTGTGTTGGGAAGAGACTTGCCCCTGTTCTGTACTCTGTGGAAAAACAAAATCCACTCTCCCCCGGTAAAATGTATTACAGGCGCTGTACCCGACGAACCTGCCGCAGGGGTGTTCAACCTAGGGACAGATTGTGACCCCGATAGGTTTCCCTTAGAGGTGCTGGCAGGAGAGGTCGAGGAGACCCCATCAATCCCCGAGCTGGAAGTGTCCCGGGACACGTTTGGGACGGCTCAGCTACAGGATCCCACCCTGAATCAGGCGCTGGAAAGGGTGGTAGAGGTAAACGGCGTAGCCCAACAGCCCGGTGCAGATACTGTATTTCCACGCATGGTAGACAACGGTGAGTTGCTCTATAGGATAGATAAAATCAGAGACGAGGTCGTGGAACAGTTGGTGGTACCTCAGTCGTACCGTCGGGTGGTTCTAGATTTGGCACACACACACTTGCTGGGTGGACACTTAGGGGTAAAAAAGACGCAAGAACGTATCTTGCAGCGGTTCTTTTGGCCTGGGGTTTACGTGGAGGTCAAAAGGTACTGCGAATCCTGCCCTGAATGTCAGTTGACCACACCCACCACAAGTTTCCATAGCCCATTGGTACCCCAGCCAGTGATAAAGGTACCTTTTGAACGGATTGCAATGGACTTGGTAGGGCCCATTGTAAAATCCGCCCGTGGCCACCAACATATAGTGGTGGTCGTCGACTATGCCACCCGGTACCCGAAGGCTATACCACTACGCCACACCTCAGCAAAACTGATTGCACGGGAGCTGTTTGCCATGCTCTGTCGCCTTGGACTACCTAAGGAGATCCTGACGGATCAGGGGACCCCTTTTATGTCCAAAGTGACAAGGAAACTGTGCAAATTGCTAAAAATTAAACAATTGCGCACCTCGGTGTACCACCCTCAAACCGACGGGCTAGTAGAATGGTTCAATAAAACCCTCAAATCCATGTTAAAAAAGGTGGTTTCTAAGGACGGAAGGGATTGGGACATGTTGCTACCCTATTTGATGTTCGCCATCCGTAAGGTACCCCAGGCTTCCACAGGGTTCTCTCCCTTTGAGTTATTGTACGGCAGACACCCTAGGGGTCTGTTGGTCGTAGCCAAAGAGACATGGGAACAAGAGCCGACTCCACATAGGAGTATAATTGAACACGTGGCTAGTATGCAGGACCGGATCGCGGCGGTCATGCCCATCGTGAAAGAACATCTGTTAGATGCCCAGGCAGCCCAGAGGCACACATATAATAAAAGAGCCAGAGTCAGGTCTTTTAACAAGGGCAATCGGGTGTTAGTACTGGTACCTACAGCCGAGAGTAAGTTCATGCTCATGGCCAAGTGGCAAGGGCCATATGAGGTTCGATAAAAAGTGGGAGAGGTAAATTACCGGGTGTATCAGCCCGGAAGGAGGAAACCTGAGCAGCTTTACCATGTAAACCTGCTAAAGCCTTGGAAAGATCGAAAGTGTTTAGTTACAGACGTCACCCCAGGCATATCGCCAGAGAGTTCTCTACCTTCAGCCAGGGAAGCGTCCGAGGGGGAGGTCAGGATAAGTGATGCCCTCACTAAACAGCAGCGACGGGAGGCTCGCTCGCTGGTGCAGCACAATACCGACGTGTTCTCAGAGCTACCGGGTACGACTACTATTATCCAACATGACATTGTCACCGAACCTGGGGTAAGGGTGCGAATAAGACCGTACCGGGTACCTGAAGCCCGGAGGCAAGCCATCACGGCTGAGGTAAAACAAATGCTTCAGTTAGGCGTCATAGAGGAATCACAGAGTGAGTGGGCTAGCCCCATCGTACTGATTCCAAAACCAGACGGATCGTTACGCTTCTGTAACGATTTCCGGAAATTGAATGAAGTGTCAAAGTTTGACCTCTATCCAATGCCCAGGGTGGACGAGCTGATTGAAAGACTGGGGCAGGCCCAGTACTTTACCAAGCTCGATCTCACCAAGGGTTACTGACAGGTACCTCTCACAGATTCGGCGAAGGAAAAGACCGCCTTCGTAACTCCGGAGGGTCTATACCACTATGTGGTCTTACCTTTTGGGTTACATGGGGCCCCGGCTACATTCCAGAGGTTGATGGACATAGTGCTCAAGCCTCATCAGGAGTACGCGTCCGTGTATCTAGATGATATTATCATCTTTAGCACCGACTGGCATACGCATCTATCCCAGGTACAAGCGGTTCTGGATTCTCTCAGAGCCGCGGGGTTAACGGCAAACTCCAAAAAATGTGCGATAGGGCTAGAGGAAGCCCGATATTTAGGATATGTGATAGGCAGAGGAGCTATCAAGCCCCAAATCAATAAAGTTGAGGCCATAAAAAACTGGCCTAAAGAGTCAAGTACAAAACAGGTGAGGGTGTTCCTTGGCATCCTTGGGTATTACCGCTGGTTTATACCTAATTTTACTGGGCGAACGGCGGCCCTGACCGATCTCTTGAAAGGAAAAAAATCGGTAATGGTTCGGTGGAACCCTCAGGCAGAAGAAGCTTTTCAGTCGATGAAGTTGGCCCTGTGTGGACAGCCGGTCCTCATCAGCCCCAACTTCAAGGAAACCTTCATTGTACAGACAGATGCCTCGGAGGTAGGCCTAGGGGCGGTATTGTCACAAAAAGTGAATGGTGAAGAGCACCCGGTCACCTACTTGAGTAGAAAACTTGTCCCGGCAGAGAAAAACTATAGTGTGATAGAGAAAGAGTGTTTGGCTATTAAGTGGGCCTTGGAATCGCTACGTTATTATTTACTCTGGCGTCAGTTTCGCTTGGTGACGGACTACTCACCCTCGGTATGGATGAGGAATGCCAAGGAGAGGAATGCGCGAGTCACCAGGTGGTTCCTGTCACTGCAAAATTTCAGTTTCTCTGTAAAGCATCGCCCTGGGAAGTTGCAAGCAAACAGGGATGCCCTGTCCCTGGCACCCTGTATGGTGACAAATGTTCAACCCTACAAGTTTGAACAGGGGGGGGATATGTGAGGCAGTGACCGGGATCATATACGAGGGATGGTATATAGCCACCAGAATGTGTACAGAGACCTATTTTTTGCCCTCCTCTGGATCAACTTTAGCAATTACAGAACTAATAGGTCGAACTTCATGGACGCAAGTCTTTATTCGGCTTTACAAACTATGTTACTATGTTACTATTAAATCCATTGGAGTGCATTGCAGTCACAAACTCACCTGCGGCTGCAATGCAGGAATGAAGGTGAGCAATGACCTAGTCAGGCTACCTGGCTAAGGCAGATTAGTAAAACCCGGCAGGGCCTTCATTTCTTGGAGGAGGTCACAGGAGGCAGTGGGGCGGCCTCCTCCCTCCAACCCGGGTTTTCCAGTGGCTCTTGCCACAGGTTCTTTAAAACCCCTGCACTAAGGATTAGTGTTGTTCTATGTTGGAACCTGCTAGGAGCACAGCAGGAAAGCTCAGCAGGACTGAGGGTGGCTGAACCACCGCCTGGGAAGGCTCTGCACCTGTCAGGCTCTGAGCGGCCCGGCGCAGCCGTTGCCCCCGGCAACCGTTGTTTATGGACTCATGTTAACCCGGCTGCGAACCGGAGGACTTTCTGTTTACCCGTGAGTTGCTGAATAAAAGCTGTTTATGTTATACTTGCTTGGGTCACTGCCTCAGTTTCTGCACGGTGTGAACACCGCCGCCTTACACCCTGTACTGTGACATCACTGTGTGTATTATCTCTGTACTGTGGCATTACTGTGTGTATTATCCCTGTACTGTGACATCACTGTGTGCATTATCCCTGTACTGTGACATAACTGTGTGTATTATCTCTGTACTGTGGCATTACTGTGTTTATTATCCCTGTACTGTGACATCACTGTGTGTATTATCCCTGTACTGTGACATCACTGTGTGTATTATCCCTGTACTGTGACATCACTGTGTGTATTATCCCTGTACTGTGACATCACTGTGTGCATTATCCCTGTACTGTGACATAACTGTGTGTATTATCTCTGTACTGTGGCATTACTGTGTTTATTATCCCTGTACTGTGACATCACTGTGTGTATTATCCCTGTACTGTGACATCACTGTGTGTATTATCCCTGTACTGTGACATCACTGTGTGTATTATCCCTGTACTGTGACATCACTGTGTGCATTATCCCTGTACTGTGACATAACTGTGTGTATTATCTCTGTACTGTGGCATTACTGTGTTTATTATCCCTGTACTGTGACATCACTGTGTGCATTATCCCTGTACTGTGACATAACTGTGTGTATTATCTCTGTACTGTGGCATTACTGTGTTTATTATCTCTGTACTGTGACATCACTGTGTGTATTATCCCTGTACTGTGACATCACTGTGTGTATTATCCCTGTACTGTGACATCACTGTGTGTATTATCCCTGTACTGTGACATCACTGTGTGCATTATCCCTGTACTGTGACATCACTGTGTGCATTATCCCTGTACTGTGACATCACTGTGTGTATTATCCCTGTACTGTGACATCACTGTGTGTATTATCCCTGTACTGTGACATTACTGTGTGTATTATCCCTGTACTGTGACATCACTGTGTGTATTATCCCTGTACTGTGACATCACTGTGTGTATTATCCCTGTACTGTGACATTACTGTGTGTATTATCCCTGTACTGTGACATCACTGTGTGTATTATCCCTGTACTGTGACATCACTGTGTGTATTATCCCTGTACTGTGACATTACTGTGTGTATTATCCCTGTACTGTGACATTACTGTGTGTATTATCCCTGTACTGTGACATCACTGTGTGCATTATCCCTGTACTGTGACATCACTGTGTATATTATCCCTGTACTGTGACATCACTGTGTGTATTATCCCTGTACTGTGACATCACTGTGTGCATTATCCCTGTACTGTGACATTACTGTGTGTATTATCCCTGTACTGTGACTTCACAGATACATAGATAGGTAGAAGATAAATAGATAGATAGATGATGATAGATATTTAATAGATAGATAATAGATACATAGATAATAGGTAGGTAGATAGATAATAGATAATATATAGATAGATAATAGGTAGGTAGGTAGAGGGATTTCACTGCATTTAGACATCAATCAGGTTTATGGCATAAAAGCAACAACCAATGTACAAACTTTCCTTTTCATTTTATAGAAGAGATGTATCTAAGATACACCATAAACCTCTTAAAGCATCTACTATTTGAATTATCCTTTTGTGGCCTCAAGAACATTATTTCAAGTGTTTATTGTTGCAACGTTATTATTATTCCTGGCTGCTCAGTCACAAATTAAATATGAATAGTCGCCTATCAGACTTCCTTGATGTGGTCTGCGGTGCCTGTACAGAGCAGCGGCCAATTTCCTTTTCATCTGTCATTGTTCCCAAAGGTAAACAAATCATATCCTCCTCCCTTATATCCACAACTTTTTTTTTTTTTTTTCGTGGGGCGCTATTATTTATATAAAAATAAAACACCTTTTATTTTGTCCCCCACCACCCCCCCAGGTATATTTTTCCATGGAAACGTCCGCATCCCAATATATTCGATGTAGAACTGAACCACTGGAGCAACGTTGACATATGAAGCTTTGATTCATGACTCCATGAAAGACTTTAATAAGTCTGTAGGACCAGGAGAAAAGGGAGATACTTAATTTATCTTTTACAAACAAGAGTCATTCCGTCTCGAGTCGACATGACGTCCATCCCTTCTTAATTGGATTTATTAGTTGAGTTGTCCTCCTCGGAAACACATACACATGAGGCAATTCAAAAAATCCCAAAAAGGACCAGGATGGCGACAGAAGAGCTGATCAAATATTGATGGAAAGGAATACACGGAAGCTTCTATTGTTCCGTGTTTCTGATTAAATCTTCTTGGGTTTATCAGCTTCAGGCAAATCAGCCTAATTTACAAATCTGGTCATATAAAAAGTGAGAACGTCCCACCTGGAGTCATTCACCTGCATTTCCTACACTGGGACGCAGCCTTACACGGTGAGTATAGAAGATTAAGACTGCTTTGATTTCAGTGGGGTTATAGTGAGGTTACACATTGGGAGCTGTAATTTCACAAGAGCTAAAGTTTGGATTCCCCACATCGAAAACAAATGTGCAAACTTTTTTTTTAGTATTTGCTATGTTTATGGTTTTTTTTTTATTCAATTCAGTTATTTCATTTTATTTTATTTTATTTATTTTTTTACATTTTTGAAAATTACTTTTTTTTTATGTTTTGTCTATTTAGGATTTTTAGGTTAGAATTTATCAAATAAAGAGTGTTTTAGGGTTTTTTTTTTGCAGCCGTTAAAAAGAAAATGGTAAATCTGTACAAAGTCTCTACTGTAAAATTTTTTGAACAAATTTACATATAGTTATATGTAAGTTTGGTCAAAAATTTTACAGTTGAGTTTTTGTACAGTTTTACCATTTTTTTAAGCATTTTTCTATTCTGTGGATGTTTATTTAGTACCAATGACGGAATCCAAATCTGTCCTATGAGATCAGGAAAGCTTGAGAAAGGTTATCCTGATTTTACAGGACAGGCTCTAATCCCAGCACTAATTGCACATTGTGGTCTTGGTGATTTACTTTTGAATTTTTTTATCTTAGGAACACAAAAATTTAAAGAATTGCTTACTTTGGCATTTTTTTTGTGTTTGCTTCACTAAACATTATCATTTACTGTAATCTGATTTCAATTTGTTTGGGTAACTATTTTTCAGAAGTGTTGGCTCCAGGGGTAAAAACTAAGATAAAAAAAATATATATTTTTTAATTGTACTTTAGAAGATGGGTTAGTGGAACATTAAGAGGATCTGTAAAACTTTCAAAAGTATTTTCCTATTAAGCAAAAATATTTGCATAACTCAAAAGAGACGATGAAATGTAATTTTTTCATGACTATGTCGAGTTATCTTTTTTTGTGGTGGTCAGTCCTAAGATACGGTTAAGAGATTTATACAAGATTGAAAAAATGGTTTTGGAGTTGGCACCTTCTATTGAAGACTGGTGACAATGTATTTGCCCATATAAAGTTAGAAATGTTGCTCTGTTCTGATATATATAACATTGCTCTGAATTTAAGAAGAGATGAAAGCACGTTTGCAGAATTTAGGCTAAGTTCACACGGCGCAGATTTGTGGTACTGATTCTGCACGGAAAATCCGCAGCAATTTACAGTACAATATGGGTTTTTCCCAAAATTCCCAAAATCCCAGTGAAAAAACAAAATCTGCATGAAAGTGTAAACACGGCGTGGATTTCAAATCTGCAGCATGCTCAATATTATGTGGATTTTCATTGCGGTTTTCACCTAATTCAATGCTTAGTAAATGGCACAGGGTGAAATCCACAGCCAAATCAGCATGTGTTACTGGATTTCGAGGCAGATTTGTGGCCAAATCCGCAGCGGAGATTTTAAGCAAAGTGTGAACTTAGCCTTAACATTCCAAACAACTGTTTGAATTTTTTTTAAAAATTCAAAAATGTTTCAAATGTCTCTTCAAAGAGATATCCCCACCTGAAGGACGGAGAAGACCCGGATTGTTAAAAATGAACATCGTTGTAGCGTGTATGGTCTTCTTCTTGGCTGCCACACAAGCATGGCCTGAAGAAAGCGACTGGACAGAAGGAAATTACTGGCCCTCCCAAGACCTAAACCAGGTAAGACTCTCATTCCATATGGAAGAATCATAGTACCGAATAGTGTACTGTGTATTGGAGCAATAGCTTCGAAACATGTATCAAATACATATAAATTATATTCTGATACTTGTGAAATATTAACAATATTTTGGGAAAAAAATTATCATGGACAAGTGATAATCTTATAACACAAACTCTATATTGGACCTTATTGGGGATGGGAGGGTTGATAAGGCATTCATAAGACCTATGGTCAGTCTTGATCCCATAGATGATAGATAATTATTGTCTCGTCCATATAATTTTGTCTCAGACATCCACAGATGATGGGGAAAGTTTTTTTGTTTTTTTTATTGAATTCGATTTATTCAACCGATCACAATTGTGTACCCCAAGATAAGAACTGTAGACAATGGGGATGTCTGTTTGGACTCCTGCAAGGATTGATATGCTTTTCCAAAAGATGATTTCCAACATTGGATTGTCTATGTCATCCTATAACCACCAATGGTCGCCTCATGGCCCGACACTCTCTAGACGGTGCACTATTATGAGTCCTCTTGTCATTGTTTAGCTTGTTTTTGTGATTATCTGTACAATGAATGGATATGAATGGCCAATTAACACAAAAACTGAGCTTGCAAGTTTTTAAGAGATTTTCAATCAAGATGATTTAGGATCTCCTTTTCTCTTGTTTCCAATCCTATGGTGTGTGTTACCCAAAGACAACATATGATGTCCCCATGGGGTAATCGGTCTATGTGCATGCTGTGTATTTATCAATCATCACTTTATATGATCATATACTTGGGTGTACTTTGGTTTGATTTGTTTGAGTAGAGGTTACTTGTCTCAACGTTGAGAAGCTCTTTCCTACACAACCTCAAGACTCCAACTTCATTTTTTTTTTAACTCAACCAATATTATCTTCTAATATGTCTATGGAGAACTTACCGATAGATCTAGAACCCAAATACTGAACCAGAACCTACATACCGATCCAGAACCTGAAGGCTATTCTGTAAGACAAAGATAAATCTAGAACACAAAGAATGACCCAGTGTAATGCTGTTGGGTGTGAACCCACTGCGCCACTGGCCGGGCTTACCCTGGAAGGGTGTGACTAAGTGGCTACCTAGTCTTCATGAGCGCCTCTGATGGCAAAGATAGGCTTGGCCACAGGATAGCCACCAGGTGCCACTGCAGAGTAGAGTCCAGACCTGCAGCGGCTGAGTGTTCCAAAACCTAAAGACTGAACCCAAACCTGAATACTAACCCAAAAAAACAAAGACTGATTCAAACTGATCCATCATTCACAACTTGCAGACTAATCTAGAACTTAAAGACTACTTGAGAAGCTGGAAGCTGATCCAGAACTAGAAAACTGACTGTTCCAAAACCTAGAGAATGAACACAAACCTGAAGATTAACCCAATTAAACAAACCTTGTTTCAGAACACAAAGAGTGACTTAGGCTGATCCAGAACCAGAGAACTGACCTCGATACTTTATTCTCTTCCAAAACCCAGAGACTGAACCCAAACCTGAAGAATAACCCAAAAAACAAAGACACAAAGACTGATTCAAACTGATCCATCATTCACAACCTGAAGACGAATCCAGAACTTAAAGACTACTTGAGAAGATGGAGGCTGATCCAGAGATCCAGAGAACTGACCACGATACCAAGACTGTTCCAAAACCGAGAGACTGAGGCAAAGCCTTAAGAAGAATCCAGAAAACAGACTGTCCCTGAGCACAAATACTGATTCCAACTGATCCACAACTTGAAGACTGATCCAGAACTTGAAGGCTACTTGAGAAACTGTTGGCTGATCCAGTATCGGAAAAACCCAGAATCTGTAGACTCTTCCATTCAAAGATACTCATCTTGTGCTTTACTTTAACCATTTCAAGCCTTTTTCTTCCAGTAAAACTGTGAGTATAGTAGAAGAGATAAAAGTGTGAATGGACACCCGACGATAGACATAATCAGGTCTTGATTACCATGAAGAATGTTTTTTTCGAGAATATGCAATTGACAGAAATTATCAAGGGAGCAGGATGGCGCAGGAGATACTGGAGGAGAAATCCATTAGGCTAAAATTATACTAATGTTTATTTAATTTCACAGTCCTCTTTAGTTACTATGAATCTGTGTGAATCGAGCTCATTCTGTTATGCATGCGAAAATATTACAATAGTCAAAGAAATGTAGAGAAATGTTCAAGGTCCCGGAGGCTTCTGAGGTGGAGACATTCTCAGAAGTGTCTGTAAAGTGTAAGTAAATGCTTCCTGATGGATGAGCAAGGAAGGGGCAATAAATAAGAGTCTCTGATAATCTGTTGATAGATCCGGTTGTACAGCTCAATATCTACTAAATATGGATAATTACTTGCACAGCAAAAATTCATCAATGAGATATAGATGGGAAAATATAGAGTGCGTGTGTCCAAATGGGCTGTATTTATCTCAACCTAGGAGCAGTAATGCCTCCATCAACAGGCTCAGTGATTACGAACACCAGGGAATCTGAGCGGTTTCTCAGTAATTACATGGAAAACCGATTGCAATTATTTACTAGTTATAAAGAAGACTAATTAAGAAAAATCACTCGGTGACCAAGACCACTGGGGAAAGTGGAGGGGATCACTCAGAAATCATGAGCACCAGGGAAAGTGGAGGTGAGCACTCCGTGATCGTGATCACCAGGGAAAGTGCTGGGGATCACTCAGTGATTATGAGCACCAGGGAAAGTGGAGGTGAGCACTCCGTGATCGTGATAACCAGGGAAAGTGCTGAGTGGGGATCACTCAGTGATCATGAGCACCAGGAAAAGTAGTGGTGTTCACTTAGTGATCATGAGCACCAGGAAAAGTAGTGGTGTTCACTTAGTGATCATGAGCACCAAGAAAAGTAGTGGAGATCACTTAGTGATCATGAGCACCAGGAAAAGTAGTGGAGATCACTTAGTGATCATGAGCACCAGGAAAAGTAGTGGTGTTCACTTAGTGATCATGAGCACCAGGAAAAGTAGTAGTCTTCACTTAGTGATCATGAGCACCAGGAAAAGTAGTGGAGATCACTTAGTGATCATGAGCACCAGGAAAAGTAGTGGAGATCACTTAGTGATCATGAGCACCAGGAAAAGTAGTGGAGATCACTTAGTGATCATGAGCACCAGGAAAAGTAGTGGAGATCACTTAGTGATCATGAGTACTAGGAAAGTGGAGGTGATCACTTAGTGATCATGAGCACCAGGGAAAGTAGGGGTGATCACTTAGTGATCATGAGCACCAGGAAAAGTAGCGGTAATCACTTAGTGATCATGAGCACTAGGGAAAGTGGAGGCGATCACTTAGTGATCATGAGCACCAGGGAAAGTAGTGGAGATCACTTAGTGATCATGAATACTAGGAAAGTGGAGGCGATCACTTAGTTATCATGAGCACTATGGAAAGTGAAAGTGAGCAGTCAGTGATAACGAGCACCAGGAAAAGTGGAGGTGATCATTTAGTACTTTTGAGTGCCAAGGAGATTGCTGGTAATTGCTCAGTGATTATGAGCAGCAGAAAAAAATGAGGGGAAAGTCTGTGATTTTGAACTGCAAGACGAGTGAGTGTTACTACTTACTGAATACGAGCACCAGGCAAAGCATAATGAGTATAAGGAAAAGTGAATGTGAACTCTGTAGATATTAGAACTAGGAAACTAACATGAATGTTCAGCAGGTATGAACATCGGGGTTACTAAGGATGATGGCTTAGTGATTATGGACACCAGTCAGTGTATGTGCAATTGCTCATTAATTATAAGCACTAGAGAAATTAAGTGTGATCTCCAGGACTGATTTTGTGGCGGCTTAGTGATTATAATTATTACCAGAAAAGGGAAGAGATGGTGTTCAGTAATTACAAGCGCCAAGAAAAGTGAGTTTGAACAGTCAGTGACTTTAAGCATCAAGGACAGTGAGAGTAATAAAACATGATTATTGCTCAGTGAGTAAGAGCACCAGGAAAAGTGAGTGATTATGAGAGTCAGGAAACTTATATGATTGTTCAGTAATTATCAGCACCAGAGAAACTAATGGGAATAATTTATAGATTAAAAGCACCAGGGAAACAGAGTGATGGCATAGTGATTATGCGCACCACTAATGTGTGGGGTGATTGTTCAGTGGCATAGTGATTATGCGCACCACTAATGTGTGGGGTGATTGTTCAGTGGCATAGTGATTATGCGCACCACTAATGTGTGGGGTGATTGTTCAGTGGCATAGTGATTATGCGCACCACTAATGTGTGGGGTGATTGTTCAGTGGCATAGTGATTATGCGCACCACTAATGTGTGGGGTGATTGTTCAGTGATTGTAATTACTTAGAGAAAGTAAGAATGATTTCCAGTCGGGATGTTAGATATCACTGGTCTTTACATCCGCACTGCAGAAGAGTAAGCCAATGATGACCTGGCACCCCAATCCCTGTGTAATACTGACCATCAAAAACCAGATGGCTCAGTGAGTATGAGTACACAGGGAAAATGATAGGGATTTCTCAGTGGTAACTAGCACAGTGGCTGTTGAAAGTGATGAATTATTGATCTGAATTTTGGGCACACAAAAAATTAGGAATGGAATACTCTAGTAAATGGGGGCTAAGCTGCAATTCCAGACACAGCCAATGGACAAGTGTGGCGCTGTTTGAAAAAAAAAATGTTTTCTAATCTATCACAGACCCTTTAAATTCCCTGTAACTTCTGTATAAAGTACAATCCACATTTGTATTTGTTTTTTTTACCAGTCATGAGATTTGCATTAAGAAGCCTAAATGCGACTGACATGGTAAAAGGAAAGAAATTCAGTCAGATCCACAATGGTGGTGATAAATGAGCAGCGCTGCGGTGACAGGAGCAGAATGAGATATCACAGCGACTAATTATTGTCACTGAGCATCAGAAGAGCTGAATGTTCTCTGTACAATGGGTAAATCCTTTTGTTTCACCGCAGCAGAGAGGATTAGCTCCCGTGCCCGGATGAGATACAATGTCTTCATTCTCTATTATTTTGAAACATTGCACTTTCTTACATTAATTTATCCATCCTGGAAACACTTTATTTATCACTATTTTTCAATATCTCTGCTTGCTTTCAGTGAACGGAAACATTCTTGATCACAGCTTCTTCTTCTTCTTCTTATACAGTATACCTATAATACTATGTATCTCTCAAAGTCCATTTTTTTACACTCCTGTCTATGATACAAACCATAAAGAAGAGGGGTTAACACATCAATTTTCAAAACAATACACCTTTCTGTCAATTAGGGGATAAGTATGGAGCAGGCTGGAACTTAAAATTGGAGCTCAAATATTTAGAGATAAGAAAACACATTATATCAAAGTATAAAATGTATCAAAGTATAAAAGCAAGGGAGAGATTAGTGATGCAAAGATGATTGCCTACAGCAGCATTCCCATTCACTGGCTGCAATATGAGATCTTGAAAATGGCGGTGAATAGAAACACAAAGTGTATTAAAAAGTTGTTGAATTGGCACAAGTAGGACCCAATAGGTGCAGGACTACCAGATAATCTGTGTTACCAGATGTTATAAAAGTTTATATATTAAATAAAAGTTTTAAAAGTAATTTTATTGTAAGGGGTATCATGACCGACACCCTAGATACATACTAGTAATGATACATACATGATGCAGATAATGACCTGTATCCCTCTAGGAAGATCTGGAGGAACCTGCATATGACAGATACCCTATGAGAATTGCAAGAAAGCCCCGACCAGATCAATTTTATGGAATAATGGGAAAAAGAAATAGTGGTGAGTAGAATAAACTGCAATTCACATTATAGCAGATATAGTATATACTGTCATGCTGTTCATGTATTATAAATAATCCAGTATTGCACACTATATTTATGCACCATTTTCCTCTACTGGAATCTGTCATATGACACAAATAGACTATTTCCCAGTGGTGAAGCTACCATACTGGAGACCATGTGGCTGCTTTTCACTCATTTCAGAAGGTCCCCTGCATTATGCTTTGTTAGCGGCTACCCACAGCCACCACCAGAGGGAGCTCCTGTGTAGAATCATAGAATCATAGAATCATAGAATGGTAGAGTTGGAAGGGACCTCCTGGGTCATCTGGTCCAACCCCCTGCTCAAAGCAGGTTTCACTAAATCATCTCAGACAGATGTCTGTCCAGCCTCTGTTTGAAGACGTCCATTGAAGGGGAACTCACCACCTCTCGTGGCAGCCTGTTCCACTCATTAATCACCCTAACTGTCAAAAAGTTTTTTCTAATATCTAATCTGTGTCTCCTCCCATTTAGTTTCATCCCATTGCTTCTAGTCTTTCCTTGTGCAAATGAGAATAAAGATGATCCTTCTACAATGTGACAGCCCTTGACATATTTGTATACAGCTATTAAGTCTCCTCTCAGTCTTCTTTTTTGCAAGCTAAACATTCCCAAATCCTGCAACCGTTCCTCATAGGACATGGTTTGCAGACCAGTCACCATTCTGGTCGCTCTTCTCTGAACTTGCTCCAGTTTGTCTATGTCTTTTTTAAAATGTGGTGCCCAAAACTGTACACAGTATTCCAGATGAGGTCTGACCAAAGAGGAGTAAAGACCGATAATGACTTCACGTGATCTAGACTGTATGCTTCTGTTAATACATCCCAGAATTGTATTTGCCTTTTTTGCTGCTGCATCACACTGTTGACTCATGTTCAGTCTATGATCTATTAATATACCTAAGTCTTTTTCACATGTACTGTTGCTTAGCTCTATTCCTCCCATTCTGTATATGCTTTTTTTCATTTTTATTGCCCAGATGTAGTACTTTGCATTTTTCCCTGTTAAAAACCATTCTGTTGGTTGCTGCCCACTGCTCCAGTTTATTTAGGTCTTTTTGAATCCTCTCTCTCTCTTCTCTAGTATTAGCTATCCCTCCTAGCTTTGTGTCATCAGCAAATTTAATCAGTTTACCCTCAATTCCTTCATCTAAATCATTGATAAAGATGTTGAACAATACAGGTCCCAGGACGGAGCCCTGTGGTACCCCACTTGAGACATTCATCCAGCTGGATGTGAAGCCATTTACAACCACCCTTTGAGTCCGATCACTAAGCCAGTTATGAATCCACCTAACAGTTGCCTGGTCCATTGCATACTTGGTCATTTTTTCAATAAGGATGGTGTGAGATACTTTGTCAAATGCTTTGCTGAAGTCAAGATATACTATATCTACAGCATTTCCCTGATCCACCCAGTCAGTGATTCTGTCATAGAAGAAAATTAAGTTAGTCTGACATGACTTGTTAGTTACAAACCCATGCTGACTCTGGTTAATCACTTCATTCTTATCCAGGTGCTTACATACATGTTGTTTAATAATTTGTTCAAAGATCTTTCCTGGTATAGAAGTCAGACTCACCGGCCTATAGTTCCCTGGGTCCACCTTCTTCCCCTTTTTGAAGATAGGAACAACATTTGCTCTTCTCCAGTCTTCTGGGACTTCTCCTGTTCTCCAAGAATTTTCAAAGATTATGGAGAGTGGTTCTAAAATTTCTTCTACGATCTCCTTCAGTACTCTGGGGTGTAATTCATCTGGACCTGGAGACTTGAACTCATTTATGTTAGCTAAATATTCCCTCATAATCTTTCTGTTTACAGATAACTTGGATTCCTCTATTCCTTTAAAAGGACAGTGAAGATCAGTTGATGTTACATTTTCTTTCTGAGAGAAAACAGATGCAAAATAGGAATTAAAAAGTTCGGCCTTCTCAACATCCTCTCTTACCATTTCTCCATTTTCATCCTGTAAAAATCCTATAGCATCTTTGACTTTTCTTTTACTTTTGACATACCCCCAAAATCCTTTTTTATTGCTTTTGACATCTCTTGCAAGCCTTAATTCATTGTCAGCTTTAGCTAACCTGATACGTGCCCTACAGGATCTGCAGACTGCATTATAATCTTCTTTAGATATGCCTCCCTCTTTCCATTTAATAAACATTTCTTTCTTTCTTTTTAGCATGTGTTTAAGTTCTGTGTTCATCTATCCTGGTTTCCTTAAATGCTTCCCATTCTTCCTACTTTTCGGGATTGTTAACGATTGTGCTTTGAGAATCTCATTTTTAAAAATTTCCCATCCTTCCTGGACATTTTTGTCCTTAAGGACATCCAGCCATTGGATCCCTCCTATTCTCTTTCTGAGTCTCTTAAAATCTGCCTTTCTAAAATCTAACCTTGAAGTTTGAGTCTTCACATGTCTTCCTCCTCTAGTTATCCAAAATTCTATAATAGCATGATCGCTGCCTCCTAGGGTCCCAGCCACCTTTACCTCCTCAACCATTTCCTCCCTGTTTATAAGGATTAGATCCAAAGTAGCAGATCCCCTTGTTTTCTCCCCTACCTTTTGGAAGATAAAGTTGTCAGCAAGAGAGGATAAGAATTTGCTTGACCTGTTAGTTTACAGACAGACAGTTTCCATTGAGATCCTTGCCAGCTGTAAAAATTCATATGCAATGAGCTCCCCCTAGTGGTGGCCATGGGTAGCCAGAATCATAGAATTTATTAAGTCAAACACATCAAAGTTACCCAGCACAAATATGTTATGAGATTAAGCAGCAAATAAAATTATATATATATATATATATATATATATATATATATATATATATATATATATATATATATATATATATATATATATATATATATATATATATATATATATATATATATATATATATCCTGGTATGGAATGTACCTAAATAATGAATATATATGTTTTCTATTGTAGAATCTAAAAGACCATCACCCAAATGTAAGTAGTGACAATGGGATCTCATGTCTGTAGGGAAACTGGCTATATAGGACGGTGAATTATAATTCTGTATGAAAAGATGAGAAAGCGAGTGAGAGAGAGCGTGAGAGAGAGAGCTATAGAGCAAGAGAGAGCGCGTGAGACAGCGAGAGAGAGTTAGTGAGAGAGCGAGAGAAAGAGCAATAGAGCAAGAGATAGAAGGAGCGAGAGAGAGAGAAAGTGCGTGAGAGAGTGAGATCGAGAGAGTGAGAGAGAGAGAGAGCGAAAGAGAGCAAGAGAGTGAGAGAGAGGGCGAGAGAGTGAGAGAGTGATAGAGCGAGAGATCGAAAGAGTGAGAGAAAGAATGAGAGAGCGATAGAGAGAGAGTGATAGAGAGAGAGCGCGTGAGAGAGCGAGAGAGTGAGATCAAGAGAGTGAGAGAGAAAGAGAGAGAATGAAAGACAGCGAGAGAGCGTGAGAGTGAGAGAGCGTGAGAGTGAGAGCGCGATAGAGCAAGAGATCGAAAGAGCGAGAGAGAGTGAGAGAGAGCGATAGAGAAAGAGAGCGATCGAGAGAGCGATAGAGAGAGAGCTATAGAGCAAGAGAGAGAGCGCGTGAGAGACCGAGAGAGAGTGTGAGAGGGAGCACAAGAGAGAGAGAGAGTGAGAAAGAAAGTGAGAGAGCGTGAGAGCGAGCGAGACAGTGAGAGAGAGAGCGCGAGAGAGAGCAAGAAAGCGATAGAGCGAGAGAGAGAGCGAGAGAGATGCACCTGGTAAGGATCGGAAGAATTTCTCTCCTGGAGTCTCATATCTGATTTTTTCCCACTAACTCATCAGAGGTAAAAAGGCACCGAGGAAAACATATCTGGTTATAAAAAATTCACTGCAGTATTAATTATAGATTTGGGACAAGGAAGTTTAAGCTGAAAACAGAGATTATGTTCAGCAAATGTTTAGCAAGGTGGACGATACGAGAGGCAGGACAGCTGTTCACAGCGCAGCAAAGATATCAGACAGGAAATGGCAGCCTGGCACCGCACCAGCTGGACAGGTCATATCATGCAGCATGGCAAGGACACCGGAGACATCTTAGCAACTGCTGCAGTTTAGTAAAGAATAAAATATACATTATGTAACATGTACCAGTGCTGAACTACATCCTGTATTGTACTCCAGAGCTGCACTCACTATTCTGTTGGTGGAGTCACTGTGTACATACATTACATTACTGATCCTGTACTGATCCTGAGTTACATCCTGTATCATACCCCAGAGCTGCACTCACTATTCTGCTGGTGCAGTCACTGTGTACATACATTACATTACTGATCCTGTACTGATCCTGAGTTACATCCTGTATTATACCCCAGAGCTGCACTCACTATTCTGCTGGTGAAGTCACTGTGTACATACATTACATTACTGATCCTGAGTTACACCCTGTATTATACTCCAGAGCTGCTCTCACTATTCTGCTGGTGCAGTCACTGTGTACATACATTACATTACTGATCCTGAGTTACCTCCTGTATTATACTCCAGAGCTGCACTCACTATTCTGCTGGTGCAGTCACTGTGTACATACATTACATTACTGATCCTGAGTTACATCCTGTATTATACTCCAGAGCTGCACTCACTATTCTGTTGGTGCAGTCACTGTGTACATACATTACATTACTGATCCTGAGTTACATCCTGTATTATACTCCAGAGCTGCACTCACTATTCTGCTGGTGCAGTCACTGTGTGCATACATTATATTACTGATCCTGAGTTACATCCTGTATTATACTCCAGAGCCGCACTCACTATTCTGCTGGTGCAGTCACTGTGTACATAAATTACATTACTGATCCTGAGTTACCTCCTGTATTATACTCCAGAGCTGCACTCACTATTCTGTTGGTGGAGTCACTGTGTACATACATTACATAAATACAGGATCAGTAATGTAACGTATGTACACAGTGATGGCACCAGCAGAATAGTGAGTGCAGCTCTGGAGGATAATACAGGATGTAACTCAGGATCAGTACAGGATCAGTAATGTAATGTATGTACACAGTGACTGCACCAGCAGAATAGTGAGTGCAGCTCTGGAGTATAATACAGGATGTAACTCAGGATCAGTATAGGATCAGTAATGTAATGTATGTACACAGTGACTGCACCAGCAGAATAGTGAGTGCAGCTCTGGAGTATAATACAGGATGTAACTCAGGGTCAGTAATGTAATGTATTTACACAGTGACTGCACCAGAAGAATAGTGAGTGCAGCTCTGGAGTATAATACAGGATGTAACTCAGGTTCAGTAATGTAATATATGTACACAGTGACTGCACCAGCAGAATAGTGAGTGCAGCTCTGGAGTATAATACAGGATGTAACTCAGGATCAGTACAGGGTCAGTAATGTAATGTATGTACGCAGTGACTGCACCAGCAGAATAGTGAGTGCAGCTCTGGGGTATAATACAGGATGTAACTCAGGATCAGTACAGGGTCAGTAATGTAATGTATGTACACAGTGACTTCACCAGCAGAATAGTGAGTGCAGCTCTGGAGTATAATACAGGATGTAACTCAGGATCAGTACAGGGTCAGTAATGTAATGTATGTACACAGTGACTTCACCAGCAGAATAGTGAGTGCAGCTCTGGGGTATAATACAGGATGTAACTCAGGATCAGTAATGTAATGTATGTACACAGTGACTGCACCAGCAGAATAGTGAGTGCAGCTCTGGAGTATAATACAGGATGTAACTCAGGATCAGTACAGGGTCAGTAATGTAATGTATGTACACAGTGACTTCACCAGCAGAATAGTGAGTGCAGCTCTGGAGTATAATACAGGATGTAACTCAGGATCAGTACAGGGTCAGTAATGTAATGTATGTACACAGTGACTTCACCAGCAGAATAGTGAGTGCAGCTCTGGAGTATAATACAGGATGTAACTCAGGATCAGTACAGGGTCAGTAATGTAATGTATGTACACAGTGACTTCACCAGCAGAATAGTGAGTGCAGCTCTGGGGTATAATACAGGATGTAACTCAGGATCAGTAATGTAATGTATGTACACAGTGACTGCACCAGCAGAATAGTGAGTGCAGCTCTGGAGTATAATACAGGATGTAACTCAGGATCAGTACAGGATTAGTAATGTAATGTATGTACACAGTGACTGCACCAGCAGAATAGTGACTGCAGCTCTGGAGTATAATACAAGATGTAACTCAGGATCAGTAATGTAATGTATGTACACAGTGACTGCCCCAGCAGAATAGTGAGTGCAGCTCTGGAGTATAATACACGATAAGTACTGTATATAATATTTTTTATGTAACTTCCGCTCTTGTTGTCTTTTCTGCTGCTCAACACATAATATAAGACCATTCTGAATTTAGAGCTAAAGTAAAACTAGAATTTACTTGATTAATCTGAATATTGATTGGTTTCCATTGATTCACAAATAAGCTGCTGCATTAGATAATATATCCATATTATAGTCCTCTCTCTGTAAATATTCCTTGTATATTTCTGCACTTTAAAATTCAGGTCAGGAAAATCGAAGCTAAGAAAATATTGTCCTCGTTGACTTCTATAAATACTCTGCCTTGTAAATGTATTTTTTCTCTTGCCGCATAATAATTCACCGATGTTTTATACCTCAGTACAGAAAACAGATTCCTTCTTCGGCCTGATGGGCAAGAGATCATTAAGTTCTGGTAAGTGTGGAGCTGAATCTACACAAATAAACACATAGATGTAGCAGAGCTGAACTTGTCATTTCACATTTCTTTGTGGACTGTGATTACTCTGTATCATTACCTATTGTCCTATAGAAAACCATTAATAATTTATTGGACCTGATGACAAAGTCAGCTCTCTTTCACAAGTGTTAGTAGAAACTAGTGTACATGTAGAGATCTACATTTTATTCAAACTACTCAATTTTTAGTTGGTCATACTGGAAAAAAAAAGTAAGTAAATGAGTAAGTAATTCAAAGAAGACAATCTTTCGACTTTGCTGTTGTAAAATTGAAGTTTAGTTTAATCTTTCGTATGAGAAAGTAGAGAGCAAGATAACATTTTGCAATTTGCCTTATATATTTAGTGTTGTTCCTTTGCAATCTAGAGCACATAGTTGACTGATAACACAGTTTCTTTGTGTAGTCAGATCCCCCATTAACTGGTCCCAGTGGTTTGTTCCACAATAATGCAGTAAGGCAGGATCAGACCAGTTTATCTAGGTAATGGGGGATCTGACTACACAGTACAGTTATTTTCGCTCTATTATTCTTCCTGTTATAAAAAGCAACTGCATGAAGTTTAATACTGAAATTTTTTTTTTAACCTGCTATGTATGATTAGCTATTCTTCTGTAAAAAGTAATTCAGCTGTTTAACTCTTTAGCACAAACTGACGTAACTGTCCATTCATGCTGGGGTCCGCAAGCGTGGAGGGGGCTCAGCAGCTGAGCTCTCCCCACAAGCAGTAAATGCTTGCTGCGTTACACAGCCGGCATCTCTTTCTGACAGCAGCGGCCAGAGCTGAGCTCGGATTGCTGCTGTTAACCATTTAGATGCCACTGCCAATCTTCCATCAGTCCTGTGTGACATGATTAAAGGATACAAATGGGTTACCATTCCAGCAGGTGGCTCGTGTCACTGCCATCTTGGTGCTCTGGTGAGGCTCAGCTACGGGATGAGCTCCATGGGCAATGATGATTATTCCTATATACTGCAATACTACGGTACTGGAATGTATAGAACAAGCAATCAAAGGATCACAGGTTTAAATCATCTGAGGGGACTAAGAAAATAAAGTAAAATATAAAATAAAGCTCTCAAAAATATTTAAAAAAAAATACAAAATATAAATATTCGAATCTCATCCCTTTTCCCCAGTTAAAAGTAAATAAATAAAATAAACATATTTGGTATCGCCGCATAATGAACAAAAAAAATCATAACGTCAAAATTCAACTTTTTTTTACTACTGCATCTCCCTAGCAAAAATCAGTGTCAATAAAATTGTCCGCTCACCACCAAAAAATAAAAAAGTTATGCGTCTTGGAAGAAGAGGGGGGGGGGGGGGACAAAAGTGCAAAAACAAAAATTGGCGTTGGAGTAGGGAAGGGGTTAAAGAGAACCTGTCGTATGTAAAATGGCGTCCGATCTGCAGGAAGCGCGATTTAGAGCATTGAGTTCAGCTGAATGATATAGTTGTGACGCAAAAGTTTGTATAACTTTTTCTACTGTGTAACATTTTATTCTTTGCTTATCTGGGTTTAGGAGTCCAGTAGGCGGTCCTGCTTAGTGATTGACAGTTTTCCCAGGTAGATTCTGACTGAATGGCTCCGCCCACTGGACTCCTAAGCCCAAAATGAGTTTATTAAATTACTAGTTCTAGTAAATATGATGTATTATTCTGCTCAGTTTTTCTGCTCTGAAACATGGGATAATGTGTGCAAGTGGGTAAATAGCTGGCTGAGTGATAGAAAGCAGAGGGTGGTTATCAATGGAGTAAGCTCAGGGGGTGTCAGGGTTACTAGCGGGGTGCCTCAAGGGTCTGTCTTGGGCCCTATATTATTTAATATATTTATTAATGATCTAGTGGAAGGGTTGCATAGTAAAATAGCAATATTTGCAGATGATACTAAACTTTGTAAAGTAGTTAATACAGATGAGGATAGGGCACAGCTACAGGAGGATTTAGATAAATTGGGGAGTTGGGCCAAAAAATGGCAAATGGGGTTCAATGCCGATAAATGTAAGGTCATGCACATGGGAAAGAAAAACAGCAGTCACCCATACATATTAAATGGGAAACCGTTGGGGAAATCTGACATGGAGAAGGACCTGGGCGTCTTGGTTAATAGCAAATTAAATTGGAGTGCCCAGTGTCAGGCAGCAGCTGCGAAGGCAAATAGAGTCATGGCATGTGTAGCACCCTGAGGATTCGGCTGCTACAGGAGTATTGCACCTCAACCCAGAGGTGTGATATTCCACTCCCGGGCAAGGATGGAGTGTGGAACTGAGCTCGGTAGGCTGCATGCACTACACACATCCCATTTCCGGGGAACAGGCCGACGGTACTCCCACTTAGAAATGTGCAGGTACGACCGAGTCTGTTCCTGGCTGGAGTGGGAGGGGGGTGGTACATCCCAAGTAGTGTAGGGGCAGATAGGGGGAGCAGCCTGGGTAAAGTTAGGAGCTCATTGGGTGCTGGTCACCTGAGCTCACACATAGAGGGTGTATATAAGGTGGGCACCAACTAAGATCAGGGTCAGATGCAGAGGATCAGATGCAGAGAGTCAGTCAGCTGCAGAGAACAAGTCAGGAGCAGAGGAGAGAAGAAAGACAAAGACCCAGAGTGAGAGAGGAGAAAAGAGAGAGACCCAGAGCACAGAAGAGAAGGACTCTGAGATCCCAACTAAAAGCACCGGGTGAAGAGTCGGCATCAGGGTACCGGAACCCAAGCTGGTGGGGGTAAAAACATTCCCCAGCCAGAGACCGGAGACCGTGGGCAGCGTCTGCCACGGTCACCCATCACATCCACCCCGAAGGCACACCACATGAAGGGTCAGGGAACCCAGGGCCAAGGGTGTCCCAACAGAAGGCCCGAGGGAGCTGGACCTAGGTGGATTACTGGTGGGGACGGCCAGAGAACGGGACAGAAAGAGAGCTCAGGGCCACGCTCCGGACTTGTTTGGGGGTTGGCTGGATCCAGGACCTGGTGGACGCAGCACGGCTCGGGTGGTCACTAGCAGCTGGAGTGACCAGTACAACATCTGCAGTAAGTAAACACCCTTAACTGCACAACCCGACTCTGTCTTCACTGCCGTCTGCACTACACCACCACAACCCCCATCCTCTGCGCCTGTCCCCTCTGAGGCTATACCCCACCCGTTGGGGGTTATACCATCTCAAGCTGCACCTGCACCATCAGCCTCAGCGGACCCTGCTGCAGCGGCGGCCACAGTGACCGCATCACAACGGGTGGCGTAGTCGACACAAAAGAACTCTTAATAACATCTGTAGGACTGCCACATAACACTGAGCTTGACGCCCTGGGCACGGGCCGGGTCACAGCCGCTCGGCGACTACAACCCCCCATCTGATCCGGTGCCGGGTATTCCCCTCAAAAAGGAATATGTCCCAGGGGGCGCGTCAACTTTGGCGTAGTCGGCAGGATTACGTGCCCGCAGCACCCGGGTACTGCGTGCCTGAAGAAAAGTGCAAGTTTACCTCAGAAAGAAGTCTCCCGCCGGTTCCGGAGGGTCCACGCCATCGGACCCCATCACAGGTCGTTTCCCGCCGATTGTCCGCCATTTCCAGCTTGTTCCCGCCATCTGCAGAGTTTCCCGCCACTGGGCGACGCTTCCCGCCAAATCCGAAGATTTCCCGCCTTGGAAGCGCAGCGGACGCCATTATGGGCGTGCCAAAGGAGGGCAAGAGGCCACCTCCCATCGTGGGCCAGGACAGAAAATGGCGCCAAAAGTGGAAACCGCCCCCACCAACAGAGACTGTGATGCTGGAGGTGTCTGTCAGCGTGAAAGAACTACCCCTGGAGCTGACAGTCACCGAGTTGCCCCGGGACCGCCCTCGAAGTGGGAGGAGACGAAAGAAGAGAGCGAAGATGGGTGCCGCCTGGAGCAGTCTGGAGCGAGCGCACCCGGAGGCAAGAAGCCTGGAGAGGAGTAGCAGAGAAGCTCACCCGGAGATGTCCAGAGAGCAGAGCAGCACCGGCCCGCTGGCCAGGAGCCTGCTGGAAGAAGAGCAGAGCAGCACCGACCCGTTGGTCAGGAGCCTGCTAGACACCACGACCCCACTAGGCCTAGTGGAGGTCCTTGCACAGCTCCCCCGAGACCGGGAGTGTGCACAGACTGCCCTGGAGGGCCTCGCACGGAGGATGGCCCGGGTACAGCGCGAGATATTGGCGGAATGGAGCCGGGAGATGGCCCAGCAAGCTGAAACCAAGACCCGGAGCACGCCAGCCGAGATGAGGAAGGAGACCGCCTCTGAGGATGGCGCGGGAGGACCCAAGGCCGGAGACGGCGCCGAGGAGGGAGCCGAACGCATGGAGGCAGGTAAAGGGGACGCCTATACCCCAAGCCGTGACACCGCTTACCTGCCCCAGCTCCCCGTCGCAGAGCCCGAAAGTCCCCCTGCTGTGCCCGAAAATGCCATGTCACCGACGCAGACTAGGCCCCAACCGGAAGCCGCCGCCGCGACCCCTGTGACGTCACACGCCTCGACCCCGAGCGTGACCAAGCAGGAAGTACCACCAGCCTGGTCGCAGGGCCTAGAATTCCCGGGCGCCGCAACACCAACAGCGCCCCCTACCTCTGCGGAGCCTCCGGCCTGGTCGCAAGGCCAGGTAGCCCAGGGCGCCGCCGTATTAACGGTGCCCTTCACCTTCCAGGTGCCCCAGGCCTGGCCGCAAGGCCTGGGCAACCCGGGCGCCACCACCACCGCGCCCGCACCCGTAAAACCAAGGGTGCCGCGTCTGGGAGAGGACTTGTTTGCCCAGCACACGTGGCCGGACGGGCAGCCTTTCATCTGGCCCCAGAAGTATTACGAACTGGAGCACCAGAGGAGGGTTGGGGCCATGTGTGCACCCCTGATTCCGGCTCCGAAGCCCGTAATAAGGATCTCGCCCCCGCTAGCGGAAGCACAGTTTGAGTGGGACCCCACCGGAGAAGATCTAATGGGGTTCACTCAGGAAACTAGGGCAGCTGCAGCAGAGCGTGCGGAGTGCTGCCGCCAACAGCTCAAGGAGTTTGCGAGGGAGCGGAGAAAGAGGCGGGTCCGGGAACAACAGGCCCAAATAAGGAGCGCCGAGCAAAAGAGCCGGACCAGGAGGGACCCCCGTGCAGCGCACAGTCCCCGTACCACCGGGACTGTAATCAAGTTTAACCAGCAGCACAGGTGGGGCTTCATCAGAGACAACAACACCCCCGGCGACGTCTTTGTCACGCGCAGAGACGTGGAGTCCCATCTGCCGGAGGGGCACAGAGGTCGTGACCTCTACATCGGAGACGAGGTCACCTTCACCCGGCACAAGTGTGCCAAAGGACCTTACGCCCTCCACGTACACCGCCTGACGGAGGAGGAGTTGCGGTGCGAGGAGGAGGAGCAAGAGGACCCGGACGGGTCTGAGGTAACAACCAGCTGTAAGCAAAGAGCAGGAGGAAGACGCCGTTGAGTGCGGCAGAGAAGTGATGTAAATAGTTACCCGACCGGGTACCAAAGAAACTGTTGATACTTATATATAGTCCCCGTTGGGACCAGCTGAGTGAACTGTTTACCCGTTAACCCCTTAATCCCACAGGCTGAGGACTGTGAGCAGCCATTCCCTTCCCTCTACCTGGCCGAGGACTGAGAGCGGCCAACTTCCCCTGTATATAGTTGCGCGTCCTAAAGCGCCCCCTACCGGTTTTATAGTAAAACCAGTTTTTCTAAGAGACTGTCGCACTTTTCCCGGACACACGTTGCACAGTGTCCGGAGGAGGAACCTGAAACAAGAGACGACGAGAATGTTTATATGAAAAGTTTTATATATATAATGTTTTATATGTTTTATTATGTTTATATGAAAAAAAAAAAAATTTTTGTATGTTTTGGTGTTTTTGTCTTTACAGCCCGAGGACGTGCTGTGATTTACCAGGGGGGAATGTAGCACCCTGAGGATTCGGCTGCTACAGGAGTATTGCACCTCAACCCAGAGGTGTGATATTCCACTCCCGGGCAAGGATGGAGTGTGGAACTGAGCTCGGTAGGCTGCATGCACTACACACATCCCATTTCCGGGGAACAGGCCGACGGTACTCCCACTTAGAAATGTGCAGGTACGACCGAGTCTGTTCCTGGCTGGAGTGGGAGGGGGGTGGTACATCCCAAGTAGTGTAGGGGCAGATAGGGGGAGCAGCCTGGGTAAAGTTAGGAGCTCATTGGGTGCTGGTCACCTGAGCTCACACATAGAGGGTGTATATAAGGTGGGCACCAACTAAGATCAGGGTCAGATGCAGAGGATCAGATGCAGAGAGTCAGTCAGCTGCAGAGAACAAGTCAGGAGCAGAGGAGAGAAGAAAGACAAAGACCCAGAGTGAGAGAGGAGAAAAGAGAGAGACCCAGAGCACAGAAGAGAAGGACTCTGAGATCCCAACTAAAAGCACCGGGTGAAGAGTCGGCATCAGGGTACCGGAACCCAAGCTGGTGGGGGTAAAAACATTCCCCAGCCAGAGACCGGAGACCGTGGGCAGCGTCTGCCACGGTCACCCATCACATCCACCCCGAAGGCACACCACATGAAGGGTCAGGGAACCCAGGGCCAAGGGTGTCCCAACAGAAGGCCCGAGGGAGCTGGACCTAGGTGGATTACTGGTGGGGACGGCCAGAGAACGGGACAGAAAGAGAGCTCAGGGCCACGCTCCGGACTTGTTTGGGGGTTGGCTGGATCCAGGACCTGGTGGACGCAGCACGGCTCGGGTGGTCACTAGCAGCTGGAGTGACCAGTACAACATCTGCAGTAAGTAAACACCCTTAACTGCACAACCCGACTCTGTCTTCACTGCCGTCTGCACTACACCACCACAACCCCCATCCTCTGCGCCTGTCCCCTCTGAGGCTATACCCCACCCGTTGGGGGTTATACCATCTCAAGCTGCACCTGCACCATCAGCCTCAGCGGACCCTGCTGCAGCGGCGGCCACAGTGACCGCATCACAACGGGTGGCGTAGTCGACACAAAAGAACTCTTAATAACATCTGTAGGACTGCCACATAACACTGAGCTTGACGCCCTGGGCACGGGCCGGGTCACAGCCGCTCGGCGACTACAACCCCCCATCTGATCCGGTGCCGGGTATTCCCCTCAAAAAGGAATATGTCCCAGGGGGCGCGTCACATGCATCAGAAGAGGAATAGGGGCATATGATGAGAACATTGCTCTTCCTCTGTATAAAGCGCTGGTAAGGCCGCACTTAGAATATTGTGCACAGTTCTGGGCTCCGGTGCTCAGGAAAGACATTTTGGAGCTAGAGAGGGTACAAAGGAGGACGACTAAGGTAATAAAGGGAATGGAGGGACTAGAATACCCAGAGAGGTTGTCAAAATTAGGCCTATTTACATTGGAAAAAAGAAGGCTTAGGGGAGACCTCATAAACATGTATAAATACATCAGGGGGCAGTACAGAGATCTCTCCCATGACCTGTTTATACCAAGGATGGTGACAAAGACGAGGGGGCACACTATGCGTCTGGAGGAAAGGAGGTTCCTGCACCAGCATAGAAGGGGATTCTTTACGGTCAGAGCCGTGAGACTCTGGAACTCTCTGGGAGAGGAAGTGGTGATGTCCAACTCACTTAAAGAGTTCAAGAGAGGCCTGGACGCCTTTCTTGAGAACAATAAAATTACATCTTATGCTTAGTTAATTAATCCAGGGATTTAATCTGACTGCCAGATTGGTGTCGGGAAGTGAATTTTTCCTCAATGATGTAAATTGGCCTATTCCGCATGGGTTTTTTGTTGCCTTCCCCTGGATCAACGCTGCGGAATAGCTGCAGTGCACAAGAAATAGGCTGAACTGGATGGACGCTTGTCTTTTTTCGGCCTTATAAACTATGTAACTATGTAACTATGGTGCCTGCAGATTGGACTGAATTTTCAGCGTTTTTTATACTCCTTAGTATAGTGGTTCTCAGTAATGTTTGTTTTGTCGAGTTCTTGATTAGTTTTTTATCCTGTCCCTATATATCATCTCTTCACATTATCCTATCCCATTCTGTATCCTGACCCAACTCCTATTTGGGACTATTGTGATCATAACTGGCTGGAGCAGCTGGGATCATAAATGATCCTGAAATAAGCAGTCCTCGTCCCAAACAGATCACCAATGTCACCGATAACCTCTAATTAAAAAAAAAACACATTCAAATTTTTCTCTAACTAGTTATTTCCTTTGTCTAAGGGTTGGCAGAGAAGGGGGGAGAGGAGGTACCATTGTCCGCCATATCGTAGATGTGAGCACGCTTACTTTCCTATAAAGGACTCCGTTTTCTAATTTTTACATTATCAGGACATGCTGGCAAAGCCCTCAACAAGCTGCAATTCCCTTCATGACCACTGAGTGTCCACAAATAGGGACATAAAGCGTAATCATCTCCCAGCAGAGTATCGTAAAATTATATTTGTTTTTTAAAGCTGGCCATCCTGCTCCACTCATCTCAGGATATGTTAAGCCAAGAGAACTGATAAGGAAGGACACATCTTTAGCTGTTTGATTGTTGTATCACCAGGGTGTTCTGACCCGTAGCTAGGCTTTCCATAACCAGGAGGAAAAGTATTATTCTTCTGCCTTAATGTTGTATCTTATTACCCTGAATAAAGCTAGGAGATTTGTTCTTGCCCACTTGGCACTCAAAATTTGGTACATGCCTCCTGTTAGCATTCATAATGTGGCACATGCCTCCTGTTAGCATTCATAATGTGGCACATGCCTCCTGTTGGCATTCAGAACGTGGCACATGCCTCCTGTTGGCATTCAGAACGTGGCACATGCCTCCTGTTGGCTATCAGAATGTGGCAAATGCCTCCTGTTGGCTATCAGATTGTGGCACCTGCCTCCCGTTGGCATTCAGAACATGGCACATGCCTTCTGTTAGCATTCAGAATGTGGCAAATGCCTCCTGTTGGCTATCAGATTGTGGCACCTGCCTCCCGTTGGCATTCAGAACATGGCACATGCCTTCTGTTAGCATTCAGAATGTGGCACATGCCTCCTATTAGCATTCAGAATGTGGCACATGCCTCCTGTTGGAATTCAGAATGTGGCACATGCCTCCTGTTGGCAGTCAGAATGTGGCACATGCCTCCTGTTGACACTCAGAACGTGGCACATGCATCCCGTTGGCACTCAGAGAGTGACACATGCCTCCTGTTGGCTATCAGAATGTGGCAAATGCCTCCTGTTGGCTATCAGAATGTGGCACCTGCCTCCCATTGGCATTCAGAACGTGGCACAGGCACATGCCTCCTATTAGCATTCAGAATGTGGCACATGCCTCCTGTTGGCACTCAGAATGTGGCAGACGCCTCCTGTTGGCATTCAGAACGTGGCACATGCCTCCTGTTGGCACTCAGAGAGTGACACATGCCTCCCGATGGCACTCAGAACGTGGCACATGCCTCCTGTTGGCTCTCAGAATGTGGCTCATGCCTCCCTTTGGCAATCAGAGTGTGGCACATGCCTCCTGTTAGCAAGCAGAATGTGGCACATGCCTCCTGTTGGCATTCAGAATGTGGCACATGCCTCCTGTTGGCATTCAGAATGTGGCAGATGCCTCCTGTTGGCACTCAGAGAGTGACGCATGCCTCCCGATGGCACTCAGAACGTGGCACATGCCTCCTGTTGGCATTCAGAACGTGGCACATGCCTCCCGCTGGCACTCAGAGAGTGACACATGCCTCCTGTTGGCTATCAGAATGTGGCAAATGCCTCCTGTTGGCTATCAGATTGTGGCACCTGCCTCCCATTGGCATTCAGAATGTGGCACATGCCTCCTGTTGGCATTCAGAATGTGGCAAATGCCTCCTGTTGGCATTCAGTACATGGCACATGCCTCCTGTTGGCATTCAGAATGTGACACATGCCTCCTGTTGGCATTCAGAATGTGGCACATGCCTCCTGTTGGCATTCAGAATGTGGCACATGCCTCCTGTTGGCACTCAGAATGTGGCACATGCCTCCTGTTGGCATTCAGAATGTGGCACATGCCTCCTGTTGGCATTCAGAATGTGGCACATGCCTCCTGTTGGCATTCAGAACGTGGCACATGCCTCCTGTTGGCATTCAGAATGTGGCACATGCCTCCCGTTGTCGCTCAGAACGTGGCACATGCCTCCTGTTGGCATTCAGAACATGGCACATGCCTCCTGTTGGCATTCAGAACGTGGCACATGCCTCCCGTTGTCGCTCAGAATGTGGCACATGCCTCCTGTTAGCATTCAGAATGTGGCACATGCCTCCTGTTGGCATTCAGAATGTGGCACATGCCTCCTGTTGGCACTCAGAATGTGGCACATGCCTCCTGTTGGCATTCAGAATGTGGCACATGCCTCCTGTTGGCATTCAGAATGTGGCACATGCCTCCTGTTGGCATTCAGAATGTGGCACATGCCTCCTGTTGGCATTCAGAACGTGGCACATGCCTCCTGTTGGCATTCAGAATGTGACACATGCTTCCTGTTGGGATTCAGAATGTGGCACATGCCTCCTGTTGGCATTCAGAATGTGGCACATGCCTCCTGCTGGCATTCAGAACGTGGCACATGCCTCCTGTTGGCATTCAGAATGTGGCACATGCCTCCTGCTGGCATTCAGAATGTGGCACATGCCTCCTGCTGGCATTCAGAATGTGGCACATGCCTCCTGCTGGCACTCAGAATGTGGCACATGCCTCCTGTTGGCACTCAGAACGTGGCACATGCCTCCTGTTTCCCTCTCCCCCAGTTACTCACCCTTTACTATGCACCTGCAGTTTCCAACCACTCCTTTCCGTTCAGCACCGTACCCCTCGGAGTGCCATTTTTTCTCCCCCCGTTAGTTTCTGCCTCTGCCCCCATTATTAGCCCTTATAACTGCTCTCTTGGGTTTTCGCCTGCCATTTCCTTCTGCATGCAGCTCCTCTCCGGTATAATTCCCAGGAATCAATACTAACGGGCAGATAAGATATTCCGGATCCATCAGCCTTATCATGGCTGATTATGCCGGGTAGTCTCTGACCGGATCCCAGCGGTGGATGTGCTGCAGATAGACGTCGCTCGCAGGTCATCCTTCCTTAACCCCTATAATAACATTCCCTCCGGGGGATCATTAGTCAGCGCTGTGCCTTATGCTGGGTCTCAGAGCAATGTCCAATCTGTATATTATTGCAGATGGAGCAGGTACATAACCTCTGCGCCGAGTATAATTACATTTCCTCCTATTTTTACACTCAGTATATTTATTTCTGCACAATGAATCAGTGATGGACAGTAATGATTATTTAGTAACAGCAGGGAAACAACGACCTAAAAATATTTACCGCCAGCACCGACCGAACTTATTGCAGCTTTGGTCTGCCAGGAAGATCTGAGAGAGGATCCTCTGCATTTTTTTTTTGCAATGGTTCCCTATGGACGTATTTGTCAGTAGGGGTCTGGGTGCCAAGACCCCCAGCAGATTGCTAAATGAATGGGTAGAACTGCTGAGCTGGACACTGCGCCCCTTCATTTCTGGTCTGCTCAGCTTGGAGAGCAGATTCGTATCCGAGCGCCCCTGCCTCTTCTTTTCAGCGATTAGTGGGGGTCTCAGCACCCGGACCCCACTGATCAAAACTTTTGACATGTTGTCACGGGTGTGTCAGGTGTAACAGACAGTCGTCCTGGATCCAGCTGTAGGAGGTCCTTGCGTTTGACTCTGCAGGCTCTGTAGTGATATCCTGCTCCCTCTATGACCCAGCAGTAACCTCCACTTCTGCTGCTAATTGACACACCCTTGCTGGATGTTTAAATACCTGCAGTCTCTCCAGAGAGTCGCCGGTGATAGTTCTATATTCCTCTGTCCTGCTCTGAACTACTTGTAGTCGGCTTGTGTCTTCTTGGAGTTCCCTTGGAGGAACTTAAGGTATTTAAACATTCAGCAAGGGTGTGTCAATTAGCAGCAGAAGGTGGAGGTTACTGCTGGGTCTTAGAGGGAGCAGGATATCATCACAGAGATGGAAAGATCAAGGAGGTGCCTGCAGAGCCAAGCACAAGGACCTTCTACAGTTGGATCCAGGACGACTGTCTGTCACACCTGACACACCCATGACTCATGTATTTGAAAATAATTGACACTAGAAATGAGCGAATGTCCCAAAATTCATTTCTGGCAGATTTGCTTCAGTAGGAACAAAATTGGGTCCAAATAAAAAATAAAAAAAAGTATGGCAAGACCACGAGGAGCCTCATCAGTGCCGAAGGATCCGGACCAAAGACCGATCCAAAGCGAAAGGAGGTTCCTCCCTGGGACCTACAAAAATGGTATTTGACTGCGCGCCATTTTGCTGGATGTCTTCACGCAGAATCTTAAAAGATTTGGATTTTGGCAAATCAGGAAATTTGTAAAGATTTTGAATAATTACAAATTGATTCGCTCATCCCTAATAGTTCCCCTTTAACTGTGACATCTATTGCAATGCACAGCGCAGCCGCAGAGGAACGTGTTACATCCAGCTACATCTCTACCTAACGATATACAGTCTATTGTCATCATCTCGGCCCCATAGTATCCCCACGACCTTATAATGTAACCACCTTCCCATAATGTACCCATGCAACATTGTAGGCTTGGCATTGCCCATGTGAACAGGATTTACCAGGCAGAATGACCCCATGGCTGCCGGAGCCTCTCAGCTTTCTCTTTACATGGCAGACGCTGTGGCGGAGTCCGCGCCTGTTCTTACTCCCAGACACAAAAAAAGGTAATTTTCCAAAGCAACACTAAAAAACGAAGTCATATAAAATTCTAGATCAGCCCATCCCCCACCCGTCATACAATAACAGGTGCAGTGTGGAGCCATTGAAAGAGCGCGAAAAACCCGAAGGGAATGAGACGTAATGGATCCTATTACCGTAATGAATCCTGCAAATGCAAAACACAACTAAATCTCCTGGATATAGAAACAAAGCTTCATCGTCCTGTAATGAAAAGTTTTGTTACTTTCTATCAGACTTTATTCAATCATTAACAATTTTCAAGATTTCTTCCGCAGCCGGTGAAAAATAACATATTGTCAGAGACTGGAAACATGTCTGGACCTAATCTGTTTTTATTTTATTTATTTATTTGCAATAGAGGCTTCATTATAATAGTATCCAAGGTAAAAACAATCTGAGGCACATTTCACCTGTACTGATACATTGTAACAAAGTATCTCATATCTATCTATTATCTATCTATTATCTATCTATTATCTATCTATTTATTATCTATTATCTATCTATTATCTATCTATTATCTATCTATCTATTTATCTATCTATCTATTTATCTATCATCTATCATCTATCTATTATCTATCTATCATCTATCTATTATCTAATATTTATCTGTCTATTATCTATCTATTATCTATCTATTATCTATCTATCATCTATCTATTATCTAATATTTATCTGTCTATTATCTATGTATTATCTATCTATCTATTTATCTATCTACAAGTGTTGCATTTTTTGAGATTTGTGCTGTTGATCTGTTGAGCATTTGTCCTCCAGACTGCCTACAAATGTAGCAAACCCTCAGCTGTGAGTGTAATAGGTTTGTTTAGATTTTCAGCATCTGACATTCACTGACAGCAAGAACAGATCTTCAAAATGGTAAAGAATTGTGTTTGGACAATTTCTAGTTCTTGGGGACATTTAACTTTGCCATAAATGTAAACCGCCTGCTCAGTTTTTTCTATTCCAAAAGTTTTTTAACCTTTCTACGCCAGATTTGCCCGTGTATACAGTACAGACCAAAAGTTTGGACACACCTTCTGATTTAAAGATTTTTCTGTATTTTCATGACTATGAAAATTGTACATTCACACTGAAGGCATCAAAACTATGAATTACCACATGTGGAATTATATACTTAACAAAAAAGTGTGAAACAACTGAAAATATGTCTTATATTCTAGGTTCTTCAAAGTAGCCACCTTTTGCTTTGATGACTGTGATGCGCCCCCTGGGCCTGTGTTGTGCAGGGGAACCCGGAACCGGACCTGTTGTAGAATGCTGGGGGTTGTAGTCTCCGTGTGGCGGTGACCCAGTCCGTGCCCAGGGTGGTCAAACCAGTGGCAGTCTTAATGTATAGCAAATGTCCGACTACGCCACCCGTGGATTGCCGTCAGTGGGGACCGCCGCCGCGCTGCAGACCGCTGAGGCTGATGTTGTTTGCGCAGCTGAGTATGGGATAACTCCCCACGGGAGAAGTATTGCCTCAGGGCAGCTAATGTGAGAGATGATGGGAGTGATGGTGTGAGCGTCCCAGTGCTAATGGTGCTGGTGCGGCGAGGAACCACAGAGACGTGCGGTTGCAGTTTTCAATGCTTTACTCACAGTTGTTGTTCATGTCAATGCTGCAGACGATGACTGCCCGAGCCGTACTGCGTCCACCAGGCAAGGGACTCGGTCAACTCCCAGGTAATTCCAGAGCGTGGCACAGGGCTCCCTTCTCTACCTTTCTCTGGCCGTCCCCACCTTTGTCCAGCTTCCTCGGTCCTTCTGTTGGCGAAACCTCTCCCGGTTTCCCTGACCCTATACGGTATGCCTTTCTGGTGGATGTAGTGAGGGGTCGCACCAAGATGTGGTAACAACCTCCGGTCTTTGGCTGAGGAATCTGTTGCCTCCACCAATTTGGGTTCCGGTACCCTGTTCTGCCAACCCTTCACCCTGTATCTCCTCTGGGCATATGGGGTTCCTTCGGTCCTCGTGTCTCTGGGCCTTTCTCTGTGTTCCTTGCTTCCTTTCTCCTCTGTTCCAGTTCCTTTCTTACTTTCCTTTTCCGTTCCTTCTCCTCTCTCTTTCTGCTGTTTCTGGCCTCCACTCCAGGCCTGCCTCTGGAGCTGGGCCCAGACTGAGCCACAGCTCCCTGTCAGCCCTCTCTGGCTGAGCTCCTGTCTTCTTCTCCTCCTCTCTGAACTGAACACAACACTGTCCTAAGATGGTGCCCACCATATATACCTCCTTCTAACACCCGAGCCCAGGTGACTAGCAACCAATGGGCTCCTACCTATGCCCAGAGACCCACCCCTATCTGCTCCTACACCACTGGGTGTACTTTCCCCTCCCCACTCCAGTCAGGGACAGATGCTGTCGTGCCTGCACTTCTATCTTGTGGGAGCACCGTTGAGCTGTCCCTCGGAAATGGGGTGTGTGTGGTGCAAGCAGCCTACTGAGTCCTGGTCCACACTCCATCCTTACCCGGGAGTGGAATATCACACCTCTGGTTTGAGGTGCAATACCCCTGTAGCAGCCGAGCCCTCGGGGTGCTACATTCCCCCCTGGTAAATCACAGCACGTCCTCGGGCTGGAAAAGAATAAAACTATTTAAAACATACAAATTTTAAAGTGCACTCACATATAAGATATTAACCAGAAACTCATCCCTTTATGGGAGGTACTCTTTTCTTTTTAACATTACTGGTATTCCTTTCCATAAAACATCTTGCTAATGCCACTGGAACTCTTTTAGCATATAAAACATCACATAAAACATTTGCAGTATTATTCTAGCAGCATATAAAACTTTCCAATATAAGACATTTTCAAATAAAACATTTTCTTCAAAAACACATTCTGGAGCTCTGGCCGCTGTGCAACTTGTGACCAGGCAAAGGTGCAACAGTCCATTTAATTCTGAGGTAGACGTTGTAGTTCTTTTATAAAACCAGTAGGGGGCGCTTTAAGAAGCGCAACTATTTACAAGGGATTGGCCGCTCTCAGTCCTCGGCCAGTGGGGATAGGGGAATGGCTGCTCACAGTCCTCAGCCTGGTTAGGGATTGAGGGGGTTAACTTGCACACGGGTAACAATCCTTTAACTATTCCACACTAGTCCCAACGGGGACCACACTTCAATCAGCAGCAGTTCTCATAACAGTTCTTGTAACAGTTCTGGTACCCTGACGGGTAACTATATACAGTTCCACTTTACCGTTTACTGGTAACGGTGTCCTCCTGATGCTCCTTGCTCTTCCGGGTAATCTTCTGGTCCGTCCGGACCCTCAGTGTACTCCGTGTCTGGGCGGTACTGCAGTTCCTCCTCCGTGAGCCGGTGAACGTGGAGGGCGTACAGTCCCTTTGCGCCCTTGTGCCGGGTGTAGGTGACCACGTCACGGGGGTACAGGTCACGGCTGTGATGTCCCTCTGGCAGGTGGCTTTCAACGTCCCTTCTAGTGACGAAGACGTCGGTGTCAGCCTCCGGGTCTCTGATGAAGCCCCAGCCATGCTCTAGCTGGAACTTGACTACGGTCCCGGTGGCTCTGGGACCGCGGATGGCGTGGGTGTCTTGTCGGGCCCTCCTCTTCTGTTCCGCGCTCCTGGCCTGGAGTCGCTCCTCCCTGATGCGCCTCTGCCGCCGCTCTCTTTCATAGGTGGCCAGCTGCTGACGGCAGCAATCCAGGCGCTGGGCTGCTTCCGCCCGGGTCTCCTGGGTGAACCCCATGAGACTCTCGCCGGTGGGGTCCCATGCAAACTGGGCATCCTCCAGCGGGGGTGGAGCGATGTTGGCGGGCTCCGGGGCCGGGATCAGAGGCTCGATCAGGGGTTGTTCTCCCCGGAGACGGGGGTTGTCAAACTCTGGTGGCCACTCAAAGGGCAGCCCGTCCGGGCTGGTATGTTGGGCGTACAGGTCCGCACCCAGGGGCGGCACCGCGGGCTTCGGACGTGTGGCAGCGCCCGGGGGCACTCGGCCTTGCGACCAGGCCGGTGGTCGCTTGTTGGTCGCGCCCAGGGGTGGCACCGCCAAGGTAGGGGGCGCTGGTGAGGCAGCGGCGCCCGGGTGTGCTGGGCCTTGCGTCCTGGCCTGTGACGTCTCCCGCGTTACGGCGCCCGGGTTCAGAGGGCACAGCGCGGGGCGGGGCGTGATGACGGTTCTCGCTGCCTGAGGCCTAGCTGGCGGCGGTGGAGGCGTGGTGTCAGGTACGGTCCCCGGGGCTTTGGGTCCCGCAACGGAGGGTGAGGGCAGGCTGGTGTTCCCAGGGCTTGGGCTAGTGGCGTCCCCATTACCTGCCTTGGTCTCCATGGCCTCCTCCGCGGCATCATCTGCAGCTGCCGGTCCCGCCGGGGTCCTCCGCTGGCTGCCTTCGTGCTGCCGGGTCATCTCCTCCTTCCACCCGGCAAACACATCCCGCTGCGCCCGGACCATTTTTCTGTTTAGGTCTTCCAGTGCTGCGCGCGCACTGCCCGGGTCTCTAGGCAGCTGGGCCAGCAACTCTGTCAGGCTGCAGGGTGGCTCAGCTTGCAGCAGGCTGCGGGCCAGGGTGCTGGTGGAGTTCTCTGCTCCTTCCATCTCCGGGTGCAGCAGGTCCAGACTGATCAAGGCCGCACCCAGCCCCTCAGTTTTCTTTCCTATCCGCCCCCATGGGGGTTGGTCTTGGGGGCATCTGCTGACAATCACCCTCAGGGGCAGCCCCCCCACGTTGATGGACATCTCCACTGCTGCACTCATGGCTGGTGGGGGCGGGCTCCTTCTTCGGCGCCATTCTGGGACCTGGCCCACGATGGGAGGTGGCTTCCTGCTGTCCTTTGGTGCGCACATAATGGCGTCCGCTCTGCCAGGGCGGGAAAAACGGATGAAGACGGCGGGAAACGGTCCAAGATGGCGCCCGATGGCGGGAATCGGCTCCGGACGGCGGGAAACGACTCCGGACGGCGGGAAATTTCTGGAAATGGCGGGAGACTTCTTTTTAAGGTACATGTGCAGTTTTCTCCAGGCACGCAATACCCGCTTGTGGCGGGTTGGTAATGATCCTGCCGACTACACCAAAGTTGACGCGCCCCCTGGGCCTGTGTTGTGCAGGGGAACCCGGAACCGGACCTGTTGTAGAATGCTGGGGGTTGTAGTCTCCGTGTGGCGGTGACCCGGTCCGTGCCCAGGGTGGTCAAACCAGTGGCAGTCTTAATGTATAGCAAATGTCCGACTACGCCACCCGTGGATTGCCGTCAGTGGGGACCGCCGCCGCGCTGCAGACCGCTGAGGCTGATGTTGTTTGCGCAGCTGAGTATGGGATAACTCCCCACGGGAGAAGTATTGCCTCAGGGCAGCTAATGTGAGAGATGATGGGAGTGATGGTGTGAGCGTCCCAGTGCTAATGGTGTTGGTGCGGCGAGGAACCACAGAGACGTGCGGTTGCAGTTTTCAATGCTTTACTCACAGTTGTTGTTCATGTCAATGCTGCAGACGATGACTGCCCGAGCCGTGCTGCGTCCACCAGGCAAGGGACTCGGTCAACTCCCAGTTAATTCCAGAGTGTGGTTCAGAGCTCCCTTCTCTACCTTTCTCTGGCCGTCCCCACCAGTGACCCACCTTTGTCCAGCTTCCTCAGGCCTTCTGTTGGCGAAACCTCTCCCGGTTTCCCTGACCCTATACGGTATGCCTTTCTGGTGGATGTAGTGAGGGGTCGCACCAAGATGTGGTAACAACCTCCGGTCTTTGGCTGAGGAATCTGTTGCCTCCACCAATTTGGGTTCCGGTACCCTGTTCTGCCAACCCTTCACCCTGTATCTCCTCTGGGCATATGGGGTTCCTTCGGTCCTCGTGTCTCTGGGCCTTTCTCTGTGTTCCTTGCTTCCTTTCTCCTCTGTTCCAGTTCCTTTCTTACTTTCCTTTCCGCTCCTTCTCCTCTCTCTTTCTGCTGTTTCTGGCCTCCACTCCAGGCCTGCCTCTGGAGCTGGGCCCAGACTGAGCCACAGCTCCCTGTCAGCCCTCTCTGGCTGAACTCCTGTCTTCTTCTCCTCCTCTCTGAACTGAACACTGTCCTAAGATGGTGCCCACCTTATATACCTCCTTCTAACACCCGAGCCCAGGTGACTAGCAACCAATGGACTCCTACCTATGCCCAGAGACCCACCCCTATCTGCTCCTACACCACTGGGTGTACTTTCCCCTCCCCACTCCAGTCAGGGACAGATGCTGTCGTGCCTGCACTTCTATCTTGTGGGAGCACCGTTGAGCTGTCCCTCGGAAATGGGGTGTGTGTGGTGCATGCAGCTTACTGAGTCCTAGTCCACACTCCATCCTTACCCGGGAGTGGAATATCACACCTCTGGTTTGAGGTGCAATACCCCTGTAGCAGCCGAGCCCTCGGGGTGCTACAACTGCTTTGCACACTCTTGGCATTCTCTTGATGAGCTTCAAGAGGTAGTCACCGGAAATGGTCTTCCAGCAATCTTGAAGGAGTTCCCAGAGATGCTTAGCACTTGTTGGCTCTTTTGCCTTCACTCTGCTCACCCCAAACCATCTCGATTGGGTTCAAGTCTGGTGACTGTGGAGGCCAGGTCATCTGGCGTAGCACCCCATCATTCTCCTTCTTGGTCAAATAGCCCTTACACAGCCTGGAAGTGTGTTTGGGGTCATTGTCTTGTTGAAAAATAAATGATGGTCCAACTAAACGCAAACCGGATGGAATAGCATGCCGCTGCAAGATGCTGTGGTAGCCATGCTGGTTCAGTATGCCTTCAATTTTGAATAAATCCCCAACAGTGTCACCAACAAAGCACCCCCACACCATCACACCTCCTCCTCCATGCTTCACGGTGGGAACCAGGCATGTAGAGTCCATCCGTTCACCTTTTCTGCGTCGCACAAAGACACGGTGGTTGGAACCAAAGATCTCAAATTTGGACTCATCAGACCAAAGCACAGATTTCCACTGGTCTAATGTCCATTCCTTGTGTTCTTTAGCCCAAACAAGTCTCTTCTGCTTGTTGCCTGTCCTTAGCAGTGGTTTCCTAGCAGCTATTTTACCATGAAGGCTTGCTGCACAAAGTCTCCTCTTAACAGTTGTTGTAGAGATGTGTCTGCTGCTAGAACTCTGTGTGGCATTGACCAGGTCTCTAATCTGAGCTGCTGTTAACCTGCGATTTCTGAGGCTTGTGACTCGGATAAACTTATCCTCAGAAGCAGAGGTGACTCTTGGTCTTCCTTTCCTGGGGCGGTCCTCATGTGAGCCAGTTTCTTTGTAGCGCTTGATGGTTTTTACAACTGCACTTGGGGACACTTTCAAAGTTTTCCCAATTTTTCGGACTGACTGACCTTCATTTCTTAAAGTAATGATGGCCACTCGTTTTTCTTTACTTAGATGCTTTTTTCTTGCCATAATACAAATTCTAACAGTCTATTCAGTAGGACTATCAGCTGTGTATCCACCAGACTTCTGCACAACACAACTGATGGTCCCAACCCCATTTATAAGGCAAGAAATCCCACTTATTAAACCTGACAGGGCACACCTGTGAAGTGAAAACCATTTCCAGTGACTACCTCTTGAAGCTCATCAAGAGAATGCCAAGAGTGTGCAAAGCAGTCATCAAAGCAAAAGCAAAATGTACAATTTTCATAGTCATGAAAATACATAAAAATCTTTAAATGAGAAGGTTTGTCCAAACCTTTGGTCTGTACTGTATGTGCCTCCATAAGGTGTTTCATGGCACAAATGCAGTATGCAGGCACATAGAGAGTATAGAGGTATATAGGGGTATGGAGATCATACAGAGTATAGAGGAGTATTGAGGAACATAGGGGTATGGAGGTCATATAGAGTATAGAGGAAAATAGGGGATATGGAGGTCATAGAGAGTTTAGAGGAACATAGGGGATCTGGAGGCCATATAGAGTATAGAGAAACATAGAGGATATGGAGGTCATAGAAAGTATAGAGGAACATAGGGGATATGGAGGCCATATAGAGTATAGAGGTACATAGGGGATATATAGGCCATATAGAGTATAGATGTACATAGGGGTATGGAGGCCATATAGAGTATAGAGGAACATGGGGGATATGGAGGCCATATAGAGTATAGAGGAACATGTGGGATATGGAGATTATAGAGAGTATAGAGGAATATAGGGGTATGGAGGTCATATAGAGTATAGAGGTACATAGGGGTATGGAGGTCATAGAGAGTATAGAGGAACATAGGGGTTATGGAGGCCATATAGAGTATAGAGGAACATGGGAGATATGGAGGTCATAGAGAGTATAGAGGAACATAGGGGATATGGAGGCCATATAAAGTATAGAGGAACATAGGGGGTAAGGAGGCCATATAGAGTATAGAGGTACATAGGGGTATGGAGGCCATATAAAGTATAGAGGAACATAGGGGTATGGAGGCCATATGGTGTATGGAGACATGAAGGAGGTATGGAGGCCACAGGGACTATAGAGGCACACAGGGTATATGACCCTATATTGTAGAGATATTCTTCTATGGTAGAATAGCAACTTTTAATAGTTGTCTTGCCTCATAAACCAGATATATACCCATATCATATATCCACACTGGATGATAACGGTATGAAGATGAGCTGTGACGTCCACTGATCCCAAGAGTAACGGTCCAGAGTTATCCATGTGAATGACCGGTAGAGAGCATGTGTGACCCTGCCCCATTCAGTATCTATAGTAGTGATGGTCTCACATGCTCATTATCACTTCATTCGTCCAGGGGACTGTGGACTCTCATTCTTGGGATCGATGGGGATCAAGGCAGCACTCGGACCCCAGTGATCATATATTTATCATCTATCTTGTGGATATATGACAAGTTTTGCCATGGCTGGGGCCACTCTTTTATTAGTATGGCAGCCATACATGGCCAGGGTTGCTGTATGTCGGCTTCATAAAACTACTAGTTATTATATTTGGATAAGCCCCAAGTTTGCGTCAAATTAGAAAAAAAGGTTAAACATCGCCTTTAATCTCCATCATTACGTTGTTTTTCAGAATCCGAAGACAGAAATACTGAGTACGAGTCCATCAGAAGACGTAAATAATCAGCGGCTGCCATCATGTGTGATAGACATGTACAATAGACAGTGAGGTGTGGAGATCGGGATATTAGCAGAAGTCGTGTGCAATAAAGTATTTATTCTCTACACCCGGCACTGAGTTGTTCTTACAACGAAATCCATATCTTTATAAAGGTCCATTATACCAAAGCCACCAAGGAGGTCACAGGACAACCAGAAGTATTTCATGTATAAGCCTTGGTAATAGCTATGGCATTATCGGGATCAATGAGATTGATGGGTGACCTCGGGAAGTCGGGACTGTATGCAACCGGCATGGATTTATATAGTGTGACCCCAAAGAATGATTAAAAAATAAAAACTAAATCTATACTTGCCTTCCGATGGCCCCCGGAGTCTTTATTCGATGTGTCTCGGCTTGCCGGCAGCTTGCGGTACACTGAAGGACCTGCCGCCACATGACTATGACGTCAGCGCAGGTCCTTCAGTCCACCGCGATCTGCCGGCAAGCGAAGACAAGCGCACCGCGGGCCATCAGAAAGTAAATATAATATTTATTTTTTATTTTATTCTTTTTTTACAGGTTCTATGGTACCCGGGTCCGGAGGAGAGTCTCCTGTTCTCTAGACCCGGGTACCATCCGCACATTCAAACGCTTCTATTCCGCATGTACAGATCCAGTGATGCGGATTCCATGCGTTCCAATGCAAGTCAATGGCGGCGAAAACGCAGCACTTCCCGCAAAATAATTGGTAGTGCTGCGTTTTTTTCCGCAATGATAATCCGCAGCGGAAATTTCCGCAGCATGTGCACAGCACAAGCGGATTATCATTGGGGAACATGGCAGGCCTTCTACCAAGTGTTTTTTAAGCATTTCTGCAGCAGAATTGTCACTGCAGAAACGCTTAAAGAACGCATCGTGGGCACACAGCCTACAACATACAAAAACAAAATCAAAATGGATTTTCCTGGGAAATATGTTAAGGAACATCCTTTCCAGGGTAATGACTTGTATATAAGGCAAAATAAATAACCAAAAACAAAAATATTCCTCCACACCTTGGGCTATGTACACACGTAGTGTTTTTGATACATTTTTGCACTTTTGCATTGCTTTCAACCAAGACAAATGCATTCACCAGGAAATGTCATTTTAACATTTTACAACCTTATCTGGCCATGTGGTGTGTGACACATCATCAGACACATGCATACAGAGCTGAAAAGACATGGGAACAGTATGGGGAAGACCTCTAGAAGCATCTCTGACTCCCAGGTCACTGCCTAAAAGTCTGCCCATCATAAGTGATCCTTGGCGCATGCGAAGATGCCTCCCGCCATGCACCTGTCATTGCAGACTTGTAACAGTCACCGTCCACCTCCTTGTCCCAGTGCAGCGTTCAGTTGTCCCTACCCCATTCCTTGGAATGCAAGCGCAAGCATGCAGCCAGCCACCCGCCCACCCACAGGCTGCAATACTATACTGCCAAATTTTTGACAGCTGCTTGCACTTGAATTGTGGCCTTTTAGGCTCGTGGAGGCAGATGCTTTTCATAACCTCATGCCGGCAGCGGCCTGGTGTCCCCAGCCGCCACTATTTCTCCCGGTGTCGTCTCCGCCTTCCACAAGCACGGGTCCCACAACATTACCCGTGCCCGCCCCAGTGCACTTACTGGGAAAGACCGCCTAACCACAAACACGTGGACAGGTGAATGTGGCCAGGGACGGTACGGAGCCAGTCCACAGCTTTTGTTGCTGAGAGTTGTATTTAGCTCGGTGAAAGGGCTGGCATAGCTGTATCTACCCTGCATGTCATTTCTCCCAGGAAGTCCTCTAATGCAGCTTTTGCAGAAGCAATGGCAGCCCCTCCAACATCAACTCGCACTTCTCAGTGGTGCTTTGACACACAAACATCTTTCTTTGCGCATTTAATTTCATGACTACAGAGTTGGGCAATGGCCTGATCTGCAATCCGGTTTGAGAAATAACATGCATAAGTGTAGCACCCTGAGGATTCGGCTGCTACAGGGGTATTGCACCTCAACCCAGAGGTGTGATATTCCACTCCCGGGTAAGGATGGAGTGTGAAACTGAGCCCAGAAAGCTGCATGCACTACACACATCCCATTTCCGAGGAACAGACCAACGGTACTCCCACTTAGAAATGTGCAGGTACGACCGAGTCTGTTCCTGGCTGGAGTGGGAGGGGGGTGGTACATCCCAGTAGTGTAGGGGCAGATAGGGGGAGCAGCCTGGGTAAAGATAGGAGCTCATTGGGTGCTGGTCACCTGAGCTCACACATAGAGGGAGTATTTAAGGTGGGCACCATCTAAGATCAGGGTCAGTCTTTGCAGAGGAGTCAGTCTGTGAGAAGCAGTGGAGGAGAGAGAGAGAGCAGAGCAGCCCCAGAGAGAGAGAGAGGAGAAAGGAAGAAAGACCCAGAGGGGGTGAAAGAAAAGGACTCTGAGAACCCAAAGTCCATCACCGGGTGAAGAGTTGGCAACTGGGTACCGGATCCCAAACTGGTGGGGGCTAAAGCACACCCTAGCCAGAGACCGGAGGCCGTGGGCAGGATCTGCCACGGCCACCCACCACATCCACCCTGAAGGCAAACCACATGTAGGGTCAGGGAACCCAAGGCCAAGGGTCTCCCAACAGAAGGCCCGAGGGAGCTGGACCTAGGTGGATCCCTGGTGGGGACGACCAGAAGACAGGACAGGAAGGAGGGCTCAGGGTCACGCTCCGGACTTGCTTGGGGGTTGGCTGAATCCAGGACCTGGTGGATGCAGCACGGCTCGGGTGGTCACTTGAAGCTGGAGTGACCGGAACATCAGCAGTAAGTAAATACCCTAAACTGCACAACCCGACTCTGTCTTTAATTACCATCTATGCTGCACCACCACAACCCCCATCCTCTGCACCTGACCCCCTGAGGCTATACCCCACCCGTTGGGGGTTATACTATCAAAAGCTGCACCAACACCATCAGCCTCAGCGGACCCTGCTGCAGCGGCGGCCGTAGTGACCGCAATACAACGGGTGGCGTAGTCGACATAAAGAACTTTATAACATCTGTAGGACTGCCACATACTCTGAGCTTGACACCCTGGGCACGGACCGGGTCACAGCCACTCGGAGACTACAACTCCCATCTGATCCGGCTCCGGGTATTCCCCTAAAGAATATGGCCCAGGGGGCGCGTCAACTTTGGCGTAGTCGGCAGGATTACGTGCCCGCAACACCCGGGTACTGCGTGCCTGAAGAAAAGAACGAGTTTACCTCAAAAAGAAGTCTCCTGCCGGTTCCGGAGGGTCCCCGCCATCGGACTCCATCACAGATCGATTCCCGCCGGTTGTCCGCCATTAACAGCTTTTTCCCGCCATCTGCAGAGTTTCCCGCCACTGGGAGACGATTCCCGCCATTTCCAAAGGTTTCCCGCCTTGGAAGAGCGGACGCCATTATGGGCGTGCCAGAGGGTGGCAAGAGGCCACCTCCCATCGTGGGCCAGGACCGAAAATGGCGCCAAAAGTGGAAACCGCCCCCACCAACAGAGACTGTGATGCTAGAGGTGTCTGTCAGCGTGAAAGAACTGCCCCTGGAGCTGACAATCACCAAGTGGCCCCGGGACCGCCCTCGAAGTGGGAGGACTGAGAAGGAGAGAGCAAAGATGGGTGTCGCTTGGAGCAGTCTGGAGAGAGCGCACCCGGAGACAAGAAGCCTAGAGCTGAGTCCAGAAGAAGCTTACCCGGAGATGGAAGAAGAGCAGAGCAGCACCGGCCCGCTGGCCAGGAGCCTGCTGGAGACAACGAGAGGAGAGCAGAGCAGCACCGACCCGTTGGTCAGGAGCCTGCTAGAAGCAACGACCCCACTAGGCTTAGTGGAGGTCTTGGCACAGCTCCCCCGAGATCGGGAGTGTGCACAGACTGCGCTGGAGGGCCTCGCACGGAGGATGGCCCGGGTGCAGCGAGAGACGTTGGCGGAGTGGAGCCGTGAGATGGCCCAGCAGACAAGAACCCGTCAGCGGAGCACGCCACCCGAGACGAGGAGACAGACCGCCTCTGAGGATGGCGCAGGAGGACTGAAGGCCGGAGACGGCGCCGAGAAGGGAGCCGAACGAATGGAGGCAGGTAAAGGGGACGTCTCTACCCCAAACCGGGAAACCGCGCACCTGCCCCAGCTCCCCGTCGCAGAGCCCGAAGTACCCCCTGCCGTGCCCGTAACCGCAACGTCACCGCCACAGACTAGGCCTCAACCGGAAGCCGCAGCCGCGACCCCTGTGACGTCACACGCCTCGACCCCGAGCGTGACCAAGCAGGAAGTACCACCAGCCTGGTCGCAAGGCCTAGTACCCCCGGGCGCCGCAATACCAACAGCGCCCCCTACCTCCGCGGAGCCACCGGCCTGGTCGCAGGGCCAAGTAGCCCAGGGCGCCGCCGTCCTTACGGTGCCCTTCACTTTCCAGGTGCCCCAGGCCTGGCCGCAAGGCCTGGGCAACCCGGGCGCCACCACCCCCGCGCCCATAAAACCAAGAGTGCCGCATCTGGGAGAAGATCTGTTCGCCCAACATACGTGCCCAGATGGGCAGCCCTTTATATGGCCACCGGAGTTTCACCATCCCCGACTCCGGAAAGAGAGACCCCTAGACGAGCCCCTGATTCCGGTTCCAAAGCCCGTAAAAAGGACCTCGCCCCCGCTAGAGGAGGCACAGTTTGAGTGGGACCCCACCGGAGAAGACCTCATGGGGTTCACTCAGGAGACTCGGGCAGCCGCAGCGGAGCGTGCAGAGTGCTGCCGCCAGCAGCTCGAGGTCTTTGAGAGGGAGCGGAGAGAGAGGCGGGTCCGGGAACAACAAGCCCAAATAAAGAGCGCTGAGCAGAAGAGCCGGGCCAGGAGGAGTCCCCGTGCAGCTCATGGTCCCCCTTCCACCGGGACTGTGATCAAGTTCAATATGCAGCACGGGTGGGGCTTCATCCGAGATCACCGCACCCCAGGCGACGTCTTCGTGACAAGAAGAGACGTTGAGTCCCACCTACCGGAGGGACACAGAGGACGTGACCTGTATATAGGGGACGAGGTCACCTTCACCCGGCACAAGTGTGCCAAAGGACCCTACGCCCTCCATGTGCATCGCCTGACGGAGGAGGAGCTGCGGTGTGAGGAAGAACAAGAGGACCCGGACGGGTCTGAAGCTAAAGGTAACCACAAAGAAAGAGCAGGAGGACGTCGTCGTTAAGTACAGCAGAGTACAAGCTGTATATAGTTGCCCGTCGGGGCACAGTGAACTGTTGATAATATAGTCCCCGTTGGGACCAGCAAGTGTGAACTGTTTACCCGTTTATCCCTTAAATACCTGGCCGAGGACTGAGAGCGGCCATATCCCTTGTAAATAGTTGCGCGTCCTAAAGCGCCCCCTACTGGTTTTATAGGAAAGCCACGAGTTCCAAAGACTGTCGCACTTTACCCGGTCACACGTTGCACAGTGACCGGAGGAGGAGCCAGAGGCGACGAGAATGTTATCAATATGAAAAGTTTTATGATGATGCTGATATATATATGATATTTTATATGTTTTTATTATGTTGTTTATATGAAAAAAAAAAAAAAAATGTATGTTTGTGGATGTTTTTTATATCTTACAGCCCGAGGACGTGCTGTGATTTACCAGGGGGGAATGTAGCACCCTGAGGATTCGGCTGCTACAGGGGTATTGCACCTCAACCCAGAGGTGTGATATTCCACTCCCGGGTAAGGATGGAGTGTGAAACTGAGCCCAGAAAGCTGCATGCACTACACACATCCCATTTCCGAGGAACAGACCAACGGTACTCCCACTTAGAAATGTGCAGGTACGACCGAGTCTGTTCCTGGCTGGAGTGGGAGGGGGGTGGTACATCCCAGTAGTGTAGGGGCAGATAGGGGGAGCAGCCTGGGTAAAGATAGGAGCTCATTGGGTGCTGGTCACCTGAGCTCACACATAGAGGGACTATTTAAGGTGGGCACCATCTAAGATCAGGGTCAGTCTTTGCAGAGGAGTCAGTCTGTGAGAAGCAGTGGAGGAGAGAGAGAGAGCAGAGCAGCCCCAGAGAGAGAGAGAGGAGAAAGGAAGAAAGACCCAGAGGGGGTGAAAGAAAAGGACTCTGAGAACCCAAAGTCCATCACCGGGTGAAGAGTTGGCAACTGGGTACCGGATCCCAAACTGGTGGGGGCTAAAGCACACCCTAGCCAGAGACCGGAGGCCGTGGGCAGGATCTGCCACGGCCACCCACCACATCCACCCTGAAGGCAAACCACATGTAGGGTCAGGGAACCCAAGGCCAAGGGTCTCCCAACAGAAGGCCCGAGGGAGCTGGACCTAGGTGGATCCCTGGTGGGGACGGCCAGAAGACAGGACAGGAAGGAGGGCTCAGGGTCACGCTCCGGACTTGCTTGGGGGTTGGCTGAATCCAGGACCTGGTGGACGCAGCACGGCTCGGGTGGTCACTTGAAGCTGGAGTGACCGGAACATCAGCAGTAAGTAAATACCCTAAACTGCACAACCCGACTCTGTATTTAATTACCATCTATGCTGCACCACCACAACCCCCATCCTCTGCACCTGACCCCCTGAGGCTATACCCCACCCGTTGGGGGTTATACTATCAAAAGCTGCACCAACACCATCAGCCTCAGCGGACCCTGCTGCAGCGGCGGCCGTAGTGACCGCAATACAACGGGTGGCGTAGTCGACATAAAGAACTTTATAACATCTGTAGGACTGCCACATACTCTGAGCTTGACACCCTGGGCACGGACCGGGTCACAGCCACTCGGAGACTACAACTCCCATCTGATCCGGCTCCGGGTATTCCCCTAAAGAATATGGCCCAGGGGGCGCGTCATAAGCATGGCCAATCCACATTAAAAAAGCAGCCATAGAGTGTCTGGGAACCTTCCCCCACACTTTTCTTAGCCAGGGCTGCATCTCGGCAGGGTTGGAAGGACCCACCAGAAAACCGGAGACTCCTCCAGTGGGCTCTGGCTTCTCCTTCAGAGTTCATAGTGCCAAGGTGAGGCCATGATGATGATAGAGGCCACCATCTGCTTAGTTTTCTGTTGCTTGGAATGCAAGCTCAAGTATGAAGCCAGCCACCCACCCACCCACAGGCTGCAATACTAAACTGCGAGATTTCTGGGCAGCTGCTTGCACTTGAAATGTGGCCTTTTAGGCTCATGGAGACGGAAGCTTTTCACGACCTCATGCCTCATGTCCATACCCGGTCCTCAGCCGTCACTATTTCTCCCGGTGTTGTCTCTGCCTTCTACAAGCGCGGGTCCCTGAACATTACTGCTGGTACTTTTCTGTGGGAATTTGCTTGCCTCCTACCAGCCTGGAATATTTCCAGTAAACTATGGTACGAAACCACGCTATTAGCACTGCCCCCAGTAACAGTAGCGAAGCCATCCCCAATTTCCTTCTCAGGAATTTTATTTGGTAGACTGAGTAGCTGCCGAAATACATTTTCTCACAAAGGAGCTGAAGATAGAGTGGCAGTAGGTGCAAGTTTCTCCGGTCTGTTAGATATTAGAGGGTGAACGGCAGCACATTGGATCAGTGGTTAGCACTGAAGCCTTGCAGTGCTGAGATCCTGGGTTCAAATCCCAGCAAGGACAACATCTGCAAGGACTTTAAAGCAAATGACGTACAAGAACATCGTAATACATAAAAGTACAAAGTTTATTGTCAATTCAAAGTTAAAAATTGACATATTCAATAGACATAATGACACAAATACATTAGTGGTAAGCTATAAAAAGATACCAAGGGCTGAACAAAACATATTGTACGAAACTAATGTAAGTAATCGCTAGAATGGGACATATGCAAATATGGATATGTCAAACATATACCATAACCCAACTAATAATATAGGGGCTATCAAAAAGGCTCCAAAGAGCCACTAAAATACACAATGCATAACTAGATGCAAAAGGAGCAGTCACCATTTAGCATAAAGAGAGTATATGAAGTAATACAACTCACATGTGTAGTGGTCAGAGACGTCAGCCCAGGTTTCGTAACGCCTACGCGCGTTTCGACGCTGTGCCTTCTTCTGGGGGTAATGATATACTGAAACCGGTATCATATATATATAGTGCACTTAGCCCAATCAATATAAGGGATGCAGAATGAATTTAGAAACTAACCAATCATTAGTGGTGATACATACCACCAAATAGACGTATATCCACCTGTTGAACCCTCCCCTCCAGGAAGTATATATCGCTGTTAGTTTGCACAGGATGAATGCAGCATTAGAACCGCCCCGCGGTCACGTGATCGCGAGGAGCTGATCACGCCCCTCGTATCACGTGAACGCTAGTTGTTAGTGCCACCCTCAAAGTCACGTGATCGTATGTCACACCCCCCGATGATGTGGACAGGAGTCTCTATGTCATCGCAGTGAGATTAGAGGGGGCAGACCAGTTGGAAAGCGCATATTGGCGGTGCGGTTGGTGAAGAAAAATAAAGTATATGCTGCCACTAATTTACACGAGATAAATACAACATCAGAGCTACCCCGCGGTCACGTGAGGGTAAAAGGTGAGCCCTCAGAATCAAATCCTCTGGTGGGCACAATGTTTTTCAATCTGAAGCAACTTCTCAGTGGGAGTTGTATTTCAACACAGCCATATTCTTTAGCTCGGTGAAAGGACTGGCATAGAGGGAAACCGTATCTACACATGCTGTCATTTCTCCGTCACCAGGTTCCACCCATTGTCACACACGACCATGCCTGGCTGTATGTTCAGCGGTGAGAACCACAGATCAGGCTGCTGTGTTACAGCTTTCAACAACTCTGCATCTCTGGGCGGTTTGTCAATTAAGCATTAAGCATGTTATCTTCAGCACAGCCTGTTGCCGCTTGGCCAAGGCAGTGCTGCAGTGCTGTCAGCTTGTGACTGATGTGGTAATTTCGGAGATGGAGGAGGAGGTGCAGGAGCTGAACAATGTGATTACATTGAGGTTACATTGGCAACTCTGTTTTTATACTACAGAAAGATCCTACTGTTTTGTTTATTTTTACTTTATTTTTTAAGGCAAATGCATTCACCGGGAAATGTCATTTTAACATTTCACAACCTTATCTGGCAATGTGGTGTGTGACACATCATCAGACACATCCTGTTTCATTGATGACGGAGGGACTCTGAAAGACACATAGAGCAGGGCCACAGTAACGAGTACGACATGTTCCCATTAGAAAGGAGAGAGTCTGCTATACAGTTATAGGGTATGCAGTGAGTCCAACGGCTGACCAAATTTAGGAAAAACCCCACTAACAATATAAAGAGACATAGAGCAGGGCCACAGTAACGACAAATTCCCATTAGAAAGGAGAGAGTCTGCTATACAGATATAGGGTATGCAGTGAGTCTAACGGCTGACCAAATTTAGGAAAAACCCCACTAACAATTTAAAGAGACATCGAGCAGGGCCACAGTAATGACAAATTCCCATTAGAAAGGAGAGAGTGTCCCATAGTGTTGGCCTATGCAGTGAATGCAAGGGCTGCCAAAACTTTGGAGGCACTTCAATGCCCCTTGGAAGAGATGTGGAGGAGGGCCTCATAAAAAAAATGTTCCCATTAGAAAGGAGCGGGCCTCCTATACTTATAATGCACATGCACTAAGTGTATGGGCTGACAAACATATACCCCTAGGGGGTATACATGAACATACTGTATAAATTTTTTATTTTACGGGCATCATAAACACCCTTTAAAAAAATTATGTGGGTGTTGCATCACGGACTACGGTCACCCTGGTGATATGGTGGTGGAGAAGGAGGAGGACAAGAGCAAATAGCCAAAATCAGGAAGCGTATACCCATGTCTGGGTGTGAAGAGGTGCATGGGAATACACCTCCCAAGAAAAGACACTGGATTTGAGTTTATGTTACGCTGCTATCATTCGGTGGTGTTGAGAAGTCTGGCCCAATCCAGCCCTTGTTCATTTTAATAAGAGTCAGCCTGTCGGCATTTTCAGTTGACAGGCGGATGCGCTTATCAGTTATAATTCCACCAGCGGCACTAAAAACCCGCTCTGATAAAACGCTGGCGGCAGGGCAGGCCAGGACCTCCAAGGCATAGAGAGCCAGTTCATTCCACGTATCCAGCTTGGATACCCAATAATTATAAGGCACAGAGGAATCACGGAGGACGTTGGTACGGTCGGCAAGGTACTCCCTCAGCATCTTCCCAAACTTTGCACTCCTTGTGAGAGTACCCCGCGCCTCAGGGCCTGTAAGATGGGAGGGTCTGAGAAAACTCTCCCAGAACTTTGACAGTGTTCCCCTGCCTCTGCTGGATTGAAGTTGTGTCTCTCTCGCCTGTAATCCTTGGTTCTCCAACGAAGTGTGCCCTCTGCCGCCAGCGTTTTCAGATGGGAATTTTTTTAATAGTTCCGCAACAAGGGCCTTCTGGTACAGCCCCATTTTTGTAGACCTGTCCGCCTCAGGAATTAGAGATATAAAGTTCTCCTTGTAGCGTGGGTCTAGAAGTGTCACCACTAGTAATGACTGTCACCCAAAATTTTGAGAATGCTAGGGTCATGGGAAAGGCAGCATAACATAAACTCAGCCATGCGTGCCAGACTACTAACAGGCAAGACTTCCGTGTCCTCACCAAGAGGATGACTGACCATGCTCTCCTCCTCCTCCTCCTCTCTGTCCTCTTGCCATCCACGCTGAACAGACGGTATGACAGCTGTGCAGGTAGTACCTTCTATAGTGCATGAAACCAGCTCCTGTCCTTCCTCCTCCTCCTCTTCCTCATTGTCACCCAATCCACGTTGGGATGAGATGAGGCTGGGCTGTGTGTAATCACCCTGTATGGTTCCTTGCTCCATCTCATCGTGCTCCGCCTGCAATGCATCCTCTTTGATTGTGAGCAGAGAGCGTTTCAGAAGACAGAGAAGCGGGATGGTGACAGTAATTATGTCATCGCCGCTCGCCATCTTGGTGGAGTCCTCAAAGTTTAGGAGGATGGTACATATGTCTGACATTCATGTCCACTCCTGAAGTCTTATACGTGGAGTCTGAACTGAATACCGACAGCATTGTTGATGCTGGTACTCAACAACTGCCCTCTTCTGCTCTCAAATCCTCCCCAACATTTGCAGTGTAGAGTTCCAACGCATGGGGGCATCACACACCTGTCTGTGAGCCGGAAACTGCAAACGCTGCTGAAACACGGCAAGGGCGGCGGAAGCTGTAGCTGATTTTCTAAAATGGGCACACAGGCGGCGTACTTTAACAAGCAGATCCGGCAGCTGCGGGTAGGATTTGAGAAACCGCTGAACCACGAGGTTAAGCACATGGGCCATGCATGGTACGTGTGTGAGCTCGCCTCGCCTCAGAGCCGCCACCAGGTTCAGGCCATTGTCACACACGACCATGCCTGGCTGTAGGTTCAGCGGTGTGAGCCACAGATCTGCCTGCTCTTTCAGAGCTGTCCACAACTCTTCAGCATTGTGCGGTTTGTCACCTAAGCATATTAGCTTCAGCACAGCCTGTTGCCGCTTCGCCGAGGCAGTGCTGCAGTGCTTCCAGCTTGTGACTGATGTGGTCTTTTCGGAGATGGAGGCTAAAGAGGAGGAGGAGGCTGAGGAGGATGAGGTGCAGGAGCTGTAGACCAGGGGGGCAACCCTGATTGACCTAGGGCCTGCAATCCTTGGCGTCGGGAGGACATGTTCCGTCCCAAGGTCCGACTGGGTCCCGGCTTCCACTATGTTAACCCAGTGTGCCGTCAGTGAGATGTACCGTCCCTGCCCACAAGCACTTGTCCACGTGTCCGTGGTTAGGTGGACTTTACTGGTAACGGCGTTTTTGAGGGCACAGCTAATGTTTTGGGACACATGCTTGTGTAATGCGGGGACGGCACACCGGGAGAAATAGTGGTGACTGGTGACTGAGTCCCGAGGGATGGCCGCCGCCATCAGGTTGCGGATTGCTTCCGTCTCTACGAGCCTAAAAGGCAACATTTCAAGCGCAAGCAGTCATGAAATGTGAGAATTTGGTAGCATGGTCTGTGGGGCATTGGCTGCATATTTGCGCTTGCATTCCAAGGACTGGGTATGGACAACTGAACGCTGCGCTGGGACAAGGACATGGACGTGCTTCCTGATGCTGCTACTTGAGCGTGCGCAACGACAGGTACAGGGCAGGAGGCATCTTCACATGCACCATGGACAGGGGATTGGCTTGCATGCACAACAGCGGAAGAAGCAATGGTGCCACCTGCAGACACTGTTCCTGGACCCTGCGGTTGGGCCCACAAAGTTGGGTGCTTTGCTCTCATGTGCCTGATTATGCTGGTGGTGGTCAGGCTGGTCGTTTTGCCACCCCTGCTTATGCTGGCCTGGCAGGTGGTGCAAATGGCCTTTTTGGTGTTATAGGCAGAGTCTTTAAAAAACAACCAGACTCGGGAAGACCTAACAGTTGTACTAGCAACTTCCTTCGTGTTGGTTTTACGGGGAACGGTTGCCTGCCTTCTGTCTGCGGCCACCACACTGCTTCTTCCTGCCTGTTGGGGTGCTCTGCCTCCCTACCCCTGTGTGCTGCTGTTCTCGCTCTGCATGTCCTCCTGCCAGGTTGGGTCAGTTACTATATCATCCACCACCTCGTCTTCCACTTCCGCACCCTGGTCCTCCTCCTGACTTTCTGGCAATTGTATCTCATCATCGTCCACCTCTTGTGACACTTTCCCACCGTTGCCTTTGTGTGACCATGGCTGCTCAAATATTTGGGCATCGCTACACGCGATCTCCTCTTGCCCTGCTTCAAGTGGACCGGGCGAGAGGCCCGAATCTATAAATGGAAAAGTGAACAGCTCTTCAGAGTGTCCAAGTGTGGGATCAGTTGTCTCTGGGCACTCGGCATGGTGGGAGGAAGGAGGATCAGGGTGAGGAATATGCGGTCCAGACTCACGGCTACTGAGACTTGATCGTGCGGAAGACAGGGTGGTGGTGGTGGTGGCTAAGTGACTGGAAGCATTATCCGCTATCCAACCAACAACCTTTTGACACTGCTCTGGGTTCAATAGTGGTATGCTGCGGTCCCCTAGGAATTGGGACAGGAAAGTCAGGCGAGAAGATGTGAGTGTTTGTTGTGGCACAATTTCAGCTTGCCCACAGCCTTGTCCTCGGCCTCTGCATGCACCATCACCATCACGTCCAGTTCCCCATCCCTTGCCACGTGCCTTGCCCATTTTAAATGGAGGACAGTATCTTCCACGCTCACTAAAAATGACTGAGTTTGGAGCGAACTTATATGTGATCCGTGTGACGAAGAAAACACAGTTTTAAATACCTGGCCTGTAGGTAAGTAGTTTGAACAGCAAACAGCGGTGAATTGCTCAATGACACACTAAAGGAAATTTTTAATGGAGGCCAGAAATGGCAGTATTTTCTGACAACGTATATGTGATCCTTGTGATGGAGAAAACACAGTTTTAAATAGCTGGATTTCTAGCGCTCTAATATGGAAAGGACCTGGCTGTATTCTGCAGTGCCAACAAGCAAATGGCGCAGAAAAACGGTGTTCTCTGGATTGCTTTTTAAGCAAGTAATGAGGATTAAGATCCAAAGAAAAGTATTCCTCGCCCCTGAGACCTGGGCCTTTGTATAGAAATATCTAACAGCAGCAGAACGCAGAATTGGAATGGAGCCTCTTGTGCTATATACCCTGCCTGCCTGCCTATATACCCTGCCTGCCTGATATCTCTGCAGATGGATTAGTCCTCAGAAGGACTGTTTGTTGAGATGGATATGTGCAATTTACGGTTTTTCTCCCTACACTACCTAATACACAAGCAAATCTCTCTCTAGCTCAGCAGCACCTCTCCCTACACTGTCTGATTCCGGAGTGACTGTGACGAGCATGGCGGCGCCAGGTCTGATATAGACCTGATGACTCTGTTTGGCCAGCCAATCACTCTAATGCCACAACCACCATGGCTGCGGCATTACAATGAGTGGCAGGTAGTGATGAGCGAGTATGTTTTGTTAACCCTTTCGCCGAGTATGCTCGGGCGAGCACCGAGTATTTACAGCTGCTCGGTGATATGTTTGAATCACTCCCGTGTGCATTATTTGCGACTGTTTGACAGCTTTAATACATGTGAGGAATGTCTGCTTCTTACACATTCCTTACATGTATCTGTAAATAGTCGCAAATCATGCACATGGGAGTGATTCAAACATAACACCGAGCACGCTGTAAATACTCGGTGCTAGTCCGAGCATACTCGGTGAAAGGGTTAACAGAACATACTTGCTGATCACTAGTGGCAGGCAATCCCTGCATGTTGATTGGCGCTCTATAGTGATGAGCGAGTATGTTTTGTTAACCCTTTCGGCGAGTATGCTCGGGCGAGCACCGAGTACTTACAGCGTGCTCAGTGATATGTTTGAATCACTCCAGTGTGCATGATTTGCGACTGTTTGACAGCTTTAATACATGTGAGGAATGTGTAAGAAATAGACATTCCTCACATGTATTAAAGCTGTCAAACAGTCACAAATCATGCACATGGGAGTGATTCTAACATAACACCGAGCAGCTGTAACTACTCGGTGCTCGGCCCGAGAATACTCGGCGAAAGAGTTAACAAAACATACTCACTCATTATTAGCGCTCTAAAGAGCGACAAACATGCAGGGAGGGGACCCGAGCTCCCGCCGAGCAACCTCGGAAATACTCAGCGAGCGCCGAGCATTTCAACCAGTGAGATGTTCGGGCGAGCACCGAGCAGTAGCGAGCTTGCTCGCTCATCACTAATCCTGATATTATAGTAAGATGGTCTAAATGGCAAACATAGCTCTGCCACATTTATTGAAGGTGGCACCGAAATCGCTGCAGCTGCAAAGCGATCTCTATTAGGGAATAGTCAGACAGCCGCATGACTCGGCCGGGGATCTCGACGCAATGCTCGGACTGGCCGTTGTTTCTCCCGCATAGAAATACATGAAGCCATTGGCCAGTCCAATCGTTGCGTTGCAATCCCCGTCCGAGTTGTATGGCCATCTGACTCTTCCCTAAGAATTGAGCAAAATAATTTGCAGCACGCAGGTACAGCGCCTATGCCAGTTGTTCATTGCAGCCGGACCAGAGCCTTGCGAGCCTCCTCCTTCCTGCCAACATCCCTGATGTCTCTTATGAGTGGCAGGCAGTTTAGGTGGGGCCAAGGATATTCAGGGAGTCTGGGAGCTCTCCGCTTGTTTGGGAGCCACTCAGACATCCAGAAGAGTTGGCTAGTGTTTTATCCCATGAATGGATGGCTGGATCCTGGTCAGACGCCTCTCACTCAGCCAAACCAGATCTCACACTTTGCACTGACGAGGGGCAGTACCCCGAAACACAGTGTCTGCAAATTGAGATTTTGGTTTTGGCTTTAATCCTAAGTCATGCGACAAGGCTCTTTAGAGAGTCGATATTGACTTTTAGGATTGCTACTTCCTATAGGTGGCACTAGAGCTCTAGTCCTCTTCCTCTCTGAAGAGACAATTTGCATATTTTCCAAAGAGCATTGCGGCTTAAAAGTCTCCTCACATCGGCATCTCAGGCTTGACATGTCATTCTACACAAGGAGAAACATTACCCCTTGGATCCGATGTATGAGTACAGTCTAATGAATTTTCATGTACAGCAGGGTAGGAATGACCCATTGGAGAACCAAAGGATCTTCCAAAAAGCCAAGGTTCTGAAATGATTCTAAAGCCCATGGAGACAAGATCACACTTAATGGGTTTGTCCCATCTTTATCCTCTTTACACAAGATAGCTGATTTCTGGGACCCCCACAATCCTTAAATTGAGGCTTTGAAAGACCTTTGGTTGCCCAATCACACCAGGTTTCATTCACTGTCAATGGGATTGCTTGAGATAAGTGAGGACAGCGGACAGGTGTCTCTGACAATGATCAGCCAGTTATGTCCTACCCTGTGCATAGGTGATAACTTATGAAGTTCGGAATAACCCTGTAAAGTCTATTTCCCGGACAACATCATCTGAAGCTGACACGGGAGCAGATATTATTCGCTGTTGTCCTTTATCCCAATTAGAACCCATTAGATTTTGGTGTTAATCGCTTCCAGCCATAGGGAAGCCAAAAGGATAATGCTCCCGATGATGTCCATGATAACCCAAGCCTGAGAGCGAGCAACACTATGAAGAACCTATTGGTGTATAGAGACGGAAAAGAATATATTTTACATTTAATATCAGAAAATGAAATGTTTCTTGCTGTATTTGTAGATGATTTGAGCGAGGTATTTGTTCTACAAGATTACGGGTATTATCTCCAACACTCGGGCAGATGTCAAGGGATCTGGAGATTTGGAAGGAAAATTACAAAAGGCGTCTACATTTCTTCTTCCTTGCGCTGTTGGTTCAGAATAAAACAGCAGCTACTTTCTCGGTTATCAGCAGTCCTCATCTATATGGTATGAGCTCCTGAGTAGTGATGAGCGAGTACGTTCGGTTAACTCTTTCGGCGAGTATGCTCGGGCGAGCACCGAGTATTTACAGCTGCTCGGTGGTATGTTTGAATCGCTCCCGTGTGCATGATTTGCGACTGTTTGACAGCTTTAATAAATGTGAGGAATGCTTAAGAAACAAGCATTCCTCACATGTATTAAAGCTGTCAAACAGTCGCAAATCATGCACACGGGAGCGATTCAAACATATCACCGAGCAGCTGTAACTACTCGGTGCTCGCCCGAGCATACTCGCCGAAAGAGTTAACCGAACATACTCGCTCATCACTACTCCTGAGTATAAGGAGAGAAATTGTCCTCCAGCCGTTATTCTTATTCTATAAAGGCATGTTATATTATATTCCAATAAATATACATTATAAATGTCATGAAAATTAAAACAAAACTGTTTCACCAAATGAAAATGTCAGGTTCAGTTCCCAGGAAAATCATTGCAAATTATGGTGCGGGTGCTTTACAGGTAATAAAACTATATTTCTAAACTAAAAGGACATGGTAACAATGGGGTTAAATATTGTATCCAGAGTAGACAATGCTCTGTACACTCCAGACTGATACATTGTAGCAAATGAGCAGTCAGAGCTGTGCAGCTGCTTCTGTCCAGACTGGATACAATTGTATTCCCTGAGAGCAGGACCAGCAGAGTCTTCTTATTCACTTACAGCAAGCAGTGATCTTGAAATAATGATCTAAAATCCTAAATTGTAGACATTACCAGTCATTAACAGGAACACTGAAAAATAATTTACTCTCTAATGTAATTTTCAGAATCCCCTCAAAGACTTCCAGAGTGACCAGAGCCAAAAGTGGTCTTCTTCTTCTTGCTTACATCTGTTCTTTACTCTTTTTCCACCTTTACATCCACAAAACCCATGATTATTACTTATTCCTGGTTGCTAAATTATTTAAAGGGAATCCGTCACCGGGTTTTTGCTACCTCATCTGAGAGAAGCATAATGTAGGGGCAGAGACCCTGATTCCAGCGATGCATCATTTAGTTTACTGGGTGCAGCAGTTGTGACACAATGAGAGTTTTTAGATGTAGCATGCAGCAGAGCTCAGAAAGCTAACTCCACCCAAACTACAGGTTTTTATGTACATTGTCTATTGACAGTAAGCTGCTTGTCATAGGAGGGAGCGTGGTCAGGCTAGTGCTCATGAGAACATCAGTCCAGGCAGTGATAATCTCCTGGTAATAAAACATTAATTCTATGGAAACAACAGCACACAGCCTAATGAGTGACACATTTCTGAAATCTGTGTCTCAACTGCTACCTCATTCTGTCCTCGGATTACATAGCAAAAACCTGCTGACAGATTCCCTTTAACTGAATCAACCCTAATACAGATCTAGCTGAGGAGTCCTTAAAGGGGTCATCCACAGATTGTTCTGATGTGATTTGGACCCTACGGCACTAGATGGCGTTTCTTTCACCCTTTCCTCCTTGTATTGATAAAACCAGTAGCCTGCACTGAGTATAGGGGGGCTCTATAGCAAAATCTATAATGGGCTTACATTATAGGGGTGGGTTATGCCAGCCAGGATGCAAGGACCTTATGTTTGCACCGGGGTCCATGGCAATCCCCAATTCACACTCGTACTAAGAATGAGCCCTGTACTGAACATCACAGCCCAGTAGCTAAGGGGATGGGACCACCAGGGCTGGGCCCCTCTCTCTGAGATCTCCACATTCTGTTACTACGGTATGTTTGCTCCTGTATGTAACATGGGGCGTGAGGCTTCATTTTTATTTATTTTTCAGACATTACTTTTCCCATGTTATATAACAGAACATTAGAGCAGTGCCGGGGTTCTTAATTGGAGCTATGACTTTGGGATTGTACATATTTTATGGTCAGTTGTCAGAACAGAAAATCCTTGTTTGTTTAAGGAGTTAATTAAGAAACTCCTGAGCTGACAGCTACTCGATGGCCCTAATGAATAACCCATTGTGCACAGTGTAGAATATAATTCATCACTGGCTCTAAATGAATCAGTCTGACAGATGGAAATCACAGCGGGAAGATGATCACTGCATGTGCCAGAAGTATTGGTGCAGCTTCCTGGTCAGGGGTCCGCTACTGGGACCCCTATATGGAGCCGGTTACTTTGTTACATCATTGACATAAACTACTTCCTCATTTCCTATATTCCCGGGCTGGTAATTCCACAGATTCTAGATATCACTTGATTTATTCTATAGGGGATAATGCAATCACGTTTTAAGAAGAAAGAAAGTCATACTGTTATACCACCATACCATGTAACAGTGCCGTAAAGTCATAGGTCCTGATTCATCATACCTTTTGCTCCAGAATTCTAGCGTAAAAGCTCTGAAAAGTCACAAAATTTAGACTCAATGCCAAGTTGTGTCAAAAATTTGCAACTTTTGTCGTTTTCACGCCTGATTCTCCAAGCATTGACAAAATTGGCGGAGCTGGGATTGGGGCGTGAGATTTCAGGCGTGTCGCATGGAGGCACACGCCACTTGTCAGACACTCCAGATTCATGAATCAGGAGTGTCTGACTCCAACAAGTCCCCTCGTCAAGACCAGCAAGAACAATGCCGGACTTGATGAATCAGGCCCATGGTTTAATAATACAACGGTAGAAAACAAAGACGTGGATCACGCATCCAAAACTCAAAAATTTACCAAACTGAACACGAGGTTCTTAGTTAACATTTGGATCAGACTGTATGAAGTCCACTACCATGTCACCTCTTAATGGCTTCCCGTCCTTAAAGGTGCATCGCCGAAGTGATACTGCATCAGTAGGGGTAGCAACCCAGATACCCCATGGCTCTAGGTCACCCCACCCCACAGGCTGAGCACCACAGCAACAATGGCTGTTACACAGCACTAACAGCAATTGAAAGGAGCTAAGAAAAAAACTCAAGTTTCATATGATCTTACAGCATTGAGGGCAAAATAGGTGGAAATCCTCTTGCATGATTTAAAAACACCTGGTCCAAATGGGGGAGAGTGCTGGTAACAAATAAAAAAAGAAAAGGAGATTGGCCAGTATGAAAAATGCTACAACCAGGGGCGTAACTACAATTGGCGCAGGGGTTGCAATTGCCCTGGAGCCTAAGGGGGCCCAAAAAGACCCTTTGGCTTATATGAAAAGTACACCAACACTATCAAAGCCTCGCAATAGTTGGGGGGCCCAGTTGGAGCTTTTGCGTTGACACTCGCAAGCTTCATGTTACGCCACAGGTTACAACAAAAGCTGACGTGAATCGTGCATTAAGGGTGGTCCATATTGTATCGATACTCTTTGGTAAAATCACCTAACTTTTTTCTTTCCCTCTGCCTCAATTACTCATGGGTTTTCCATAGATTACGTTTTTTTTTATGGATTTTCTCAGTGACATGTACAGTATGTAACATATCTCTACTGTTCTGACTCCATAACTAGGCTGCAAGTGTGGGGCTCTAGAAAAATCGTTTCTATGGATGTCTGTATGTATTAGTACTCACACAATGAGATTTAATCAGATAGCTTGACTCGACTGCAGAGGCATGTATGAAGATTCCAGAAGAAGGTTTATTTTCAAGATAAATCCATGTAGCTATGCACAATTACAGTAGTGTTACACGCACGCCGCTAGGTTCAGATAGGGGCGAGACAGGTTACATGAACCGTTACCCAGGGCGACCATAGACCATGTGCTGCAGCTTCTCTCAGGCACACAGGGGCATTGACCCTCAGGCACAGACACGGAGGTTGTTTCACTTGCTTACCAGACACACTTGACAAGTGTCCCCATAAACGGTAGAACAGTAGATTTAATAAGAAGCCGCACAGCCAGTGCAAGTTAAGTCTTATGAGCAACAGGCTCCAGTGACAAACAGTTCAGTTTCCTTAGCAGCACAGCAGTTCACAGTCTTCCCAGTAGTACAGGACAGCACAGTTCTAATGCAAAGGCACATTAATGAACACAGCATTCTTTACAGCACGGTGAGATGGAGGATGGGGGGAGGGGTACAGGAACTCTACCTGTCCTGTGCTTAGCTTCACTCCTGACTTGAATCCTTTTCACTTGCAGAGGCGCTTCTGTGAGATACAGAACACACACACCACCTTTCTCTTGGCTCCAGCCAGACAAAAAACAACTTCCCCACAATCCCCCTGGGGCTCTGCTAAAACACTTCCCTTCTCCTGTGACTGTGTTAACCCCTCTAGTTGCTGGATGCTTCTGGACACAACACTTCCTGTCTCCTGTGCTTGTGTTATTTCTAATAGTTGCTGAATGCTTGTAAAGCAACAGTACTACTTCTGCATGTCACATTCTGCAACAGCACTACTTCTGCATGTCACACTCTGCAACAGTACTACTTCTGCATGTCACAGTAGCAGTAGCTGTAACATCTGCAGTAGTAGTAGATAAAAAGGTAATTCTGCACCAGAGATGTACAGATGTACAGTAGATGGCTGATGTACACTGAACACAGAAGGAAGGTGGGAGGCGTTACTGTCATCAGATCTGGGCTACAGGGAGAGAGATAAGAAAAACTTCTAAACCTGACTGCATAGCAGTGTAACTGCAACAATACAATCATAATACGATACGGTATGATTTCCAAGTTATCGGACATGCCATCTACAGTTAGGTTGAATGCAATCTGATTGCACTTGCATGTCACACCATACTTGATATAGTTTTTTTATGAACTATTTAAGCCTTGGATGTATTTTGAGAATTGTCCTTTTAGCACTTGTACAGTTTGACCATCCCTTGAATCCACTTATTTATTTGAATCTATCTCTGCATTTATAGTTTAAGTTGATCTAAGTGAAGTTCTTCCATTTGGAATTACCTCGCCTTTACTTGTTCATGTGATTTTTGTTTTCTATTTGAGGATTTGCCCCCAAAATCTCTGAGTGTCACTTCAGAGATTCCTCAACCCCAATGAATTACAAGTATGTTAGGATGATTTGTTTATTAATCAACTGTATACAATAGGACCCCTTGCTCACAATGGTCCAGGTAGCTGAGATATAAGGACGGAGCTGTTTGCCGTCCTCCAACCACTGATGCCTGGTCCATTATGTAGCTCATCCAGATTGTCTACTAGTAATTTAGACGGAGAGCACTTTTAATAACCAGCACAGATGGGAATATACAACTGTGAGAATAAAATCTCCATTTCTCAACGACTTCAGTATTGGAAGCTTAGCTAAAACGACCTTATTAATCATTCAGTAGGAGCGAAATCACCAGAAACAAAGGATGAAAAGCAAAAACATGTCCTTACTTAATGAAGCAGAACAATCCGAGTAGCCAAAACCAATAAGTAACGAAAACACACAAAACCGAGAACAAACACAAAGAAACATCTAACATTTATTGACTGCAGGGTCCAACGGGTCCTTCTTTTACTTGTTCTAATACCTTAAGGGCTAAAACAAAATGGGGTGCAGAGGTTAAAGTGCTACTCGGGCCATGAGGGGCCCTAAAGATCTACAAGCACTTATGAAGACACCAGTTTAGTGAACCAAGAGCTCTGAGGGCCATTAAGAAGCACATTTATTTCCCTGTGAAAAAGGTTCCGTTGCCCATAGCAACCAGCAACATTCCAATTTTTTAAAATCAGTCATCTGTTTGGTTGCTATGGGAACCATAGAATGCTTTTTTAAGCCTGATGCCTAAGATGTTTCTCTTAGGGCTGTCATGGTTACGTCAAGGGACAATTCATATAGTAAGGGGTCTTCATATTTTTGAGACAAGTGTCTATCTGACAAGTGTGACTTGTGACTGATTATTTCACAGAATGGGTAGAATTCTCATATATTGGTGATCAATGCTTGTATAGAAAGTTATATTTGAATGCCGTTTGGAATAAAAGCTAATTGTCTACTCGACAAAATCAGGACATTTAAGTCCCCGGGAATGTACGGTACCACCCACCAAATGCACAAGGATGCCCCCTTGGGTGCAATTTGCTTAAACATGCCTCTTTAAGATATGATTAATAGGGCTGTTGTCAATTTTGCACTGGGAGCACTTTTTTTGGCACTATTGTGGGAACTATAGCACTTGGCGCCTGGGTGCTAGGGCTGGCACCATTTATGGGAGCACTCTTACTATCATTAGTGTTAAAACTTTCAAAAAACAATTATGAAATACATTGAACTGTCAAAAAAATAAAGATGATGACAGGAAAATGCAGCTACAGATTTATTTTAAAGACACAGAAAGGCTGTCAGAAGAGATTGTCTCCCACAATCTAACAATAAGCAGCCAGGATTTCAATAGGAGAATAATATAGGAAGATCGACTGAAACCAGCTAATTTTTGGAGGACTCGTCAAACAGAATAGGGCAGTAGGGCCAGATCCATTTACCTTTAGGCACTCTATGCCCTTACAGGTCCATCAGTCTCTACCAAGATGGAATGGTGGAGCAGAGATCAAAGCAGAGATCTGACGGTGGAGCAGAGATCTGATGGTGGAGCAGAGATCTGCTGGTGAAACAGAGATCTGATGTCTTCCTGCTCCACCATTGTATTGAACTGCATCTGAGTCCTGAGATAACAGATACAGTTGTAATCAGCACATACACCCAACCTCCCAGGACAGCTCCCCCAACTTGGGACTGAGTCGTTGGATCTGGGATGGTTCTGACGTATGCTCTAAATCACTGTGTGGGCAGTTTGGGAGGCTAGTGCAACCTGACAGGTTTCATTTAGTATGCAGTGCTGGGATCTCATAAAAGGATTTTAGAGGATGTAATGCAAGTAAAAATTAATGACAAATTATGCTCTGCTCCATCTGCACTGCTCTCATATTAGCCCAAAGGGATTATATCAACAAGGCCTGACAATTATCTTCTGTACAATTCTACAAACATTATCGAAGGGCAATGCCACCAGTTTTTTATTTTTATTGCTCCAGTGAAGTTCATACTTTGTGTTTTAACCAATATTGGGATTTGAATTGTTAAGGTGGCATACACTACAAGCATACTTGCCAACTTATTTGGACTGTCCTGTCCAGGTGGCTCCCTAAGGAAGGGAAAACCTCCCTGACTGCCAAGAAAGTTGGCAAAAGTCTCTGGTAGAAACATCTCAGAAAGCAGATTTCAGGTGGTTCCAGGAAGAACAGAAGACCTTCCAGACACCTGGAAGAGTTGACAGATGTCTCAGGTGCCACAAATACTTATAAACTGTCTTGGATTGTCCAGGTGAATCCCTAAAGATGGGAAGCCCTCCCAGACTCCCAAGAGAGTTGGCAAATGTCTCCAGTGTGATCAAAACTCCAATACTTGCCAACTTTCTTGGACTGCTCAGGTGGCTTCCTGAAGAAAGGAAGAGTTCCCAGATTCCTGGAAGAGATGGCAAATGTCTCCAGTGCCATCAAAACACCAATACTTTCCAACTTTCTTGGACTGTCCAGGTGGCTCCCTGAGGTAGTGAAGACCTTTCATACCACCAGGAGAATCAAAAAATGTCTCCAGTGCCATCCAAACTTAAAAACTTGCCAACTATCTTGGACTGTCCAGTTTGCTCCTTGAAAAAGAGAAGACCTCCCAGACTCCCAGAAGAGTTGGCAAATGTCTCTGGAAGAAATATCCCAAAAAACAGGTTTCAGGTGGCTTTTGTGGTGCCCAAATGGACATTCTGGGGGCATAGAGGAAGTGTGGAGAGGATGTGACTTAGGGTGGGCAACTACATGGAGAAAAACAATTGTGCCATGTGATCTTTAACCTCCTGGACACAAGCCCTAAAAGTTAGCAAATAAGTTTGCAATCTAAAGGATACAGTAAGCTCCATGGCAGCTGCTTGACACCAATACATTGCTAAACTACCTAGCCATGAGGTACTCGTCTCCTCATCCTAATTTCCTAGAGGTCACATGTGTTACACACATGCCGCTAGGTTCAGATAGGGGCGAGACAGGTTACATGAATCCTTTGGAATCCTGGGGGAACCGTTACTCAGGGCAACCATAGACCATGTGCTGCAGCTTCTCTCAGGCACACAGGGGTATTGACCCTCAGGCACAGACACAGAGGTTGTTTCACTTGCTGACCAGACACACTTGACAAGAGTCCTCATAAACGGTAGAACAGTAGATTTAATAAGAAACCCCACAGCCAGTGCAAGTTAAGTCTTATGAGCAACAGGCTCCAGTGACAAACAGTACAGTTTCCTTAGCAGCGCAGCAGTTCACAGTCTTCCCAGTAGTACAGGACAGCACAGTTCTAATGTAAAGATACATTAATGAACACAGCATTCTTTACAGCACAGTGAGATGGAGGAGGGGGGGGGGGAGTTTGCTGAGGGAGATGATCCGTGTGACACCATTTCTTTCAGTCCTTATCTTTCTGCCTGACAATACTCTGCACTGTTAGTACAGGAACTCTACCTGACCTGTGCTTAGCTTCACTCCTGACTTGAATCCTTTTCACTTGCAGGGGCGCTTCTGTGAGATACAGAGCACACACACCACCTTTCTCTTCGGCTCCAGACAGACAGTAAACAACTTCCCCACAATCCACCTGGGGCTCTGCTAAAACCCTCCCCTTCTCATGTAACTGTGGTAACCCCTCTAGTTGCTGGATGCTTCTGGAGCACAACACTTCCTGTCTCCTGTGCTTGTGTTACTTCTAATAGTTGCTGAATGCTTTTAAAGCAACAGCACTACTTCTGCATGTCACACATGCTTGTGGAGGTCTTCACCTCTCGCCAATTGAAATGGGGACATGATCAACCTGGAATGGGTCCGTAGCAGCTTCATGGTCCTTGACTCCTTCGTCTCTAAGATGAAGCCAAAGTACAACTCTCAGAATACCCTAGTAGCCTGGGCATTCTGGGAGTTGTAGTTTTACATCAGCTGGACAGCCACAGGTTATGGACCAATGTTGTAGTTAATAATCAGATTAATTCCATTTACTTCATACAGTATATGTATAAAATATACATTTTGAAAAATAACCAAGCATGAAACGCAAGAAAATGTTGCAAAATCTTAAGGTTTTTTTTATTCAAAGTGCCACCATCAGAAAAAAAAATCTAAACTATGGAATGAAAATTTTGGATTCACATTCAGGAAAGAAAATAAACATGCTGCAATGATACCAACGTCTGGGCGATAACAAAAGGTACAAGAAATCGTCATTATCATTAAACATTGACCTTCTGCCTCCAACTGATGTCCAGGTAAAATGGCGTAGCTAAACATTAGGGGTAGTGATCCTGTGGAGGTCGACTTAATAAAGGACTACAACTACCAGCATGCTCTGCCAATTCTGGATGTCTCTTCTCTTTAATGGATAGACAGGCCATCTTAACATTTGGGAGAACCTGCTATGGTGAAGAACATCAACTTGGCTGCTTTCTTCCAGAAACAGCGCCACATTTACCCCACAGGTTGTGTATGGTATTGCAACTCAAATCAATGTTGCTGAGTTGTCATACCAGACAAAACCTGAGGACAGGTGTGGCACTGTTTTTGGATTAAAAACAATGTTAAGGTTAAACAAACAGCCATTTTTTTTATCCTGGACCATCCCTTTAAAGATGAAGATTCCCCACAATTAAGGGTCCAGAGGTCTGAATCTTATACCCAGACCAACAGATGTTCCCAATGGATTATTCACCATGACATGAGGTTCCTCACCATACCAGATCCTCCTCAATCAGTTAGTCACTACTCCAATCATTTACCCATTATATTATCCTGATGAGAGTGATAACTGGAGAATCACGGCACACTTATAGGACGCGCATCATTGCCACACTATTAAAAATAATAACTTTATTGAATATACAAGCTAAACCAATCTTAAAATAAATAAGTATTCATTTTACACTGGATATAATATATTACACTTCATCTTCTGGTTCAATGAATGAAGTTTAATCAATGGAGCGGTTCGGGGGAGGTGAGGGGTCTCATTTGCGTCTTCTTTCGTAATTATGTATCGTGTTCCTTTCTGAGGATCCTGGGGGGAAACAAAAATATAAGGCTTTTATCAATACAATATCTAGACAAAACGACATAGATGAATGGATAAATAGCTGTATTAGATAGATAGAAATATACATAGATATCAGGTAGATGGACAAATAGATCGATACATAAATAAATATATACATAGAGGATACTGTAGATAAACTGCAGATCATAAATAAACATGATATATATGAGATTGATAGATAGATAATAAATAGATAATAGACAATAGATAGATAATAGATAGATGATAGATAGATAATAGCTAGAGATATGATATATAGATAATAGATAGATAATTGATAATAGATAGATGATTGATAGATAATAGATAGATGATAGATAGATAATAGATGATAGATAATAGACAGATAGATAGATAATAGATAGATAGATTGATGATAGATGATAGATAATAGATAGATGATAGATATATAATAGATAGATAGATAATAGATAGATATATGAGATAGATAGATAATAGATAGATAGATAATAGATAAATAATAGATAGATAATAGATAAATAATAGATAGATGATAGATAATAGATAGATAGATAGATAGATAATAGATAGATAGATAATAGATAGATAGATAATAGACAGATAATAGATAGATGATAGATAATAGATGATAGATAGATGATAGAAAGATAATAGATAGAACATTTATTAAGCGAAAGCTGTGCTATACATGGTGCATAAACAAGAGTTTTTGCTAGTCAGTGTATTCCCAGTAACAACTATCTAATATTTAGCTCATATCATTCTGCTATATTAATCAGATTTTACTATATTGAGCAAAACAGATGTAGAAATCCATTAAGCTTAGAGTGCTTGCATGATATCAGGAACAGCAGCCCTGTAGTCTAAGGCTGCCTTATACCCATCTGATTAGTAATGATAGTTTGCTTCCAAAAACTATGAATACAAAAAATAAATATATAAAAATATAGCTAATGAACTAAAAGAAAAGACCCTCAGCTGCACACCCAAAAATACAATAATGCCTAGTTGTAGTTTTTTAAAAAAAGAACAAAATAATCAAATTATTTTTTTAATCCATAACGTAAAAATTCTAAGAAAAAACATATATATATATATATATATATATATATATATACAGTACAGACCAAAAGTTTGGACACACCTTCTCATTTAAAGATTTTTCTGTATTTTCAAGACTATGAAAATTGTACATTCACACTGAAGGCATCAAAACTATGAATTAACACATGTGGAATTATATACTTAACAAAAAAGTGTGAAACAACTGAAAATATGTCTTATATTCTAGGTTCTTCAAAGTAGCCACCTTTTGCTTTGATGACTGCTTTGCACACTCTTGGCATTCTCTTGAGGAGCTTCAAGAGGTAGTCACCGGAAATGGTCTTCCAACAATCTTGAAGGAGTTCCCAGAGATGCTTAGCACTTGTTGGCCCTTTTGCCTTCACTCTGCGGTCCAGCTCACCCCAAACCATCTCGATTGGGTTCAGGTCTGGTGACTGTGGAGGTCAGGTCATCTGGCGCAGCACCCCATCACTCTCCTTCTTGGTCAAATAGCCCTTACACAGCCTGGATGTGTGTTTGTGGTCATTGTCCTGTTGAAAAATAAATGATGGTCCAACTAAACGCAAACCGGATGGAATAGCATGCCACTGCAAGATGCTGTGGTAGCCATGCTGGTTCAGTATGCCTTCAATTTTGAATAAATCCCCAACAGTGTCACCAGCAAAGCACCCCCACACCATCACACCTCCTCCTCCATGCTTCACGGTGGGAACCAGGCATGTAGAGTCCATCCGTTCACCTTTTCTGCGTCACACAAAGACACGGTGGTTGGAACCAAAGATCTCAAATTTGGACTCATCAGACCAAAGCACAGATTTCCACTGGTCTAACGTCCATTCCTTGTGTTCTTTAGCCCAAACAAGTCTCTTCTGCTTGTTGCCTGTCCTTAGCAGTGGTTTCCTAGCAGCTATTTTACCATGAAGGCCTGCTGCACAAAGTCTCCTCTTAACTGTGGTTGTAGAGATGTGTCTGCTGCTAGAACTCTGTGTGGCATTGACCTGGTCTCTAATCTGAGCTGCTGTTAACCTGCGATTTCTGAGGCTGGTGACTCGGATAAACTTATCCTCAGAAGCAGAGGTGACTCTTGGTCTTCCTTTCCTGGGGCGGTCCTCATGTGAGCCAGTTTCTTTGTAGCGCTTGATGGTTTTTGCAACTGCACTTGGGGACACTTTCAAAGTTTTCCCAATTTTTCAGATTGACTGACCTTCATTTCTTAAAGTAATGATGGCCACTCGTTTTTCTTTACTTAGCTGCTTTTTTCTTGCCATAATACAAATTCTAACAGTCTATTCAGTAGGACTATCAGCTGTGTATCCACCTGAGTTCTGCACAACACAACTGATGGTCCCAACCCCATTTATAAGGCAAGAAATCCCACTTATTAAACCTGACAGGGCACACCTGTGAAGTGAAAACCATTTCCGGTGACTACCTCTTGAAGCTCATCAAGAGAATGCCAAGAGTGTGCAAAGCAGTCAACAAAGCAAAAGGTGACTACATTGAAGAACCTAGAATATAAGACATATTTTCAGTTGTTTCACACTTTTTTGTTAAGTATATAATTCCACATGTGTTAATCCATAGCTTTGATGCCTTCAGTGTGAATGTACAATTTTCATAGTCATGAAAATACAGAAAAATCTTTAAATGAGGAGGTGTGTACAAACTTTTGGTCTGTACTGTATGTATATATATATATATATATATATATATCTCAAGATTTAAAAAAAACACAACATTTAAAAATCATAAAATAAAACACAACATAACTTCCTGCCAATCAATCCAGATGATAAAAAAACCCTCGGAAGCCGCAGCGTAAGACGCGTGTCCTCGCTATGTGCGGGAGTCTATTAGCGGTTGATTGCCGTTATTCTGAGCTTCTTAGTTGACATGGCCCCAAGTGATGGGCTTCTAAGCCGGGGCAGCGTCATGAAGTTCTGCTGATCTGGCTCATCGGCGGTGGCGGTGGCGTCGCCCCTACAGCTGCTTAGCAATTTGTCATAATTTGCATTGAAGCTGTAGAAAAATAAAACTTGTTCCCATGGGGTAATTAATTAAGCAGCACTTGATATATAATGTGCGAGCCGTAGTTACTAAAGTAGGAAGAAGAAGAGCTAAATAATTCAGTGAGCAATATTGTCAGCAGGGATGTGCTCCAGGGTTGACCTCGCCATCTACGACACCATGGAACCTACTGACTTTCTTAAACTTCCTTTTGTTTCTTGTCTGCCTACTCTCTTGTCCTTCCTCAGTGTTTCCCTGACTGCAGGAGCAGATTGTGCTCCGGAGCTGCACTCATAGGGCCTGTAAGGCAGCATATTCATATTATAGCCCAGTGGGCACTCATTGTGTCGCCATATACTCCACCAATGCTTACATAATACATTATTAGACATGGTGTGGGCATTCAAATTTCGAGATATCAACCTTGTGACCCACATCGGAAAACCTGTGGGGTGCCCATGGGGCCCACAGTGGCCTATAGGATATAGGGCCTTATGGGTAAATCTAGCTGTACCCATTGTCAATCAATCCCAGGGCTATGGAGCTGTGACGTAGTGAAACCCTGATGTCTCCACTTTGACTTCTCAATGGTCAACCATGACACTTTCAGGCCATGATCCAAGGAAACCATATCCCATAGTATAGGATCGTTTGCACATGAAATGCTACAACTCCTATGAGCAGTATTATAGGGCTGCTGCTCTTTACTATATGAAAAGGGTCATTCTGCCCCCCTTGGACACCAGGGCTGTAATGTGCTCACGACTTCTATTCTCGATGTCACTGTAGTTGGCCATTCTCTCAGAGTAACCCCCCAATTTGGGTTGCCTCACTAGCTCATTCCTACATGAAAGGAGGGAGAACCAAATGACAGCCCAAATGGGAGGCTAAAAGATACACCTCTTCTTTTAAGGTTGCAGGACCATGGAAGAAAGTAGACATACATTTTTTTTTTAGAGGAACAATATATATAGTCTCATTTGACAGATCACACAAAGAAGAAATGGATACATTCAGGATTACTATTCATGTGCCGTATCATTAATAAAACAGTTCTCTTATCAATGATACATATGATGGATACATACCGGATAATAAAGATCTTTTGCCCATAAGTCCATAAAATGTATCTGATTTATACCCTGGAAAAATATACATTTTGAGGGTTGTGGGTTTTATACATTTTTTTTTAATCTTAGTGATCACATAAACATTTATTATATGGATTCTATGGATCGACATAAATATGGCTGAATGCAATGATCAATCGAAGCTCTCAAATTTCTTGATCTGAGAAAATTAATTGTTGGAATGAAAAAAAAAAATGAGGGGAGGGGAAACGTTTGTTCATTTACTTTCTTATTAATAGATTTTCATTAATCATTGATCCCAATGTATGGATCCCTTTATTAATCAATCGATAAAATCACAGATAGGAAGGAAGATAGGTGGATCGATACGAGGTACATAGCATTGTAATGCTCTATTCTGCCAGCGGAGGTGCTGCAGGTAAGTTGAACACTTGCAAAGCTCTCCTGTATATAACAGCAGATCGTTATGGTGAACACCCTGCGATCAGATTCTTTTCAGTGGCTCCTTCTAATAAAATGGAGTTGTCTAAGGGGGTAAGGTTTTACTTAAAGATCCTTATCAATTAGCAAGATCATCTGTCGGAGAAACCAGGCACAACTAAGAACTAAAAGACCCCTATCTATCTGATATTGATGACCTATATAGTATGTGTCAAAGTAGAGGAACACCCCTCTAAAAAATATCAGACTGGTTTTAATGAGAACTGTGTAATGCCTTATTCACCCTGCGGGGGCGCTGCAGGGAGATTAAATGCTTGCTGTGATACTGCAGATGCTACTGATCACGTGAGATTGCACCAGATGTATACCCTCTGATCAGCTTAATTTCTGCAAACCTTTCTAAGAAAAAGGATTGTTCGAAGCAGACAGCTCCTTGAAGAGTTAGCCAAATATTTTACACTTGCGCCGGTTTGGGAATTTGACAAATATATAATCCAGATAGATCCATATAGATCCAGAGTCTATGAATGCCAGCCTCAACTTACACATCACCAATCTTCAACTAACTGACCTTTATACAGCACTTTATGTGACCAAAGAACTAACTACCACCAGCTATGGAAAATTCCTTTAAATAGGACCTTTCATTGGATTTTTTTTAATCTCCCTCTCCAATTGGTGCTGTACTGCTGATTCTGGAACAGTTTTTCTTTTTCTTCTGGGCCCCTATATTCCAAAGTTATGGCCCCCGTAAATAAATATGCAAATGTTCCCTTCAACCAACTAGACATATACAGGAAGAACTTCACTGTGGGTGTTTGCTTTTTCTCCTCTGAGGTGACCAATCAAAATATGACCACGCCCACAAAGAGGTTCTGTTGCATACGCCCAGTTGTTTAAAGGCAAAATTTAGTATCTTTATTACTTTGGAACAGAGGGGCACAGAAGAAAAAGAAAAACTGTTCCAGAATCAGCTGAGCGGTGGAAATTGGAGGAGGTGCTCAGTCTAAATGAAGAAAAATCGAGTTAAAGGTCCCCTTTAAGCCATTTTGAACAAACATCATAATAATTATAATTTGGATCTTTTTTAAGCGAAACACGCCACATTGCACCAATAAGTGGAACACAAGACTTATCCTATTGCCCCTTAGGGCACAATAACATCATAAAAAGGAGGGTTCACCACCCCCTATTGAAGGAACTCTGTTAGTACAGAATGACTCATTGCACCCTTAGCATAGCCAAATATTTAAGTACACCCTCCCACCTACTTGTTTTACCTCTATCTTGACCCCCCTCTTCTTTGATTGACAGCTTTGGCTTTATAGAGCCAGAGAAGAGCGGAGATAAATGGTAAACAACTAGGCGGAAAGGTGTACTTAAATATTTGGCCACGCCAAGGGTGCACCGAGCACCTGTACTTTGGTTGAATAGTCATTCTGTGCTTACAGACTCCCTTTAAGGCAGAGTAGAAAGCAGTTTCAAAGAGTAGCTTCCATTTCGGATTACTCAGTATGACCGTGTTTTACATTGTGTATTGTAGTACCGCATTTCTCCTGTAGTGGCCACTGCAAGAGAAATGTGTCACGTACTACTAGTTTTTTCGGGCGATCACTAAGATTTCTTGCTTCTGCACCCGTAGAGATCATCTGATCACCAGGAGGCCTTTATTTACAGATAGGAAAACCATTTTAGGCATTTCTGATGTCTGCACAATCTTGATTTATTTCCTTTCAAATACATAGCGGCTTTCTAAATTCTTCAGTTCATCCTTGGAAACAATCGTTTATCTCATCACCCCCTTCTCTGTCAGACAGGTGCCCTATCAAATTTGGGCTCTGACAATGCAACACTCTCTAATAACTGGAGAAGAGCAGAAAAACTGTGAATGGAGCTTTACATGTGAACGGAGAAGAAAGCCAAGTACATAAAGCAAAGAATTTTACAAAATGTTAATCCGATTCTGGGAAAATAGTTCTAGTAGGATTTTCATAAAAGTGAGTCATAATCATAAATTAATTGATAAATACTTGATTTGACCACAAAAAAACAAAGAAAAATTCATTGATTTTACATATTTGTAGCACGATTAGGTACCATAGATAGAAGATCACAAAAAAGGAGATCATTTAACATTTGATTTGTGGTCTAAAGCTGGTGTATACTAACTTTTTCGAGATATTTGACCAAATCCTATATAAGGAAGAAGAGTAGGAATGTAAAATACTTGTATTATATTTAATAGAAAATAGTTTGGAAAGACTGTATAAGACAGCTAATAAGTATTGGAGAAGAAAAAGTTTGAAAGCATTTTTAAAGTAGTAAAAAAAGTTGTAAAAAAGCTGTATCACTGAAAAGATAAATGATTAAAAGAATGCATATAAAATATACATATATCTATGTATCTACAAAATTGGTATATTGGTATTATGCTATATAATTAGCACATTGCCTTCCCCAAAAAGTGAATGGGGACTTTTTTTCCACCTCCAAAAAAATAAAGAAATAAAGAAATAAAAGTTATATAATATATCCTAAAATGGTGGCATTGAAAAGGACAACTTGCCCCCCCCCCCCCCAAAAAAAATAAAAAATAAAAAAAACAACAACCCTAAAATGGTTATGTCAAAGGAAAAAGGAAAGGTCCCAATTCATCATGTATGTTTTTTTAAGTCACTTTTCTTGTCTTAAAGTATTTGTTGCTGTTTTTTGCTCCAAATTTTTCAAAATGGCACAGGAGGCTCATGAATCTTTCCCAAAGTTAAAAAGCATCATTATTTTTCCTTTTTTTGCAACTTTTTAGCACAAAAACACATAAAGTGACTTTAAAAAATAAAAATAAATTATAAATTTGGCACAAAAAAAAGAAAGAAAACTAGACATAAAAGGAGCTAAGGCAAATTATGTACCGGCTATCCTTATTAATGGACCCAGAAAGGAGGAAAAAAATAAAAAAATATATACTCACCTCCCACATCGGTGTCACTCTTCCATACTCAGTGCTGCATTACACATGGGTGTCTTGGCATCAACATCAGCGGTCACATGAGTACTGCAGCCAATCAAATGACACTCGTAAGCCGCTGCATTAACATTTTGTTTGAACAGGAATAACGCGTTTTCATCCACTTCAGACAAAATGCGAACGCTGCAGACGATCTGTGGTTGCTAATTGTCTGCAGCGTTCACCTGATGCCTTTGCTAGAGGTTGATACAGTCAGACTAGACTTGTGAGATGATGCAGTGCTGGGAATGGAGGCGTGGTGCCACTGCAGGAGGTATCTTTTTTTTCTTTTTACCTTCCTGGTGAACAACCCCTTTAAGAACGGCTCTGATCCTTCATGATTGTGAACCTTTTTAAACTGATTACCAGAATCTGTTTTGGACACTTTTAATAATGAGGCCCAGGGTGTAATGCTAAGTGCAGGGCCTCAGAAGGCCTTTGGGCTCTGCTCTAAGCATAACATAGTAAATCAATTCCTCCTGAAGATCTGCATTTCCTTCCATGGTCACTTCTTTTACTGCTCCACCATTGTATCCTCCAATTTTGGTTTGTATTTTTAAAAAACATTTCAATAAAGTTTTAACGAAAAAAGAGCAACAAAGCAGGTAATGAAATCAACCAATCAGATCACTTATTTCACTTTCTATATCTTGATCGGTTGCTATGGGCTGCTCCATTTCCTCCCTTAGCAACCAACCTAATTTCATCAACGTGGTTTAAAGAAAACTCTTATCCGCCATCTTGGTTGTCATGCAGCTGCTTTTCTCTGTGTTCTGGTTTTAATAAAACCTCCCTGATTATTACAGATTTAGTCTTATTAAGGGCTAATTAAAACACAACCAAAATAATGATTCAATCCTACGGCAGCCAGATTGTTATAATTGCACATCTGCAGCGCCTCTCGCGTTTTTTTCTAAAACAGATCGCTAACTTAATTACACGTACTCAATAAGGGATTGAGGAATGAATCGGAATATTAGAAGCAATTTTTTAATATCGGGGCAAAAAGCGCTGCGAGACAAGAGAGGGTTAATTAGGATGCACTGAAGATGGTGGAAAGCAACACAGTAAAATGAAAAGTAAACTTACTTTTGCGGGACATCTGGCCGTATCCTAAAATATAAAAAGAGAGAAAAAAAAAAAAGATCACTGTTATAGAGGGCGGCCATTTTGAACTATAATAGATTGATAAAATCACCATCTCCACTCATGAGTGTCATCGCTAAAACTTTTAACTTAGCTAATGATTAATAATTGATGACATCAGACCTGATGGCTGACTAGGGAGCAGTGAGTCCCATACATACATCATCAATCATCACATCATCATCATACATCATCATCAGTCATCACATCATCATCATCCAGGCATACTTACATAGCTGACGTTACCATATACTGTATACATCATCAATCATTACATCGTCATCCATCATTTTAATCATGCATACGTCACCCTTACATCATCATATATACATAAACAATCATCATGTATACATTATCATCCATACATACACACATAATTACATCACCATCATGCTTACTTATATCATAAATGATAATCATGCATACATCAGCACCATCATACATACAGGCATCAATAAGGTAATAACGTAGAAATTGACATCTTCTAACATATAAATGGTCAGATCACACATCACTTTGACCTACCATTGTTCCTTTTTCCCATTAAACCATAAAACTGATCAGGTCTTGGTTTCCTTGCAATCCTCTGTAGAAAATTTTCGAACACCGGTAATTCCTCCTAAAAAGAAGAAGACAAAAAAACTTAAAGTATCCAGAGGAGATCGAATCTCCACCAGCCAAAAGTATGTGCCCCCCAAAGCTCCCCATCTTACTACAGTCCTGGTTCTATGCCCAAAGACAAACTTCATGGGACGGGTGCACAGACCATGGTAGTAGACGATGCATTTCCTATGGGTCCCTTGAAGAGAGGGGCCCCGCGCACCCTTGGCAATTATGGGTGACAACAACACCTGTGTTCTACTGCTTTTCCTTTCCTGAGAAACTACAGAATTAGAAAAGAGGGTGGTGGGACCAGTTTTAAGGTCATAAGAAGGGAGAAAACTGGCACCACAATGGTCCACTTTCTCTTTTTTGAATAAACGAGAGACTAAAGGACCCCAGAGGGTCACGTGGGGATGACAGCAAAAATGTAAGAACTGTCCAAAAGGGAATTTTTCACTTCCCAGATGCCAAAAATTTAGGAAATTTACATCCTCCATACTGCTTCTCATTGAAGAGATTCGGGTCATGAGTGGAGACTCTCAAGAAGGCAATGCTCCATGGGAAAAAAATTCTAATTATTCAACTTCTAATTTGTATAAAAAATGTAATAGCTCAAAATGTCCATTGCCATTTTTTGAAGGACTGAGTTCTGCGTTTGTATCTGGTAAAGATCGGTGGACTGACAAGTCAAGCGTCCGGGGTGCCAAAGGGATTGCCAAAAGGCCACTCTGCCTTATCAAGAGTATGTAGATACATGGCTCGGTGAGGAAATTGAATCTTTACCCTCAGGTTAGTGTTACCATGATAAGATCTATGATAATCCTGAAACACGATCTGGTATCATGAAATTCATGATCATTCTAAATTTATTAGTAAATTGCAACCATCCAGACCAGAACCTTCACGCTAATCCATGGTGACAATAAAGTGACCTCACTGAAGAAGGAAGTAGCTAACTGCTCAGCCTTGAGATTCATAGGCAATCGGTATATTTCAGTTCAGGACATAAATGCCTAAAAGCCTACAGAATCCTTGGATCCGCCACATAAATAGTTAATACCCGGACTAGAAATCTACACTTAGTCAATGACCTTCACATTTCCAGGGTTTATACATTTTTACAGTCAGTATCAATATATCAGAGGGTGATCGCAAAGTGTCCATAATTGCCTTGAAATCACATTTACAATAAATCACATTATCTACATTGAATGCATTATATCAAGATCCGCACAAAAGGCGTAAAACCTCAGTAATGGGGAATAAAGGATAAAATGTCAAGTACTCGGTAGATGAATAGCAACATTTGTGATGTAAAGCATCGGGGAGGAAGAGAAGCAGCATCTCAAACATCAATCATAGGAGAAAAGGTGAGATATGATGTGAATTTTTGACCACTGTAGACTCCAACAGACACCGTAGCAAAGCTGGAGTCACAATTTTGTAAAGCTAAAAACCAGACAAGCGACCGAGACTGAAAAATGAAAGGCAAGCAAAGCTCACAAAGTAAAAATGGAAGCGTCACGCACGCAGGTGGTGCACGTAGTTCGCATCTTCTGACCCCAGAGGTCAGGTACGCAGACACAGACTGGACTTGGGCTACATTCAGACTACTCCTCGAGAAGGACGGATACTGACACAGAGTCACAGACAGGGCTGGATTCGGAGACTGGTATAACAGTCTGAACAACTCGGAGTACTAGGATAAATGCACATTCAGACACATGGGTCTCGGGAACAGGTTTAGGTTCCACCGGAGTGGCTTCAGGCTACAGGGACCGCCGGAGTGGCTTCAGACTACAGGGACCACTGGAGCGGATTCAGAGTTCAGCTACCCCTGGAAGCGGTTTCAGGATTCAGATACTGGCCACACATGTACCAGGGGGCAGGTTCATGCACTGACCACACACAGACCAGGAAAGCAGGTTTAGGCACTGGCCTCACAAGGACCAAGGGTTCGGGTTCAGGCACTGGTCACACACCGACCAGAAGAGACAGGTACAGGCACTGGCCACACATGGACCAGGAGGGTAGGTTTGGGTACTGGCCACACATGGACCAGGGAAGTAGGTTTGGGTACTGGCCACACACGGACCAGGGAAGCAGGTCTGGGCACTGGCTACACACGGACCAGGAGAGCAGGTTCACGCGCTGGCCACACACGGACCAGGGGTGCGGATTCAGGAACTGGCCACACATGGACCATGGGACCTAGCTAACTAACTAACAAATGAATCAATGTTGCTTAGGCCCCTTCCTATTGGGGAGGGTGTCTTTTATACAAGATGCCTCTCAGCTATTGGCTGGGAGCATCTTAGAAGATGCGCACTGCCCATTTAAGAACAGGGGAGTGTGCGCCCACACTAGGCGTGCCGCTGGGAAGTGCACAGACAGAGGCAGGAAGCAGGGAGACAGGAGTCACGACGGTGGCCACGCTAAGTGGCTGGAGGGGTGAGTATGCCAGCGTCCCTGCATGGAGGGGGAAGGGAACCAAGAGCCTAAGAGCTTCTATTAAAGGGGTTCTGATCAAGACAAACCCTTTTTTTAGATTGAAGTCATCTCAACGGCTAACTGATCAATAAGGGTCTGGCTTTAGAAACGAACAAGAGGAATACTTCATCTCAAGAGGACAATTTTCTTCTATGATGTCTTCCGAGACAACCACTTTAGAGACCAAATATAGTTAAAGGGACCGCTCAGAATTAGAAAAACAGTGCCACATATGTCCATAGGTTGTGTATGGTATTGCTGCTCAACCCTATTCACTTCAATTTAGCCAAACTGCAAGAGACACACGCCATGTACAAGTATGTACAACCCCATTAACTTCTCCATTAAATAATCAAATATTAAATATGAAGAACATTCTCTAGGAAATATTTGATTAATGGATTTACGGCACCCTGTCCTACACTTCAATGTTTAATTACCGACTTAAGTGCCAAATATTCATCTGGGGCTTTCAGTTGAACCATTGATTTTTCAATAGTATCTTCTCCGCTGATTGGATTTCTGAATACAATTTTCCCACTGGGTCTTTTAAAAAATATAAAATCCAAGTGATGAAGATCGCCCCCTAGTGACCAATTTAATAGAAAAATTAAAGTTATTTTGATTTTTATATGATCTTTACTAAATGTGAAGTGGATTGTAAAGCGAGGCCCTGAGAGACGACCATTGACTTGACAAAAGATAATTAATTTTTAGAACAAGCAAGTTACTTCTGCAGTAAATTCTCCGAGCTGTCTTCTAACCAATGGCCCATTTCATGTCAAACCATGTTTAATTCATATGAAAAAATAGCTGAAACGTTCCTGTTTTCTTTTCTTCAATTAATCCTTCTCATTTGTACAAATTTGCTCATTCGGATGCGTCCTGCTAATTACTGAACTCAGCCTTTTTACTGGAAGAACTTACATACAAATCACCCTTCACTGCTTCATCAGCGTAGGAGTCAAACTAAATTCAGAACAGAAATGAGTCCTGGAGGAAAAAAGACATTCCCATGAACACAGCCTAGAATGTGAACACAGCCTAAAACAGGTCAGACATATGACTGGAAAACACTTATATACTTCTTATAAAACCATAGCAGGTAATGGGTCATGGGTAACATTCAGGACTGTGAGACATTGCGAGGACAAAAAAGAGACCATTTCCACCAGGCTGCACTAAGATTACAGTCACAAGTATAGGCAAAACTAAAGCTCTAATGATCCAAACTGTTTTTATATGTCCATATTTTTTTAATTAATATTTTGTGATATCTTTTAATCAAAGGTAAAATAGTAATTAATAAAAATGTAATAAAGAAGCTATATAAATAATTTCTTAAAAATAATAATTATATATGCATAAATATTCAAAAATGAATCGCAGTTAAATAATATGTGTAATTAAAGTCATAGAAATTTAACATTAATCATAATAAAATAGTAAATGAAATAAACAATATTTTACTAATATCAACCAAAAAATAAAGTAATATCCCACCAATATTATTACTATGATAATAATACAATAAGAAAATACTACTCCTACTCCTCCTACTACTCTTAATACTACTCCTCCTACTACTCCTACTCATCCTACTACTCCTATTCTTACTAATCCTACTACTCCTACTAATTGTACTAATCCTACTACTCCTACTAATCCTACTACTCCTACTCCTACTAATCCTTCTACTCCTACTACTTCTACTCCTATTCCTACTAATCCTACTAATCCTACTACTCCTACTCCTCCTACTCCTACTATTCCTACTACTCCTAGTCCAACTACTACTCCTACTCCTCCTACTACTCGTACTACTCCTATTACTCCTACTATTCCTACTACTCCTAGTCCAACTACTACTCCTCCTACTACTGATATTACTCCTACGTCTCCTACTATTCCCACTACTATATATATATAATAAAATGCCTAAAAAAAGGTGAAAAAATGCAAAAAAAATCATAAAGATTAAACTAAAAATAAAAGCCAAATGGTAAGAAAATAAATAAATAAAAATAAATAAATGTGAGTGACTGTTCAACTTGTTTTTTTGCCCAAGTAACAAACTGTGTTCACGTCCATTAAATATTTGCCTATTGTTCTCTTTTAGAGGACATGTCAATTTCATTAAATATGTAATATTTTACCTGGTGTAAATGAAGCTGTTTTTCTGAATCCGGCATTTTTTTTCTTTTGTTCCCGCCGCTCCTCTCCTTTATTGAGATATGGCTCTCTCTTTCCTGTATGGAAATTAGTTTGTTTAGCCAAGTGGGTGTGATCCTCAAGAATAGGACCATTAAGAAGAGTTGAGTACCACGCCCACTTGGCTAACAAGGCTAGATTTACATACAAGAAAGAGGATTGGAGAGGCTCAGGAACAAGAGAAAAACAACGCTGGATTCAGGAGAACAGCGGCTTTTACACCAAGCTAAAAAAAAAAAGTATTTTTTGACAAGTGACAGATCCTCTTTAAAGGAGACCAAAATGCATCTCAGACATAGCAAATGCGCTCATGTCTATTATTATTATTATTATTATTTATTATTATAGCGCCATTTATTCCATGGCGCTTTATATGTTACTATTTTAACGGTTTGGAAAAGATGTTTTGGGCGATTATCTCACTTTTAATTGTAAATAAAATACATTTCAGAAATAAAATTCTATTTATCAGATTTTTTCTTGGATCACTTGGATTTTTTGCTCGCCAATACCTTGTATCGACGCCATCCGCCATGCATCAGTATTGTGTCAGGCATCTGCAGTGCTTGAGTTATGGACAAGACTTCACATTTGGAATGAGCACAACTCTTTAAGATAATTGCCGAGTCTCCTCCAAGGTGACTTTCTGACTTAGGGAGACGTATTTCATCCTCCGCATTTTACAATATATCACCCGCTCGGACCATTTACTAGGGAGGGATGCAATTGATTCACATTGATTATTTAAAGTAATTAGAAAAAACCTCAGCGTCGTCTGGTGGGCTGCACGCATGTCGCAATGTACCCTGGCAGGCTCCGTGAAGCGTGCCTAGAATTGTCATCGGAGTCCCACTGGCTGAATGCCAGCGCCAACCTTGCAATTGATATATTGCATTAATCATAGGAGACATGTGAACTCAACTAAAGAGGACAACAGATGTTTGTATAGAGGTTGTTAACAAAATTAAAGGAGTCACTTAAGATGAGACAAATGGTTGTTTCTTTCTAAAAATAGCACCACTTATGTGTATTGGTAGTGTCAGGTATTGCAGCTCAGCCCCATTTACTGAAGATGGGGTCAAGAGACCTTGAGATCATGAAGACCTTCCCCAAACTGTTTCCAAAAAGCTGAAGCTACTATTGTCCTAAATGTCTTGTGCCAAAGATTAAGATTTCCCATCACTGGAGCTGAGGGGCCGCGGTCGACCCCTGATAACAGCCCGTAGCATTATCCTCCTCCACCATCTGTACAGGGGACACAATGCAGTCAGGGGGTAACGTCCTCCTGGAATCACCAAACCCAGACTCCTCCATCAGACGCAGATAGAGAAGTGCGATCCGTCACTGCACAGAACACGTCTCCTCCAGAGTCCGGTGGTGGCGGCTTTACACCTCTCCACCCGACGCTCAGCATTGTGCTTGGTGATGTACGGCTGCATGCAGCTGCTTAGCCATGAAGCTCCCGGCGGGGGCGCAGTGTTTGTGCTGATACCAGAGGAGGTCTGGACTCTGCAGTTATGGGGTCAGCAGAGCGGTGGTGACTTTTCTGCTCCTCAGCACTCGGCCCCCCGCTCTGTAACGTTACGGGGTCTCCACCTCGTGGCTGAGTTGCTGCGGTTCCTTCCACTTCTCAGTAATATCACTCACAGGTGATGGGGGAAGATTCAGGAGGAGAAATGTCATGGACTTGTTACCCCGGTGGCTCCTATTACAGGACCGCGCTGGTATCAGTGAGCTCTGCTCCACCGGCCGCTCTGTCACATGTTAGTAATGGCAGGTGGTATGGGGGGCTGGGGGTTATATAACTCTGATCCTGTGTAATAAAGAGCAATATAATGACAGCAACATGGGTGCAAAAAAAGTAAGAACTAGAAGCCTGCGGCTGATATCTCAGCAGAAAACGAAATCCCCCAATTTGAATCACACCCAGAACAATTTCATAAAGAAATCCGATGTTTGATCTAATTATGAAGATGAAGTCATAGTGATACGTTGTGGATCTGGCCCCCGGCTTCCCTGCTATAATGTGCTGTATACATCAATCCCCCAATTCTCCACCCCTCCCCCCTAATATCCAAAATGTATTCAACACATCAGCGAGATTGCATTCATCCAGATGACTAAGAGCATCCAGGCGAGTATGGCAGAGACGCAGCGAGCAGACGTACACATTGGGCATTTTACGGACAGATAACTTGGTGTAATGAGCGGAGGATCCCTTTACTGTAATGAGGGCGTTCTTGTATAATATAAACTCCTTTCATTCGGTCCGTAAAGGGGAAATCTGCCTTCAAAGTATCGGTCACATCACCATGATATACCAGAAGAGGGCGACACTGGGGGTCTGTGACATCCTCAGAGTCCTGAAATCAGGGGGTTAACACATTCACTGATGTCGCAGAGATGAGTTTGTCACTTGTCAGAATAGTGTCACGCTGCTGATTTCTGTGAGTCTCCATAGGACATGGCTACACCTGCAGTATTTGTGCTCCGTGAGTTATCATGGATGCTACAGAAAGAGAACTTTCCTGCTAAGTCGGCTCTGCTACAAAATGACAAGTCTTCAAGTGTGATGATGAAGTGGTGGAGCAATGCTGCAATGCTACCTCCGAAGATCAGCGAAGGGAATCAGAGCAAAGGCTCCTCCACACGATCATTCTTAGTAGGAGATGTTACAAAGGATATAGCAGACGTGTTTCAGTAGGGAAAGAAAGAGAGGAAGGGAAGGAAGGAAGGAAGGGAGGGAGGAAGGAAGGGAAGAAGGCAGGAAGGATGGACGGAAGGGAGGGAGGAAGGGAGGAAGGAAGAACGGAAGAGAGGAAGGAAGGGAGGAAGGAAAGGAGGGAGGAAGGAAGAAAGGAAGGGAGGAAGGAAGGGTGGGAAGGAGGAAGGAAGTGAGGGAGGAAGGAAAGAAGGGAGGGAGGAAGGAAGGAAGGGAGGGAGGGAAGAATGGAGGGAGGGAGGAAGGAAGGAAGAGAGGAAGGGTTGGGAGAAGGGGACGGAGGGAGAGAGGGAGTGGGGTGGAAGGAATGAAGGGAGGAAGAAAGGAAGGGAGGAAGGAAGGGTGGGAAGGAGGAAGGAAGGTAACTGATGCATGGTTAGATGGATACAAGGAAGGAGAAAATAAAGGATGAAGGATATCATGACTATTAGGAAGCATGGGAGTTAAAGGAAAAATAAGAGGTCAGCCAGTAACAAGAAGGAAAGAAAGAAAGAAAAAAAGAAAGAAAGAAGAAAAAAAGAAGGAAGGAGTAAAAGGAGGAGGGGTTAGAGGATGGTTGGTTACTGGATAGATGAGTAGATGCTTAATTGGAAGGAAGTAAAAAGGAGGAAGGTGGCGAATGAGGAAATGATGCATGGATGGATGGCTGGATGGATGGATGAATGGAAGGAAGGAGAGATGGAAGGATGAAGGAGATCATGACAGTTGGGAAGCACGGGAGAGTTAAAGGAAAAAGAAGAGTACAGCCAGTAACAGGAAGGAAGGGGACACAAAAGAAGGAATGGAAATGATGAGTAAGGAATGGATGAATAGACTAATGGATGGTTGAAGAAAGGATCAAGAGAGGTAAGGATGAATGGTAATAAGAAAACAGTGAAGTGTCCAAGGGTAGATGAATAGATGGTTGGTTCATAGGAAAGGAAGTTATGAAGAAAGTTAGGTAGGCAGAGAGGTTGGAAGGAGATCATGAATGTTGAGAAGCGTAGAGGAGTAAAAGGGAAAAGAAGAAGACAGCCACCAGCAAGATGAAGGAAGGGAAGAAGGAAGGAATAAGAGATAGAGGCAAAGAAAGGGGAAGAAATGGTTGGACAGGTGAATAGAAGGTTAAAAGTAGTAAGAAAGGGAAGGACATGTAAGGATAGAGGAAAGAAATGAAAAAAGGAAATGTGGTAGGAAGAAAGGGAGGAAGAGATAGAAGGAGGTGAGGATGGAAGAAAGAAAGAGAGAGGGGGAAACATACAGCACATACTATATATGGTTAAAAAAAAGAAATTAGGTAAGATGAATGGAAAGCGAGGAAGGGAAAGAAGGAAGGAAGACTTGAGAGGAAGGTCGAGGTGGCTGGATGGATGGTGAAAAGTGAGGAAGGAGTAAAGAAAGGAAGAGTGTGTAGATACAATCAGGGAGTTCATGAATATTGAGAAACATGAAAACCCAAGAAGGAGAATGGACCAACACCCAGTTCAGTCTCTCTGATGATGTAAAATGATTACTCTCCACAGCAGGTTGTGTTGTATCATTAACTTATCACTGTACAGACAAGAAACTACATCTTAATATGACTTTACAACCAATCACATTCCACAAGGAACCATTTTACTCTGGGCTGGAAATTAAGAATGTACAAAAACATCTCAGAACATTAAGTTTCCCTCCAGGGATTGCAGCTCTGGATAATGTGTGAAGTGAATGAAGCTGTTAATGACACATGATGGGTATGATAGAACGACGCACTAATGGACAATATACAGACCGCGCTCAGTAAAGCACATAGTGCTGCCATAACCATCATGTGTCATTAGAAGCTTCACAGCGAAGCTCCTCCATACACCGCTCCATGATAGTCTGTACTCTGTATAATGCACAGATGTAGCAGAGCTGTACCACTACCATGAATGTAGCAGAGTTGAGTTAGTCATTGAATTGTTGCTTTTCTCCTCTGTGATATCCTATCCATTCCCTCAGGTTTACCTGCAATCAGCTAGTAAAGAAATTAAACATTACATTGACAAACTCAGCTCTGCTACATCTGAATTATAATTTCACTGCTAGACATTTTATATTTTACAGCATCTTACTTTTAGAGATTATGGAAATTGCAAACAGCAGAGAGGATGTTTTTCTGAACAGATTTCTCCTAATGACAGGATTAGTGATAAATGCATGATCAGTCAGTGGAGATCTGATCACTAAGACCCCCTGTCAAAATGGGGGTCCCTTATCTCCAGTGTGAATAAAGCAATGGTCACCAATGCATATTACTACTCCATTAAGAGTCTATGGAACTGAGACAGATAGCCATCACTTCAGGAATCACTACTCTGCAATAATAACCAGGTCACCTCTGCTACATCTGTGATACTCCTGGTGCCGTCCATGGTCCTGACATATGTTCTAATTCCTGAGATTGTGTCTTCAGGAATCTCATTCACAATGATTATATTAGGAAGGGGCTCATTTTCGAAAGTAAATGACCCCCTCCCTCCCACAGGTCATTAAACTCAGATTAAGGATCCTTTTGGGATTTGACCAAGTGACCTTAGTGCGATCATGAATATTTTACGGGGGGGGGCACAGGTGGGTCAATACAAGACGCTGACCCACCAGTATCACTTACCACAAATCAAAAATGCGTCCCCCGATGTCCAGGAAAGTGACGGATTCAACTAATAAGTCCCAATGAGGAAAGGACGGACCGAGGAAATCAACCCTACTGTCTACAAGAGCGGCTGCTAACAAGGTCATCAGAGACATTACCAGCCTGGGCAATCAATGCAACATTGTTTTGGGCTTTTTTGGGTTGATTCGTTGTTTTTTTTTCTTTTTGCTTGTTTTCATTTAATGTTTTTAAATTGTCATTTTTTTGTGTTTGCTAAAAATTATAAATTCTGTTTATCTTATTTTAGTATTTACTTATATGTCGTTTATTTAGCATTCATTAATTTGTTTCAATTCTATTTATTTTAGTTTATTATTTATGTTTCATATGCTACTTTTTTCGGAGAGGGAGAGTTTTTTTCAGTTTTTTTAACTTTTTTTATTGTTTTTATTATCTGGGTTTTTTTTTGTTTATTTTACATTGCTCTTATTATTATTCATGTTTTTTTTTTATTTTGGACGCTTTTCACTGTTGTTTTTCGTTTATTTTATATTTCGCTTTTTATTTTTTCATTGCTGTTTTTTTTTTATCTGCTCCTTTTGTAGTTATTTATTTTACTTTTTTTTTATGTTTTTTTTTTAACTTTGATCCCAAGAATTTATTTCTAAGATAACGAAAGCCAGTTCCTATAAAACCTGAAATTGCACATTTTACTGGGATTAACCCTAATTTCACCAGCCACCTGCCTATTCTGCAAGTAACAGCGGCAGGGGTCCAGTAGTAGGCAGAGGTTCTGGGGGGCAATTCTGATTGGCCAATCAGACCCAATCATGCAGGGTTAATCATAGGGGTGTAACTATAGTGGGTGCATCCGGGACCTGGAGCGAAGGGAACCCAAAAGGTCCATATGAGAAGACGGATACTACTAAAGAACCGTGCTAGTTGGGGGCCCACAAGCTTCAAAATTCGCCTCTATTTTTCAAGCCAAATATTGATGTTTGTTGGGACCAGTTGGTTCCCCCCATCTTAGTACAGCAGGAATACGGGCGTCTTTATGCTGTGAGAACCCCCCATTACACACGGGGGGCGGTGGAGCAGTAATGATCACAGACATGGCGCTCCTTTCTGTGAAGTGTCCTTGTGTGATTAAATGTCTGGAATAAATTGCCCTTTGATTAATATAAACCACTTCAAACTCCGTCCCGTGAGATTATAATAGCCGGTGGTCCTGCCACTTGTGAGCACAGACATCACCTTCATTGTGGCAGAGCTGAGTTTTTTCGCCATGCAGTGTAGATGAGTTTGTCATTTGGCACAATGTGTCCTCAGTGGTTTTACATAGGAATGAAGGGACATAACTGATCATCATTCAACTGGTGGTCAAAATGAAAGAAAGAACAAATTCAGCTCTGCTACATCCGTAAGGAATAGTCCAAACAGAAAAAGACTGGGACCCATCCACACACCCGGGGCTGAATCTTACTATGCAAAACTAGGACTGGAGGTGAACTCATAAAAGGGATTGAAAGAAAGAGTTGTAAAGACAAATTCAGCTCCGCTACATCTGTCAGACTAAACAATATCTAAAATATAGGCTGCTAATAAGATTGGGACAAATGGCAAAGGGAAAGGAGCCAGATTACAGGGAGATAGATAGATAGATAGATAGATAGATAGATAGATAGATAGATAGATAGATAGATAGATAGATAGATAATAGAGAGATAATAAATAGATAATAGATAGATAGATAATAGATAGATGATAGATAGATAATAGATAGATAATAGATAGATAGATAGATAGATGATAGATAGATAGATAATAGATAGATAGATGATAGATAGATAGATAGATAATAGATAGATACATAGATAGATAGATAGATAGATGATAGATAGATAGATAATAGATAATAGATAGATAATAGATGGATAGATAGATAATAGATAGATAATAGATAGATAATAGATGGATAGATAGATAGATAATAGATAGATAATAGATAGATAGATAGATAGAGAGATAGATAATAGATAGATGATATATAATAGATAGATAATAGATAGATAGATAGATAGATAATAGATAATAGATAGATAATAGATGGATAGATAGATAATAGATAGATAATAGATAGATAATAGATGGATAGATAGATAATAGATAGATAATAGATAGATAATAGATGGATAGATAGATAGATAATAGATAGATAATAGATAGATAGATAGATAGATAGAGAGATAGATAATAGATAGATGATAGATAATAGATAGATAGATAGATAATAGATAGATAATAGATAGATGATTGATAGATAATAGATAGATAATAGATAGATGATAGATAGAAAATAGATAGATGGATAATAGATAGACAATAGATAGATAATAGATAGATAATAGATAGATATTTGCATTAGGTAATAATAAATGCAGGCGTCCTGAGCACGTCACATGTAATGAGCAATTAGTGTGATTACGCTTTATGCAATTTTCCATAGTTCTGCAGTTAATCCAATAATTATTACCTTTCAGATAAGTAACACTTTCAGCTCTGCTACATTTGCATTGTACACACAGATTTGTCTGCTCTGGCGGAGACACTGAAGTCCAATATTAACACTAAGATCAGCATCTGGAAATTCTAGCGTTATAATGACACAATTGTCTCAGCTGCAGGTGATGAATTTTAGATCTTTTCGATTTTTGAGCATTTAATTATTTTTTTATTTCACTTTCTTAAACGCAAATTTTTGAGGACATCAGTCCCTTGAAGGGTTAATACCGTGTAACTGGCTGCTCCTGATCTTGGGGCATAGAAGAGAAATAATCAATCATAACTGACGATTATCAAACATAAGAACCATAAGACGAGCATCTTCTTCTTGCAGTTTTGGATTTTTGAGTATAGCAGAGCTGAGTTTGTTACTGGAGCAGATTTTAGTTTATTAATTTAGTTAATTAATGAGTTTGAACGTAGCAGGGATAAGGCTATTACTACAGCAGGATTAATAGTATAATGAGCTGAGTTTGTTATTTGGCCCACCTTATTGCGATATTACAGCAGAACAGAGTTTATTAATGTAGCAGAGCCGATTTCATTGATGTAGCAGATTTCATTTTTTAATGCAGTAGTGATAAATATATGAAAGTAGCAAAGCTGAGTTTATCATCTGGCAAATCTCACAAGCAGAGCTGAGTTTGTTTGTTAATGTAGACATGTTGAGCTGAGGCAGCAGGGCTAAGGTTAGTAATGCAGGAGAGCTGAGTTTGTCATTTGGCACAGCGTATTGTGGTAGCATGAGCAGAGCTGAGTTTGTTGGTGCAACAGGTACAATGTAAGTGTGTTGGTATAGCAGAGCTGAATTTGATAAAGCAGCAGAGTTATGGTGATTACTATGGTAGATGTGCGTTTATTAATGTAGCAGAGCAGAGTTTGTCATTTAGCATCTCCCTGCAGGTATTACAAGCGGAGCTGAGTTTTGTTATTGCAACAGGTTTGATTTTACAAATGTAGCATTGCTGACCTGATTGAGGTAGCAAAACTGCATTTGTACGTGTAGAAGAGCTGAGTTTGTCATTTGGCACAGCCTGTTACGGCAGTGCAAGCAGAGCGGAATGTATTCGCGTAGCAGAGCTGAGTTTATTAATGTAATAGTGTTGAGTTCAGTAATGTAGCAGAGCTGTGTTTATTAATGTAATAGTGTTGAGTTCAGTAATGTAGAAGAGCTGTGTTTATTAATGTAATAGTGTTGAGTTCAGTAATGTAGCAGAGCTGAGTTTATTAATGTAATAGTGTTGAGTTCACTAATGTAGCAGAGCTGTGCATATTAGCATAGCAGAGCTGAGTTTACTAATGTAATAGTTTGGAATTCATTAATGTAGCAGAGGTGAAAGTATTAATGTCTTAAAGTTGAGTTTGTCACTTGGCAAAGATACCTGTTATATCACAAACAGGGCTGATTTTGTTAGAGTAGCAGAGCTGCAATTATTAATGTAGCAGAGCCGAGAATTATTAATGTAGCAGAGTTGAGATTATTAACACAATAGTTTTGAGTTCATCAATGTAGCAGAGTTGAATGTATTCATGTCTTAAAATTGAGTTTGTCATTTGGCACAGCTACCAAGTTTATTAGTGTAACAGGTTTGGATTTAGTAATATAGTAGAGCTGAATGTAATAATGTTTTTCTAAGTGTAGCAGAGCTGAAAATACTTTTGCAACCGATTTAAGTTTATTAATGTAATAAAGCGGAATGTGTTAAATAATGTAGCAGAGCTGGGTTTGCCATTTGGCGGATGTCCTAATCAGTTAACCATCTTTTTACATAGGACTGCAGGTTTATGCACTGTATTGAGTTACAATATGGTACAAATCACTTTTTGGTTAAACAACAAGTTGGACTCTGCTTCATTTATATATCAGCATCATGTAAGAATGTCCGACTGAGCCCCTCTTTTACGTCCTAGCTAGCCCTAATGATACAAAGTGACCAGAAAATATATATTTATATATTTGATATTTTCAAAAAAGTTCCGAAAAGAAACAATTTTTGAAATGCAAAATTTAAAGAAAAATTTGAAAAAAAAAATAAAATAATTGTAGAAATTGCAATTAAATTTCACCTACCTGGATTTGGTCGCTGTATGGCCAGTCGATTTCATCCAGTCCGATGTCTGCGGCGAAGACCTGCGCCGACACCAGCATGACGACAGCGAAGGCTACGATGATCTTCATGCTTCTCCCTCTCGCTGACAGTAGTGTGAAGGCTGAGACAGGTGAAGGCACGAGACTCAAAGCGGAGAGAGAAGCTGAACAGCAGCCCAGGGGTGGAATCTGCAAAAGAAGACGAGCGCTGTCAGCTCTGGGGGAAAAACAGTCACTTAAGGAGGCAGCAGGAGGGTGAAGTTCCTTCCCAGGCAGGGCGTGAATACTTACTGCACTGCTCTCCACCGGTGCCTGAGTGGAACAGTCCTCTCCCAAGTGTTCTGCACTTTATATAGGAGGAGAGGGGCAGGACCAGGGAGCGAAATCTAATTACTCCACTCGCCATATGGGGGCCCTGGTGACGTCTCTTTATCAATATTCAATGAGTCTCGGAGGCTTTCCCTTGGCTTTCTCCATAGAGCTCACGTAGATGACACTACCCCCATCATCCACATGCTAGTGACGCCTCGGAAGAACTTACAAGTTGGCCCAAGTGACGTCAAAGTGGCCAAGCCTACGTGTGGCTCGCGGCGACATCGATCCAATGACTGCGGAGGAAAGGGGCGACAGTGTCTCCAAGATGATGAGAGTCACGACCGTTTGATGGTAACGGGGGTTATTGTTATAATGATGATGAGGAGGGTGATTCATCGAGCTTCGAAGAATATTCTTCTCTTGGGTGGCAGGCACGAGTGTTACCAACACGGATTAATCATCACAAAATTTGGACACAAATGGAAAAAAAGTTGGGAGTTTCGGGATCAAAAAGAGGAATTTAGAGCTAATTTCTACTTAAAGGGGAAGTCGGGTAGGGACAATCTCTTTAAATTGCCTTGATAGGGTATACAGAAGTTAGTGGTATTCATAATAGCAAATCAGTAGCAAAGGTGCCGGGCCCCCCGCTTTCCAAGGGCCCCACAGCAGATTCTCTGCAGTAGGGGGTTCAATATTGATACCAATCTGCATATACTTTACACTGATATTCCAGATGGGATGATAGGAGTTGTGATCTCAGCAATAGTACCATCTATAATAAGCTCTACACGTTATCAATTGTGAACTGGAAATAGCATTTATATCCACCACTAAATAGAATAGCCTGGGATTGGTAAAAAAAAAAAAAAAAAAATCGGAGGAAACAGAGCCACCTTTGCTCACAGGTCATTCCTGGTACTGCAGTTTTAGTTGCAAGGGTCTAAACTGCAATACCAGACATGCCCACGGTGGCGCTGTTATTGGTTAAACAGCTAAGCAAGATCCAAAACATTCAAAAACCCATAAAAAAGTCAGAATGGGTATGATCTCCAACCTGTGACTCTCCAGATATAGTGAGACTACAACTCTCTGTTTAGAAATGAATGGAAACGATGAAAGCAAGTTGCATTGCTGGATCCATTTGAATATATTGGCTCTGGATTAATCCACCTTAGTGTAGGATCACAGTACCTTTCCTCTGGTGAACATGGCCTCTTTGGTCATAGGGGCACAGGGACACAAGAAAGCTCTTTTCCGATATATCCAGCTTAATTTACTCCTAAAATAACTCCTAACCTAACCAAACTGAACAGAAAATGGAAGAGAAAAAAACATATCCCAACACTTCCTCCCTTATAGGGGGTGTATGCCCACCTTTGAGGATATTTCCTTTTTCCACCACTCCAGTCACACACTGTATGATGGTTATAGGAACCCCTCAGTTTATGAACCCCTCGGTTTAGTCCCCTTTGATAACATAGAATATTCTTTACTGTTGGAACTGGTATAACATATATACAGCAGGTAGCAGGTACAAGTCTTGGCTTTCACTTCATCTTCTCTTTTACACAGAGGCACAGACTTATCAGTTGCAAGTGCTGGCACAGAGCTTTCAAAGTGTTTGTCAATTACACAGCATAAATAACTTGCACTCTTCATCTCCATGTTATCATCTTTCTGCATCTTCAGCCCCAACCTTTCTAGCTGCATTGGGCCCTCAACCCACATCTCTATTTCTGACTCTAGTCCGTACTCACTACAGCTGGCTCCCTCCTGTCAGGCTCACCTCTCAGTGGCTTACACGTTGCCTCTTCAGCCCCATTCCTTCTAGCTGCATTGGGCCCACAGCTCTATTTCTGTGTAACGGGTCTGGGAGGTGGAACCTCTGAGCAACTATACAAGGGGGCAGTCCTTGTAAGGAAGCGGGTGGCTCCCAGGGAAGACGGGCAGGTACTCACGGCAAGCGACAGGGACAGTCTCTGGGTAGAAGGGCAGGTAGTCACGGCAAGTAACAGGGACAGTCTCTGAGTAGAAGGGCAGGTAGTCACGGCAAGTGACAGGGACAGTCTCTGGGTAGAAGGGCAGCAGACAGGTGGCTGGTGAGCGCTCCCAGGTGAGCGGGCGAGAGTCTCTGGACAGGCAGGTGGTCACGGCAAGTGACGGCAGAGCCTCCAGGTAGGCTAGCAGGCAGGTAACAGGTGAGCGCTCCCAGGTGAGCGGGCAAGAGTCTCTGGACAGGCAGGTGGTCACGGCAAGTGATGGCAGAGCCTCCAGGTAGGCTAGCAGGCAGGTAGCAGGTGAGCGCTCCCAGGTGAGCGGGCAGGCTGGTCCATAGACAGACTGACAGGTGTCGGAAGGCAGACCGTCGGACCGCAGGCTTGCAAGCAGGTAAGCGGATATCAGGCAGGTATCTAGCAGGAATCTGGCAGGTGACTGGCAGGTAACAGGCAGGAATCTGGCAGGTGACTGGCAGGTAACAAGCAGGAATCTGGCAGGTGACTGGCAGGTAACTGGTAACAGGACCTGAGGGCTGAAGCAGAGTGAAGGCTTTGCAACAACATTGCTCGGGCACCTCCATTTTGGAGGAGGTGCCTTATATATGGAGAGGTCCTCCGGCCATTGGCCGGGGACTCCTTAGGACGGCGCGCGCGGCCCCTTTAAGAGAGGGGGAGCGCGCGCGCGCCCTAAGCACAGAGGCCGGGAAGCAGCGCGCGCTGCCAGCAGAGCGGGAGGAAGCCGCCGGGCACGGAGCTGAGAGGTGAGGGGAACGGCATCCCTGCCTAGAAGGGGGCAGGGACGCCGACGCTACAGTACCCCCCCTTTAGGCCCCCCCTTTTTTAGGCCAGAGAGAAATTTAGCAAGGATGAGATTGGCATGGATGTTCTCCCGGGGCTCCCATGTTCTCTCCTCAGGACCAAACCCCTTCCAATCTACCAAAAAGAAAGTCTTTCCTCTTACCCTCTTAGTGGCCAGAATACTCTCTACCTCAAAGACGTCTTCAGCGGAAACCGGAGCAGGAGGAGTACCTGGATTGTTGGAAAAAGAGTTAAAGACAACGGGTTTGAGGAGAGATGCGTGGAAGGAGTTGGGAATCCGTAAGGTGGCCGGGAGTTTTAATTTGTAGGCCACTGGATTAATTTGCCTGAGGATTTCGAAAGGACCGATGAAGCGAGGACCTAACTTGTAGGAGGGTATCTTGAGCCGTACATGTTTGGAAGAGAGCCAAACCTTGTCTCCCGGACGGAATTGAGGCGGATCCAGACGTCTCTTATCAGCATATTGCTTCATCCGCTCGGAGGACTGAAGAAGTGCAGACCTGGTACTCTCCCAAATGGTAGAAAACTCGCTGACAAGAGACTGCGCGGCAGGGTTGTCCACAGAGGCGGAGACGGGAAACGGAATCCGGGGGTGCTGGCCATAGACAATAAAGAACGGGGACTTGGAAGAGGATTCGCTCTCGTGGTTATTATAAGAGAACTCGGCCCAAGGAAGGAGGTCCACCCAATCAGAATGGTGCGCATTAACAAAGTGCCGGAGATAGCTGGTAAGGATCTGATTGATCCACTCCACTTGACCATTGGACTGAGGGTGGTAAGCGGAGGAGAAGTCCAGGGTGACGTCCAGCAGTTTACATGTGGCTCTCCAGAAGCGTGAGGTAAACTGAACCCCTCGATCCGACACGATGTGGAGGGGTAGGCCATGGAGACGGAAGATATGGCGAATAAAGTCCTTAGCCAGCTCAGGTGCAGACGGAAGACCAGGCAGGGGAATGAAGTGGGCCATTTTAGAGAAGCGGTCCGCGACCACCCAAATGACAGTACACCCGGCAGAGACAGGAAGATCGGTAATGAAGTCCATAGCGATGTGTTGCCACGGGGCAACAGGTATGGGAAGCGGCAGGAGATGACCAGCTGGTAAGTGTCTGGGAACTTTGTTGCAGCCACAAGATGAACAGGCAGAGACGAAGTCTACCACCTCCTTACGCAGGGTAGACCACCAGTAATGCCGGGAAATGAGTAGGAAGGTCTTCTTTTGGCCAGCATGGCCAGCTAGTTTAGAAGAATGACCCCAGCGAAGAACCCTCTCACAGTCTGGAGGCGCCACGAACGTCTTGCCGGGTGGAAGACGAGTCAAATCCAAGGGGGCCACATTCATCACCTTGGAGGGGTCGATAATGTGCATAGGCTCCTCCTCTTGGTCGGAGGACAGGAAGGATCGGGACAAGGCATCAGCTTTGACATTTTTGTCCGCCGGGCGGAAATGAAGGATGAAATCGAAGCGGGCAAAGAACAAAGACCACCGGGCCTGACGTGGATTAAGTCTCTGGGCATTTTGGAGATATGCCAGGTTCTTGTGATCCGTATAGATGATCACCGGGTATAGAGCCCCTTCAAGCAGGTAACGCCATTCCTCCAGCGCCAATTTAACGGCAAGCAGTTCTCGGTCTCCTATGGAGTAATTGCGCTCAAAGGAGGAGAAGATTTTAGAGAAAAAGCCGCAGGTTACCATTCTCCCGGAGGAAGACTTCTGGGTGAGCACCGCTCCGGCTCCACAGGAGGAGGCATCAACCTCCAGGTAGAACTGTTTGTTGCAGTCCGGACGGTGCAGCACAGGGGCAGAGGAGAAGGCTTGTTTCAGGGAAAGCAAGGCCTCCGCAGCTTCGGATGACCATACCTTGGGATTTGCTCCCTTACGGGTGAGCGCAGATATGGGCGCAGTCCGTGACGAGAAGTGAGGAATTAAGAAACGATAGTAATTAGCGAAGCCCAGGAATCGCTGTATCGCCTTCAGGCCCTCCGGACGGGGCCACTTTAGGACAGCGGAGAGCTTCTCGGGATCCATTCGCAAGCCTGTCTGGGATATAACATAGCCCAAGAAAGGAAGAGAGGTCTGCTCAAAAAGGCACTTCTCGTATTTAGCATAGAGGTGGTTCTGCCTGAGCCTAAGCAGGACCTGACGAACATCCCTCCTGTGTGTGGGAAGATCCGGAGAGAAGACCAAGATGTCGTCCAGGTATACCACCACGCAGGAGTAAAGAAGGTCATGGAAGATGTCGTTGACCAGTTCTTGGAAGACGGCGGGAGCATTGCAGAGACTGAAGGGCATCACACGGTACTCATAGTTTCCGTCCCGGGTATTAAATGCTGTTTTCCACTCGTCTCCCTGACGGATACGGACCAGGTTATATGCTCCGCGTAGATCCAGCTTGGAGAAGATCCTGGTGCCTTTAAGACGATCAAATAACTCAGAGATGAGTGGAAGGGGGTATTTATTTTTAACCGTGATCTGATTGAGTCCTCTATAGTCAATACAGGGGCGAAGCGAGCCATCTTTTTTTTTGACAAAGAAGAATCCGGCTCCAGCCGGGGAAGTAGAATTCCGGATGAATCCCCTGGCCAGATTCTCCTCTATGTACTCAGACATGGCCCGGGTTTCTGCTGCAGACAACGGATAAATACGCCCGCGGGGTGGAGTGGACCAGGTACCAGGTCGATCGGGCAATCATATGGCCTATGAGGAGGCAATGTCTCTGCTTCTTTCTTACCGAAGACGTCAGCATAGGGCCAGTAAGGAGCCGGAAGACCGGGTAAATTAGCTGGGATAGGTGGAGGACGAACCGGACGAACCGGAACCAGGCAGGTCTTATGGCAGGCCGGCCCCCACCGGAGTACTTCACCGGAATGCCAGTTCAACACGGGTTCATGTGTCTGGAGCCAAGGTAGACCTAGCAATAGGGAGTGGGAGAGTCCGGACAACACATGGAAGGAGATTACCTCAGAGTGCAGCATTCCCACCTGCAGGGTTATGGGTTCCGTGACGAGCAGGATGGTCACCGGAAGGAGTCTTCCATCCACGGAGGCGACTGACAAAGGTTCAGCCAGAGACTTGGTGGGAATACGGTATTTCTCAATCAGGGACTGAGAGATGAGGTTTCCAGCGGATCCAGAGTCCAGGTGGGCGAGTTCAAAGTGACGGTTCTCTCCCCAGGAGATAGATACAGACAAAGTCAGGGTTGGAGAGGACTTATTTTTGTCTAGGGCGACCTCTCCGAGCGGTCCTAGACACTGGAGTTTCCCGACCTCTCCGGGCAGGAACGAATCAGGTGCTCCTTACTGCCACAATAGAAGCAGCTCCCCTCGGCTCGGCGTGACTCTTGGCGAGATTTGACCAACTTGGTCTGGTCGATCTGCATGGACTCGGGTGAGTGCGCCTGGGGAGTGACAGAAGAGGAGACAGGTTTCTGGAAAGTAGGAGCTAGGCGGGGAATCCTTCTCTCACGGGTGGTCTCTTTGGTACGTTCTTGAAACCGGATGTCAATCCGGGTGGCCAGAGACACCAGGTCATTCAGGGTGGTAGGAATGTCCCGACCGGCGAGCTCATCTTTAATCCGACCGGAAAGGCCCTCCCAGAAGACGGACACCAGGGCCTCGTTATCCCAGGCAAGCTCAGAAGCGATGGTGCGGAACCGTATGGCATATTGACCCACGGTGAGACTCCCTTGGCGGAGACGTAGCAAAGAGGAGGCAGATGAGGTCTTTCGTCCCGGTTCATCGAAGACCCCTCGGAAAGCAGTGAGAAAAGACGACAGGTCGGACACCAGGGGATCCCCTCTCTCCCACAGAGGGTTAAGCCATGCCAGTGCCTCCCCAGTGAGATGGGACATGATGAATGCCACTTTGGCTCGGTCGGAGATAAACTGGTGGGCCAGGAGTTCAAAGTGCAGGGTGCACTGGTTTATGAAGCCCCGAGCTTGAGCGGGGTCACCTCCGAAGCGAGGAGGTGCAGAAAGCCGGGGACCGGGGCAGGATGCCATGGTACTGGTGGGCAGCGGCGCTGCCGGGTTGCGAGTCATGACACTAGCGGTGGTTGCTAGTGGAGCAGTCAGAGTGTCCAGGCAAGAGTTGACATTCCGCAGGTGGCTCAGGATGGACTCCTGTTGGGACCTTTGACGGGACAGTTCATGGCATAGGTCCAAGAGCGAGGGAGATTGGGTGCCACCGGGTTCCATGGCCCGAGCAAACTGTAACGGGTCTGGGAGGTGGAACCTCTGAGCAACTATACAAGGGGGCAGTCCTTGTAAGGAAGCGGGTGGCTCCCAGGGAAGACGGGCAGGTACTCACGGCAAGCGACAGGGACAGTCTCTGGGTAGAAGGGCAGGTAGTCACGGCAAGTAACAGGGACAGTCTCTGGGTAGAAGGGCAGGTAGTCACGGCAAGTGACAGGGACAGTCTCTGGGTAGAAGGGCAGCAGACAGGTGGCTGGTGAGCGCTCCCAGGTGAGCGGGCGAGAGTCTCTGGACAGGCAGGTGGTCACGGCAAGTGACGACAGAACCTTCAGGTAGGCTAGCAGGCAGGTAGCAGGTGAACGCTCCCAGGTGAGCGGGCAAGAGTCTCTGGACAGGCAGGTGGTCACGGCAAGTGACGGCAGAGCCTCCAGGTAGGCTAGCAGGCAGGTAACAGGTGAGCGCTCCCAGGTGAGCGGGCAAGAGTCTCTGGACAGGCAGGTGGTCACGGCAAGTGACGGCAGAGCCTCCAGGTAGGCTAGCAGGCAGGTAGCAGGTGAGCGCTCCCAGGTGAGCGGGCAGGCTGGTCCATAGACAGACTGACAGGTGTCGGAAGGCAGACCGTCGGACCGCAGGCTTGCAAGCAGGTAAGCGGATATCAGGCAGGTATCTAGCAGGAATCTGGCAGGTGACTGGCAGGTAACAGGCAGGAATCTGGCAGGTGACTGGCAGGTAACAAGCAGGAATCTGGCAGGTGACTGGCAGGTAACTTGTAACGGGACCTGAGGGCTGAAGCAGAGTGAAGGCTTTGCAACAACATTGCTCGGGCACCTCCATTTTGGAGGAGGTGCCTTATATATGGAGAGGTCCTCCGGCCATTGGCCGGGGACTCCTTAGGACGGCGCGCGCGGCCCCTTTAAGAGAGGGGGAGCGCGCGCGCGCCCTAAGCACAGAGGCCGGGAAGCAGCGCGCGCTGCCAGCAGAGCGGGAGGAAGCCGCCGGGCACGGAGCGGAGAGGTGAGGGGAACGGCGTCCCTGCCTAGCAGGGGCAGGGACGCCGACGCTACATTCTGACTCTAGTCCGTACTCTCTATGGCTGGCTCCCTCCTGTCAAGCTCACTTCTCAGTGTTGAGGATCTTCTGGCTATATCCGGATATCTCTACCACTTCTTCTCCAGTAGTTTCTTTCAGAGCTTGCTATCTCAATAGTCTTCCTATAACACACACCCCAGTAATGTGACCCACGTCCTTCTTCTCTTAGAACTAATCACTAACTGCTGACTCCTCTAACCAGGGAGTCAATCTCTTCTTAGTCCAAATACTCCTCCCATCTCCAGTGTTGGGAATCTGTTAACTCTTCTTTTTCCAGCTGTATAATCTACAGCTACTACAGCTCTTATGGGAGTCGTTAGATTAAAATCAGCATGAAACAGTGCTCAACAATATTACATTTTATAACAACATATAAAAGTCTTTAGGAAGGGTGTCAGACATCTTCTCACTCCTTTACAGTGCCCACACCAGATGCCTAGACATCCATCCACCAAAAGGAGTCATTGTGAAGAGACGTATACTGCATTGGTATACATTTTTGTAGTGGTTCTCTGTGGCGGACAGGTCAGTCTTTGCTTTCCTATAAAATTGAACATAAGCTGTGCAGACATATACTGGCCAGACAAAGAGACACTTTTGGAATCTGTCTAGTAAACGACATCCTACGTTCAGTGGTGTAGCTACAGTCTGATGAGGCCCAGTGCAAAATTTAGATTTGGTTCCCTACCTGCATGTTGGTCAGATGTATGGATCTTTGTAGCAATCTAGATCCTATAATGACGCATGTTTACCCCTCAATAATGTCCTGGCTACATCCTGTAATAATCTCCCCCATGATGGCCCCTATCCTGTAATAATTTCTCTCATCCTAGACACCTTCCTGGTATAATGTCCCCCATACTGTATGCCTTCTTATTGTAATATTATAATATCCCCTGTCCCAGGCCTCTTCCTCTAATAATGTCCCCCATCCTGAGCCCCTTCCTGGTATAAATACGTATAAATACCTCCATCCTGGGCCCCATTCTAGTATAATGAGCTCCATCCTGGGCCCCGTTGTGATTTAATGGCCCCCATTCTGGTATAATGGCCCCCATCCTGGGCCCCTTCCTTGTATAATGCCCCCCTCCATGGACCCCTTCCTGGTATAATGTTCTGCCACTCTTTTTCAATACATTAATTAAAAAAAATATATATTTTTACCTTCCTCCACTACGACAACATGTGGCATCATCTTCTGTAGCTGACTTCAGTGTGCCTGATGTCAGCATCCAGACTCTTCAAATAAATATGTGTCCTTGGACACATATTCAGCAAAAATAGGCGCTGGCATCAGAGGGTCCTCCTCTCGCATGGGCCCAGTTGCGGTCGCACCCTCTGCCATCTCAATCGTTTCACCCCTGTCTATGTTTTCATGTTGAAGGGGTTATATATTACTAACATATTGATGACCCATCTTAAGGAATTACCATCACATCAGAACTCCAACCTAGCATCTATTTGTATCTACAAAAGGAAGTAACTAGTATGTCAGCCGGAACATCATAGCGCCATATACTTTGTAATGAATAGGAGCTGAGCTGCAGCACTAGACTAGACTAGCACTACACTGTGTCCATATGAAAGGATTGGCGTGCACTCGGTCGTTGTGGCGAGGTGCTGGTGGAATGCGGTGCATGGCCCGCTTAACCAAGGCAGGAGAAAATTCACCGCACACTCTTATGATTGAAATGATGCAGAGTTTTTATTTGTGAAAGCAAACATCCGTTTTGATGGAGAAAATTGCGAGTAAATAACAACAACAAAAACGTTTCGTCCCCACCAGGGTCTTTATCACATTGTCGTTGTTTCAGAGGAAATAGAGGAGACCCTTAGAGGGAGAGTCGCAAAATTCAAGGAGTGCCAGGTGGCTGCTGCGCTGTCTGGCTTCTTTATGGTGCTCCCGCGCTTATGTGTTCATCATGTATGATGGAATTCGCTATTCCGTAGACAAAAGGTATCGATGCAGCAGAACTGATACATGGAACAATGAAGATCAGAAGAGCTGGATGTGAAGGAAGGCGGGTGGATCAGTGGAGCTGGAAGTACTAGAAGCAGCAGAGCCAAATATGTGGACAGTGCAGAAATAGCAGAATTGAGTAGTTGAGTTGAGGATTGTGACAGTACCAGAAATAACAGAGCTGATCATGTATTAGATGTTGGTTTAATTGGACACATAGTTGGAGCATATCCAAGTGGAAAGTGTGGCAAGACTCCAAGAACAGATGTAGTAGCAGAGTGAACTTCTTCCTGAATACTCAAAGGGCGCTTGGCCCGTGCTGACATTTCCGGAGCTGGCCAAAAAGGTATGAAGCAAAACCCGGTGCTGGAGCCAGGCCCAAGAAGAAGCCTGCCCCAAGAAGAAGCCAAAAGGCAAAACTTGGGGTTGGATAGAAGACGGTATGCCGTGTATTTGACATATTTTTTAGGTTTTTAACTTATTTATTCTTGTGAGTATAATATAAAATTACCCCAATTGGAAGCTAATTGTCCGGCAGTGCTGCTCTACATCCAGTGGTTCTTTAAGGGAAACTTGTGACAGTATTGTTGGTGTTGATCGCTTGTGGAACTACTGGTTTCAACAAGACTTATAGCTACATCAAAGGATGAATACACCGATACTGGTAGTGTGACGAAGATGATTCCGGATTATGTGGATTCTGCTCCAAAGATCATTGATGCGACAAAGTTGTATTTTATCTAATTTTACTGTGAGAGTATAAACAGGTGCGAGCATTTGAATTGTAGGAATCTTACGTAAATGTTGCATTTTTTTCATCACCTGTAAAGAAGAGGTCATAGCTTGTGGTCTGTTCAAAAATTCTTCTAGAAATTTCAACCTGAAAAAAAAAAAAAGATTACTGAAGTCTAAGGGCTCATTCAGACATCAGTGATTTCTCTCGTACGCAAAAAACAGTCTGAGTATCATCAGATTTTTCTCAGTTTTTACCTTCAGAGTTTCATCATTTTTTCTTGTATGTAAAAGAAAATAAAAAACTGATGGAGATTTCTCAAGCTTCTCCTACCAAACAGTCCGTGAAAAACAGACCATACACGGGTGGCTCATGGATGGCATGGCATCCATGGGCTTGACTTGCATTGGCGAGTTTGAGCCGGATAAAAATCAGACATGTCTCTATGATTTGGTAAGCACCAGACTGTCCTCAAAAATATAAGAACATGTGAAAAGCCCTATAGAATATAATGAGTACAAAAAAGTTCTCATGGCACTCGCGCTGATGTCATTGAGGTGAATGAAGTACATTGGCTCTGAACTCCGCTGACCTTTCTGATGGCACTGAGAACTTTCTCCTGCTCTCGGTGACGTCAGTAAGGTGACCTGAGTTCATTGGGTATGAACTCCGCTCAACTTTATCACATCACCGCGAGGCACAGTGTCTCTGCTGCCTGACAGGCTGTATAGTCGCATCATGCCGGTGTTCAGCTTGCCAAGTAGATGAAGCAGAGCTAATCTTGTCTATGGACAAATGGATTATTATCTTCTCTTCGGAGAGGTGAGGAATATGGTTGTTTATTTTTTTAAACTCTTTTACAAAGGACATTGGCATCGGAGGAATATCTTCACGTTGGGGACAGGTGAGGATTATGTTGCTTTATTATTATTATTATTTTTTTACAGGTGACATGGGCTTCAATGTATTGGGCGTAGAGGTTTGTATAGGTGTATTTGTTTTTTTTAATTTTGAATTCAATAAAGGAGTTTGTGTCATTATTTCAAAAAAAGGACTTTATTCTTGGTGTTTTTTTTTAAACAATTTGACTATGGGGTTAGTAATGGGGGTGTCTTATAGATGCCTCTCCATTACTAACCCCTGGGCTTGAGGTCAGCTGCCAATACAAAGCTGACATCAACCCCAACCCAATTACCCCACTTGCCACCGCACCAGGACAAGTGGGAAGAGCAGAGGACAAGCGGCAGAATTGGTGCATCTTATGGATGTGCCATTTCTGGAGCGGCTGACAGCTGATGTTTTTAGTCTAGGAGGGGGCCAATATCCATGGCCCCTTCCTATATGATAGCTAGATAGTTAGACTAATAGATGTTTAAAGAAAGAAATTATAATAAAAGTTAAAAAGACATGATAGAGAGAAAGAAAAAAAGAAAGAATGAAAAAGAAATAAAAGGAAAAAAGACAAAATGAAAGAATAGGTAGATTGATAAATAGACAGAGAAATAGGTAGATGAGTAGATTGATGATGGATAGACAGAAAAAAAAGATGTTTAAAGAAAAAAAGAAAAAGAAAGAAATTATAATGAAAGCTAGAAAAAAAAGAAAGAAAGAAAAGAAAAAAACAGACAAAATGAATGAGTGAATAAACCTTTAGCAGCTCCTCTGCTAAATCAGTGAAAACTATCAGGTGAGAGGCGTCTTATTATAAAACAAGAATGTTTCTGATCAAAGGCAGCGAGCAGAGATCATGTAGTATATGCGGGACTCATGCATGAAATTGAGCAAAAAGGTTCAGAACTTTTCTTCATACATAGAGTGGAAGGGACTTTCTACATGATCTCATTGAGATTTTACAGCTCCCATAAAATAGTGTTTAGTGACAGGCTTAGCTCTGCTACATCTGTGTACATTAGTCCATTACTGCGACTGTAATAGACCACACAGACCAAGAGCTGCTCCCTTCATTAATCCTTAATTTATTGCACTTAAGACTTATTACCAGTCCGCCCCATCCAGTGTCTCCACCTTACACCTGTCACTTGCCTCATTAACCAAGTGCATATTGTACAATTTGCCATTAAATTGCCGCCGTGTTAGATTAAGTAGTAATCATTAACATCTGATTGGCGGCATTGTCAGCTGGCATTGTTACTATGTCACTTTGTTCCTGCAAAGGTTTTTTCTGTAGCAATGTGATGGTAAATGAATCTTTCCATTTTACATGGTTCTGTTAGATATTATAATCTATTCTCTATTGTTACAAGTCTGTTAGATTACATTAAGCCATAGATGGTGAAAAGGTAGGGTAAGAGATAGGAGAGAGAAGATATGGCAACCACAGTAGTAAATAACTATATCACCAAGATATGAAAACTGACATAAAGGGAAAAGTGTGCATCTAAATCCATATAGAAAACATGCAACACCAGTACATATAGTGCGGGGGGATTATATGGAGGATCATTCAACTCTCATGTGTGGTGTAGTATATAGAGGATGTGTCCCGTGTGGTGTAGTATATAGAGGATGTGTCCCGTGTGGTGTAGTATATAGAGGATGTGTCCCGTGTGGTGTAGTATATAGAGGATGTGTCTCGTGTGGTGTAGTATATAGAGGATGTGTCTCGTGTAGTGTAGAATATAGAGGATGTGTCCCGTGTGGTGTAGTATATAGAGGATGTGTCCCGTGTGGTGTAGTATATAGAGGATGTGTCTCGTGTGGTGTAGTATATAGAGGATGTGTCCCGTGTGGTGTAGTATATAGAGGATGTGTCTCGTGTAGTGTAGTATATAGAGGATGTGTCCGGTGTGGTGTAGTATATAGAGGATGTGTCTCGTGTGGTGTAGTATATAGAGGATGTGTCCCGTGTGGTGTAGTATGTAGAGGAAGGGTCCCGTGCGGTGTAGTATATAGAGGATGTGTCACGTGTGGTGTAGTATATAGAGGATGTGTCCCGTGTGATGTAGTATATAGAGGATGTGTCCCGTGTGGTGTAGTATATAAAGAATGTGTCCCGTGTGTTGTAGTATATAGAGGATGTGTCCCGTGTGGTGTAGTATATAGAGGATGTGTCCCGTGTGGTGTAGTATAGAGAGGATGTGTCCCGTGTGGTGTAGTATATAGAGGATGTGTCCTGCGTGGTGTAGTATATAGAGGATGTGTCTCGTGTGGTGTAGTATATAGAGGATGTATCCCGTGTAGTGTAGTATATAGAGGATGTGTCTCGTGTGGTGTAGTATATAGAGGATGTGTCCCGTGTGGTGTAGTATATAGAGGATGTGTCCCGTGTGGTGTAGTATATAGAGGATGTGTCCCGTGTAGTGTAGTATATAGAGGATGTATCCCGTGTGGTGTAGGATATAGAGGATGTATCCCGTGTAGTGTAGTATATAGAGGATGTGTCCCGTGTGGTGTAGTATATAGAGGATGTGTCCCGTGTGGTGTAGTATATAGAGGATGTGTCCCGTGTGGTGTAGGATATAGAGGATGTGTCCCATGTGGTGTAGTATATAGAGGATGTGTCCCGTGTGGTGTTGTATATAGAGGATGTGTCCCGTGTGGTGTAGTATATAGAGGATGTGTCCCGTGTGGTGTTGTATATAGAGGATGTGTCTCGTGTGGTGTAGTATATAGAGGATGTGTCCCGTGTGGTGTTGTATATAGAGGATGTGTCCCGTGTGGTGTTGTATATAGAGCATGTGTCCCATGTGGTGTAGTATATAGAGGATGTGTCCCGTGTGGTGTTGTATATAGAGGATGTGTCTCGTGTGGTGCAGTATATAGAGGATGTGTCCCGTGTGGTGTAGTATATAGAGTATGTGTCCCGTGTGGTGTAGTATATAGAGGATGTGTCCCGTGTGGTGTAGTATATAGACGATGTGTCCCGTGTGGTGTAGTATATAGAGGATGTATCCCGTGTGGTGTAGTATATAGAGGATGTGTCCCGTGTGGTGTAGTATATAGATGATGTGTCCCGTGTGGTGTAGTATATAGAGGATGTATCCTGTGTGGTGTAGTATATAGAGGATGTGTCCCGTGTGGTGTAGTATATAAAGGATGTGTCCCGTGTAGTGTAGTATATAGAGGATGTGTCCCGTGTGGTGTAGTATATAGAGGATGTGTTCCGTGTGGTGTAGCATATAGAGGATGTGTCCCGTCTGGTGTAGTATATAGAGGATGTGTCTCGTGTGGTGTAGTATATAGAGGATGTGTCCCGTGTGGTGTAGTATATAGAGGATGTGTCTTGTGTGGTGTAGTATATAGAGGATGTGTCCCGTGTGGTGTAGTATATAGAGGATGTGTCCCGTGTGGTGTAGTATATAGAGGATGTGTCCCGTGTGGTGTAGTATATAGAGGATGTGTCCCGTGTGGTGTAGAATATAGAGGATGTGTCCCGTGTGGTGTAGTATATAGAGGATGTGTCCCGTGTGGTGTAGAATATGGAGGATGTGTCCCGTGTGGTGTAGTATATAGAGGATGTGTCCCGTGTGGTGTAGTATATAGAGGATGTGTCCCGTGTGGTGTAGTATATAGAGGATGTGTCCCGTATGTTGTAGTATATAGAGGATGTGTCCAGTGTGGTGTAGTATATAGAGGATGTGTCCCGTGTGGTGTAGTATATAGAGGATGTATCCCGTGTGGTGTAGTATATAGAGGATGTGTCCCCTGTGGTGTAGTATATAGAGGATGTGTCCCGTGTAGTGTAGTATATAGAGGATGTGTCCCGTGTGGTGTAGTATATAGAGGATGTGTCCCGTGTGGTGTAGTATTAAGAGGATGTGTCCCGTGTGGTTTAGTATATAGAGGATGTGTCCCGTGTGGTGTAGTATATAGAGGATGTGTCCCGTGTGGTGTAGTATATAGAGGATGTGTCCCTTGTGGTGTAGTATATTGAGGATGTGTCCTGTGTGGTGTAGTATATAGAGGATGTGTCCCGTGTGGTGTAGTATATAGAGGATGTGTCCAGTGTGGTGTAGTATATAGAGGATGTGTCCCTTGTGTTGTAGTATATTGAGGATGTGTCCCGTGTGGTGTAGTATATAGAGGATGTGTCCCTTGTGGTGTAGTATATTGAGGATGTGTCCCGTGTGGTGTAGTATATAGAGGATGTGTCCCTTGTGGTGTAGTATATTGAGGATGTGTCCCGTGTGGTGTAGTATATAGAGGATGTGTCCTGTGTGGTGTAGTATATAGAGGATGTGTCCAGTGTGGTGTAGTATATAGAGGATGTGTCCCGTGTGGTGTAGTATATAGAGGATGTGTCCCGTGTGGTGTTGTATATAGAGGATGTGTCCCGTGTGGTGTAGTATATAGAGGATGTGTCTCGTGTGGTATAGTATATAGAAGATGTATCCTGTGTGGTGTAATATATAGAGGATGTGTCCCGTGTGGTGTAGTATATAGAGGATGTCTCCCGTGTGGTGTAGTATATAGAGGATGTGTCCCATGTGGTGTAGTATATAGAGGATGTGTCCCGTGTGGTGTAGTATATAGAGGATGTGTCCCGTGTGGTATAGTATATAGAGGATGTATCCCGTGTGGTACAGTATATAGAGGATGTGTCCCGTGTGGTGTAGTATGTAGAGGATGTGTCCCGTGTGGTGTAGTATATAGAGGATGTATCCCGTGTGGTGTAGTATATAAAGGATGTATCCCGTGTGGTGTAGTATATAGAGGATGTGTCCCGTGTGGTGTAGTATATAGAGGATGTGTCTTCTGTGGTGTAGTATATAGAGGATGTGTCTTGTGTGGTGTAGTATATAGAGGATGTGTCCCGTGTGGTGTAGTATATAGAGGATGTGTCCCGTGTGGTGTAGTATATAGAGGATGTGTCCCATGTGGTGTAGTATATAGAGGATGTGTCCCGTGTGGTGTAGTATATAGAGGATGTGTCCCATGTGGTGTAGTATATAGAGGATGTGTCCCGTGTGGTGTAGTATATAGAGGATGTGTCCTGTGTGGTGTAGTATATAGAGGATGTGTCCCGTGTGGTGTAGTATATAGAGGATGTGTCCCGTGTGGTGCAGTATATAGAGGATGTGTCCCGTGTGGTGCAGTATATAGAGGATGTGTCCCGTGCGGTGTAGTATATAGAGGATGTGTCCCGTGTGGTGTAGAATATAGAGGATGTGTCCCGTGTGGTGTAGTATATAGAGGATGTGTCCTGTGTGGTGTAGTATATAGAGGATGTGTCCCGTGTGGTGTAGTATATAGAAGATGTGTCCAGTGTGGTGTATTATATAGAGGATGTGTCCCGTGTGGTGTAGTATATAGAGGATGTGTCCTGTGTGGTGTAGTATATAGAGGATGTGTCCTGTGTGGTGTAGTATATAGAGGATGTGTCCCGTGTGGTGTAGTATATAGAGGATGTGTCCTGTGTGGTGTAGTATATAGAGGATGTGTCCCGTGTGGTGTAGTATATAGAGGATGTGTCCCGTGTGGTGTAGTATATAGAGGATGTGTCCCGTGTGGTGTAGTATATAGAGGATGTGTCCCGTGTGGTGTAGTATATAGAGGATGTGTCCCGTGTGGTGTAGTATATAGAGGATGTGTCCCGTGTGGTGTAGTATATAGAGGATGTGTCCAGTGTGGTGTATTATATAGAGGATGTGTCCCGTGTGGTGTAGTATATAGAGGATGTGTCCTGTGTGGTGTAGTATATAGAGGATGTGTCCCGTGTGGTGTAGTATATAGAGGATGTGTCCTGTGTGGTGTAGTATATAGAGGATGTGTCTCGTGTAGTGTAGTATATAGAGGATGTGTCCCGTGTGGTGTAGTATATAGAGGATGTGTCCTGTGTGGTGTAGTATATAGAGGATGTGTCTCGTGTGGTGTAGTATATAGAGGATGTGTCCAGTGTGGTGTATTATATAGAGAATGTGTCCCGTGTGGTGTAGTATATATAGGATGTGTCCCGTGTGGTGTAGTATATATAGGATGTGTCCTGTGTGGTGTAGTATATAGAGGATGTGTCTCGTGTAGTGTAGTATATAGAGGATGTGTCTCGTGTGGTGTAGTATATAGAGGATGTGTCCCGTGTGGTATAGGATATAGAGGATGTGTCCCGTGTGGTGTAGTATATAGAGGATGTGTCCCCTGTGGTGTAGTATATAGAGGATGTGTCCTGTGTGGTGTAGTATATAGAGGATGTGTCCCGTGTGGTGTAGTATATAGAGGATGTGTCTCGTGTGGTGTAGTATATAGAGGATGTGTCCCGTGTAGTGTAGTATATAGAGGATGTGTCCCGTGTGGTGTAGTATATAGAGGATGTGTCCAGTGTGGTGTATTATATAGAGGATGTGTCCCGTGTGGTGTAGTATATAGAGGATGTGTCTCGTGTGGTGTAGTATATAGAGGATGTGTCCCGTGTAGTGTAGTATATAGAGGATGTGTCCCGTGTGGTGTAGTATATAGAGGATGTGTCCTGTGTGGTGTAGTATATAGAGGATGTGTCTCGTGTAGTGTAGTATATAGAGGATGTGTCCCGTGTGGTGTAGTATATAGAGGATGTGTCTCGTATGCTGTAGTATATAGAGGATGTGTCCAGTGTGGTGTATTATATAGAGGATGTGTCCCGTGTGGTGTAGTATATAGAGGATGTGTCTCGTGTGGTGTAGTATATAGAGGATGTGTCCCGTGTAGTGTAGTATATAGAGGATGTGTCCCGTGTGGTGTAGTATATAGAGGATGTGTCCTGTGTGGTGTAGTATATAGAGGATGTGTCTCGTGTAGTGTAGTATATAGAGGATGTGTCCTGTGTGGTGTAGTATATAGAGGATGTGTCTCGTGTGGTGTAGTATATAGAGGATGTGTCCAGTGCGGTGTATTATATAGAGGATGTGTCCCGTGTGGTGTAGTATATATAGGATGTGTCCTGTGTGGTGTAGTATATAGAGGATGTGTCTCGTGTAGTGTAGTATATAGAGGATGTGTCTCGTGTGGTGTAGTATATAGAGGATGTGTCCCGTGTGGTGTAGTATATAGAGGATGTGTCCCGTGTGGTATAGGATATAGAGGATGTGTCCCGTGTGGTGTAGTATATAGAGGATGTGTCCCCTGTGGTGTAGTATATAGAGGATGTGTCCTGTGTGGTGTAGTATATAGAGGATGTGTCCCGTGTGGTGTAGTATATAGAGGATGTGTCTCGTGTGGTGTAGTATATAGAGGATGTGTCCCGTGTAGTGTAGTATATAGAGGATGTGTCCCGTGTGGTGTAGTATATAGAGGATGTGTCTCGTGTGGTGTAGTATATAGAGGATGTGTCCCGTGTGGTGTAGTATATAGAGGATGTGTCCAGTGTGGTGTATTATATAGAGGATGTGTCCCGTGTGGTGTAGTATATAGAGGATGTGTCCCGTGTAGTGTAGTATATAGAGGATGTGTCCCGTGTGGTGTAGTATATAGAGGATGTGTCCTGTGTGGTGTAGTATATAGAGGATGTGTCCCGTGTGGTGTAGTATATAGAGGATGTGTCTCGTGTGGTGTAGTATATAGAGGATGTGTCCCGTGTAGTGTAGTATATAGAGGATGTTTCCCGTGTGGTGTAGTATATAGAGGATGTGTCCAGTGTGGTGTATTATATAGAGGATGTGTCCCGTGTGGTGTAGTATATATAGGATGTGTCCTGTGTGGTGTAGCATATAGAGGATGTGTCTCGTGTAGTGTAGTATATAGAGGATGTGTCCCGTGTGGTATAGGATATAGAGGATGTGTCCCGTGTGGTGTAGTATATAGAGGATGTGTCCTGTGTGGTGTAGTATATAGAGGATGTGTCCTGTGTGGTGTAGTATATAGAGGATGTGTCCTGTGTGGTGTAGTATATAGAGGATGTGTCCCGTGTGGTGTAGTATATAGAGGATGTGTCCTGTGTGGTGTAGTATATAGAGGATGTGTCCTGTATGGTGTAGTATATAGAGGATGTGTCCCGTGTGGTGTAGTATATAGAGGATGTGTCCCGTGCGGTGTAGTATATAGAGGATGTGTCCTGTATGGTGTAGTATATAGAGGATGTGTCCCGTGTGGTGTAGTATATAGAGGATGTGTCCCGTGTGATGTAGTATATAGAGGATGTGTCCCGTGTGGTGTAGTATATAGAGGATGTGTCCTGTGTGGTGTAGTATATAGAGGATGTGTCCCGTGTGGTGTAGTATATAGAGGATGTGTCCCGTGTGGTGTAGTATATAGAGGATGTGTCCCGTGTGGTGTAGTATATAGAGGATGTGTCCTGTGTGGTGTAGTATATAGAGGATGTGTCCTGTATGGTGTAGTATATAGAGGATGTGTCCGTGTGGTGTAGTATATAGAGGATGTGTCCTGTGTGGTGTAGTATATAGAGGATGTGTCCCGTGTGGTGTAGTATATAGAGGATGTGTCCTGTGTGGTGTAGTATATAGAGGATGTGTCCTGTATGGTGTAGTATATAGAGGATGTGTCCCGTGTGGTGTAGTATATAGAGGATGTGTCCCGTGCGGTGTAGTATATAGAGGATGTGTCCTGTATGGTGTAGTATATAGAGGATGTGTCCCGTGTGGTGTAGTATATAGAGGATGTGTCCCGTGTGATGTAGTATATAGAGGATGTGTCCCGTGTGGTGTAGTATATAGAGGATGTGTCCTGTGTGGTGTAGTATATAGAGGATGTGTCCTGTGTGATGTAGTATATAGAGGATGTGTCCCGTGTGGTGTAGTATATAGAGGATGTGTCCCGTGTGGTGTAGTATATAGAGGATGTGTCCCGTGCGGTGTAGTATATAGAGGATGTGTTCCGTGTGGTGTAGTATATAGAGGATGTGTTCCGTGTGGTGTAGTATATAGAGGATGTGTCCTGTGTGGTGTAGTATATAGAGGATGTGTCCCGTGCGGTGTAGTATATAGAGGATGTGTTCCGTGTGGTGTAGTATATAGAGGATGTGTCCTGTGTGGTGTAGTATATAGAGGATGTGTCCTGTGTGGTGTAGTATATAGAGGATGTGTCTCGTGTGGTGTAGTATATAGAGGATGTGTCCCGTGTGGTGTAGTATATAGAGGATGTGTTCCGTGTGGTGTAGTATATAGAGGATGTGTCCCATGTGGTGTATTCTATAGAGGATGTGTCCTGTGTGGTGTAGTATATAGAGGATGTGTCCTGTGTGGTGTAGTATATAGAGGATGTGTCCTGTGTGGTGTAGTATATAGAGGATGTGTCTCGTGTGGTGTAGTATATAGAGGATGTGTCCCGTGTGGTGTAGTATATAGAGGATGTGTCTTGTGTGGTGTAGTATATAGAGGATGTGTCTTGTGTGGTGTAGTATATAGAGGATGTGTCCCGTGTGGTGTAGTATATAGAGGATGTGTCCCGTGTGGTGTAGTATATAGAGGATGTGTCCCGTGTGGTGTAGTATATAGAGGATGTGTCCCATGTGGTGTAGTATATAGAGGATGTATCCCATGTGGTGCAGTATATAGAGGATGTGTCCCGTGTGGTGCAGTATATAGAGGATGTGTCCCGTGTGGTGCAGTATATAGAGGATGTGTCCCGTGCGGTGTAGTATATAGAGGATGTGTCCCGTGTGGTGTAGAATATAGAGGATGTGTCCCGTGTGGTGTAGTATATAGAGGATGTGTCCTGTGTGGTGTAGTATATAGAGGATGTGTCCCGTGTGGTGTAGTATATAGAAGATGTGTCCAGTGTGGTGTATTATATAGAGGATGTGTCCCGTGTGGTGTAGTATATAGAGGATGTGTCCTGTGTGGTGTAGTATATAGAGGATGTGTCCTGTGTGGTGTAGTATATAGAGGATGTGTCCCGTGTGGTGTAGTATATAGAGGATGTGTCCTGTGTGGTGTAGTATATAGAGGATGTGTCCCGTGTGGTGTAGTATATAGAGGATGTGTCCCGTGTGGTGTAGTATATAGAGGATGTGTCCCGTGTGGTGTAGTATATAGAGGATGTGTCCCGTGTGGTGTAGTATATAGAGGATGTGTCCCGTGTGGTGTAGTATATAGAGGATGTGTCCAGTGTGGTGTAGTATATAGAGGATGTGTCCTGTGTGGTGTAGTATATAGAGGATGTGTCCCGTGTGGTGTAGTATATAGAGGATGTGTCCTGTGTGGTGTAGTATATAGAGGATGTGTCCCGTGTGGTGTAGTATATAGAGGATGTGTCCTGTGTGGTGTAGTATATAGAGGATGTGTCTCGTGTAGTGTAGTATATAGAGGATGTGTCCCGTGTGGTGTAGTATATAGAGGATGTGTCCTGTGTGGTGTAGTATATAGAGGATGTGTCCCGTGTGGTGTAGTATATATAGGATGTGTCCTGTGTGGTGTAGTATATAGAGGATGTGTCTCGTGTAGTGTAGTATATAGAGGATGTGTCCCGTGTGGTGTAGTATATAGAGGATGTGTCCTGTGTGGTGTAGTATATAGAGGATGTGTTCCGTGTGGTGTAGTATATAGAGGATGTGTCCTGTGTGGTGTAGTATATAGAGCATGTGTCTCGTGTGGTGTAGTATATAGAGGATGTGTCCAGTGTGGTGTAGTATATAGAGGATGTGTCTCGTGTAGTGTAGTATATAGAGGATGTGTCCCGTGTGGTGTAGTATATATAGGATGTGTCCTGTGTGGTGTAGTATATAGAGGATGTGTCTCGTGTAGTGTAGTATATAGAGGATGTGTCTCGTGTGGTGTAGTATATAGAGGATGTGTCCCGTGTGGTATAGGATATAGAGGATGTGTCCCGTGTGGTGTAGTATATAGAGGATGTGTCCCCTGTGGTGTAGTATATAGAGGATGTGTCCTGTGTGGTGTAGTATATAGAGGATGTGTCCCGTGTGGTGTAGTATATAGAGGATGTGTCTCGTGTGGTGTAGTATATAGAGGATGTGTCCCGTGTAGTGTAGTATATAGAGGATGTGTCCCGTGTGGTGTAGTATATAGAGGATGTGTCCAGTGTGGTGTATTATATAGAGGATGTGTCCCGTGTGGTGTAGTATATAGAGGATGTGTCTCGTGTGGTGTAGTATATAGAGGATGTGTCCCGTGTAGTGTAGTATATAGAGGATGTGTCCCGTGTGGTGTAGTATATAGAGGATGTGTCCTGTGTGGTGTAGTATATAGAGGATGTGTCTCGTGTAGTGTAGTATATAGAGGATGTGTCCCGTGTGGTGTAGTATATAGAGGATGTGTCTCGTATGGTGTAGTATATAGAGGATGTGTCCAGTGTGGTGTATTATATAGAGGATGTGTCCCGTGTGGTGTAGTATATAGAGGATGTGTCTCGTGTGGTGTAGTATATAGAGGATGTGTCCCGTGTAGTGTAGTATATAGAGGATGTGTCCCGTGTGGTGTAGTATATAGAGGATGTGTCCTGTGTGGTGTAGTATATAGAGGATGTGTCTCGTGTAGTGTAGTATATAGAGGATGTGTCCTGTGTGGTGTAGTATATAGAGGATGTGTCTCGTGCGGTGTAGTATATAGAGGATGTGTCCAGTGTGGTGTATTATATAGAGGATGTGTCCCGTGTGGTGTAGTATATATAGGATGTGTCCTGTGTGGTGTAGTATATAGAGGATGTGTCTCGTGTAGTGTAGTATATAGAGGATGTGTCCTGTGTGGTGTAGTATATAGAGGATGTGTCTCGTGCGGTGTAGTATATAGAGGATGTGTCCAGTGTGGTGTATTATATAGAGGATGTGTCCCGTGTGGTGTAGTATATATAGGATGTGTCCTGTGTGGTGTAGTATATAGAGGATGTGTCCTGTGTGGTGTAGTATATAGAGGATGTGTCTCGTGTAGTGTAGTATATAGAGGATGTGTCTCGTGTAGTGTAGTATATAGAGGATGTGTCTCGTGTGGTGTAGTATATAGAGGATGTGTCCCGTGTGGTATAGGATATAGAGGATGTGTCCCGTGTGGTGTAGTATATAGAGGATGTGTCCCCTGTGGTGTAGTATATAGAGGATGTGTCCTGTGTGGTGTAGTATATAGAGGATGTGTCCCGTGTGGTGTAGTATATAGAGGATGTGTCTCGTGTGGTGTAGTATATAGAGGATGTGTCAGCTCTCCTGTGTGGTGTAGTATATAGAGGATGTGTCAGCTCTCCTGTGTGGTGTAGTATATAGAGGATGTGTTCCGTGTGGTGTAGTATATAGAGGATGTGTCCCGTGTGGTGTAGTATATAGAGGATGTGTTCCGTGTAGTGTAGTATATAGAGGATGTGTCCCGTGTGGTGTAGTATATAGAGGATGTGTCCTGTGTGGTGTAGTATATAGAGGATGTGTCCCGTGTGGTGTAGTATATAGAGGATGTGTCCCGTGTAGTGTAGTATATAGAGGATGTTTCCCGTGTGGTGTAGTATATAGAGGATGTGTCCAGTGTGGTGTATTATATAGAGGATGTGTCCCGTGTGGTGTAGTATATATAGGATGTGTCCTGTGTGGTGTAGTATATAGAGGATGTGTCTCGTGTAGTGTAGTATATAGAGGATGTGTCTCGTGTGGTGTAGTATATAGAGGATGTGTCCCGTGTGGTATAGGATATAGAGGATGTGTCCCGTGTGGTGTAGTATATAGAGGATGTGTCCTGTGTGGTGTAGTATATAGAGGATGTGTCCTGTGTTGTGTAGTATATAGAGGATGTGTCCTGTATGGTGTAGTATATAGAGGATGTGTTCCGTGTGGTGTAGTATATAGAGGATGTGTTCCGTGTAGTGTAGTATATAGAGGATGTGTCCCATGTGGTGTAGTATATAGAGGATGTGTCCCGTGTGGTGTAGTATATAGAGGATGTGTCCTGTGTGGTGTAGTATATAGAGGATGTGTCCTGTATGGTGTAGTATATAGAGGATGTGTCCCGTGTGGTGTAGTATATAGAGGATGTGTCCCGTGTGATGTAGTATATAGAGGATGTGTCCCGTGTGGTGTAGTATATAGAGGATGTGTCCCGTGCGGTGTAGTATATAGAGGATGTGTCCTGTATGGTGTAGTATATAGAGGATGTGTCCCGTGTGGTGTAGTATATAGAGGATGTGTCCCGTGTGATGTAGTATATAGAGGATGTGTCCCGTGTGGTGTAGTATATAGAGGATGTGTCCTGTGTGGTGTAGTATATAGAGGATGTGTCCCGTGTGGTGTAGTATATAGAGGATGTGTCCCGTGTGGTGTAGTATATAGAGGATGTGTCCCGTGCGGTGTAGTATATAGAGGATGTGTTCCGTGTGGTGTAGTATATAGAGGATGTGTCCTGTGTGGTGTAGTATATAGAGGATGTGTCCCGTGCGGTGTAGTATATAGAGGATGTGTTCCGTGTGGTGTAGTATATAGAGGATGTGTCCTGTGTGGTGTAGTATATAGAGGATGTGTCCTGTGTGGTGTAGTATATAGAGGATGTGTCTCGTGTGGTGTAGTATATAGAGGATGTGTCCCGTGTGGTGTAGTATATAGAGGATGTGTTCCGTGTGGTGTAGTATATAGAGGATGTGTCCCATGTGGTGTAGTATATAGAGGATGTGTCCCGTGTGGTGTAGTATATAGAGGATGTGTCCCGTGTGGTGTAGTATATAGAGGATGTGTCCCATGTGGTGTATTCTATAGAGGATGTGTCCTGTGTGGTGTAGTATATAGAGGATGTGTCCCGTGTGGTGTAGTATATAGAGGATGTGTCCCGTGTGGTGTAGTATATAGAGGATGTGTCCCGTGTGGTGTAGTATATAGAGGATGTGTCCCGTGTGGTGTAGTATATAGAGGATGTGTCCCATGTGGTGTAGTATATAGAGGATGTGTCCCATGTGGTGTATTCTATAGAGGATGTGTCCTGTGTGGTGTAGTATATAGAGGATGTGTCCCGTGTAGTGTAGTATATAGAGGATGTGTCCCATGTGGTGTATTCTATAGAGGATGTGTCCTGTGTGGTGTAGTATATAGAGGATGTGTCCCGTGTAGTGTAGTATATAGAGGATGTGTCCCGTGTGGTGTAGTATATAGAGGATGTGTCCTGTGTGGTGTAGTATATAGAGGATGTGTCTCGTGTAGTGTAGTATATAGAGGATGTGTCCTGTGTGGTGTAGTATATAGAGGATGTGTCTCGTGTGGTGTAGTATATAGAGGATGTGTCCCGTGTGGTGTAGTATATAGAGGATGTGTCCCGTGTGGTGTAGTATATAGAGGATGTGTCCCATGTGGTGTAGTATATAGAGGATGTGTCCCATGTGGTGTATTCTATAGAGGATGTGTCCTGTGTGGTGTAGTATATAGAGGATGTGTCCCGTGTAGTGTAGTATATAGAGGATGTGTCCCGTGTGGTGTAGTATATAGAGGATGTGTCCTGTGTGGTGTAGTATATAGAGGATGTGTCCCGTGTGGTGTAGTATATAGAGGATGTGTCCCGTGTGGTGTAGTATATAGAGGATGTGTCCCATGTGGTGTAGTATATAGAGGATGTGTCCCGTGTGGTGTAGTATATAGAGGATGTGTCCTGTGTGGTGTAGTATATAGAGGATGTGTCCCGTGTGGTGTAGTATATAGAGGATGTGTCCTGTGTGGTGTAGTATATAGAGGATGTGTCCCGTGTGGTGTAGTATATAGAGGATGTGTCCTGTGTGGTGTAGTATATAGAGGATGTGTCCTGTGTGGTGTAGTATATAGAGGATGTGTCCCGTGTGGTGTAGTATATAGAGGATGTGTCCCGTGTGGTGTATTATATAGAGGATGTGTCCCATGTGGTGTAGTATATAGAGGATGTGTCCCGTGTGGTGTAGTATATAGAGGATGTGTCCCGTGTGGTGTAGTATATAGAGGATGTGTCCCGTGTGGTGTAGTATATAGAGGATGTGTCCCGTGTAGTGTAGTATATAGAGGATGTGTCCCGTGTGGTGTAGTATATAGAGGATGTGTCCCGTGTGGTGTAGTATATAGAGGATGTGTCCCATGTGGTGTAGTATATAGAGGATGTGTCCCGTGTGGTGTAGTATATAGAGGATGTGTCCCGTGTGGTGTAGTATATAGAGGATGTGTCCCGTGTGGTGTAGTATATAGAGGATGTGTCCCATGTGGTGTAGTATATAGAGGACGTGTCCCGTGTGGTGTAGTATATAGAGGATGTGTCCCGTGTGGTGTAGTATATAGAGGATGTGTCCCATGTGGTGTATTCTATAGAGGATGTGTCCTGTGTGGTGTAGTATATAGAGGATGTGTCCCGTGTAGTGTAGTATATAGAGGATGTGTCCCGTGTGGTGTAGTATATAGAGGATGTGTCCTGTGTGGTGTAGTATATAGAGGATGTGTCTCGTGTAGTGTAGTATATAGAGGATGTGTCCTGTGTGGTGTAGTATATAGAGGATGTGTCTCGTGTGGTGTAGTATATAGAGGATGTGTCCAGTGTGGTGTATTATATAGAGGATGTGTCTCGTGTAGTGTAGTATATAGAGGATGTGTCCCGTGTAGTGTAGTATATAGAGGATGTGTCCCGTGTGGTGTAGTATATAGAGGATGTGTCTCGTGTGGTGTAGTATATAGAGGATGTGTCCAGTGTGGTGTAGTATATAGAGGATGTGTCTCGTGTAGTGTAGTATATAGAGGATGTGTCCCGTGTAGTGTAGTATATAGAGGATGTGTCCCGTGTGGTGTAGTATATAGAGGATGTGTCTCGTGTGGTGTAGTATATAGAGGATGTGTCCCGTGTGGTATAGTATATATAGGATGTGTCCTGTGTGGTGTAGTATATAGAGGATGTGTCTCGTGTAGTGTAGTATATAGAGGATGTGTCCCGTGTGGTGTAGTATATAGAGGATGTGTCCCGTGTGGTGTAGTATATAGAGGATGTGTCCCGTGTGGTGTAGTATATAGAGGATGTGTCCCCTGTGGTGTAGTATATAGAGGATGTGTCCTGTGTGGTGTAGTATATAGAAGATGTGTCCCGTGTGGTGTAGTATATAGAGGATGTGTCTCGTGTGGTGTAGTATATAGAGGATGTGTCCCGTGTAGTGTAGTATATAGAGGATGTGTCCCGTGTGGTGTAGTATATAGAGGATGTGTCCTGTGTGGTGTAGTATATAGAAGATGTGTCCCGTGTGGTGTAGTATATAGAGGATGTGTCCCGTGTGGTGTAGTATATAGAGGATGTGTTCCGTGTGGTGTAGTATATAGAGGATGTGTCCCGTGTGGTGTAGTATATAGAGGATGTGTCCAGTGTGGTGTATTATATAGAGGATGTGTCCCGTGTGGTGTAGTATATAGAGGATGTGTCCCGTGTGGTGTAGTATATAGAGGATGTGTCTCGTGTGGTGTAGTATATAGAGGATGTGTCCCGTGTAGTGTAGTATATAGAGGATGTGTCCCGTGTGATGTAGTATATAGAGGATGTGTCCTGTGTGGTGTAGTATATAGAGGATGTGTCCCGTGTGGTGTAGTATATAGAGGATGTGTCCCGTGTGGTGTAGTATATAGAGGATGTGTCCCGTGTAGTGTAGTATATAGAGGATGTGTCCCGTGTAGTGTAGTATATAGAGGATGTGTCCCGTGTGATGTAGTATATAGAGGATGTGTCCTGTGTGGTGTAGTATATAGAGGATGTGTCCCGTGTGGTGTAGTATATAGAGGATGTGTCCCGTGTGGTGTAGTATATAGAGGATGTGTCCCGTGTGGTGTAGTATATAGAGGATGTGTCCCGTGTAGTGTAGTATATAGAGGATGTGTCCCGTGTGATGTAGTATATAGAGGATGTGTCCTGTGTGGTGTAGTATATAGAGGATGTGTCCCGTGTGGTGTAGTATATAGAGGATGTGTCCCGTGTGGTGTAGTATATAGAGGATGTGTCCCGTGTAGTGTAGTATATAGAGGATGTGTTCTGTGTAGTGTAGTATATAGAGGATGTGTTCTGTGTAGTGTAGTATATAGAGGATCTATGTTTTTCCCCACAGTCTTTGTTAATTGATAGATTTCCTGCTTATTTTTAATGGTGATTTTTTTTATCTATTGATTTTAATTAATATGTTATTTTTTATTCTCCTTACGCATATGTCTCTTCATAGCCTTACGTTATTTCCTTTGGGTTGTGTTTAGATATGTTCAGTATTTGGTCAGTATTTTACGTCAGTATTTGAAAGAACAGGAGTGGAACAATAAGAGATAAAGTATAATAGAAACACGTCAGCATTTCTGGTTTTGGCTTACAAATACTGATGTTAAATACTGACCAAATACTGAGTGTGTGAACGTGGACTGAGAGTGAGTGCAGAATGCCATATATTGAGGCTACTGATACTGTGTTTTTTAATTCTCTAGTCTCACATGTACTTTCTAAAATCTAAGCAAAACATTTAGGGAGATTTCTGCTTTGTTGGTCAAATTTCCAGACAAAAAATGACACAGTAACGCTGCACACCATCTGGATTACTGACTCCTGCTGCAAACTGCTATCAGGAGAATAAAAGCCCAGACCGAGCAAATAATAATCATCCTAGTCTTCAAGGACACAGAAGGTCAAAGTAAAAGTAAATTGCTAAAGGACACGTTAACACAAGGTTGTAACGACAGGAAGCACAATGCAGTCCTATAAAAGTAAGACATGATGTCATCGTCACCACCAGTGATGTCACCTGTGAGTTCAAGAGCCTGGTGACCAGTCACATCTCCCCTGAGAGGTAATAGGTGTGGAGGACCTGTACATATAGAGTGGGGAAAATAACTGTTTCATACACTGACAATTTTGCAAGTTTTCCCACCTACAAAGAGTGGAGAAGAGTGTAATTTTTATTGTAGGTCACTTCACCTGTGAGAGACAGAATCTTGAAAAAAAATCCAGAAAATCATATTGTTTGATTTTTACATTTTTAAATAATTAAATTGCATTTTTTTGCATGAAATAAGTATTTCATACAATATTAAAAACCGAACTTTATATTTGTTTGCAATTACAGAGGTCAGATATTTCCTGTAACCAAGAAATAAAGTAGCGCTATAGTATGCGAACATGAAATATATGAAATTTGAATTGCTTTATTGCTCTAGAAAATAGAAATAAATGAGAATTCTTAGCACATAAATTGGTAAACTCATGTGTACCTGGCAGCCACGGTAAGGCGACTCTCGTTGCTGGGAACCTACCAATGTGTATCCTCTCTTAGGCTAAGTGCCCACGATGCAGAAATGCTCCGGATTTTTCCTGAGCGTTTCTGCATCTCCCTGCCAGAAAAAATGCATGCAGATTGTACATGCGGATTGTACATGCGGATTGTACATGCGGATTGTACATGCGGATTGTACATGCAGATTGTACATGCGGATTGTACATGCGGATTGTACATGCGGATTGTACATGCGGATTGTACATGCGGATTGTGCATGCGGATTGTGCATGCGGATTGTACATGCGGATTGTACATGCGGATTGTACATGCGGATTGTGCATGCATTTTTCCTGCCAGGGACAAGCGGATGTGAAGCGTTTTGCACATACGATTTCGCATGCGGGTTGTCAAGTGCTTTTCCAGGCGATTTTAGCATCACTTGGAAAGTGCTTGACAACTTGGTCACACTATATAAATCCATGCAACCGGCATGGATTTTATATAGTGTGACCAAGTTAGTTAAAAAAAAAAGATAAAAATGGTAAAAAATAAAAATTATACTCACCTTCTGATGGCCCCCGGCCTCCTTATCCGATGCGTCCGGTCTCCCCGGTGTCTCGCGGTTGTGTAAAAGGACTTTCCATTACATCATTTAGTCATGTGACAGGTCACGCGACCGCCAATGTCAGCGGTCGCGTGACCCGTCACATGACTAAATGACGTCATGGCAGGTCCTTTTAGACCATCGCAATCTGACGGAGAGCCAGGACGCATCACTATGGAGACCGGGGGCTATCAGAAGGTGAGTATAATGTTTATTTTTTATCTTAAAATCTTTTTTTTTACACGTACTATGGTACCCGGGTCCGGAGGAGAGTCTCCTCTTCTCCAGACTCGGGTACCATCCGCACATTGAATCGCTTAATATCCGCATTTGCACATGTAGTCATGCGGATATTAATATTATTCAAAAAATTCCGCAAAGAAATTTGTAGTGCTGCGGATTTTTCCGCAATAATAATCCGCAGCGGAAATTTCCACAGCACGGATTATCATTGGGGAACATTGCAGACCTTCTACCAAGCCTTTTTTAAGAGTTTCTGCGGCGGAATTGCCGCTGTGGAAACGCTTCAAAACGCATAGTGGGCACACAGCCTTAGACTGAAATCTACATGTATATGACCTTGCACTCCTCCCATTAACCAGCAGTGTATAACCATTTCTACCAGCCCATTTAAATTGTAGGCTTTTAGCCCAGAAGTGACATGTTTTGTCCAAAGTTGTAGGCTTGTAGCCCAAGAGAGGTATATAGCGTAGAGCAGGACCCATCAGACGGGAGGTCACCTTGCTGCGTTTGATGGGCACACATGAATTGGCCAATTTATGCACTAAGAACCTTAGTTTTTTGTAAGTACAGCTTACTGAGTAATAATGTATATGGGAAGGTAGGATCCTGCTATAATTAAAACCGCCTTAGGCTTAGGGGAAAGTGCTCAGTCAGAAAGCCAATGTACACAAATATCAAAAGACTGACCTTCACTCCCAAAACATTCTGTATTTGGTACAGAAACCTTTGTTTGCAGTTACAGAGGTCAGACGTTTCCTGTAGTTCTTGACCAGGTTTGCACACACTGCAGCAGGGATTTTGGCCGACTCCTACATACAGATCTTCTCCAGATCTTTCAGGTTTCGGGGCTGTCGGTGGGCAACATTGAGTTTCTGCTCCCTCCAAAGATTTTCTATCGAGCTCAGGTCTGGAGACTGGCTAGGCCACTCCAGGACCTTGAAAGGCTTCTTACGGAGCCACTCCTTAGTTGTCCTTGCTTTGTGTTTTGGGTCATTGTCATGCTGGAAGACCCAGCCACGACCCATCTTCAATGCTTTTACTGAAGGAATAAGGTTGTTCGCCAAATCTCGCGATACATGGCCCCATCCATCCTCCCTTCAATACGGTGCAGTCATCCTGTCCCCTTTGCAGAAAAGCAACTCCAAAGTATGATGTTTCCCACACCATGCTTCACGGTTGGGTTGTGTTCTTGGGATTGTACTCATCCTTCTTTTTCCTCCAAATACGGCCAGTGGAGTTGATACCAAAAAGTTCTATTTTGGTCTCAACTGACCACATGACTAGTGTTGAGCCACCCCCGTAGTGTTCGAGTTCGGTTCGGTTCGTCGAACACCCATGTGTTCGCCGAACTGTTCGTCGAACACCTTCGAACACCGTTAAAACCAATGGCAGGCAAACAAAAACACATAGAAACACATAGAAAACACCTTCAAAGGTGTCCAAAAGCTGACAAACTGCTCAGAAGACACAACTAACACATGGAAAAGTGACAAGTACATATAGTCATGCGAAAAGAAAAGAGGTGGAGGAGTAAAAGGAGGGGGAGACACAGATATAGGCATGTCATGCCCTTCTAAAATCCAAAAAGTGAGAAGCCGACACGTTCAGTCCGCTCCTGCCCGTGCCACCTCCGTGTCGCCGGGTTTGTGCCAGAGCCGCGGTGAACCCTGACGGCCAGCCCCCCTCTCCCAATACTGGTGCCTGTCCGCTGGTGGGTCGAGCGAGCCCCCCTGTGGTGGAGGCAGCTCTAAGCTTTTTAATTTAAATTGTCTCTCTAATTTGAATAAATACACTTTAAATCCATTTACAAGGATCTATTGGAGGGCAAGTCTCATGCCAGCAGCCGCGTAATTCCAGCTCCAGTAGCGTCCACTAAAGCTGCTGCAGTTAAAAAGCTTTTATAAGGATCGAGCTCGGCTGTCCACCGCAAGGCATCCTACTGCCAGTCCGAGCCCCTATGCCTTGGGGTGCCTCCTGATGCTCTTCACTGAGTATCCCGTGGTCCCGAAGCATTTCCTTTGAAAAAATGAAGTGTCCAAACTACAGGTGGTGTAGCTTGCTTAACAGCCGGGATAATCCGCTGACTAGCAGACACTGCTACTAGGCACAAAGTATTTCCTGGGCTAGATGCAGTTAAAAATTTGTAATTAGATACTCTCGTTGGATGCTGAGAAAGCATTCCATAGAGTCTCCTGGCACGTCATATATGATTCTCTTAAAAAGCTTGGGGTAGGAGTCTAGGGGACCCTTTTATAGCCAAAATCACGGCCCTGTATCGCAATACGTCACCTAGGCTGAAGATAAATGGAACTGTAGCACCCTGAGGGCTCGGTTGCTACAGAGGTATTGCACCTCACCCAGAGGTGTGATATCTCACTCTCAGGTAAGGATGTAGTGTGGATCAGGACCCGACACCTGCATGCATTACACCATATTGCCGTGGGGCAGGGCGACCAATATGCCCCTGAGATGGGCACGACAGTCCCTGTCCCTGGCTGGAGTGGGGGGAGGGAACACTGAGGAAGGGGAACCCTGTAGTGCAGGAGCAGGGAGGAAGCAGTTCCTGGGTGCATTGAGAAGGGAGTATAAAAGGTGGGCACCATCTTAGTTCAGTGCAGAGAAGTCTGAGCAGAAGTGGCAGGGAGCAGGGGCTCTGCATGAGCTCTGCTCCGGAGGCGGGCCTAGTAACAGAGGCCCAGGCTTGGAAGAGGGAGAAGGAAGGAAGAGGAGCGGAGAAGGCTCCAGGAACGAGGAACGAAGGGATCTCAGGGGTGCGGACGGGCGAGTCGCCACCGCACGCCCGAATCCACCTGCGTGGAGGGGTCAGGCCAAAGGGGGAGACTGGTCCCCGAAACTAGTGGAGGCAGGAAACGACCCTCAGCTAGAAACAGGAGGCTGTGACATTTTATGTGGCGCAGCCCCTCGCTACACCCGCTAGGAAGGCACCACATAGGGTCAGGGAAACTGGCGCCAAGTTTACCAAGAGGAGGCCCGAGGCAGCCGGACAGAAGGGTTGGTAAGAAAGGCCAGACAAAGGACACACAAAGGGGGTCCTGTGAAGCGCTCCAAAGTTATCTGGGAGTTGTCTGAGCCCCTCACTTGGTGAGCACAGTACGACGTGGGCAGCCGTTACCTGCAGACGTGGTCTGGATAATAAGAACTGTGAGTAAAGGCCCTGGACTGCATCACTGACTCCGTGTCATTACTGCTGCTGCCCTGCACCATCACCCCCATCCTCCGCATACACTGCCCGGAGGCTATACTCCTCCCGTGGGGAGTTATGCTACGCTCTGCTGCACCCACAACACCAGCCTCAGCGGTCTGCCCTGGAGCGGCGGTTCACTCTGACCGCAATCCACGGGTGGCGTAGTCGGACATTTAAACATCAAAACCACATAAATAGTTCCGCCACTGGTTTGACCGCCCTGAGCCACGGAACCGGGTTGCCGACACGGAGACTACAACCACCAGCATCCACCGAAAAGGGTCCGGCTCCGGGTGTCCCAAGGCCCAGGGGGCGCGTCAGAACATTTTCATCACCTTTCACAATCACCAATGGGACAAGGCAGGGATGTTCTCTGTCCCCTCTCTTATACATCCTAGTGACGGAGCACCTGCTCTCATCAATTCGCCATAACCCCAATATTAGGTGGATTGAGGTGGGAGGCACCGAGTACAAGTGCTCTCTATTTGCTGATGATGTCCTAGTATATATCACTCAATCACATATATCCATCCCTGCTGTTATGGCTGAAATAGATCACTTTGTTACATGGTCAAATTTTAAAATCAATGCAGCGAAGTCTGAGGCCCTCGATGTCTCCCTCCCCAAATCCATACAGGATTCCATCCAGTCCAACTTTCCCTTTGCCTGGCCCTCACAGGGTATCAAATACTTAGGTATTCCTATTCATAGAGACCTCTCCCATCTATGTTATCTTAATTTTGGGCCCTTTATTGAACAACTCCATACAGACCACGGTTGGCAAGTTAGAACTGTAAGATTCACTACGTGAACCACTGGTGTTTTGTGGAAAAGCACATGTACACTGTGTTCCAAATTATTATGCAAAAAGTGTTTAGGAGTGATAAGGGAAGAATTTGTTTGTTTGTCAGTTAAACTCATTTATGGTGATGTGTGTCAGGGCTCTTTATATCACTGTAAGCAATTGCAGACACCTGTGCTAATTAGTTTGTCAGGTGTGTCCAATGAAAGGCAAGACTACTTAAGAAGGCTGTCTCACATTATTAAGCAGCCTACATTTTCTGCCAAAATGGGAAAGAAAAAGGATGTGTCGGCTGCTGAGAAGCAACAAATTGTGGAGTGTTTAGGTCAAGGCATGACTACAATCAACATTGTGCGATGATCAGGATGAAGTGTCTTGGCAATCAAGAAGTATGTAGCTGATTCACAGTACACACGTGTGCGTGCTGATAAGGGCAAATTGAGGACTCTTTCCTACAGGCAATTACGTCAGGTTGAAAGAGCAGCGGCAAAAAAGCCTTGTCATAGCAGCAGACAAGTTTTTGAAGCTGCTTGTGCCTCCAACGTCCCCCGAACAACAAGATGCAGGGTCCTTCAGAGGTTTGCAGCTGTGCATACGCCATCCTGTCGACCTCCTCTATCCACTTCACACAAGCAGAAACGGCTCCAGTGGGCCAAACATTACATGAAGACTGATTTCAAAACTGTTTTGTTCACGGATGAGTGCCGTGCAGCGCTCGATGGTCCAGATGGATGGAGTGGAGGATGGCTGGTTGATGGACACCCCACGCAAACACGGCTACAGCGCCAACAAGGAGGAGGTGGAGTAATGTTTTGGGCTGGAATCATGGGGAGAGAGATTGTCGGCCCCTTTAGGATCCCTGAAGGCGCTAAAGATGAACTCCATAATGTATGTGGATTTTCTCAAACAGCACTTCCTGCCATGGTTCAAGAAGAAGAACCGTGTATTTCACAGCAAGATCATTTTTCTGCATGATAATGCACCATCTCATGCTGCACATAAAACATCTGCATCTCTGGCTGATATGGGCATAAAAGGGGACAAACTTATGGTGTGACCCCCATGCTCCCCTGACCTCTACCCCATTCAGAACCTTTGGAGCATCATTAAAAGGAGTGTCTATGATGGCGGGAGGCAGTTCACATCTAAGCAACAGCTCTGGGAGGGTATTCTGTCCTCATGCAAAACAATTGAAGCAGAAACCATCCAAAACCTGACAAATTCAATGGACGAGAGAGTTCAGAAGCTCCTTTTGAACAAGGGGTCCTATGTGAAAATGTAACATCACCTAGAATAAAATTTTGAGTTGAAAACTGTTTGATTTCAGTTTCTAACAACCTGCTAATGCTTATAATTTCAAAAATGACCATTTTTTTGGTCTTTATTAAAATGAAAAGGTTGATCGAAAAGTTTGGGGGATCTAAGAGTGTGGCAACCCAGTAGTCATGATTACTTCGAATTCTGACAACATGAGGGTCATGCTGCAGGTAGTGCAGCAAGAAGGCACTTATGTGTCTTGCGCATCTCGGAGCCCCAAAATTATTTTCCGGGCTAGATGCAGCTAAAAATTATTATTAATTTTAAATCTGGTGAAGCTTTAGTATAGATGGCCTAATAGGATCAGTGCTGCACACTGCTACAAAGCCCAAATTATTTTCCAGTCAAGATACAGATAAACATGATTAGTAATTTTAAATCTGGTGGAGCTTATTATAGATGGCCTAATAGAATCAGTGCTGCACACTGCTACAAAGCCCAAATTATTTTCCAGCCAAGATACAGATAAACATGATTAGTAATTTGAAAGCTTAAAACGGTTGGTAGGGTGATTTTAACCAATCATCAAGCTTTTACTCTCCCCAGGATGACACAGGGGTAGAAAAGTAGTTTCGGATCCATGATTTGTTCATCTTTATGAACGTGAGTCTGTCTACATTATCAGTGGAGAGCCGCGTGCGCTTATCTGTCAGCACACCACCAGCAGCGCTGAACACACGTTCAGACAGAATGCTGGCTGCGGGGCATGACAAGATCTCCAAGGCGTAAGTGGCTAGCTCCGGCCATTTATCCAGATTGGAAGCCCAAAAAGAGCAAGGGTCCAGTGACACAGTCGTGGCTTCAATGTTTACTTGGAGATACTCCTGTACCATCGTCTCTAGGCGTTGACTATGTGTCAGACTTCTTGTCTCCTGTGGCCTTGCAAAGGATGGGCTAAAAAAGTGGTGAAATGATTCCGCAAAATTGATGTTACCAGCAGATACTGTGGTTCTGTTACGGTTTGAGTGCTGAACACTTGACGGTCCCACGGTTGGCAAGTTGGAACTGTGAGATTCACTACGTGCACCACTGGTATTTTGTGGAAAAGCACATGTAAGATTCTGCAACAGTCTCTGCTGATACTCCTGCATGTGTGCATCCCTTTCTATGGCAGGAATAATTTCTGCAAATTTACTTTTGTACCGGGGATCTAACAGTGTGGCAACCCAGTAGTCAGGATTATTTCTAATTCTCACAATTCGAGGGTCATGTTGCAGGTAGTGCAGCAAGAAGGCACTCATGTGTGTTGCACATCCAGGAGCACCAAGTCCCTGTTGTGTTGGTGGCGAGGTAACAATCATGCTTCCTTCCTCTGTCCTCTCCCCCCAACCTCGCACAACAGAAATGTGATCAAGGTCTCCCTCATCTGATGAGTCTTCCATCAGTTCGTCCTCCACTTCTTCCTGGGCTCCTGCACCTTCCTCACTAGTTTGGCTGCTACCATTCGCCCTGGTAAAACCATCTCCCCCACCCTCACATGCCTGCCGCCTTGGTGCTGCCGACCGTCTGGACCTTGCAGATGTTAGCCCTTCCGCATACAACTCCTCCTCCTCTACTTCCTCCACCTCCTCTTGTGCCACCACCTGACTCCGAATTCTGTTTAACATGTGCTCCAGCATGTAAATCACCGGAATAGTCATGCTGATAATGGCATCGTCAGCACTAAACATCTTCGTCGCCATTTCAAAACTGTGCAGAAGGGTGCATAGGTCCCTGATCTGAGACCACTCCTCCAGCGTGATTTGCCCCACCTCTGGATCTCGTTGGCCCAGGCTATACGTCAGAACGTATTGCACCAGGGCTTGTCGGTGCTGCCACAGTCGCTGCAACATGTGCAGAGTTGAATTCCACCGGGTAGGCACATCGCATTTTAGCCGGTGAAGTGGCAGGCCCAACGACTTCTGTAGAGATGTAAGTCGCTGAGCTGCGGGATGCGAACGGCGAAAGTGAGCACACAGCGACCGTGCCCTCTGCAGAAGGCCATCTAGTCTGGGATAGTGGGCTAAAAATTGCTGGACAACCAGGTTCAACACGTGAGCCATACAAGGCACGTGTGTGACATTGCCCCGGCGAAGGGCCGCACCCAGGTTTGCAGCATTGTCGCACACGGCCTTCCCTGGTTTCAGGTCCAGTGGAGACAACCATTCATGAAATTGGTTCTCCAGAGCTGACCACAACTCCTCAGCTGTGTGACTCACATTTCCCAGACATTTCAATGTAAAAACCGCCTGATGACGTTGAGCCCTACTGCCAGCATAGTAAGGAGGTGTGCAGGATCCCTTCTGCGCAGTTAGAAAGCTTGTGGCATGACCAGACAGGCTTTGGGTGCAGGTGGAAGACCGAGAGGAGGTTGAGGAGGCAGAAGCAGTGGAGGAACTTTGACATAAAGAGGATTGACGCACAACTCGTGGGGACGGCAAGACTTGGACAGCAGCCCTTGTCCTGCTGTCACCATAGTTACCCAGTGCCCAGTCAGCGACATGTAACGCCCCTGTCCATGCCTACTCGTCCAAGTGTCTGTGGTGAAATGCACCCTGTCACACACAGAGTTTCTCAAAGAAGCGGTGATGTTGTGTGCGACATGCTGGTGGAGCGCAGGCACACCTTTCTTTGAGAAGTAGTGCCGACTGGGCATCTGGTACTGGGGCACTGCGACGGACATAAGGTCTCGAAAATCCTGTGTCCACCAGGCGGAAAGGCAGCATTTCTGTAGCCAAGAACTTGCAGATGGTGAAATTCAACCTCTTAGCTTTCTCATGGCTAGGAGGAAATGGTCTTTTACTTGTCCACATCTGAGGGACCGAGGGCTGGCTATTGTGCTTAGACGGGGTTGATAAGGGTGTCCCCGGCAAACTGCCGGTCTGTGAGGAAGATGCAGGCGGACATGTTAGGTTGCCTTGATCCAAAGGTGGTGCTATCGATGTCGGACAGCGCTCAACACCAGCTGGTGTTACCACCTCCAAAGAAAATGATGACCTGCCAATCACGCTGGCTGTTGCGGGTAAAGAGGTGGCAGGTCTGCGCCCCAAAACAGGTGTGACTGCTGTCCCCCCAGTCACAGAGGATGAAGAGGCCGCGGATGCACAAGATATGGCAGACGGTGGTTGGCCCGGCCGGCTAGGCCGCATTGTAGCACACTGAGCTTCCCACTGCAACTTATGCTTCATGTCCATGTGCCGGTTCATGCATGAAGTACTCAAACTATGTATTTTTTGGCCTCTACTTAGCTTTTGCTGACAAATGTTACAGATAACACGAGTTGGGTCATCTTTATCGATCTGAAAAAATGCCCAGGCTATGCAAGGCTTAGCACCCATGCGACCTGAAGAGCCACCATGACTTGTGGTGAGAGGCAGAGTTGTGTTTGAGGATGCAGTTGTTGACGTGCTACCAGTACTACGTCTCTGTCCAGGAAGGCGCAACCTGACCTCGTCTTCACTAGCATCTTCCTCCACCTCCTCTGCTGACCTCATCTCTTGGCTGACTGTGGGTTGACAGTAAGTGGGATCTCCAACCTCATCATCATCACCCTGTGCGTTATCACACCCGTCGTCCTCAGAGCCAACCTGTTCCTGCCCTGACAAAAAACTAAAGTTGGCGCTCCAAGCAGGTATTTGAGTCTTATCATCGTCTTCCTCATTGTCTCCACCAACAGGAGTTACAGTTTGGGAATGAGGGTCTACATTATGGTCAGAACCTTCTGCGTCTGGTCCTGGATCCGACTCATAAAGATTCTGGGCATCAGTGCAGATCATTTCCTCGTCTGGATTCACAGAAGCGCTGGAGTCGACCTCTGATTCCCAGGCTATAGTATGAGTAAACAGCTCTGCAGACTCAACCATCTGTTCTACCTCATACTCAGACGGGCAGCTGGAGATTTGGGAGCTGTGAGGAAGCAAGTGCGATTGGGGTGACACCTTTGAGGACTGGAGTATTTGTGATGTTGAAGTTGATGTGGAGGAGAGCCCACTTAAAGGAGCACTTGATATCCGTTGAAGCACCTGCTGTTTTTGTGCCTCATCTGGAATTTGTAGCGATTGGCGTGGCCGTAAGAAAGGGATCTTATCACATTGTCCGCTAAAAGAAGTAGACATTTTAGTTTGGCTGGAAGATGGTCTTTCTTCTGCAGATGTTACTGTTGCTTTAACACCTACCCCACGGACACAACCTTTTTTCCCCTTCCCAACACGCCTATTCCCCTTTCCACCAGCAGCAGGCCTTTTTCCACTCATTTTGGTGGTTAACTAATTAACAACTCTGGAGTTGTTTGCACAAAAAAACAATGGATGGGAACCGAGCAGAGCTGAGTGGCCAAACTGTGGTATTAGGCCAAAACTATTGGCTGGGTTAGATGCAGAAAAAAATTATATTCAGTTTGCAACCTGATGGAGGTCAGTATAGATGGATTAATAGAACAAGACCCACACACAGCTAGAAGCCCAATATTTTTTCAGAGCTAGATGCAGAAAAAAATTATATTCAGTTTGCAACCTGATGGAGGTCAGTATAGATGGATTAATAGAACAAGACCCACACACAGCTAGAAGCCCAATATTTTTTCAGAGGTAGATGCAGAAAAAAATATATTCAGTTTGCAACCTGATGGAGGTCAGTATAGATGGACTAATACAACAAGTCCCACACACAGCTAGAAGCCCAATATTTTTTCAGAGCTAGATGCAGACAAAAAATTATATTCAATTTGCAACCTGATGGAGGTCAGTATAGATGGACTAATAGAATGATGCTATGCCCAAAAGATTTTACTTCACTAGGTGCAGTAAAAAAATTGGTATTCTATACACAGGTGGTATATCTTGCAACACAGATAGGCTACTCCACTGACTAACACACTCTGCAATAGGCCAAAAAGGATTAGCTTTGCTAGATTCAGCCAAATGCTGTGAAAAAAACTTGCACAGCACTGGCACAGACCTGCCTGGCAAAAACTGATAGGAACTGATGTAACCTAGTCCTGAAAAGGACTGCAATTACAATTAGTCTTTACTCCCACAATCTATCTATTTAAGAGCACAGACCTGCCTGATAAAAGTCGTAGGAAATGCTGTAACCTAGTCCTTAAAAGGACTGCAATCACAACTATTCCCTACTCCCAAGCTATCTGTAGATTTGTGCGAAAATTGGCTTGAAATTAACAAGGTATAGCGCACACAGCAACAGCGGTGCCGTCTAACACGCAGCTGCAGCAGTGAGAAAATGGTGGCGACGGGGAAAATGGCTTGGTCTTATAGGGCAAGGACATGTGACATACACTGCCAATGACACATGCCCTTGCTTGTGTGAAAAAAAGCACTTCGCTCCGTGTGTGCGCTGCTGATAGGCTGACAGATTGCACCTCCCCACTGTAAATGCGGGAAAGAGAAAAAAAAAATGGAGATCTTCATTGTTCCTGCAGAGATCCATCCCCTGCCCCTCCCCCCGCCCCGCTGTACACTCAAACTGCGTATTAACATTAATTTTCATCATTACTGAGAAAAAATCCAGTTATGATTTTGGTGCACGAACAGTTATCGAACATAACCTCGAACAGCCGAATTTTTCTCAAATTGTTCGTGTTCGCCGAACGGCTCGAACACCGCCCAAAACAGCTCGAATTTGAGATTGGCGAACAGTTCGAGTAGAACAACGCTCATCTCTACACATGTCCTTTTCCCATGCCTCCTCTGGATATATCACTGTCAATTTGCCCTTGCCACTTAATCTGTTTTTGGAATGATTTTGTGATAACATCTTGGTTGACAATTGACAGTGATTTAATAGGGTGAGACATTGTTTCCCCTGATATATTTTTGTGTTTTCCCTGATATATTTTTGTGTTTTCCCTGAGTGCTATAGGGTGATGACAATGAGCTTTAAGAATTAATTGTTTTTATAGTAACTCCATTAATGTTGTACATTATTGATTAGTCACTGTAAATTTGCCTTGTCCTGACCAGACATTTGCCAGCCGAATTTATTGTTATCCACATTTGCTTTCCGTGCCAGTATTTACAAACATTGTGGGATCAATTATGCACATGCATTTTGCACTTTATCTGTTTGTGGAGTGATTTTGTGATATGGTTGGATAATTGTGGTCCTAGTCACTTCAGTCAGGGCCGAACAGCGCCAGAAGGATCAGCCATCGGTTAGCGGGGGCGCCATTTGCACTGTTGTAGTGTGCCAACCTCCGCAGCAACGCAGGTATATGACCGTGACTTAATAGGGTGAGGACCTGTCCCCCCCTGGTGTTTATCTGTTGTCGTCTCTTCAGCGTTTATGGTGATGGTGGTTCTGTTTATGTATTTCTTCTCACCAAGCTGCTTGCCTATTGTCCTGTAGCCCATTCCAGTCTTGTGCAGGTCTACAATATTGTAAAGCAGGCCATCATGACCCTTCAGCCTGGGTTAAGTCACCGTTTCCTGAAAAGAGCCATGGCAAGACCACATCACCCATGATGAAAGAGGCTGGGTTCCTCCTTGTTCACTGGAACATCGCTGTTACACACCTGTCCCAGGTCTGGGTTCTGCTCCCTTCACCCCGGTCCACTGAACTTTCCTATTATCCATGTCTGGCTTTGCAAGTAGCCCGGCGTGATCCCATGTCATTATCTGCCGAGTCCTATATAAGGCTGTGTCTTCGTGTTAAGACTCTTCGTTAGTCTGCGCACTAGGACCTGTTCCCAGTCTTCCAGGAACTCTGCTACCTGTTCACAGTCTTCCAGGTCCTCTGCTACCTGTCAGCAGTCTCCTGGACATCCCCAGCCTGCCTGCGGCTTCTAATACCACCGCTACCTATCTGCAGCCTTCAAGACTTCTGCTACCTGTCTGTAGCCTCCTGAACATCGGCTACCTGTCTGCGGCCTCCAGGACCTCTGCTACCTGTTTCCCGCGTGCCTCAACTGCTAGCTACACCAACGTTCCATGGCCCGTGTGCCCACCCGGACCGTGAGTTTTAAGTATCCACCTGACCTAGTGAGACTAAAAATTGCATCCTCTGTAGTATGTATAGATTTGCACACATTTTTTCCCATTGGGCTACCCAACTTACATAGGGTGGATCCGTATTTTGGAGAGTGGAGTCCTGGCTAGACCACTTCACCCAAGGAGAGGATGGCCATCTAAGCCATGGACCCCCCTTCTCCACTGCCTCTATATTATGTATGGTTTTTCCTATGGACAACCCAACCTTTATGAGGCTATAACAGGAGTCCTGGCTGGTCCATATTACCCATGGGAAAAGTGGCCATCCAAACCGGGGTCTCCACTAGCCCATTCCATCCATAAGGCTGCCTCAATAGCATGTACGGCTTTGACACAGACTTTCTTATCCCATGAGCTACCCAACCCATATAGGGTTATACGGCTACCATTAAGAGGGGAGCCCTGACCTGTCTACATCACTCATGGATGAGTTGTGGTTTCCCTTCTCTTTACTGGCCCATTGCATCCAAGGTGTTGGCCTATGAAGTATAAATATCTATGGCCCACACTCACATGTTCCATCAGATTTCCAATCCTTGTAAGACTGTGCAGTAACTATGATACCCTGGCTACACATATGGGGAAGTTGGCCACCTGGCTAGGGTTCCTCATTCTACTGGTCCATAGCGCCCTCAAGGACTGGCTTTATATTATATATTGGTTTGGCCCACACTTGCTTGTCCCATCAAACCTTGTAAGTCTGCACCGTTACTATCTAGAGAGGAGCCCGGCTTGTTCATCTATCGGTAAGGTGGACGTCTTAGCAAAGTTCCCCCCATCAGCTGGTCCACAGTGTCCGTAGGGGCTACCTGTATACTCTACATTTATAGAATGATGTGCATTCATATTTCCGTATCTCCAGCCAGTTGACAGGTCAGTGTGTGATTCATAGTGTGGGGACCCCCAGACAACAACCAGTAAAATTCCCTCTAATAACAGGATCTGTCAATCAGGAGGTGAATGCATTACATCCTCCAGAGGATGAAGTGTCAGAGTAAGATAAGCCATCATTCTCGGGAACATTTACGTGTAATCCTTCTCCACTGGTTTTTATTGTAAACGGTCATCTTAAAAAAAACAAGAGAATTTATGTAAAGTGGGAAATAATTGTTTCTTCTCCAAGGATGGATGAACTTTAGGCATCAGACTTGTAATGTGTGAGTGTCCGGGCAGACGGGTCGGTGGTGTGGATCCATCGAGGCATCCAGTAATGAGTCAGCCAGTCGGCTCGCCCCGGGTAATACTTCTCAAAGATCTGACGGTAGAAGTAACCTTCCTTTGTCTTGGGAGAATTAAAGGGAAACTTTTCGGCAGATTCCTCCAGCATTGTGTCATCGACCTGGAGAGAAAGAAACAATGGACATTCAGTTCTGCAACAATGTATCGAGTCGAGGTTCCATCAGCTCCTATGAATGTAAGAACGGCGCAGCATGACCCAGAAGATAACTTGTGACCACAGCTTTGGAGGCTGGGAGCTGGACAGGCAGACGTAGCAGAGCCAAGTGTGTTATAAAGGAATGAGACTATTATTGTAATGCAAAGACTGCAGAAGAAATTCTACTCTGCTTCATCTGTAAATCAATCCTGACTAGAACGTTTAATACACCTTTAAAGGAAATCTGTTGGCAGTTTTTTTTGCCATCTGAGAGCAAAATGATGTAGGGGCTTACTTACTTACTAATCTGTGTGTTTCTGCTTCAATACAAACAGTGTTTTATCAGCAGGAGATTATCACTGCAGGACTAAGTGTCTTGTGCCTCTTAGTCCAATCACGCACCCACCACTGATTACCAGCTTTCTGTCTATGCACAGTGTACAAAGAAAGCAGCCAATCAGTGGTGTGGGTGGGATTATACACAGCTCAGCATTCTGAGCTTTGCTAGATCTGCCGCAGAAAAAACAAGGATTGTATCACAACTTCTGCACCCAGTAAACTAAATGACACATTGCTGGAATCAGGTTCTCTGCCCCTAAATCATGCTGCTGTCAGGTTACATAGGAAAAACCTGCAGACAGATTCCTTTTGAAGTAAAAAATGATTGGCTAACATTCAGTTCTGCTTTATCTGAGTGTTCGTTCAAAGGGATATCTAGGGTCATAAACCTAAACCTTAATTTTCACATTCTAATATAATATTATTTCAGTATCATGGACAGCATCACAGCTGAGATAGAGATGTAGCAGAGCTGAGCTTGTCCTTTAAAGTCTACCGATAATAACAAAGGAAAACAATCAAAGTCGCTGCAGGTCTGTATCTCTAGGCTATACCAGATGTAGTGCAAACAAAATTGTAATCCACCTTTGTTTTGGGCTTTTCTATTCCTCTCACTTTAAAAATCAAAATATTTACTCTACAAGTTTGTTGAGATGGAAATCAGTCAGTGTCAAAGCTGTGCACAAAAGTCTCTTCTCCGCTTCTACCTCCTCTATCAAATATCACATAGAAAGTAAACTGCAGCTTCATCCCCCTCCTCCCCCCAACTTATTGTTTTATAGGAGATTTATGTTATCATAACTAAGGAGGTTCCTGACCAGAAGAGCAGTATTATAGTAGTTATATATGTACATGGGGCAGTATTATAGTAGTTATATTCTTGTACATAGGAGCAGTATTATAGTAGTTATATTCTTGTACATAGGGGGCAGTATTATAGTAGTTATATTCTTTTATATAGGGTCAGTATTATAGTAGTTATATTCTTGCACATAGAGGGCAGTATTATAGTAGTTATATTCATGTATATAGGAGCAGTATTATAGTAGTTATATTCTTGTATATAGGAGGCAGTATTATAGTAGTTATATTCTTGTACATAGGGGCAGTATTATAGTAGTTATATTCTTGTACATAGGGGCAGTATTATAGTAGTTATATTCTTTTATATAGGGTCAGTATTATAGTAGTTATATTCTTGTATATAGGAGGCAGTATTATAGTAGTTATATTCTTGTACATTGGAGCAGTATTATAGTAGTTATATTCATGTATATAGGAGCAGTATTATAGTAGTTATATTCTTGTATATAGGAGGCAGTATTATAGTAGTTATATTCTTGTACATAGGGGCAGTATTATAGTAGTTATATTCTTGTACAGAGGGGCAATATTATAGTAGTTATATTCTTGTACATAGGAGCAGTATTATAGTAGTTATATTCTTGTACATAGGGGCAATATTATAGTAGTCATGTTCTTGTACATAGGAGCAGTATTATAGTAGTTATATTCTTGTACATAGAGGCAGTATTATAGTAGTTATATTCTTTTATATAGGGGCAGTATTATAGTAGTGATATTCTTGTACATAGGGGCATAGGGGGCAGTATTATAGTAGCTATATTCTTGTACATAGGGGGCAGTATTATAGTAGTTATATTCTTGTACATAGGAGCAGTATTATAGTAGTTATATTCTTGTACATAGGAGCAGTATTATAGTAGTTATATTTGTGTACATAGGGGGCAGTATTATAGTAGTTATATTCTTTATACATAGGAGCAGTATTATAGTAGTTATATTCTTGTACATAGGAACAGTATTATAGTAGTTATATGCTTGTACATAGGGAGCAGTATTATAGTAGTTATATGCTTGTACATAGGAAGCAGTATTATAGTAGTTATATTCTTGTACATAGGAGCACTATTATAGTAGTAATATGCTTGTACATAGGGAGCAGTATTATAGTAGTGATATTCTTGTACATAGGAGCAGTATTATTGTAGTTACATTCTTGTACATAGGGGCAGTATTATAGTAGTTATATTCTTGTACATAGGGGGCAGTATTATAGTAGTTACATTCTTGTACATAGGGGCAGTATAATAGTAGTTATATTCTTGTACATAGGGGGCATTATTATAGTAGTTATATGCTTGTACATAGGGAGCAGTATTATAGTAGTAATATTCTTGTACATAGGAACAGTATTATAGTAGTTATATTCTTGTACATAGGGGGCAGTATTATAGTAGTTACATTCTTGTACATAGGAGCAATATTATAGTAGTTATATTCTTGTACATAGGAGCAGTATTATAGTAGTTATATGCTTGTACATAGGGAGCAGTATTATAGTAGTTATATTCTTGTACATAGGAGCAGTAGTATAGTAGTTATATGCTTGTACATAGGGAGCAGTATTATAGTAGTTATATGCTTGTACATAAGGAGTAGTATTACAGTAGTTATATTCTTGTACATAGGGAGCAGTATTATAGTAGTAATATTCTTGTACATAGGAGCAGTATTATAGTAGTTATATTCTTGTACATATTAGCAGTATTATAGTAGTTATATTCTTGTACATAGGAGCAGTATTATAGTAGTTATAGTAGTAATATTCTTGTACATAGGAGCAGTATTATAGTAGTTATATTCTTGTACATAGGGAGCAGTATTATAGTAGTTATATTCTTGGACATAGGAGCAGTATTATAGCAGTTATATTCTTGTACATAGGAGTAGTATTATAGTAGTTATAGTAGTAATATTCTTGTACATAGTAGCAGTATTATAGTAGTTATATTCTTGTACATAGGGAGCAGTATTATAGTAGTTATAGTAGTAATATTCTTGTACATAGTAGCAGTATTATAGTAGTTATATTCTTGTACATAGGGAGCAGTATTATAGTAGTTATATTCTTGTACATAGGGAGCAGTATTATAGTCGTTATATTCTTGTACATAGGAGCAGTATTATAGTAGTTATATGCTTGTACATAGGGAGCAGTATTATAGTAGTTATATTCTTGTACATAGGAGCAGTAGTATAGTAGTTATATGCTTGTACATAGGGAGCAGTATTATAGTAGTTATATGCTTGTACATAAGGAGTAGTATTACAGTAGTTATATTCTTGTACATAGGGAGCAGTATTATAGTAGTAATATTCTTGTACATAGGAGCAGTATTATAGTAGTTATATTCTTGTACATATTAGCAGTATTATAGTTGTTATATTCTTGTACATAGGAGCAGTATTATAGTAGTTATAGTGGTAATATTCTTGTACATAGGAGCAGTATTATAGTAGTTATATTCTTGTACATAGGGAGCAGTATTATAGTAGTTATATTCTTGTACATAGGGAGCAGTATTATAGTAGTTATATTCTTGTACATAGGAGCAGTATTATAGCAGTTATATTCTTGTACATAGGAGTAGTATTATAGTAGTTATAGTAGTAATATTCTTGTACATAGTAGCAGTATTATAGTAGTTATAGTGGTAATATTCTTGTACATAGGAGCAGTATTATAGTAGTTATATTCTTGTACATAGGAGCAGTATTATAGTAGTTATATTCTTGTACATAGGGAGCAGTATTATAGTAGTTATATTCTTGTACATAGGAGCAGTATTATAGTAGTTATAGTGGTAATATTCTTGTACATAGGAGCAGTATTATAGTAGTTATATTCTTGTACATAGGGAGCAGTATTATAGTAGTTATATTCTTGTACATAGGAGCAGTATTATAGTAGTTATATTCTTGTACATAGGAGCAGTATTATAGTAGTTATATTCTTGTACATAGGGGCAGTATTATAGTAGTTATATTCTTGTACATAGTAGCAGTATTATAGTAGTTATAGTGGTAATATTCTTGTACATAGGAGCAGTATTATAGTAGTTATATTCTTGTACATAGGAGCAGTATTATAGTAGTTATATTCTTGTACATAGGGAGCAGTATTATAGTAGTTATATTCTTGTACATAGGAGCAGTATTATAGTAGTTATAGTGGTAATATTCTTGTACATAGGAGCAGTATTATAGTAGTTATATTCTTGTACATAGGGAGCAGTATTATAGTAGTTATATTCTTGTACATAGGAGCAGTATTATAGTAGTTATATTCTTGTACATAGGAGCAGTATTATAGTAGTTATATTCTTGTACATAGGAGCAGTATTATAGTAGTTATATTCTTGTACATAGGGGCAGTATTATAGTAGTTATATTCTTGTACATAGGAGCAGTATTATAGTAGTTATATTCTTGTACATAGGGAGCAGTATTATAGTCGTTATATTCTTGTACATAGGGGCAGTATTATAGTAGTTATATTCTTGTACATAGGGAGCAGTATTATAGTAGTTATATTCTTGTACAGAGGAGCAGTATTATAGTAGTTATATTCTTGTACATATGGGGCAGAATTATAGTAGTTATATTCTTGTACATAGGGGCAGTATTAGAGTAGTTATATTCTTGTACATAGGGAGCAGCATTATAGTAGCTGTATTCTTGTACATAAGGGCAGTATTATAGTCGTTATATTCTTGTACATAGGAACAGTATTATAGTAGTAATATTCTTGTACATAGGAGCAGTATTATAGTAGTTATATTCTTGTACATAGGGGCAGTATTATAGTCGTTATATTCTTGTACATAGGAACAGTATTATAGTAGTAATATTCTTGTACATAGGAGCAGTATTATAGTAGTTATATTCTTGTACATAGGGGCAGTATTATAGTAGTTATATTCTTGTACATAGGGAGTAGTATTATAGTAGTTATATTCTTGTACATAAGGGCAGTATTATAGTAGTTATATTCTTGTACATAGGGACAGTATTATAGTAGTTATATTCTTGTACATAAGGGCAGTATTATAGTAGTTATATTCTTGTACATAGGAGCAGTATTATAGTAGTTATATTCTTGTACATAACGGCAGTATTATAGTAGTTATATTCTTGTACATAGGAGCAGTATTATAGTAGTTATATTCTTGTACATAAGGGCAGTATTATAGTAGTTATATTCTTGTACATAAGGGCAGTATTATAGTAGTTATATTCTTGTATATAGAGGGCAGTATTATAGTAGTTATATTCTTGTACATAGGAGCAGTATTATAGTAGTTATATTCTTGTACATAAGGGCAGTATTATAGTAGTTATATTCTTGTACATAGGGTGCAGTATTATAGTAGTTATATTCTTCTAGTGTATATATGGGCAGTATTATAGCAGTCATATGTAACTTAGGGTACACTGTTTTTTCTCACATAAGATATCTATGAAGGTCTCTTTATATTGCTGAAATCATGCAGCATTTCATTATAACACAACCACTTTTTAAAATTCTGTGTTCCTACAGAAGTAAATTTCTGATGGAGAGAAGTATTGGTAAGACTTACAGTGTGATCTGTAATAGTAAAAAACGTTATTGTCACGGGTGTGTCAGAAGTGACAGACAGTCGTCCTGCAGTTGGCTGCAGGAGATCTCTATGTCTGGCATTGCAGTCATCTTCTTAGAGGCTGTCTCTAGGACCCAGTGGCTGTCTGGGTGTATAAATACCTGCTGTGTTCCAGAGGTACATTCATTTCTCCTTGTGAAGGCTTTACAAGAGCAGTACTGCTTCCTCTCTGGAGCTGGATGACGTGTGCGCATTTGTCTGGAGCCATCTAAAGCTAAGTGATTTCCCCCTATTTGTCCTCCCTTGTTGTCTTTTGTGTTCAGTGGAGATCGACTAGTGCTCATCTCCTCCCTTCCCTAGCCTCAGCCATACGCCAGGGAAAGACAGGGCGAGGCACGCATACGGCGATTGGTGAGGAGCCAATATAGGGTCGTTAGGGGACACAGGGTGATGCTAGACCAGCCTAGGAGGTCTCCACTCCCCCCTTTCCCTAGAGCCTGGCTCCCTTTCTCTCTTCCCTCGGTGTTGCACTAAGTCTTTCCCACACCTTGCGTGACATTATCGCCGGCCGAGTACATTTTGAAAAGGATAAAAAAAATACCTGATACATTGTTTTTTTTTACCTCTGTGTGTTTTTGGGCGTCGACTTTTTTTTCCCTTGGTATGGGTACTGTTGCATAGCAGTTCCGCTGTCTGTCCCTGGAGGTGAATGATCTCCGCTGTGAGGTTCAGCAGCAACATCAGCAGATACAGATCGCTAATGTGGGGGTCTCTGCAGGTAGGCCTGCCCAGCCTGAACCAAAGGTTGCTCTCCCAGACAGATTTTCAGGAGGTAAGGACAATTTTTTTGTAATCAAGGAGGCATGCTAACTGTATTTTAAACTTCATCCTTACTCCTCTGAAATGAGGAGCAACGGGTTGGTATTGTGATCTCTCTAAAGCAGGGAGATCCTCATTCGTGAGTGTTTTCTTTACCGCAGGACTCACCTTGTCTGTGGAGGTTTTTTTTGGGGCCCTGGCCCTCATCAATGATGACCCTGACCGAGTCGCCTTGGCTGAGTCTAGGCTACGTCGCCTTCAGCAGGGGAATCCGTCACTGGAGACGTACAGTTCGGAATTCCGTAGATGGGCAACGGATTCCAAATGGAATGACTCAGCTCTTAGAAGTCAATTTTGTTAGGGGCTTAATGAAAGGTTAAAAGATGCCTTGGCAGTATATGAAACCCCTCAGTCCTTGGAGGCTACCATGTCGTTGGCCATATGCCTTGATAGGCTCCTTTGGGATAGACGGGTGAGAACACATTCTCCGGGGCCTTCTTGTCGGGGTTGTGTACCTCTGCCGGGGGAGCGGTCTGGGGTTGAGCCAGAAATGGGAGAAGTGGAGGAACCCATGCAGTTAGGGGGTGTCTCTACATCATACATCTCCCCGGAGATTCGCAGGAAAAAAGGCGTATGGTTTTTTTGTGGGAAAAAGGGACATTTTGTTGGGACCTGTCCTGCAATTCCTAAACAAAAGGAGTCTCGATAACTCTTGGTAGTCTGGAGTTGGATAAACAAGGGGTGCACTTGTTACAAAGCTGCAGTTCTCGCTTTGTCCTGTCAGCAAAGGTGGTGCTAGAGAGCAAAACCGAGAAAAACCAAGAAAATTTCTGTTTGTTAACAGTGGAGCCAGATTCAGCATGGTTGATGCTGAGGCGTATGTTTTTTTTGTGGGAGAAAGGGACACTTTGTTGGGACCTGTTCTTCAATTCCTAAACAAAAGGAGACTCGATTAACTCACGGTGGTCTGGAGTTGGATAATCAAGGTGTACATTTGTGGTCAAATTGCAGTTCCTGTTTTGTCCTGACAGCAGAGGCAGTGCTAGAGAGCAAAACTGAAAAAATTCTGTGTTTGTTGACAGTGGAGCTGGAGTCAGCATGGTTGATGCTGAGTTTGTGAAAACTCATGGTCTTGCTTGCTGTGCTTTAGCTGAACCTATTTCCATCTTTGCCATTGACTTGGCACCACTTGTGCAGAAAACATTTACTCGGATTGTACATAATCTAAAACTGAGGGTGGGGTCAGTTCTTTGTGAAATAATCCCTTGCTATGTCCTGGACAATCATCCCACACCGATTGTTTTGGGTATTCCTTGGCTTGTTAAACATAATCCGTTGGTGGATTGGCAAACCGGAGAGATTATTGAATGGGAAGATTACTGCCATGAAAACTGTTTAGATATTTCCCTTGCTACTGTCTCTACGGAAATATTACCTGCTTTTCTGTCTGGTTTTAAGGACTTTTTTTCTGAGAGTAGGTGTCAGGATTTGCCTCCTCATCGTGCTTATGACTGTCCTATTAACCTGACCCCTGGAGCTAAACTACCGAAATCCACACTGTATAATCTTTCTGGCCCTGAGAGACAAGCCATGAAGGATTACATTGCGGAAAGTCTGGAGAAGGGACATATCTGACCCTCATCTTCGGCTGTGGTGGCAGGGTTCTTCTTTGTGAAGAAAAAAGATGGCGGTCTACGTCGCTGTTTAGATTTCCAGGAATTAAATCAAATTACCATCCATCATCCATACCCTCTTCCTCTGATTCCTGATTTGTTCAGCCAGGTTGTGGGAGTTAAGGTATTCTCCAAGTTGGATTTAAGGGGAGCCTACAATCTGGTTAGAATCAGAGAAGGGGAAGAATGGAAAACAGCGTTCAATACCTCGCAAGGACATTTCGAGACTCTGGTTATGCCTTTTGGTTTGACCAATGCACCTGTGTTATTCCAGCATTTCATAAATAATATTTTCCATAATTTGGTGGGGAGGTTTGTGGTGTCTATCTAGACGATATTTTGGTTTACTCACCTGATTTTAAGACTCATTGGGGGCATGTTAAGCAGGTGCTTCAGATATTAAGGGATAACAAACTTTATGCCAAACTGGAAAAATTTGTTTTCGCTGCTCAGGAGGTGACGTTTTTGGGGTACTTGTTGTCATCTTCGGGTTTTCGGATTGATCCTGAGAAGATCCGTGCAGTCCTTGATTGGCAACATCCTGAGAACCTGAAGGCTCTACAACGTTTTCTGGGCTTTACTAATTTTTACAGGAAATTCATCCAAAATTACTGTTATTGTGAAACACCTTACTGGCATGACTAAGAAGGGGTCTGATTTTTCCAAATGGTCGGATGCCTTCCTCGAGGCTTTTTCTTCCTTAAAGAATCATTTTGCCACTGCACCTATACTCAGTCAACCCAATATTTCCCAACCCTTTATTGTGGAAGTTGATGCGTCAGATGTCGGGGTTGGGGCTGTGTTGTCTCAAGGTCTGTCCCCTGGTAAATGGCGTCCATGCGCCTTCTTTTCTAAAAAATTGTCTTCGGCTGAGAGAAATTATGACGTGGGTAATAGGGAACTTTAGGCAATCAAATTGGCATTTGAAGAATGGCGAAATTGGTTGGAGGGGGCTGTCCATCCTATTACTGTTATTACTGACCATAAGAACCTGTCATCTCCAGTCAGCTAAACGTCTCAACTAGTGATGAGCGAGCATGCTCGCTACTGCTCGGTGCTCGCCCGAGCATCTCACTACTCGAGATTCTCGGCGCTCGCCGAATATTTCTGGGGTGGCTCGGCGGGAGCTTGGGTCCCCTCCTTACATGTTTGGCGCTCTTTTCAGAGCCAATGAACATGCAGGGATTGCCTGACACTCACTGTAATGCCGCAGCCATGTTGGTTGTGGCATTACAGTGATTGGCTGGCCGCACAGCGTCATCATTAGTGATGAGCGAGCACTAAAATGCTCGGGTACTCGTTGCTCGGGTCGAGCAAGTTGGAATACTCGGGTGCTCGACCCGATCAACGAGCCCAATGTAAGTCTATGGGACACTCGAGCATTTTTCAGGCGGCTCCCCCCGGCGGTCTGCAGAGGGCCTAAAAATTGCCCAAATTGATGAGAACAGTGCTCAAATGACATGGGAACAGCATGGGGAAGACCCCTGGAAGCATTTCTGACTCCCAGGTCACTGCTGTCAACAACGTTGTCAGAGTATTACGCCACTTTTACGGACTCACAATAAAACATACAAAAACTAAACCAAAATGGATTTTCCTGGGAAATATGTTAAGGAACATCCTTTCCAGGGTAATGACTTGTATATGAGGCAAAATAAATAACCAAAAACAAAAACACTCACCATGGCTATGTTCACACGTAGCGTTTTTGATGCGTTTTTGCACTTTTGCATTGCTTTCAACAAAGACAAATGTGTGGCACCCCAGGGGGTCTGGTTGCCACAGTGGTAGAAATACCATGTCTGAGAGCGAGAATGGGTTTTCCTGGTCAGGAGCACATTTGCATGCAACGCCTCCTGCCCCAGTCCAGGGAGGGGAGGAACCTGCCCTTTATAAACTGGATCTGGGGCGGGGTTAGGGAGTTAGTTCCAGAGGAAGGGACAGAGAAGCAGCAAGGAGCTCTGTAGGAGCCAGGAGCTGAAAGCCAGGGATTGGAGCTGATAGAGCTCATCCTGGCAGAAGACGCAGAGAACCGGACACCGGAGTCCGAGGCTGTGGGGATATCCACATCCAGCAGCAGAAACCACCTGGCAGGGGATTTCAGGTCCTCTGGCCATAGAAAGCCCGGAGGCTCAGTCACACGCAAGGGACCGGCACCGCCATCGAGGAGCGGATGGTACTAAAGGCCCCAAGTCACCAGCCATACGGGTGAGCACCACACGGTACACTCAGGGACGTGGGCTACTACACGACTACAGCAGGGTAGCCAGGAAGAGTGCAGTCAGACGTGAAGGCCTACAACTCCACCTGGCCAGGGGGACTCTTGTTCGCTCACAGACTGACCAGGCCTCTAATGTTAGCCAGTACTCCCGGCAGGGCCTTCTTCATTACCAACAGTAAAGACCCTGAACTGCCCTGCACGGACTCTGAGTCATTTCTGCTGCGCCCATGCACCACAACCCTCACCATCTGTACTCACTGCCCTGAGGCTATACTCCTCCCGTGGGGAGTTATACTACCCTCTGCTGCGCACACAACATCAGCCTCAGCGGTCTGCCCCGCAGCGGCGGTTCTCAGTGACCGCAATCCACGGGTGGCGTAGTCGGACATTTCAACATTAAAAACCAAGTAAACAGATAAGCCACTGGTTTGACCACCCTGAGCCACGGGACCGGGTCGCCGCCACGGAGACTACAACCCCTAGCATTACACAGAGACCCGTCTCCGGGTATTCCCCCACACGCATGGCCCAGGCGGCGCATCAAATGCATTCACTGGGAAATGTCATTTTAACATTTTACAACCTTATCTGGCCATGTGGTGTGTGACACATCATCAGACACATGCATACAGTGCTGAAAAGACATGGTAACAGCATGGGGAAGACCTCTTGAAGCATTTCTGACTCCCAGGTCACTGCCTAAAAGTGTGCCCATCATAAGTGATCCTTGGTGCATGCGAAGATGCCTCCCGCTAAGCATCTGTCGTTGCAGACTTGCAACAATCACCGTCCACGTCCTTGTCCCAGTGCAGCGTTCAGTTGTCCCTACCCCATTCCTTGGAATGCAAGCGCAAGTATGCAGCCAGCCACCCACCCACCCACAGGCTGCAATACTATACTGCCAAATTTTTGACAGCTGCTTGCACTTGAAATGTGGCCTTTTAGGCTCATGGAGACGGAAGCTGTCCACAATCTTATGGCGGCCGCGACTGGGTATCCATACTCGGTCCCCAGCCGCCACTATTTTTCCCAGTATCGTCTCCACCTCCCCAGTGCACTTACTGGGAAGGACGGCCTAACCACAAACGCGTGGACAGGTGAATGTGGCCAGGGACGGTATGGAGCCAATCCACAGATTTTTTGGCTGAGTTGTATTTCACCACAGCCATATTTTTTAGCTTGGTGAAAGGACTTGGGAAACCATATCTACCCAGCTGTCATTTCTTCCAGGAAGTCCTCTAAATCAGCTTTCACTTGAAATGTGGCCTTTTAAGCTCGTGGTAGCGGGAGCTTTTCATAATCTCATGCCGGCGGCGTCCGGGTGTCCATAGTCGGTTCCCAGCCGCCACTATTTCTCCCGGTATCGTCTCTGCCTTCCACAAGCACTGGGAAGGACCGCCTAACCACAAACATGTGGACAGTTGAATGTGGCCAAGGACGGTACAGAGCCAGTCCACAGCTTTTTTTTGCGGAGTTGTATTTAGCTCAGTGAAAGGACTGGCATAGAGGGAAACCGTATCTACTCTGGGTGTAATTTCTCTCAGGTAGTCCTCTAATGCAGCTTGTTGCAGAAGCAATGGCAGCCTGTCCAACATCAACTTGCACTTGTCGGTGGTGCTTTGACACACACACACATCTTTCTTTGCGTATTTAATTTCATGACTACAGAGTTGGGCAATGGACTAATCTGCAATGCGGCTCGAGAAATACCATGCATAAGCACGTCCGATCGGCATTAAAAAAGCAGCCATAGAGTGTCCGGGAACCTTCCCCCACACTTTTCTTAGCCAGGACTGCTTCTCGGCAGGGTTGGATGGTCCCACCAGAGAATTCTCTGGTGTGCCTTGGCTTCTACCTCAGGAGAGTTCATGATAGCGCTAACTTTGCAGCTGCTATGGGGCTCTTGAGCGGGGGAGAAAGGTGAGCCCTCAAAATTAAGTCCTCTCGTGGGCACAATGTTTTTCAATCTGAAACAGCTTCTGAGTGGAAGTTGTATTTCACCACAGCCATATTCTTTAGCTCGGTGAAAGGACTAGCATAGAGGGAAACCATATCTACTCCGGCTGTCATTTCACTGTCACCAGGTTCCGCCCATTGTCACACACGACCATGCCTGGCTGTATGTTCAGCGTTGATAGCCATAGATCAGGCTGCTGTGTTACAGCTTTCAACAACTCTGCAGCGTTGGGCGGCTTGTCACCTAAGCATTAAGCATGTTATCTCCAGCACAGCCTGTTGCCGCTTGGCCAAGGCAGTGCTGCAGTGCTGTCAGCTTGTGACTTATGAGGTCATTTCGGAGATGGAGGAGGAGGTGCAGGAGCTGAACAATGTAATTACATTGAGGTTCAATTGGTGACACTGTTTTTTATACTAAAGAAAGATCCTATTGTTTTGTTTTTTTTACGTTATTTTTTAAGACAAATGCATTCACCGGGAAATGTCTTTTTAACATTTTACAACCTTTTCTGGCAATGTGGTCTGTGACACATCATCAGACACATCCTGCTTTATTTATGATGGAGGGACTCTGAAAGTCATAAAGCCTATTTTTATAGGGCCATCAGACGGCCCTTACTATTCTTAAAAGGCCAGAAGTCGGCCCTCGCTATTGGTAGAGAGCCATCAGCCGGCTATGTTTTGTTGTTCCCATTATTAACAAGTGGGTCTCCTATACTGTTATTGCGTATCCAGTGACTGCAAGGGCTACCAAAAATTTGGACGCACCCCAATACCCCTTTGAAGAGCGATAGAGGAGGGTCTCAGTAAAAAAAAGTGTTCCCATTATAAAGGAGCGGGTCTCCTATAGTGGTAATGCCCATGCTGTGACTGCAAGGGCTGCAAAAATTTGGGAAAACCCCACTAAGAATTTAAAGACACATAGAGCAGGACCACACTAATGACAAATTCCCATTAGAAAGGAGAGAGTCTGCTATACAGTTATAGGGTATGCAGTGAGTCCAACAGCTGATCAATTTTAGGAAAAACCCCACTAAGAATTTAAAGACACATAGAGCAGGGCCACAGTAACAAGTACAACATGTTCCCATTAGAAAGGAGAGGGTCTGCTATACAGTTATAGGGTATGCAGTGAGACCAACGGCTGACCAATTTTAGGAAAAACCCCACTAAGAATTTAAAGACACAGAGCAGGGCCACAGTAAAAAGTACGACATGTTCCCATTAGAAAGCAGAGGGTCTGCTATACAGTTATGGGGTATGCAGTGAGTCCAACGGCTGACCAATTTTAGGAAAAACCCCACTAAGAATTTAAAGACACATAGAGCAGGGCCACAGTAACAAGTACGACATGTTCCCATTAGAAAGGAGAGGGTCTGCTATACAGTTATAGGGTATACAGTGAGTCCAACGGCTGACCAATTTTAGGAAAAACCCCACTAAGAATTTAAAGACACATAGAGCAGGGTCACAGTAACAAGTACGACATGTTCCCACATAAAGACACATAGAGCAGGGCCACAGTAACGACAAATTCCCATTAGAAGGAGAGAGTCTGCTATACAGTTATAGGGTATGCAGTGAGTCCAACGGCTGACCAATTTTAGGAAAAACCCCACTAAGAATTAAAAGACACATAGATCAGGGCTACAGCAACGACAAATTCCCATTAGAAAGGAGAGAGTCTGCTATACAGTTATAGGGTATGCAGTGAGTCCAACGGCTGACCAATTTTAGGAAAAACCCCACTAAAAATTTAAAGACACATAGAGAAGGGCCACAGAAACGACAAATTCTCATTAGAGAGGAGAGGGTCTCCAATAGTGTTGGCCTATGCAGTGAATGCAAGGGCTGCCAAAAATTGGAGGGCACTCCAATGCCCCTTGGAAGAGACTTAGAGGGCTTTATAAAAAAATGTTCTGATTAGAAAGGAGCGGGTCTCCTATACTTGGAATGCCCATGCACTAAGTGTATGGGTTGACAAACATTTACCCCTGGGGGGTATACATGAACATACTGTATGATTATTTATTTTTTTGCGGCCATCATAAACACCCTTTAAAAAAAATTATGTGGGTGTTGCATCACGGACCACGGTCACCCTGGTGATATGGTGGTGGAGGAAGAGGGGAAGGAGGAGGACAAGAGCAAATAGCCAAAATCAAGAAGCGTATACCCATGTGTGGGTGTGAAGAGGTGCATGGGAATACAAAATTCCAAAAAAAGACACTGGATTTGAGTTTATGTTACGCTGCTATCATTCAGTCGTGTTGAGAAGTCTGGCCTAATCCAGCCCTTGTTCATTTTTATAAGAGTCAGCCTGTCGGCATTTTCCGTTGGCAGGTGGATGAGCTTATCAATTATAATTCCACCAGCGGCACTAAAAACACGCTCTGATAAAACGCTGGCGGCAGGGCAGGCCAGGACCTCCAAGGCATAGAGAGCCAGTTTATTCCACGTATCCACCTTGGATACCCAATAATTAAAAGGCACAGAGGAATCAAGGAGGACATTGGTATGGTCAGCAAGGTACTCCCTCAGCATCTTCCCAAACTTTGAACTCCTTGTGAGAGTACCCCGCACTTCAGGGCCTGTGCGATGGGAGGGTCTGAGAAAACTGTCCCAGAACTTTGACAGTGTTCCCCTGCCTCTGTTGGATTGCATATGTGTCTCTCTCACCTGTACTCCTTGGTTGTCCAACGAACTGTGACCTCTGCCGCCAGCGTTTTCATATGGGAATTTTTTAATAGTTCCGCAACAAGGGCCTTCGGGTACTGCCCCATTTTTGTAGACCTGTCCGCCTCAGGAATAAGAGATATAAAGTTCTCCTTGTAGCGTGTGTCTAGAAGTGTCACCAACCAGTAATGACTGTCACCCAAAATTTTGAGAACGCTAAGGTCATGGGAAAGGCAGCGTAATATAAAATCAGCCATGCTTGCCAGACTGCTAACAGGAAAGACTTCCGTGTCCTCACCAAGAGGATGACTGACCATGCTCTCCTCCTCCTCTCTGTCCTCTGGCCTCTGGCCTCTGGCCATCCACTCTGAACAGACGGTATGACAGTTGTGTAGGTAGTACCGTCTATAGTGCATGAAACTAGCTCCTGTTCTTCCTCCTCCTCTTCCTCATTGTCACCCAATCCACATTGGGATGAGATGAGGCTGGGCTGTGTGTAATCACCCTGTATGGCTCCTTGGTCCATCTCATTGTGCTCTGCCTGCAATGCATCCTCTTTGATTGTGAGCAGAGAGCGTTTCAGAAGACAGAGAAGCGGGATGGTGACTCTAATTATGGCGTCATCGACGCTCACCATCTTGGTGGAGTCCTCAAAGCTTTGGAGGATGGTACATATGTCTGACATCCATGTCCACTCCTGAGGTCTTATGTGTGGAGACTGAACTGAATACTTACGGCCTTGTTGATGCTGGTACTCAACAACTGCCCTCTTCTGCTCACAAATCCTTCCCAACATCTGCAGTGTAGAGTTCCAATGCGTGGGGACATCACGTACCAGTCTGTGAGCCGGAAGCTGCAAACGCTGCTGAAACACGGCAAGGGCGATTGCCTGCCTTCATTCTGCGGCCACCAAACTGCTTCTTCACGCCTGTTGGGGTGCTCTGCCTCCCTGCCCCTGTGTGCTGCTGTCCTCGCTCTGCATGTCCTCCTGCCAGATTAGGTCAGTTACTATATCATCCACCACCTCGTCTTCCACTTCCGCACCCTGGTCCTCCTCCTGACTTTCTGGCAATTGTGTCTCATCATCGTCCACCTCTTGGGACACTTTACCACCGTCGCCTTCGTGTGACCGTGGCTGCTCAAATATTTGGGCATCGCTACATGCGATCTTCTCTTGCCCCGCTTCAAGTGGACCGGGCGAGAGGCCCGAATCTATAAATGGGAAAGTGAACAGCTCTTCGTCGTGTCCAAGTGTGGGATCAGTAGTTTCTGGGCACTCGGCATGGTGGGAGGAAGGACGTTCAGGGTGAGGAATATGCTATCCAGACTCACAGCTACTGAGCCTTAACCGTGTGGAAGACAAGGTGGTGGTGGTGGTGGCTAAGTGACTGGAAGCATTATCTGCTATCCAACCAATAACCTTTTGACACTGCTCTGTGCTCAATAGTGGTGTGCTGCGGTCCCCTAGGAATTGGGACAGGAAGGTCGAGCGAGAAGATGTGGGTGTTTGTTGTGGCACAATTTCAGCTTGCCCACGGCCTCGGCCTCTGCATGCACCATCATCACCATCACGTCCAGTTCCCCATCCCTTGCCATGTGCCTTGCCCATTTTAAATGGAGGACAATATCTTCCACGCTCACAACAAATGATTGAATTTGGAGCGAACTTATATGTGATCCGTGTGACGGACAAAATACAGTTTTAAATACCTGACCTGTAGGTAACTATTTTTAACAGCAAACTGGTGTCAATTGCTTCACTGACACACTGCAACAAATTTCTAATGAAGATCCAAAATGGCAGTATTTTCAGAAAATATATATGTGATCCGTGTGATGGAGAAAACACAGTTTTAAATACCTGGCCTGTAGGTAACTATTTTGAACAGCAATCTGGTGTCAATTGCTTCACTGACACACTGCAACAAATTTTTAATGGAGGCCAAAAATGGCAGTATTTTCTGAAAACGTATATGTGATCCATGTGACAGAGAAAACACAGTTTTAAATACCTGGCCTGTAGGTAACTATTTTGAACTGCAATCTGGTGTCAATTGCTTCACTGAAACACGGCAACAAATTTTTAATGAATATCCGAAATGGCAGTATTTTCTGAAAACGTATATGTGATCCGTGTGACGGAGAAAACACAGTTTTAAATACCTGGCCTGTAGGTAACTATTTTGAACTGCAATCTGGTGTCAATTGCTTCACTGAAACACGGCAACAAATTTTTAATAAATATCCGAAATGGCAGTATTTTCTGAAAACATATATGTGATCCGTGTGACGGAGAAAACACAGTTTTAAATACCTTGCCTGTAGGTAACTGTTTTGAACAGCAAACAGGTGTCAAAAACTTTGCTGACACACTGAAAATTTTTTTTAATGGAGGCCAGAAATGGCAGTATTTTCTGAAAACGTATATGTGATCTGTGTGACAGAGAAAATGCAGTTTTAAAAAGCTGGATTTTAAGCGCTGTACTATGGAAAGGACCTGGCTGTATTCTGCAGTGCCAACAAGCAAATGGTGCAGAAAAACGGTGTTGTCTGGATTGTTTTTTAAGCAAATAATGAGGATTAAGATCCAAAAAAAATTATTCCTGGCCCCTGAGACCTGGGCCTTTGTCTAGAAATATCTAACAGCAGCAGAAGGCAGAACCGGAATGTAGCCTCTTGTGCTATGTGCACTGCAGTCTGTATATACCCTGCCTGCCTATATACATTGCCTGCCTGATATCTCTGCAGATGGATTAGTCCTCAGAAGGACTGTTTGTTGAGATGGATATGTGTCTCTAACATAGTCTGTACACATACACTAACTAGAAACAAGCAAATCTCTCCCTAGCTCAGCAGCAGCTCTCCCTACACTGTCTGATTCCGGAGAGACTGTGACAAGCATGGCGGCGCCAGGTCTGATATAGACCTGATGACACTGTGCGGCTAGCCAATCGCTGTAATGCCACAACCAACATGGCTACGGCATTACAGTGAGAGGCAGGCAATCCCTGCATGTTCATTTGCTCTCTAAAGAGTGCCAAACATGCAGGGAGGAGACCCGAGTTCCCGCCAAGCAACCCCGGAAATACTCAGTGAGCGCCGATCATGTCGAGCAGTGAGATGCTCGGGCGAGCACTGAGCAGTAGCGAACATGCTCACTCATCACTAGTCATCATGTCTATATCAGACCTGGAGCTGCCGTGCTCGTCACAGTCACTCCGGAATCAGACAGTGTAGGGAGAGGTGCTGCTGAGCTAGGGAGAGATTTGCTTGTTTATTAGGTAGTGTAGGTAGAACAGAAGTATATTACACATATCCATCTCAACAAACAGTCCTTCTGAGGACTAATCCATCTGAAGAGATATCAGGCCGACAGTGTATATAAGCAGGCAAGCAGTGTATATAGCAGACTGCAGTGCATATAGCACAAGAGGCTCCATTCCAGTTCTGTCTTCTGCTGCTGTTAGACATTTCTAGACATAGGACCAGGTCTCAGGGGCCAGGAATGATTTTTTTTGGATCTTAATCCTCATTATTTGCTTAAAAAGGAATCCAGAGAATACAGTTTTTCTGCGCCATTTGCTTGTTGGCACTGCAGAATGCAGCCAGGTCCTTTCCATATTATAGAGCTAAAAATTCAACTATTTAAAACTGTGGTTTGTACATCACACGGATCACATATAATTGCCCTGAAAATATTGCCATTTCTGGCATCATTTGAAATTTTGTTGCAGTGTGTCAGTGAAGCTATTGACACCAGTTTGCTTTTAAAAATAGTTACCTACATGCCAGCTATTTAAAACTGTGGTTTGTCCGTCACACAGATCATATATAATTGAACTGAAAATATTGCCATTTCTGGCCTCCATTTAAATTTTGTTGCAGTGTGTCAGTGAACTGATTGACACGATGTCGGCACTGTTAAAAATAGTTACCTACAGTCCACCAATTTAAAACTGTGGTTTGTCCGTCACACGGATCACAAATAATTGCGCTGAAAATATTGCCATTTCTGGCCTCCACTGAAATTTTGTTTCAGTGTGTCAATGAAGCTATTGACACCAGTTTGCTGTTAAAAATAGTTATCTACATGCCATCTATTTAAAACTGTGGTTTGTCCGTCACACGGATCATATATAATTGAACTGAAAATACTGCCATTTCTGGCCTCCATTTAAATTTTGTTGCAGTGTGTCAGTGAACTGATTGACACAAGGTCGGCGCTGTTAAAAATAGTTACCTACAGGCCAGCTATTTAAAACAGTGGTTTGTCCATCACACGGATCACATATAAGTTTGTTCCAAATTCAGTCATTTGTTGTGAGCGTGTAAGATATTTTCCTCCATCTAAAATGGACAAGGCACGTGGAAAGGGACGGGGAACTGGACGTGATGGTGATGGTGCATGCAGAGGCCGAGGACAAGGCCGTGGGCAAGCTGAAATTGTGCCACAACAAACACCCACATCTTCTTGCTCGACCTTCCTGTCCCAATTAATAGGGGACCGCAGAACACCACTATTGAACACAGCAGTGTCAAAAGGTTATTGGTTGAATAGCAGATAACGCTTCCAGTCACTTAGCCACCACCACCGCCCTGTCTTCCACATGGTCAAGTCTCAGTAGCTGTGAGTCTGAACCTCCTTCCTCCCACCATGCCGAGTGCCCAGAGACAACTGATCCCACACTTGGAAGAGCTGTTCCTTTTCTATTTATAGATTCGGGCCTCTCACCCAATCCACTTGAAGCGGGGCAAGAGGAGATTGCATGTAGCGATGCCCAAATATTTGAGCAGCCACAGTCACATGAAGGCGACGGTAGGAAAGTGTCACAAGAGGTGGACTATGATGAGATACAATTGCCAGAAAGTCAGGAGGAGGACCAGGGTGCGGATGTGGAAGACGAGGTGGTGGATGATATAGTAACTGACCCAACCTGGCAGGAGGACATGCAGAGCAAGGACAGCAGCACACAGGGGGAGGGAGGCAGAGCACCCCAACAGTCAGGAAGAAGAAGTGTGGTGGCCGCAGACTGATGGCAGGCAACCATTCCCCGTAACACCAACACAGAATACAGTTTTTCTGCGCCATTTGCTTGTTGGCACTGCAGAATGCAGCCAGGTCCTTTCCATATTATAGAGCTAAAAATTCAGCTATTTAAAACTGTGGTTTGTACATCACACGGATCACATATAATTGCCCTGAAAATATTGCCATTTCTGGCATCATTTGAAATTTTGTTGCAGTGTGTCAGTGAAGCTATTGACACCAGTTTGCTTTTAAAAATAGTTACCTACATGCCAGCTATTTAAAACTGTGGTTTGTCCGTCACACAGATCATATATAATTGAACTGAAAATATTGCCATTTCTGGCCTCCATTTAAATTTTGTTGCAGTGTGTCAGTGAACTGATTGACACGATGTCGGCACTGTTAAAAATAGTTACCTACAGTCCACCAATTTAAAACTGTGGTTTGTCCGTCACACGGATCACAAATAATTGCGCTGAAAATATTGCCATTTCTGGCCTCCACTGAAATTTTGTTTCAGTGTGTCAATGAAGCTATTGACACCAGTTTGCTGTTAAAAATAGTTACCTACATGCCATCTATTTAAAACTGTGGTTTGTCCGTCACACGGATCATATATAATTGAACTGAAAATACTGCCATTTCTGGCCTCCATTTAAATTTTGCTGCAGTGTGTCAGTGAACTGATTGACACAAGGTCGGCGCTGTTAAAAATAGTTACCTACAGGCCAGCTATTTAAAACAGTGGTTTGTCCGTCACACGGATCACATATAAGTTTGTTCCAAATTCAGTCATTTGTTGTGAGCGTGTAAGATATTTTCCTCCATCTAAAATGGACAAGGCACGTGGAAAGGGACGGGGAACTGGACGTGATGGTGATGGTGCATGCAGAGGCCGAGGACAAGGCCGTGGGCAAGCTGAAATTGTGCCACAACAAACACCCACATCTTCTTGCTCGACCTTCCTGTCCCAATTAATAGGGGACCGCAGAACACCACTATTGAACACAGCAGTGTCAAAAGGTTATTGGTTGAATAGCAGATAACGCTTCCAGTCACTTAGCCACCACCACCGCCCTGTCTTCCACACGGTCAAGTCTCAGTAGCTGTGAGTCTGAACCTCCTTCCTCCCACCATGCCGAGTGCCCAGAGACAACTGATCCCACACTTGGAAGAGCTGTTCCTTTTCTATTTATAGATTCGGGCCTCTCACCCAATCCACTTGAAGCGGGGCAAGAGGAGATTGCATGTAGCGATGCCCAAATATTTGAGCAGCCACAGTCACATGAAGGCGACGGTAGGAAAGTGTCACAAGAGGTAGACTATGATGAGATACAATTGCCAGAAAGTCAGGAGGAGGACCAGGGTGCGGATGTGGAAGACGAGGTGGTGGATGATATAGTAACTGACCCAACCTGGCAGGAGGACATGCAGAGCAAGGACAGCAGCACACAGGGGGAGGGAGGCAGAGCACCCCAACAGTCAGGAAGAAGAAGTGTGGTGGCCGCAGACTGATGGCAGGCAACCATTCCCCGTAACACCAACACGAAGGAAGTTGCCAGTACAACTGTTAGGTCTTCCTGAGTCTCGTTATTTTTTAAAGACTCTGCCAATAACCCCAAAAAAGGGCATTTGCACCACCTGCCAGGCCAGCATCAGCAGGGGTGGCAAAACTACCAGCCTGACCCCCACCAGCATGATCAGGCACATGGCAGCAAAGCACCTGACTTTGTGGGCTGAACCCCAGGATCCAGGAACAGTGTCTGCGGGTGGCACCACTGCTTCTTCCACTGCTGTGCCTGCAAGCCAATCCCCTGTCCATGGTGCATGTGAAGATGCCCCTGCCCTGCACCTGTCGTTGCACACTCTCAAGTAGCAAGATCAGGAAGCACGTCCACGTCCTTGTCTCAGCGCAGTGTTCAGTTGTCCATACCCCAGTCCATGGATTGCAAATGCAAATACGCAGCCAACGCCCCACAGGCCACACTACTAAATTCCCACATTTCGCGACTGCTTGCACTCGAAATGTTGCCTTGTAGGCTCGTGGAGACGGAAGCATTCCGCAACCTGATGGCGACGGCCGTCCCCCGGTACTCGGTCCCCAGCCGCCACTATTTTTCCCGGTGTGCCGTCCCCGCATTACACAAGCACGTGTCCCAAATCATTAGCCATGCCCTCAAAAACGCAGTTACTGGGAAAGTCCACCTAACTACGGACACGTGGACAAGTGCTTGTGGGCAGGGACAGTACATCTCGCTGACGGCACACTGTGTTAACATAGTGGAAGCTGGGACCCAGTCGGATCTAGGTACGGAACACGTCCTCCCGACGCCAAGGATTGCGGGCCTTAGGTCAATCAGGGTTGCCCCCACAGTCTACAGCTCCTGCACCTCATCCTCCTCAGCCTCCTCCTCCTCTTCAGCCTCCATCTCCACATCAGTCACAAGCTGGAAGCACTGCAGCACTGCCTCGGCCAAGAGGCAACAGGCAGTGCTGAAGCTAATATGCTTAGGTGACAAACCGCACAATGCTGAAGCGTTGTGGACAGCTCTGAAAGAGCAGGAAGATCTGTGGCTCACACCACTGAACCTACAGCCAGGCATGGTCGTGTGTGACAATGGCCGGAACCTGGTGGCAGCTCTGAGGCGAGGCGAGCTCACACACGTACCATGCCTGGCCCATGTGTTTAACCTCGTGGTTCAGCGGTTTCTCAAATCCTACCCGGAGCTGCCGGATCTGCTTGTTAAAGTACGCCGCCTGTGTGCCCATTTTAGAAAGTCACCTACAGCTTCCGCTGCCCTTGCCGTGTTTCAGCAGTGTTTCCAGTTTCCGGCTCACAGACTGGTGTGTGATGTCCCCACGCGTTGGAACTCTACACTGCAGATGTTGGGAAGGACTTGTGAGCAGAAGAGGGCAGTTGTTGAGTACCAGCATCAACAAGGCCATCGGTATTCAGTTCAGACTCCACACATAAGATCTCAGGAGTGGACATGGATGTCAGACATATGCACCATCCTCCAAAACTTTGAGGACTCACCTAGATGGTGAGCGGCGATGACGCCATAATTAGCACCACCATCCCACTTCTCTGTCTTCTGAAATGATCTTTGCTCACAATCAAAGAGGATGCATTGCAGCCGGAGAACTATGAAATGGAGCAAGGAACTATACAGGGTGATTACACACAACCCAGCCTCATCTCATCCCAACGTGGATTGGATGACAATGAGGAAGAGGAGGAGGAAGAGGAAGAACAGGAGCTAGTTTCATGCGTTATGGACGGTACTACATGCACAACTGTCATACGGTCTGTTCAGCGTGGATGGCCTGAGGACAGAGAGGAGGAGGAGGAGAAGGAGAGCATGGTCAGTCGTCCTCTTGGTGAGGACACGGAAGTCTTGCCTGCTAGCAGTCTGGCACGCATGGCTGAGTTTATGTTACGCTGCCTTTCCCATGACCCTCGCGTTCTCAAAATTTTGGGTGACAGTCATTGCTGGTTGGTGACACTTCTAGACCCACGCTACAAGGAGAACTTTATATCCCTTATTCCTGAGGCGGACAGGTCTACAAAAATGGGGCAGTACCAGAAGGCCTTTGCTGCGGAACGATTAAAAAAATTCCCATCTGAAAACGCTGGCAGCAGAGGTTACAGTTCGTTGGACAACCAAGGAGTACAGGCGAGAGAGACAACTCCAATCCAGCAGAAGCAGGGGAACACTGTCAAAGTTCTGGGAGAATTTTCTCAGCCCCTCCATTCGCACAGGTCCTGAGGTGTGGGGTACTCTCACAAAGAGTGCAAAGTTTGGGAAGATGCTGAGGGAGTACCTTTCCGACCGTACCAACGTCCTCTGTGATTCCTCTGTACCTCATCATTATTGGGTATCCAAGCAGGAATGAACTGGCTCTCTACACCTTGGCGGTCCTGCCCTGCCCTGCCGCTAGCGTTTTATCAGAGCGGGTTTTTAGTGCCGCTGGTGGAATTATAACTGATAAGCACATCCGCCTGTCAACAGAAAATGCTGACAGGCTGACTCTTATAAAAATGAACAAGTGCTGGATTGGGCCAGACTTTTCAACACCACCGAATGATAGCAGCGTAACAAACTCAAATCCAGTGTCTTTTTTGGGAGCTGTATTCCAATGCACCTTTTCACACTCACACATGGGTATACGCTTCCTGATTTTGGCTATTTGCTCTTGTCCTCCTCCTTCTGCTCATCCTCATCCTCCACCACCATATCACCACGGTGACCGTGGTCCGTGATACAACACCCACATAAATTTTTTAAAGGGTGTTTATGATGCCCGTAAAAAAAAACATTTTATACAGTATATTCATGTATACCCCCCAGGGGTAAATGTTTGTTAGCCCATACACTTAGTGCATGGGCATTACAAGTATAGGAGACCTTTCTAATGGGAACATTTTTTTATGTTGCCCTCCCAATTTTTGGCAGCCCTTGCATTCACTGCATAGGCCAACACTATGGGAGACTCACTTCCTAATAATGTGAACATTTTTTCATGAGGCCCTCTACGTCTCCTCCAAGGGGGCATTGGAGTGTCTCCAAATTTTTGGCAACCCTTCCATTCACTGCATAGGCAAACACAATGGGAAACCCACTTTGTAATAATGGGAACATTGTTTTCAGGAGGCCCTCTGACCTCCAAGTCTCATCAAAGGGGCATTGGTGTGCCTCCAAATTTTTGGCAACCCTTCCATTCACTGCATAGGCAAACACAATGGAAGACTCACTTCCTAATAATGTGAACATTGTTTTTCAGGAGGCCCTCCTCTACGTCTCTTCTAAGGGGCATTGAAGTAGGTCCAAATTTTTGGCAGCCCTTGCATTCACAGCATAGGAAAACACAATGGGAGACTCACTTCCTAATAATGGGAACTTTGTTTTTCAGGAGGCCCTCCTCTAAGTCTCTTCAAAGGGGTATTGGGGTGCGTCCAAATTTTCAAAGGGGTATTGGGATGCGTCCAAATTTTGGGCAGCCCTGCCACTCACTGCATATGTAGCGCCCCAAGGGTTCGGTTGCTACAGGGGTATTGCACCTCAACCAGAGGTGTGATATTCCACTCCCGGGTAAGGATGGAGTGTGGACCAGGGCTCAGTTAGCTGCATACACCACACACACCCCATATCCGGGGGACAGCTCGACGGTGCTCCCATTTATATATATGCAGGCACGACTGACCATGTCCCTGGCTGGAGTGGGGAGGGGGGAGGAAAACCCTGTGATGTAGGAGCAGAAGGGGATGGTTTCTGGAGCATAGGAAGGAGCTCATTGGTTGCAGGTCACCTGAGCTCAGACACAGAGAAGCAGATAAAAAGGTGGGGGCCATCTTAGGAGGGAGTTCTGTGAGAGGAGAAGGCAGGGAGCAGAGCAGCTGCATGGGCTCTGCTCCCTGGGCAGGCCTAGCACAAAGGCCGGAGCCTGAAGGGAGAAGAGGAGAAGGAGAAGGAAGGAAGAAAGGTGGAGAGAGAAAGAGGAGTAGAAAGGCTCCAGAAACAAGAAGGCAGAAGGGACCCTAAGAACCCACGAGATAACGGGTGAAGGGTCGGGCAGAATAAGGGTACCGGATTCCCAAGTTGGTGGAGGTAAATCATCCCTCAGCCAAAGACCGGAGGTCATGATCATCTATTGGTGCGACCCCCCTGCTACACGCACTAGGAAGGCACCACATAGGGTCAGGGAAACCGGCGACAGGTTTCACCAAGAGAAGGCCCGAGGCAGCTGGACAGAAGTGTGGTCACTGGTGGGGCACGAGAGGCCAGAGAAAGGACAGAAGGGGGTCCTCTACCATAATCCTGAATTGCCTGGGGGTTGACCGAGCTCCTCACCTGGTGGACGCAGCACGGCTTGGGCAGTCATTCCCTGCAGAAGTGACTCGGATAACAACTGTGAGTAAAAGGCATTGGACTGCAACACATTGACTCTGTGTTTCTTACCGTGCCAGCACTAACGGTACTGGGACGCCCGGCACCACAACCCCCACCATTGACACTCACTGCCCTGAGGCTACACTCCTCCCGTGGGGAGTTATACTATTCCCTGCTGCACCCACAACACCAGCCTCAGCAGTCTGCTCTGCAGCGGCGGTTCACTCTGACCGCAATCCACGGGTGGCGTAGTCGGACATTGCAAACCATATAAATAGACTGCCACAACGTTTGGTCTGACCACCCTGAGCCACGGACCGGGTTGCCACTACTACCCCCATTATTGCCCTGTTGCCCGGCTCCGAGTGCCCCACGGCCCAGGAGGCGAGTCACATACGAAATAACAGTATAAGAGACCCACTCTTTAGTAATGGGAACAACAAAGCATAGCCGGCTGATGGCTTTCTAAGAATAGTGAGGGCCGACTGCTGGCCCTTTAAGAATAGTAAAGGCCGCCTGATGGCCCTATAAAAATAGGCTTTGTGACTTTCAGAGTCCCTCCTTCATAAATGAAACAGGATGTGTCTGATTATGTCTCACACACCACATGGCCAGATAAGGTTGTAAAATGTTAAAATGACATTTCCCAGTGATTGCATTTGTCACGGTTGAAAGCAATGCAAAAGTGCAAAAACGCATCAAAAACGCTTCGTGTGAACATAGCCCAAGGTGTGGAGGAGTATTTTTGTTTTTGGTTACTTATTTTGCCTTATATACAAGTCATTACCCTGGAAAGGATGTTCCTTAACATAATTCCCAGGAAAATCCATTTTGGTTTCGTTTTTGTATGTTTTATTGTGAGTCCGTAAAAGTGGCGTAATAACTCTGACAACGTTGTTGACAGCAGTGACCTGGGAGTCAGAAATGCCTCCAGGGGTTTTCCCCATGCTGTTCCTATGTCAATTGAGCACTGTTCCCATCGATTTGGGCAATTTTTAGGCCCTCTGCAGACCGCCGGGGGGAGCCGCCTGAAAAATGCTCGAGTTTACCATAGACTTACATTGGGCAGGTTGTTCGAGTCGAGCACCTGATTATTCCAAAGTGCTCGACCCGAGCAACGAGAACTCAAGCATTTTAGTGCTTGCCCATCACTAGTCTCAATTCTAGGCAAGCCAGATGGTCCCTGTTTTTTAACTAGATTCAATTTTGTTGTCACTTTTCGTCCAGGGGTCAAAAATGTCAAGGCTGATGCTTTGTCCCGGAGCTTCCCTGGGGGTGGTAATCATAAAAACCCTGCCCCAATATTACAGAAAGGCGTAGTCATTTCGGCACTATATCCTTAACTGGAGGGGAGGTGTTGGAGGTACAGGGGGGCGCTCCTGCCTCCTGCCCTTCAGGAAGGTTATTTGTAACAACTAATATGCGCCACAAAGTAATTAAGGCACATCATAACTCTGTGCTTGCTGGGCATCCAGGTGGTAAGGCAACCGCGGATCTCCTCTCTTATCGTTTTTGGTGGCTGGGGTTGCATCAGGATGTGATTGAACATGTAGCTGCTTGTAGTATTTGCGCACGTTGTAAGGTTTCGCATACCCATCCGTCTGGTACTCTTCTTCTGCTACCTATCCCTAATAGGCTATGGACACGCTTATCCATGGATTTTATTACTGACCTACCGGTTTCTGCAGGCAAAATGGTGGTTTTGGTGGTTGTAGATAGGTTCAGTGAAATGGTTCACTTCGTCGCATTGCCTGCACTTCCAAATGCCAAGACACTTGCTCAGGTGTTCATTAATAAGATCGTGAAGCTTCACGGGGTTGCCTCCAATGTGGTGCCAGATAGGGGGATCCAGTTTGTTTCCAAGTTCTGGAAGGCATTGTATTTTCGACTGGGGGTGTAGCTGTCCTTTTTCTCTGCCTTTCACCCTCAGTCGAATGGTCAGACCGAGTGTATCAATCAGAATTTGGAGACCTACCTCAGGTGATTCGTCTTGGAAAATCAGAAGGATTGGGCATCCTACTTACCAGTGGCAGAAATTGCCATTAATAATCATCGTCAAGAATCCACTGGCAGGTCACCGTTCTTCAGTGCATACGGATATCACCCACAGTTTGGTACCTTTAGTGGGGGAGGAGCTTCAGGAGTTCCTGAGGAGGAACGGTTTGCTTTGTCACCGGGTGTTCTAAGTAATTTAAAGATCACGGGAGACAGGTATAAACGTATGGCTGACAGAAAACTCTTGCCAGGTCCGGACCTGAATGTGAATGACTTTGTGTGGTTGTCTACCAGGAATACAAGACTAAAAGTTCCTTCTTGGAAGCTGCGACCTAGGTTTATTGGTCCGTATAAAATAAACGCCGTCATTAACCCAGCTGCTTTTCGTCTTGAACTTCCTCAGGCCCTTAAGGTCCACAATGTGTTCCACAGGTCCTTACTCAAAAAGTATGTGGAACCTCTTGAGCCCTCACCTCTACCACCGCTTCCAGTAATGGTTGATGATAATCTGGAGTTCCAGATTTCGAGGATTGTAGATTCTCGTCTCCCACGTCGTTCTCTACAATACTTGCTGTACTGGAAAGGCTATGGTTCAGAGGAGAGGATTTGGTTTTCGGCATCATAGGTGAACGCTCCCAGGTTGGTTCTCTCGTTCCACACCACTTATCCTGAGAAACCCGGTCCCGAGTGTCCGGAGGCCACTCGTAGAGGGGGAATACTGTCACGGGTGTGTCAGAAGTGACAGTCGCCAAGCAGTTGGTTGCCGGAGATCTCCACGTTTGGCATTACAGACATCTTCTTAGAGGCTGTCTCTAGGACCCAGCGGCTACCTTCCTCTGGGTAATTAACACCCTGCCTGGGTATATAAATACCTGCTGTGTTCCAGAGGGAGGTGCCGGCGATATTCATTTCTCCTTGTGAAGGCTTTGGCAAGAGCAGTACTGCTTCCTCTCTGGAGCTTGAGGACATGTGCACATTTGTCTGGAGTCATCTAAAGCTAAGCAATTTCCCCCTGTTTGTCCTCCCTTGTTGTCTTTAGTGTTCAGTGGGGATCGACTAGTGCTCATCTCCTCCCTTCCCTAGCCTTAGCCATACGCCAGGGAAAGACAGGACGAGGCACGTGTGCAGCGATTGGTGAAGAGCCAATATAGGGTCGTTAGGGGAGACAGGGTGACGCTAGACCAGTCTAGGAGGTCTCCACTCCCCCCTTTCCCTAGAGTCTGGGTTCCCTTTCCCTCTTTCCTCGGTGTTACACTAAGTCTTTCCCACACCTTGCGTGACAATTTTTCACACAAAGTTTCCCAAAGTGTTTTTCCATGTAAGCAATGTAGATACTTTTGTAACGGAACTAGTGGTGGAACCACTGTGCCGTGAACAGAAGGAGAGCCAGGAGTGGCGTACAAAGGTGAACCATCTTGGACACACGGCAACTGACCCCCAGAGGGGCAGGAAGCTGGAAAAGCCAGGAATAGATGGACCTTGACAAGTGCAGGCAGGCATAGTAGAAATACTGGAAGACAAGGCAGGGTGTAGACAGGACCAGCTGTGATACAGACAGATACGGCAGGTTCAGGCAGGTATGGCTGGTATACAGACAGGCGCGGAAGACGATGGTAGGTACGGCTGGTACACAGACAGGCACGGCAGGTGCTGGAAGGTACGGCTGGTATACAGACAGGCAGGGCAGATGCTGGTAGGTACGGCTGGTACAGAGACAGGCACGGCAGGTCCTGGTAGGTTCGGCTGGTACACAGAAAGGCACGGCAGGTGCTGGTAGGTACGGCTGGTACACAGACAGGCATGGCAGGTGCTGGTAGGTATTGCTGGTACACAGACAGGCATAGCATGTGCTTGCAGGTATGGCTGGTATACAGACAAGCATGGCAGGTACAGCTGGTATACAGACAGGCATGGCAGATGCTGGCAGGTGCCGACAGGTATGGGCAGGTAAAGTCAGGTACCGAAAGATAAACTAGGACAGGGGACCTGAGAACTAGCAAGCATGCAAACAAGCAGAGTGAACAACAGGTGAAGGTGCCTTAAATAATAAGTGTCTCCCAGCCATTTGCTGAGGACTCTTTAGGACGGCGGGTGCTGTCTCTGGAAAAGACATGGAGCATGCGTGCTCACCCTAAGCACACTCGTGCGCAGACCCTGAGAAGCAGGAGCAGGAAAAGGATGTGCACACCGAGGGCCGGGGCGGTGAGTAAGTTGGCATCCCTGCCGGTTGAGAGGAGAATGGGAAGCATGCAGGGACGCCGGTGCTACAACTTTTATGCCCAAAAATGACAAAAGTATTCTAGGAGTTATACCTTTATTGGCTAACCAGGAAAATTACATTTACAAGCTTCCAGAGCAAAGATGCTCCTTCTTCCTGTCTATTACATCAATTTTTCTGGTTGACACAATACCACAATATATTTTTTTATTGCACATCCATGCAACCAATTTTTTTTTTTTAGAGAGATTATTTCAGGTGCTTTTGTCATAAAGGACATTCACATCTGAGTCACTGTATAAATGATGCACAATGATAGTGGTTATAATATTAAACACAAACATAATAAAACTAGTGAAAGAACAGTACAACACCTCCCCCTCGTGGATGAATGGGGAAATTCACCGAAAAATCATTTGGCATTGCAGACAGTTTCTTAGTTAAGAAGCTGTCTTTAGGACTGAGCTACCTCTCTTGCTAATTCTCTCTGGCCTGGGTGTATATCTACCTGGTGTGTCTGAGAGGGAGTCGCTGGTTATATCCATTTCTACTTGTGAGGCTTAGCAGGAGCAGTCTTTCGTCCTCTCTGGAGCTTCAGGCCGTGTGCTTATTTGCAGTTCATCTAAAGCTAAGCCATTTTCCCTGTTTTGTCCACACTTGTTGTCTATAGAGTTTAGCGGAGGTTGACTAGTGCTCTTCTCCTCCCATCCCTTGCCATAGCCATACACCAAAGACAGTAGGGCGAGGAACGCGTGCGGCGATTGCTGAGGAGGCAATATAGGGACGATAGTTGAGACAGGGTGACGCTAGACCAGACTAGGAGGTCTCCACTTCCCCCCTTTCCCTAGTGTCTGGGCTCCCTTTCCCTTTTCCCTCTGTGTTGCACTAAGTCTTCCCCCCTCCTGGCGTGACAGTCCGGTCCTACTGAGTGACACAGCACAGTGGTTCCAGTTAGTCCTGACCGGGTGTGTGTGAGTTAACTTGTTTCATTTTGTCGGTTGCTGGAAACTCTCTCTGAATTCAACAGTAAAAGTTAATTTGGCAAGTTTGGTGTTGGCTGCTTTCGTTATCCACGGCTTCGCTGTATTCTGGGAAGCCTACCCTCAGTATATGAATCCGCTGCCCACCTGGAGAATGCCAAATTGGGGGTGCAGGAACAGAGATGGATGGCTCAACAGTCCAAATTCAATTACCGTATTAAGTTCCGATCCAGAAAGGAAAATGGAAATGCAAATGTGTAGTCCCTGGACCGCCTGTCGGGCGTATCAATAATGACCTAGAGGATGCTGAGACTCGGCCTGTCTACCGGGGCATGGTACACCCAAATGGAGTGGCTGATGGGATGCCATGGTGCTCAGAAAAACTCCCACAGATTGGGAGTGGACCCAGAACGAAAGTGAAGATGTGTGACGTATGAATTGCTGGGTTCAGGCCAAAGCTTGGTCTTGGCCAGAGGAGCAGGAAAGTGTGTCTTCGGAAGAAAAAAAGCTTCTGCACCAATGGGATAAGTTGAGTGTGATACAAGGCATCTTGTGTTTTAAGATTTACCGAGAGTCATAGTTGCAGTACCGACGGCAGATATTAATCCCCATGACGTTAGGTCCAGCGGTAGCCTGAGAGGCCCATGAGAGAGGGTGTGAAAAAAACTTAGAAATGGCAGCAAAGAATGGTGTACTGCCCCAAGTTAAAAATTATGGTGAATGAGTCATGTCAAAAATGTTAGGCGTCTGAGTTGAGCAAGAGTGTTGAACAGCAGGCCCCGTTCAAACCATTCAGACATCCGCCCCGCTGGAAATGCTGATGATAGACTACAGTGGGTACGGAAAGTATTCAGACCCCTTTTAAATGTTTCACTCTTTGTTTCATTGCAGCCATTTGGTAAATTCTAAAACGTTCATTTGTTTTCTCATTAAAGTACACTCTGCACCCCATTTTGACTGAAAAAAAACAGAAATGTAGAAATTTTTGCAAATTTATTAAAAAAAAAAACCTGAAATATCACATGGTCATAAGTATTCAGACCCTTTGCTCAGACATTCATATTTAAGTCATATGCTGTCTGTAGCATCGGCGTCTCTGCCCCCTGCCAGGAAGAGACGCCGTCCCCATTACCGCCGCGGTCCTGCTCCAGCATCTTCCGGCCTCCTTGCAGCTGCTGCTGGAGCACGCAGCTTCCCTGGCTCTGTGCTTAGGGCGCGCGCGCTTCCTCCCTCTTAAAGAGGCCGCGCGCGCCGTCCTAAAAAGTCCCCGGCCAACGGACGGAGGACTTTCCCTATACAGGGCACCTCCTCCAATATGGAGGTGCCCGTGCAAGGTTGTTGCTCTGTGATTTTACTTTGCTTCAGCCCTCAGGTCCTCTGCAAGTCAGTCCTGTCTGCCAGTCTGACTACTTTCCAGCCCGACAGTCTGCCTACAGTCCAGTCCGCCAGTCTGTCTATGGGCTCTCCCGCCTGCTTACCTGGAAGAACCTGCCTGTTACCTGCCGTGCCCGCCAGCCTGCTTACCTGGAAGCACCTGCCTGTTACCTGCCATGCCCGCCAGCCTGCTTACCTGGAAGCACCTGCCTGTTACCTGCCGTGCCCGCCAGCCTGCTTACCTGGAAGCACCTGCCTGTTACCTGCCGTGCCCGCCTGCCTGCTTACCTGGAAGCACCTGCCTGTTATCTGTTGTGCCCACCAGCTTGCCTACCCAGAGCACCTGTCTGGCTATCAGCCGAATCAGCCTGCCTGACTACCGGACCACCAGTCAGCCTGCCTGCCGTGCTCTTCCGCTGTACCTGTCAGTTCCTGCCTTCTGACCCGTGGGAGTCGCCTGCTCTCATACAAGGTCGGTCCCAGAGTGGCACCTGGTCCCCCTGCTCGGTCCCTCCCTGGTTCAAGGAGTCGACTGAGCTGCCGTGCGACCTTGGTCAGGCCGGCTTAGTCACGCCCCTCTGGTCCCTCCTTGCACCACAACACAGAGGTTCCACCACCCAGATCCGTAACACTGTACATTTCCTTGTGATCCTCCTTGAGATGGTTCTACTCCTTCATTGGAGTCCAGCTGTGTTTTATTAAACTGATAGGACTTGATTTGGAAAGGCAAGCACCTGTCTATATAAGACAGTGCATGTCAGACTAAATGAGAATCATGAGCTCAAAGGAACTGCCGAAGGAGCTCAGAGACAGTCATATGAAAAAGTTTGGGCACCCCTATTAATCTTAAGCTTAATGTTTTATAAAAATTGGTGTTTTTGCAACAGCTATTTCAGTTTGATATATGTAATAACTGTTGGACACAGTAATGTTTCTGCCTTGAAATGAGGTTTATTGTACTAACGGAAAATGTGCAATCTGCATTCAAACAAAATTTGACAGGTGCATAAGTATGGGCACCCTTATCATTTTCTTGTTTTAAATACTCCTGCCTACTTTTTACTGACTTACTAAAGCGCTTTTTTTGGTTTTGTAACCTCATTGAGCTTTGAACTTCATAGCCAGGTGTATGCAATCATGAGAAAAGCTACTTAAAGTGGCCTCTTGCAAGTTGTTCTCCCGTTTGAATCTCCTCTGAAGAGTGGCATCATGGGCTCCTCAAAACAACTGTCAAATGATCTGTAAACAAAGATTATTAAACATAGTTGTTCAGGGGAAGGATACAAAAAGCTGTCTCAGCGATTTAACCTGTCAGTTTCCACTGTGAGGAACATAGTAAGTGTAGCGCCGGCGTCCCTGCCCTCTGTTAGGCAGGGACGCTGTTCCCCTCACCTCCCTGCTCCATGCCCGGCGTCCTCCTCCCGCTCTGCTGGCAGCGCGCGCTCCTTCCCGGCCACTGTGCTTAGGGCGCGCGCGCGCGCTCTCCCTCCCTCTTAAAGGGGCCGCGCGCGCCGTCCTAAGGAGTCCCCGGCCAATGGCCGGAGGACTTCACCATATATAAGGCACCTCCTCCAAAATGGAGGTGCCCGAGCAATGTTGTTGCACTGTTTACTACTCTGCTTCAGCCCTCAGGTCCCGTTGCCAGTTACCTGCCAGTTACCTGCCAGTTACCTGCCAGATTCCTGCCTGATTATCTGCTACCTGCCTGCTAGTCTGAGGTCCGACGGTCTGCCTTACTACTCCTGTCAGTCTGTCTAAGGACCAGTCTGCCCGCTCACCTGGGAGCGCACATCAGCCACCTGCCTGCTTGCCCGAGGTCCGACGGTCTGCCTTCCAACTCCTGTCAGTCTGTCTATGGACCAGCTTGCCCGCTCACCTGGGAGCACACACCTGCTACCTACCTGCTAGTCTACCTGGAGGCTCCGCCGTCACGTGCTGTGACCACCTGCCTGTCCAGTGACTCCTGCTCGCTCACCTGGGAGCGCTCATCTGCTGCCTGTCTGCTAGCCTACCTGGAGGCTCTGCCGTCACGTGCTGTGACCACCCGCCTGTCCAGAGACTTCTGCCCGCTCACCTGGGAGCGCTCATCTGCCGCCTGTCTGTTGGTCTTCCTGGAGGCTCCGCCGTCACATGCTGTGACCACCCGTTCATCCAGAGACACTCGCCTGCTCACCTGGGAGCTCACGTCTATCATCAAGCCGCCACAGGTCGTACCAACCCTTTACCTAGAGACTGCCCCGGTCACTTGCCGTGACCATCTGCCCGTTCATCCAGAGACTGCCCCGGTCACTTGCCGTGACCATCTGCCCGTTCATCCAGAGACTGCCCCGGTCACTTGCCGTGACCATCTGCCCGTTCACTCAGAGACTGCCCCGGTCACTTGCCGTGACCATCAGCCCGTTCATCCAGAGACTGCCCCGGTCACTTGCCGTGACCTCCAGCCCGTTCACTCAGAGACTGTCCCGGTCACCTGCTGTGACCTCCTGCCCGTCTTCCCTGGTCGCCACCCGCTCCCTTACAAGGACTGCCCCCTTGTATAGTAGCTCTGAGGTTCCGCCTCCCAGACCCGTTACAGTAAGGAAATGGAAGAACACAGGGACAGTTCTTGTTAAGGCCAGAAGTGGCAGGCCAAGAAAAACATCAGAAAGGCAGAGAAGAAGAATGGTGAGATCAGTCAAGGACAATCCTCAGACCACCTCCAGAGAGCTGCAGCATCAACTTGCTGCAGATGGTGTCACTGTGCATCGGTCAACTATACAACGCACTTTGCACAAGGAGAAGCTGTATGGGAGAGTGATGCGAAAGAAGCCGTTTCTGCAAGCACGCCACAAACAGAGTCGGCTGAGGTATGCAAAAGCACATTTGGAGAAGCCAATTTCATTTTGGAAGAAGGTCCTGTGGACTGATGAAACCAAGATTGAGTTGTTTGGTCATACAAAAAGGCGTTATGCATGGCGGCAAAAAAACACAGCATTCCAAGAAAAACACTTGCTACCCACAGTAAAATTTGGTGGAGGTTCCATCATGCTTTCGGGCTGTATGGCCAATGCCGGCACTGGGAATCTTGTTAAAGTTGAGGGACGAATGGATTCCACTCAGTATCAGCAGATTCTTGGCAATAATGTTCAAGAATCAGTGATAAAGTTGAATTTACGCAGGGGATGGATCTTTCAGCAAGACAATGATCCAAAACACCGCTCCAAATCTACTCAGGCATTCATGCAGAGGAACAATTACAATGTTCTGGAATGGCCATCCCAGTCCCCAGACCTGAATATCATTGAACATCTGTGGGATCATTTGAAGAGGGCTGTCCATGCTCGGCGACCATCAAACTTAACTGAACTGGAATTGTTTTGTAAAGAGGAATGGTCAAAAATACCTTCATCCAGGATCCAGGAACTCATTAAAAGCTACAGGAAGCGACTAGAGGCTGTTATTTTTGCAAAAGGAGGATCTACTAAATATTAATGTCACTTTTCTGGTGAGGCGCCCATACTTATGCACCTGTCAAATTTTGTTTGAATGCATATTGCACATTTTCTGTTAGTACAATAAACCTCATTTCAAGGCAGAAACATTACTGTGTCCAACAGTTATTACATATATCAAACTGAAATGGCTGCTGCAAAAACACCAATTTTTTTAAAACATTAAGCTTAAGATTAATAGGGGTGCCCAAACTTTTTCATATGACTGTATATCTGTTTAAAAGAGTCTGATGTAGGCCAGAGAAATAGAACTGTGGTTTTCCTCTTCTACGGTTCTTATCTCCTTTTCATTACTCTTTTTCCATTGATAGTGCGAGTGTAAGCTATTTTACTTCATTTACAATGGGCAAGGCGCGTGGCAAGGGACGTGGAACTGGACGTTCTGGTGATGGTGCGTGTAGAGGACGGGGCCGTGGCCAAGGTGAAAATGTGCCACAACCAACAGCCACATCTTCTTGCTCCCACTTCTTGACCGAATTACTAGGGAAGCACACTACAACACCAGTATTGAGAACTGATCAGTGTGAACAGGTTATTAATTGGATAGCAGACAATACTTCCAGTTACCTGGGCACCACCACCTCCGGTCTATCTTCCACACGGTCAAGTTTTAGTAGTCATGAGTCTCGACCACGTACTCCTCCTCACCCTGATGCTCCTTCCTCCCACCATGCCGAGTTTCGTCAGACAGCAACTGATCCCACACTTGGAAACTCTGAAGAGCTGTTCACTGGTCCATTTCCATATTTGTGCCCCTCGCCTGCTCCGCTTGAAGTGGTGGAAGAGGAGATCCCATGTAGCGATGCCCAAATATTTGAACAGCCACGGACACAGGAAGTCGACGCTGGCAATTTGTCACAAGAGGTGGACGATGACGAGACACAATTGCCATGAAGTGAGGAGGAGGATCGTGGTGCGCAAGTGGAAGAGGAGGAGGTGGTGGATGATCTAGTAACTGACCCAACGTGGCAGGAGGACACTCAGAGCGTGGCCAGCAGCACACAGGGGGAGGGAGGCAGAGTACCCCAACAGGCAGGAAGAAGCAGTGTGGTGGCCGCACACAGAAGGCGGGCAACAGTTCCCCGTAACACCAACACGAGGGACGTTGCCAGTACAACCGGTAGGTCTTCCAGAGTCTGGAATTTTTTTAAAGAATCTGCTGATAACCCCAAAAAGGTCATTTCTACCACCTGCCATGCCAGCATCAGCAAAACTACGAGCCTGACCCTCACCAGCATGATCAGGCACATGGCAGCAAAGCACCCGACTTTGTGGGGTGAACCCCAGGGTCCACGACCAGTGTCAGCGGGAGTCACCACTGCTGCCGACACTATTTTGCCCGATGTGCCATCCCCGCACTACACAAGCACGTGTCCCAAAACATCTGCCGTGCCCTCAACAACGCAGTTACTGGGAGAGTCCACCTGACAACGGACACGTGGACAAGTGCTTGTGGCCAGGGACGGTACATCTCCCTGACGGCACACTGGGTAAACATAGTAGAAGCCGGACCTTGGGACGGAACACATCCTCCCCACACCGAGGATTGCGGGCCCTATGTCAGTCAGAGTTGCCCCCACAGTGTACAGCTCCTGCGCATCATCCTCCTCCTCCTCCTCATGGTCAGCCTCCACCTCAGATATCACCACATCAGTTACAAGCTGGAAGCACTGCAGTACTGCCTCAGCCAAGCGGCAACAGGCTGTGCTGAAACTCATAAGCTTAGGTGATAAACCTCACACTGCTTGTGAGTTGTGGACAGCTGTGAAAGAGCAGGCAGATCTGTGGCTGTACCTACATCCAGGCATGGTCATGTGTGACAATGGCCGTAACCTGGTGGCGGTTCTGAGGCGAGGCGAGATCACACACGTTCCATGCCTGGCTCATGTGCTTAACCTCGTGGTTCAGCGGTTTCTTAAATCGTACCCCAAGTTGCCAGATCTGCTCGTCAAAGTATGCCTCCTGTCAGCTCATTTTCGGAAGGTGGCTACAGCTTCCGCCGTCTTTGCTGTGTTACAGCAGCGTTTGCAGCTTCCGGCACACCGACTGCTGTGTGATGTCCCCACACGTTGGAACTCTACCCTCCACATGTTGCAAAGGATTTGTGAGCAGAAGAGAGCAGTTGTGGAGTACCAGCTGCAACAAGGCTGTCGATATTCAGGCCAGACTCCACACATAAGACCTCAGGAGTGGACCTGGATGTCTGACATATGTACCATCCTGACAAACTTTGAGGAGTCCACCAAGGTGATGAGTGGCGATGACGCCATCATTAGCGTCAGCATCCCACTTGTCTGTCTTTTGCAACGCTCTCTCAAGAGAATTAAAGAGGAGGCATTGCAGCCAGAGTATGATGAGATGGATCAAGAAGCCGTAATGGGCGATTACACACAGCCCAGCCTCATCTCATCCCAATGTGCATTGGGGGACAATGAGGGAGAGGAGGAGGAGGAGGAAGAACAGGAGCTGGTATCATGCGCTGTAGACGGTAGTACCTGTACAACTGTCATACCGTCGGTTCAGCGTGGGTGGCCTGAGGACAGGGGGGAGGAGGAGGAGGAGAGCATGGTCAGTCGTCATCTTGGTGAGGACACGGAAGTCTTGCCCGTCACCAGTCTGGCACGCATGGCTGACTTTATGTTATGCTGCCTTAACCATGACCCTCGCGTTGTCAAAATGTTGGGTGACAGTCATTACTGGTTGGTGTCACTTTTAGACCCCTGCTACAAGGAGAACTTTCACACTCTTATTCCTGAGGTGGAGAGGTCTACAAAAATGGGGCAGTACCAGAAGGCCCTTGCGGCAGAACTGTTAAAAAAATTCCCATGTGAACACGCTAGCGGCAGAGGTCACAGTTCGTTGACCAACCAAGGCGTACAGGCGAGAGAGACGCAACTCCAATCCAGCAGAGGCAGGGGAGCACTGTCAACATTCCTGGACAGTTTTCTGAGACCCGCCCAGCTTACAGGCCCTGAGGCGTGGGGTACTCTCACAAGGAGTGGAAAGTTTCAAAAGATGATGAGGGAGTACCTTGCCGACCGTACCAGCGTCCTCTCTGATTCCTCTGTACCTTTTAATTATTGGGCATCCTAGCTGGACACTTGGAATGAACTCGCTCTGTACGCCTTGGAGGTCCTGGCCTGCCCTGCCGCTAGCGTGTTATCGGAGCGTGTTTTTAGTGCCGCTGGGGGAATTATAACTGATAAGTGCACTCGCCTGTCAACTGACAAGCTGACCCTTATCAAAATGAACAAGGGCTGGATTGGGCCAGAATTCTCATCACCACCAAATGACAGCAGAATAACATAAAGTCAAATCCACTGTGTTATTTCGGGAGGTGTATTCCCATGCACTGCTTCACACCCACACATGGGTATACGCTTCCTCATTTCAGCTGTTTTTTGCTCTTCTCCTTATCCTCAGCCTCCACCACCACTATACCACCAGGGTAACCGTGGTCCGTGTTGCCAGCACTGCAAGTTCCTCCGTCCAAATTTTTGGCAGCTTTTGCTTGGAAGGCATGGGAGACCCACTCCCCAATAATGGGAAAAATGTTTTTAATATTCTGTACTGCATGGCTCTTGTAAGGGGCATTAAAACCGTCTTGTTAAGCTACTGTGACCTCCACCACTCTTCCAAGGGGCATTAAAACAGTCTTGTTAAGCTACTGTGACCTCCATGTCTCTTCCAAGGGGCATTAAAACCATCTTGTTAACCCACTCTGACCTCCACGTCTCTTCCAAGGGGCATTAAAACCATCTTGCTAAGATACTGTGACCTCCACCACTCTTCCAAGTGGCATTAAAACCGTTTTGTTAAGCTACTGTGACCTCCACCACTCTTCTAAGGGGCATTAAAACCATCTTGTTAAGTCACTGTGACCTCCATGTCTCTTCCAAGGGGCATTAAAACTGTCTTGTTAAGCCACTGTGACCTCCACGTCTCTTCCAAGGGGCATTAAAACCGTCTTTTTAAACCACTCTGAACTCTACAGCTCTTCCAAGGGGCATTGAAATGTTGTTTTTAATTAACTCTAACCTCCACGACTCTTCCAACGGGCATTGCATTTCCTCCTAATTTTAGTCAGCTTTTGCTTTTCAATGCATAGGCGAACACTAAGGGAGACCCACTCCCCAATAATGGGTAGAAGGTTTTTAGTACGCTGCAATCCACATCTGTTTCAAGGGGCATTGCAGTTCCTCATAATTTTTGGAAAGCCTTCCATTCACTGCTTAGGCCAACAGTGTACAGGAGACCCAGTTGCTATAAATAGAAAAAACGGTTTAGTTAAGGCCCTCTGACCTCCATGTCACTTCCAAGGGGCATTGGATTGCCTCGAAATTTTTATTAGGCATTGCACTAACTGTATGCCCTATAACTGGTACGGAAACATATCCTACAAGATATGTGTGGTTGACTGGCCTGATATTGATGTGAATGGTCCCTGTTCCTCCTGCTCTTTCTCCTTTGCCACCACCTCATCCATCATTCATCACCTGAAGCTTTGTTTTAACGGCAGTCATAGAACTGGGATAGTAGCAGGAAAACATCCAGCAATCCTCGGAGGAGGTAGGATATGCGCCAAAATGCTGACCACCTCAGGCCTAGCCGCTACTACATACATGCACTTGCATTCCAAGGAACAGAAAGCTAAGGAGATGGATGGCCTCATGATCAAGAATAATTTACTCGTTGTGTAGGAGGCCGACCACTGCTGCTGTCTACCTTCTGAACTTTGTGCTGAAGCCTGATTGACCCAGGACCCGCAATCCTCTATGTCTGGAGGACGTGTTGCATCCCAGTGTACAAATGTGTCCCGGCTTCCACAATATTAACCCAGTGTGAAGGCATCAGTCAGATGGACCATCCCTGGCCACATTCACTTGTCCACGTGTTTGTGGTTAGGCTGTCCTTCAAATAGGGGCGGCTGGGGACCATTTATGGACACCCGGCCGCCCCTAGGCGGCTGGGGACAATGTGTGGGCACCCGGCCGCAGGGCGGCTGGGGACGGAGTATGGACCCCCAGCCGCCCCCTGGCGGCTGGGGACGAAGCGTGTACACCTGGCCGCCGGGCGGCTAGGGACTGAGTATGGATACCAGGCTACCGACGCAGCCATGACGTGGTGGCCAGATTCTGCCTCCACATGCCTAAAAGGCCCAATTTCAAGTGCAAGCAAGCAAGCAGCATGGTATTGCAGTCTGGGGGTGGGTGGGTGGCAGGCTGCATACTTGCGCTTGCATTGCAAGGAATGGGGGAGGTATAATTGAACACTGCCCTGGGACAAGGACTTACACGGGGATAGTTGCAAGTCTGCATCTTCTGATGTGGCAAGGATCACTTCTGATGGGCACACTTTTAGGCAGTCACCTGGGTGTCAGAGATGCTTCCAGGGGTCTTCCCCATGCTGTTCCCATGTCTTTTCAGCACTGTATGCATGTGTCACACAGCACATGGCCAGATAAGGTTGTAAAATGTTAAAATGACATTTCCCGGTGAATGCATTTGTCACAGTTGAAAGCAATACAAAAGTGCAAAAACGCATAAAAAATGCTACTTGTGAACATAGCCCAAGGTGTGGAGGAATATTTTTGTTTTTGGTTATTTATTTTACCTTATACACAAGTCTTTACCCTGGAAAGGATGTTCCTTAACATATTTCACAGGAAAATAGTTTCAGTTTCCTTTTTGAACATTTTATTGTGAGCCCGTAAAAGTGGCTTAATACCTCTGACCACGTTGTTGACAGCAGTGACATGGGGGTCAGAAATGCTTCCTTGGGCGATCCCCATGCTGTCCCCATGTCATTTGAGCACTGTCACTATCGTTTTGGGCACTTTTTAGGCTTTCTACAGACTGCCGGGGGTGTCGCCGCAAAAATGCTCGGGTCTCCCATAGACTAACATTGGGCTCGTTGCTCGGGTCGAGCACCCAAGTACCACGGTGAGCTCGGTCCGAGCTTCGAGCACCCGAGCATTTTAGTGCTCGCTCAACACTAGAATTTACCAAATGGCTGCAATGAAACAAAGAGTGAAAAATTTAAAGATGTCTGAATACTTTCCGTACACTCTATATGTACAAATAGGATACTCTAGTTCAGGACACTCTTACTGTTTAGTGATGTCTGATTATTTCACTAAGTAGTTGGTGGCAGTACCTACCAGGGACCAGACTGCAGAATCTGTTGTGGAGGCCGCCACTTCATTCAGGGGCCAATAGTGGATCCATTCTGATTAACAGGCATGCTTTCAGGGCATCTTCATGAAAGAACTCTATCATCTGAATGGGATCGAACAGTCGAGAACAACTCCCTATCATCCAGAAGGTAATGGTGCGTGTGAACGCTTCAACCAAACCCTTCTTTAAGTGCTGCAGACCTTGGAAGATAGTCAGAAAGCACGATGGCCTGAATACCTGCCCGAGTTTCTGTGAGCGTACAGCAATCGGAGTAACGACAGGTTACTAGGCGCACATGTTAATGATCGAAAGGGCAGGTAGGGAAATTGAGGATTTACACATGCCCGACCCCATGGCTGACCCTACCCGGACCACTACCGCAATGGCCCAGGAGCACCAACTGCAGCTGAGAACGGCGCACAGGTTGGTGGCGACCGTTTGAGAGAGGTTTTACACAATTACCTGAGACCTGTGCATAAGGATGTGTTTGCCCCTGATGAAAGCGGGCCAAGAAAATGTCGGGTCAATTAGATGATCGTGGGAGGCGGTACCTTATGTGGAAACCTGAGTTGAGGAGAGTCGACCCGCCCATACAGGTCGATTGGTGGGCCATGAGTTCTCCTTTAAGGACTGAAGGTCCGGCTTTCGTGATATTGTCCTCCCAGAGACAGTGTTGCACAACCCATGGCTCTCATAAGAAATAATGCACAGGGAGAAACGGCCGCATCGGCGCTGCGGAGATGCACTAGGATCACAGGGGGTGTACCCACACAACGTTACACACATGATGGGGTGGCGTATGAGGTGATGGGTAATATGTCGCTGACCGTCACCCTCCATTAACCATTTGCATGTAATTTGCAGCTGCTGTTCTGTTTCAATAGTAATGTACATGGACATTGGGAACACTGATTGCCTGCAGTACTAATCACTGGCCACAGGAGGCCACTGTTTCCTCTGTAACTCTTCTATGACTCTGGCTGAAACTTGTGTGCAGGATATATATACAGATACAGATACCCAGTTCCTTGAGGAGACATAGAAACAGCTCTTCTGTTGGCAGAGACTTGTGCCATGTTAAATGGACTTTGTTCTGTTGGTTTGAAATGCATTTTGACAGAACCAAACAGAGTCCCAGGCTTGAGGGAGAAGAAGGTGAGAGCTGGAGAAGGAGGAAGTGTTACATCTCCATCCATCACCATCCATGGAACCATGTGTCCTAGGGAGACAAAAACCACACTGCGTAGCAGAGGATACTGTCCCATTCCAGTTCCACCAGCAGGAAGAAGTTTGGAGTGACCACATCCAGAGGAAGGAGAGGAGCCGAATTCCCCGGGATCCGATATCAGCGACACACTCGTAGGGACCTCCAGCAATCCAGCTGTGGTACCACGCACTGGTTAGAGTCTCACCATCCCTTGGACACACAGCCGTCATCTGGGTGGATGCATCTCTACAGCGACAAGATGCAGTTTGGTAATTTCCAAGCTCAGGCTCAGTGCAGGGATTATGGTGGAAGCGTCCACGCACACACAGTTCGTTTGCACCAAACTTAGAAAGGCAGATACAGTCACTTGAAGGCACCAGTGCCCAACAGATTCAGCTTTTTGAACCATTATGTGACATGCAGAAGTAGTGCTGTTGCTTTAAAAGCATTCAGCAACTATTAGAAGTAACAAACACATGAGACAGGAAGTGTTGGGCTCCCAAAGCATCCAGCAACCAGAGGGGTTAACACAGTCACAGGAGAAGGGGAGTGTTTTAGCAGAGCCCCAGGGGGATTGTGGGGAAGTTGTTTTATCTGGCTGGAGCCGAAGAGAACGGCGGTGTGTGTGTTCTGCATCTGACAGAAGAGCCCCTGCATGTGAAAAAGATTCAAGTCAGGAGTGAAGCTAAGCACAGGTCAGGTAGAGTTCCTGAACTAGCAGTGCAGACTATTATCAAGCAGAAAGATGAGGACTGTAAGAAATGGTGTCACAGGGATCATCTCCCTCAGCAAACCTTCCACCTCTCCTCCATCTCACTGTGCTGTAAAGAATGCTGTGTTCATTAATGTGCCTTTGCAATAGAACTGTGCTGTCCTGTACTACTGGGAAGACTGTGAACTGCTGTGCTGCTAAGGAAACTGTATTGTTTGTCACTGGAGCCTGTTGCTCATAAGACTTAACTTGCACTGGCTGTGCGGCTTCTTATTAAATACTACTGTTCTACCATTTATGAGGACTCGTCAAGTGTGTCTGGTCAGCAAGTGAAACAACCTATGTGTCTGTGCCTGAGGGTCAATACCCCTGTGTGCCTGACAGAAGCTGCAGCACATGGTCTATGGTCGCCCTCGAGTAACGGTTCTGTTATAACCCTCCTGTTTGTTTTTTCCATCTTGTGTTTTGCGGTCACGTGACCACCTGCCTTTATATTCCAGCTCCGCCCTTTTGGCTGTGCTGGACTTCAATGTTGTTTGACTGTTTTGCTAGCTAGGTGCTTCTGTGCCTTTCTCTGTCAGTTCGCTTGGTCCTATTGGGACCTCTACTACCTTTTTGTCAGTTTATCTTTTTGTGTTCTGCAACAACTTCTCTGTTTAGGAGGTGTCCCATTTTTGTTCCAGTCCTTAGTTCTTTTAGGGACCCCTCCCCTATATGCTTTAGGTCTTCGTTCAGACTAGCCGAGGACTAAGGCGGGTCTGTTCGCAAGGAACAGGCGGCCCACTACATCGTAGGGATTCAGCTTAGTCTTACTGTAAGGACAGCTTTCCCCCTTCTTTCCTTAGTACATGTTGCAGATCATAACAGGTTCCCCCAGGATTCCAAAGAATTCATGAAATCCGTCTCACCCTATCTGAACCTAGCAGCGTTCGTGTAACATTGGTGGCCTGTACGGGGAGTCCTGAGCGGGGAATTAGCGTGTAGAGGGAGAAGAGGAAAAGTGTCTGGAAAAACACAGCAGCACAGCAATTCAATTCTGCTACACCAGTTAAAGGGAACCAGCCCTAAAGAAAACTCACTAGCAGCAATGGATGTGGAAATACAAATGGACAGAATTAGTGAGATGCTTCTTCAGTTAACCTGTGAAGAATTGAGAACAGCAGCAGAACATATAAAGATGTCAGAAGAACAGATTTCTAAAGCACACAACTGCAGGGAACTGTTAGCTGCCATTAATTAAAAAATGGATGAGCTGGGGGAGAAAGAAGCTGAAGACGTCATGGGGACATTCCTCCAGGAACTAACACAGTTTCTAACCAGGTTGAAGTTGAAGGATGGAGGGGCGGCACCAATTACCAAAAATGGGAATCCCCGTTAACAGACTGAACTACAGGAATTGAAAGAACAATTCAAAGGCCTAACAACAGCCCTGCAGGAATCGACTAAAACCTCTGAACGGGTGCTAGACTCAGACAGGACCTTTAACCTGCTTGGGTAAGATAAATCAGGGAGACAGTCCTCTCTAACACCACAAATCATCTTAAGGAAAGAATTCAAGATCCTGGGACAGATGTGCATACTGCACATGCACGACTCTAGTGCGTTCCACAGACCGGAAGTTGTCATTTTTATCGTCCTGCACAGGATATGACGTCATACCCGGAAGTAAATGCTGTTTTCAGCATGCAGCACATGTATAAGAGGCACTGCAGCAATGGGTACTACTAACCAGCCACTAAAGCATATCCAACGAATGGGGGCATGATTATAGGCACTTTACTCCCCTGATGATCAAAGGGAAACGTGTCGGGAGCCTGCCTGCGTTGAGACTGCATACCCATCATTAATGGAGGATCAGATAAGTTGAAAAATTTCCTCTATGATTATATAATAATGTTTAATGCCACAAAATAGTTTATTCAGTTGTGGATATAATGAATACATTCTCGCTGTTGTTGTTGTTCTATATGGTTGGCTGAGTTGCTTTATATACTTACTAGCATATACCTTTCCCATATGCTGTGTATTGTATTTACATCAATACCTTATCTTATTTGGCTGAATTATGGATGGGTAATAGCTAGAGAGGACATGGTTGTTTGGTGAATTATACCAGTGAGATTATCTTTGTTAGTATTCATCATTTACCTGAGAAATTATTTCTTCAAAGGTCTTGTGTGACCTATTTCTTATATAGGAACACCATCAGGATAAGGATAAGTTTCCTATTGTGTCTTAATATTTTTGTACTTTGGTACTTCTTGTACTTATGCATGCACTTTGCACCTTTTTTTGAACCTTTTTTAAAATAATACTGAATAAAGGTTATGTTTTACCCTCTTGCTATTTATTACAGAAAGGCTACCAGTCAGATGAGATCGTTGAGGGGGTGGTGAAAGCGATCAGCCCAGGACTGAACCTCCGTAGTATTAAATGAAGAGTCAACTGACCTTGCAACAGCTGAAGATGATTTTAAAAGGGCACTATAAAGAAGAGAGTGCTTCAGAATTTTTCCACCGACTCATTAACCTCTCACAGGAAAATAATGAATTACCCCAAAGTTTCTTGTTCAGAGCAATTGAACTGAAGGATAGACTGTTATTTGCATCCAGAAATGTAGAAGCAGAAGAGAAGTTTGATGCTGGATTAGTCCAGAAGAAGTTCTTAAGATCATTGGGAATGGGGTTAATCAACAAAGACATCAAGTTGCAGCTGAAACATTACCTAGAAGATCCTGGCATTCTGGAAGAAGTCCTAATTGAAAAAATGAATGAGGCAGCTAGTTTGGAGTCAGAGAGCGAACAGAAGTTAAAGAAAGGCTCTGCTCATAAAATCCCCAAAATGAGTCAGGTGAAGTTGGAGACCCCCAGTGGTCAGTCCGAATATCATCATGGAGACCCTCCAGTGATGCCTCTGAGAGGGAACCTTAAATCACCAACAAAAGAGATAACCACCAGCGCTGACTGGGAGGAAGTAATAGGAGAACTGCGTGCTGAGTTGATTAAGGTTAAAAAGTTGATTTGTTCCAGGCCAGAACCGGTATCCCTCAGACCCAGGAGTGGGTTCCAAAACAGAAGATACCCGGCTTGTGAAGCGTGCCGTTCATCAGAGTACGGTGTGTGTCCACTGTCTAAGATGTGGTGAGGAAGGACATTATGCCAAGGAATGCCAATGGTCACGGTCATTTGGGTTAAAAGGCAGGAGGTTGCCAGTGCGAGGCGACTGGTAAATATGACACGGAGGAGGCCCCAGAAGCAAATCCAAATCTCACCAAACCCCAGAACAGCACATGAGGTAAAACGGCTGCGTCAGTACTATCCCCAAGTGTGTTCCCGTCTACAACAGCTGCAAGAGAGACAGGGGCATCAGTTACTTATTGCCCAGTGTGGAGGTCAAATGATGTACTCCTGGGATGAGGATTCCTTGGTCAGTAAAGATAGCCTCATCAGCCTAATCGGTGAAAGGTGCTTTATACAGTGCCAGCTAGATGGACTCCAGGTAAAAGCACTGTGGGACACAGGAGCCCAAGCGAGCCTTTTAAATGAAGAATGGAGAAGGCGTTGCCTGCCACATACCTGCCTTCGGTCGCTAAAAGAACTCTTAGGACCAGTGGAACTCCACGGCACAGTTGTCCACCAGACTGAAAGCCCTTTCATAGGCTGGGTAGAAGTAAATTTCCAACTGAGGGCCACGAAGAACAGCAACACAATTGAGCTTTTCGTACCTTTTCTTGTGACCAGTGATCAGAACGTGGCAGAAGATCCTATCCTGGGTTATAATGTAATCAGTGAGGTCATCACGAAACACAAGTCAGGGACACTGGTGGTGGATGCAATTGCTCCATCAGTTGCCATACCCAACGCCATGGTGGAAAATGTGAAGAAAGCACAGAATACAATGAACCTAAAAGAGGTCAAGGTAGGCTGGCACCCAACCATCATCCCTGCAAACCAAATGGTGGGTGTGAGGTGTGGAGTCCAGGTAGAACCGGGAAGAAAAGTCCAGAAAAGACTGTGCAAGCCAAAAGACTCCTCAGAACTTCCAGAAGGCCTAGTTCAAGGTGAGACTGTGCTTACGATTCCAACTGGTGGGTTTGTTCGAGTGACGGCACCGGTGATGAATACTACAAAACACGAAATTAGACTGGATCCAAAGACTGTGTTAGGTCACATTGAAACCGTTGAAACGGTATATCCAGCCAGTGTGAGACCCACCCAGGGGTCTACCATGAATTCAGTCTCCCCACCAAGGAACAGGAGTTGCACAGGGAAGGAAATTGCACGACCCACCTCAGGGTCCTGGGATACCCCAGTATCCCTGGAACACTTGTGTGCTGAAGACCGAGCGATAGCAAAACAGATGCTGAGAGAAGAGTGTCATGCATTCTCTAAAGATGACTCTGATATAGGCTGTATCCCGTCGTTGCAATTGAAAATCAATTTGAAAGACACAACCCCAGTTCCAGAAGTTACATGTCTGTGCCGAAACCATTACACAGTGAAGTGAAAGAGTATTTACAAGATCTAATCAACAGAGGTTATGCAAGGACAGAGCAAGAGTAAGGAGTATTATGATTGAAAATGTTATGGAGCAGAATTGGCACCGGGAAGTCGGGTGCTAGTGAAGAACGTACGTGAGAAGGACGGTCCAGGAAAACTTTGCTCGTACTGGGAAGACAAGGTGTATGTAGTCGTAAAGAGGAAAGCTGATGACAGCCCAGTGTATGAAATCCGATTGGAAATGGGAGACAAGAAAACCAGATTAGTCCATCGGAATTTACTACTACCCTGTGATTATCTCCCACAACAACAAGACTTCCCAGAAGTAGACCGATATAGTCCGAGATCAACTAAGGGACTACCACAGATTGAAGCTCCGGAGAGTGAACTAAGTCCTGAGGCTCCAGAGTTCATACCAAGGAGTACAGATGAAGTCCAATTCAGATCTGATGATCGAACAACGGCCCCTGAAGAGACCGATCGACGCTTAGGAGGAGGGGAATTACCAGACCGTGCGGAAACAAGCGACTCAGGATAAGTACAGGAACTTACAGAGGCAGCTCCAAGAGCATCCGAGGAAGCACGGGAAATGAGTGCGGCGGAAGAAACTTCTGTGACCGAAGAACCTGTGGTCTCTGAGGAACGACCCACCAGGAGGATGTCGACTCGAGAAGTGAGGAGGCCGGTGATGCTGACGTATGAGACACTTAGTGAACCGAGTCAAGTGCCAAGGACTGTCGACTGGAAACAGGTATCTCTGCCTGTGGACCAGGTAAGCCCACTTGAGTGGTATTCATCACCGAGAGGCAGTATGTAAGATGTTGCCTACTGGAAAGACTTGTTTTCATGCTTTGACTTTCCTTAAAAGACTTTGTAGAAACAAAGAACTGTTAAAGCATAAATAAGAGAGCTGGTTGAAGACGTACGAAAAGCTCCAGCTGAAGAGATGCTGATTGTTTTAATTGTGTTAATTGTTTATTTCTTACAGGCGTCCTACAAGAAAAAGGTCATAAGAATAGGTTGTTATCAATGTTTATGAACGTTATACCAATTTGTCAATTCCAATTTGTATATAAAGCTATCCAACTTTCACCACTGTCTCAGAATTGGTCAGATTGACCAATTAAGACGAATGTCGAGGACGACATTCAAAAATGAGGGAAGAGTGTGACATATTGAAGTAGTGCTTTGCTTTAAAAGCATTCAGCAACTATTAGAAGAAACACAAGCACATGAGACAGGAAGTGTTGTGCTCCAGAAGCATCCAGCAACTAGAGGGGTTAACACAGTCACAGGAGAAGGGGAGTGTTTTAGCAGAGCCCCAGAAGGATTGTGAGGAAGTTGTTTACTGTCTGGCTGGAGCCGAAGAGAAAGGTGGTGTGTGTGTTCTGCATCTGACAGAAGCGCCCCTGCATGTGAAAAAGATTCAAATCAGGAGTGACGCTAAGCACAGGTCAGGTAGAGTTCCTGAACTAGCAGTGCACAGTATTGTCAAGCAGAAAGATAAGGACTGTAAGAAATGATGTCACAGGGATTATCTCCGTCAGCAAATCCTCCCTCCTCATCCATCTCACTGTGCTGTATTGATTGCTGTGTTCATTAATGTACCTTTGTATTAGAACTGTGCTGTCCTGTACTACTGGGAAGACTGTGAACTGCTGTGCTGCTAAGGAAACTGTACTGTTTGTCACTGGAGCCAGTTGCTTATAAGACTTAACTTGCACTAGCTGTGCGGCTTCTTATTAAATGCTACTTTTCTACCGTTTATGAGGGCTCTTGTCAAGTGTGTCTGGTCAGCAAGTGAAACAACCTATGTGTCTGCGCCTGAGGGTCAATACCCCAGTGTGCCTGAGAGGAGCTGCATGTAACCTGTCTTGCACCTATCTGAACCTAGCGTCGTGTGTGCAACAATTAGTGCCTTATAGAGGTCACAGCATTAAGTTTAGGACATAGTGATAGATAGGAACATTAAGGCAGATATAGTATTAGATATATTGTACATTATAGGAACAGGATAGGATACAGTTAAATGTTTGAGACAAGCCCAGCATGGGAAAAGGTGGGGTCAAGCAAAAAAGTGAAGCATTTCTTGGATTAGTCAGATAGTGTTAGTGTGTGTTAAGTTTGTGTCAAGTGGAAGTTCAGGTGCAAGTGGGCTGGAGGCAGGTCGAGCACATAGCTTTCTGACAGCATGAGGTCTTACTAAATTTCCTGCAGACATTTCTGTAATGTCCGTAGCCTATGGCCCGAATCAGGCACTGGGAAGTGTGCCTTATTCCCTTCCATATAAAGGAAGCTGAATGGCAAAATGTGATGGAAATGTAACGAATCTCGGAAGTGCTGTGGTGCCAGACAGGAGATCACTGGGGCTGACAGGAGGATCAAGCATAGGAATAATCAGAGCTGTACATAAGCAGAGCTGTACAGTGTTGATGAAACTGGAATTGGAGGGTGCCATACGGCACCACAGCACTCCCGATAGTCATTACATTTCCCTCATGCGTTTTGGGTATGGATGGGAATAAGGCACACTTCCCAGTGCATAGTTCGGGCCATTGTCCCCGGACATTACAGGGATGTCCGCAGGAAATTCGGTACGACCTCATGCTGTCAGAATGCTATGTGCTCCATGTGCCTCCAGCCCACTGCCACCTGAACTTCCACTTGACACGAACCTCACTCACTAACACTGACTTCACTGTACCCTATCCTGTTCCTATACTGAACGCTATATTTTACACACTAATAGGCCCACCATTGCCTATCTATCACTAACTAAGCCCTATACTATGTCCTAAACTGTCCCTACCCTTGAGCGGAGTGTACCACGTTACCTTAGGCATTACCAATACAGGACCAACACAGCAGCATCAGTTCTTATAACACTCTATGCATTTTTTGCATTATAGAATAAAACACAATGCAACCACATATCAGTATTCACACTACAATTGATGTCTTCAGGGGAAGGTATATGACAGTCCCTGTCTCACCCTTCATACCTCCTGTCTGTAAATATGGTCGTCCTTGACCATAACGGAACCTCACACTACATACATTTAATGCACTAGGCAGGTGCACGACTAGATAAATTATGGTATCGTAGTCAATATTTCCGGTCCTACTGAGTAACACAGCACAGTGGTCCCGGTCAGGCCTGACTGGGTGTGTGTGTGAGTTAACTTGTTTCATTTTGTCGGTTGCCGGAAACTCACTCTCTGAATTCAACAGTAAAAGTTTATTTGGCAAGTTTGGTGTTGGCTGCTTTCCTTGGACACAGGTTTGCTGTATCCTGGGAATTCCACCCTTGGTAAGTAACACTGCTAACTGTCTTGGCCTCCCGCTTCCTACATATACATAGGGGAGGTCCAACAGAGTCACATATATGTATGTTCCCCACGCAGCTTCCTAATTTATCTCAGACCCCTGTACCTGCTGTTCAATATGTTCCTGCAAAATAGAAATCCAGGACTTCGTGGAGCTCAATCCATCGCTGAACGCTTCCTTGGGTCTCCACAGAATGTCTTTGGGGATGAGGTCGGAGCTCTCGAAGGCTTCTCTCAGGAGGTACTTTTCTACGCCATTCTGTGCAGAATAACAAACTATAGTCGGAATGTAGCCCCATCCGAGGGCAAGAAGTACAATGTACATAATAAAGCAGAATACCGCACCTTAGGTACCCGCAGCTCGGGGGGCAGAGAGAGGTAGTATGCAGTAAAGCGGTGATCCAGGAAAGGCACGCGAAGTTCAAGGCTGTCACAAAAAAAATTACAAAGAATGTGTATACAAAATGCTCTGCATAATAGTAATGTACGGTGTCAGGGCCGTCACAAGGGTGACACCGGGGAGATCACACCGTGCCGTCATTTTGTCAGGTATTCGCAAGCACACGATCCCGACTACTCATTACTAGTGTTGAGCGAGTATGCTCGACACTGCTTGTTACTCACCCGAGCATCACGCTACTCGGGATGTTCGGCGAGCACCGAGCATTTCCGGGTTACTCGGGCGGGAGCTCGGGTCTCCGCCCTGCACGTTTGGCGCTCTTTACAGAGCCAATGAACATGCAGGGATTGCCAGCCAGTCACTGTAATGCCGCAGCCATGTTGTTTGTGGGCATTACAGTGATTGGCTGGCAGCACAGCATCACCTCGAGTATTTAAAATCGGGCGCCGCCATCTTGGACACAGTTGCTCCGGATCAGCCAGTGTAGGGTCAGTGCTGCTGAGTTAGGGAGAGATATATAGTGCGAAATAGGTAGTGTAGGGTCTCTAAAGTCTGCCAAATCAAACAAACAGTCCTTCCCAGGACTAATATCCATCCCAGATATCAGGCAGGCAGGCAGGCAGGCTGTATAGGAGACGCAGTGGTTATACCAGCAAACACTGCATTAGTCCTGTGTGCTCCTGTTGGTCAAATTGCTAGACTTATCACCCCAGTCTCAGGGGCCAGGAAAAATAATTTTTTTTCCTCAGTCAGACTGTCCAAATACGCGTCTTATTAACCTTTTGGTATTCCCCCCAGCACAAAAAAAAATTGAGTGTGTCTGTGACTGTTCAGACACCAATATATCTGTTTAAAAGAGTCTGGTGTAGGCCAGAAAAATAGAAATGTGGTTTTGCAGTTCCACGGGTCAAATCTCTGTATTATCCTGTGTTTGGCATTTTTTGCCGTAAAAAAAAACTGTAATAGTGTCTCCCTGACTGGCCAGACACCAATATATCTGTTTAAAAGAGTCTGGTGTACGCCACATAACTATAACTGTGGTTTTGCAGTTCCACGGGTCAAATCTCTGTATTATCCTGTTTTTGGCATTTTTTGCCATAAAAAATACTGTAATAGTGTCTCCCTGACTGGTCAGACACCAATATATCTGTTTAAAAGAGTCTGGTGTAGGCCAGAAAAATAGAACTGTGGTTTTGCAGTTCCATGGGTCAAATCTCTGTATTATCCTGCTTTTGGCATTTTTTTGCCGCAAAAAAAACTGTAATAGTGTCTCCCTGACTGGTCAGACACCAATATATCTGTTTAAAAGAGTCTGGTGTACGCCACATAACTATAACTGTGGTTTTGCAGTTCCACGGGTCAAATCTCTGTATTATCCACTTTTGGGTCTCTTTTAAATAAAAAAAGCAGTTTGAGTGTGTCGCTGACTGTTCAGCCCCAAATATATCTGTTTAAAAAAGTCTGGTATACGCCAATAAATTAGAACTGTGGTTTTGCAGTTCCACGGTTCAAATCTCTGTATTATCCAGCTTTTGGCCTGTTTTACGTAAAAAAAAACAGTAATAGTGTCTCCCTGTCTGTTTAGTCACAAATATATCTGTTTAAAAGATTCTGGTTTAGGCCAGACAAAAAGAACTGTGGTTTTCCTCTTCTACGGTTCTAATCTCCTTTTCATTACTCTTTTTCCATTGATAGTGAGAGTGTAAGCTATTTTACTTCATTTACAATGGGCAAGGCGCGTGGCAAGGGACGTGGAACTGGACGTTCTGGTGATGGTGCATGAAGAGGACGGGGCCGTGGCCAAGGTGAAAATGTGCCACAACCAACAGCCACATCTTCTCGCTCCCACTTCTTGACCGAATTACTAGGGAAGCACACTACAACACCAGTATTGCGAACTGATCAGTGTGAACAGGTTATTAATTGGATAGCAGATAATACTTCCAGTTACCTGGGCACCACCACCTCCGGTCTGTCTTCCACACGGTCAAGTTTTAGTAGCCGTGAGTCTCGACCACATACTCCTCCTCACCCTGATGCTCCTTCCTCCCACCATGCCGAGTGTCATCAGACAGCAACTGATCCCACACTTGGACACTCTGAAGAGCTGTTCACTGGTCCATTTCCATATTTGTGCCCCTCGCCTGCTCCGCTTGAAGTGGTGGAAGAGGAGATCCCATGTAGCGATGCCCAAATATTTGAACAGCCACGGCCACAGGAAGTCGACGCTGGCAATTTGTCACAAGAGGTGGACGATGACAAGACACAATTGCCACAAAGTGAGGAGGAGGACCGTGGTGCAGAAGTGGAAGAGGAGGAGGTGGTGGATGATCTAGTAACTGACCCAACGTGGCAGGAGGACACGCAGAGCGAGGCCAGCAGCACACAGGGGGAGGGAGGCAGAGTACCCCAACTGGCAGGAAGAAGAAGTGTGGTGGCCGCACACAGAAGGCGGGCAACAGTTCCCCGTAACACCAACACGAGGGACGTTGCCAGTACAACCGGTAGGTCTTCCAGAGTCTGGAATTTTTTTAAAGACTCTGCTGATAACCCCAAAAAGGTCATTTGTACCACCTGCCATACCAGCATCAGCAGGGGTGACAAAACTACTAGCCTGACCACCACCAGCATGATCAGGCACATGGCAGCAAAGCACCCGACTTTGTGAGGCGAACCCCAGGGTCCACGACCAGTGTCAGCGGGTGTCACCACTGCTTCTTCCGCTGTTGTGCGTGTGATAGAACCCCCTGTTGTGTGTGCAAGGCAATCCCCTGTCCATACTGCATGCAAAGATGCCCCCTCCTCTCAGTCTTCACTTGTTATGGCAGTTTCTCAAGAAACAGCATCAACGTCCATGTCCACGTCCCACCGCAGCGTTCAATTCTCCATATCCCAGAGCTTTGAACGAAAGCGCAAATTCGCAGCCAATGCACCACAGGCCACAGTCCTAAATTCGCACATTTCGCACATCGACTGCTTGCGTTGGAAATGCTGCCTTTTAGGCTGGTGGAGACAGAATCCTTCCGCAACCTTATGCCGGTGGCCGTCCCTCGGTACTCGGTCCCCAGCCGGCACTATTTTGCCCGGTGTGCCATCCCCGCACTACAATAGCACGCGTCCCAAAACATCTGCCATGCCCTCAACAACGCAGTTACTGGGAGAGTCCACCTGACAACGGACACGTGGACAAGTGCTTGTGGCCAGGGACGGTACATCTCTCTGACGGCACACTGGGTAAACATAGTGGAAGCCGGGACCCAGTCGGACCTTGGGACGGAACACATACTCCCCACACCGAGGATTGCGGGCCCTATGTCAGTCAGAGTTGCCCCCACAGTGTACAGCTCCTGCGCATCATCCTCCTCCTCATGTTCAGCCTCCATCTCAGATATCACCACATCAGTTACAAGCTGGAAGCACTGCAGTACTGCCTCAGCCAAGCGGCAACACGTGTGAACACGTACCTGATGCAATGTCACAGGAGCGGAATCCCAAAAATGATTAATAGAAAAAAGAGGGGTCGTTCACTGGTCTATTCGGGTGCTCTGAAGAAAAAAGTAATCTAAATTGCAAAGAGAACTTCGGCACTCCATACATGAATATATAAGAAATATTATATCTAGACTGATGTCACTTTAAAAAATGAAGGTTTTTTGCGCATAATTTGGCCAATTTATGTGTGCCCATCAACCATGACAAGGTCACCTTCGTATGATGGGTAACTACGCTACGCTACCACTGGACATGCCACTCTTGGGCTGTTAGCCTGTATGGACAATATGTCTCTGCTTGGGCTTTAAACCTACAATGTATGGGCTGGTAGAGCTAGTTAAAACCACCTGTGAATGAATAGAAGGAATTCACAGGTGGTTTTAACTAGCTCTACCAGCCCATACATTGTAGGTTTAAAGCCCAAGCAGAGACATATTGTCCATACAGGCTTAAAGCCCAAGAGTGGCATATCCAGTGGTAGCGTAGCGTAGTTACCCATCATACGAAGGTGACCTTGTCGTGGTTGATGGGCACACATAAATTGGCCAAATTATGCGCAAAAAACCTTCATTTTGCAAAGTGACATCAGTCTAGCTATAATATTTCTTATATATTCATGTATGGAGTGCCGAAGTTTTCTTTGCAATTTAGATTACTTTTTTCTTCAGAGCACCCGAATAGACCAGTGAGCGACCCCTCTTTTTTCTAGACTCCACACATAAGACCTCAGGAGTGGATCTGGATGTCTGACATATGTACCATCCTGACAAACTTTGAGGAGTCCACCAAGATGGTGAGTGGCGATGACGCCATCATTAGTGTCAGCATCCCACTTGTCTGTCTTTTGCAACGCTCTCTGCAGAGAATTAAAGAGGATGCATTGCAGCCAGAGTATGATGAGATGGATCAAGAAGCCGTAGCGGGCGATTACACACAGCCCAGCCTCATCTCATCCCAATGTGCATTGGGGGACAATGAGTGAGAGGAGGAGGAGGAAGAGCAGGAGCTGGTATCATGCGCTGTAGACGGTAGTACCTGTACAACTGTCATACCGTCGGTTCAGCGTGGGTGGCCTGAGGACAGGGGGGAGGAGGAGGAGGAGAGCATGGTCAGTCGTCATCTTGGTGAGGACACGGAAGTCTTGCCCTTTACCAGTCTGGCACGCATGGCTGACTTTATGTTACGCTGCCTTAACCATGACCCTCGCGTTGTCAAAATGTTGGGTGACAGTCATTACTGGTTGGTGACACTTTTAGACCCCCGCTACAAGGAGAACTTTCACTCTCTTATTCCTGAGGTGGAGAGGTCTACAAAAATGGGGCAGTACCAGAAGGCCCTTGTTCAGAACTGTTAAAAAAATTCCCATCTGAACACGCTAGCGGCAGAGGTCACAGTTAGTTGCCCAACCAAGGCGTACAGGCGAGAGAGACACAACTCCAATCCAGCAGAGGCAGGGGAACACTGTCAACGTTCTGGGACAGTTTTCTGAGACCCGCCCAGCTTACAGGCCCTGAGGCGCGGGGTACTCTCACAAGGAGTGGAAAGTTTCAAAAGATGGTGAGGGAGTACGTTGCCGACCGTACCAGCGTCCTCCGTGATTCCTCTGTGCCTTTTAATTTTTGGGTATCCAAGCTGGACACCTGGAATGAACTCGCTCTGTACGCCTTGGAGGTCCTGGCCTGCCTTGCCGCTAGCGTGTTATCGGAGCGTGTTTTTAGTGCCGCTGGGGGAATTATAACAGATAAGCGCACTCGCCTGTCAACTGACAATGCTGACAAGCTGACCCTTATCAAAATGAACAAGGGCTGGATTGGGCCAGACTTCTCATCACCACCAAATGACAGCAGAGTAACATAGAGTCAAATCCACTGTGTTATTTTGGGAGGTGTACTCCCATGCACCGCTTCACACACATGGGTATACGCTTCCTCATTTCGGCTGTGTTTTGCTCTTCTCCTTATCCTCAGTCTCCACTACCACTATACCACCAGGGTGACCTTGGTCCGTGTTGCCAGCATTGCAAGTTCCTCCGTCATAATTTTTGGCAGCTTTTGCTTGGAAGGCATAGGCAAAGACTATGGGAGACCCACTCCCCAATAATGAGAATAATGTTTTTAAGATGCTGTACTGCATGGCTCTTGTTTGCCAGCATTGCAAGTTCCTCCATCCTAATTTTTGGCAGCTTTTGCTTGGAAGGCATAGGCAAAGACTATGGGAGACCCACTCCCCAATAATGGGAATAATGTTTTTAAGATGCTGTACTGCATGGCTCTTCCAAGGGGCATTTAAACCGTCTTGTTAAGCTACTGCAACCTCCACGTCCCTTCCAAGGGGCATTAAAACTGTCTTGTTAAGCTACTGCGACCTCCACCACTTTCCCCAGTGGCATTAAAACCGTCTTGTTCAGCTACTGCGACCTCCACCATTCTTCCAAGGGGCATTAAAACCGTCTTGTTAAGCTACTGCAACCTCCTTGTCTCTTCCAAGGGGCATTAAAACCGTCTGGTTAAGCTACTGCAACCTCCACGTCTCTTCCAAGGGGCATTAAAACTGTCTTGTTAAGCTACTGCAACCTCCACGTCTCTTCCAAGGGGCATTAAAACCGTCTTGTTAAGCTACTGCAACCTCCACGTCTCTTCCAAGGGGCATTAAAACCGTCTTGTTAAGCTACTGCAACCTCCACGTCTCTTCCAAGGGGCATTAAAACCGTCTTGTTAAGCTACTGCAACCTCCACGTCTCTTCCAAGGGGCATTAAAACCATCTTGTTAAGCTACTGCGACCTCCATGTCTCTTCCAAGGGGCATTAAAACTGTCTTGTTAAGCTACTGCGACCTCCACCACTTTTCCCAGGGGCATTGATATTGTCTTTTTATTCCACTGCGACCTCCACCATTCTTCCAAGGGGCATTAAAACCGTCTTGTTAAACTGCTGCGACCTCCACCACTATTCCCAGGGGCATTGATATTGTCTTTTTATTCCACTGCGACCACCACCATTCTTTCCAGGGGCATTAAAACCGTCTTGTTAAGCTACTGCGACCTCCACCACTTTTCCCAGGGGCATTGATATTGTCTTTTTATTCCACTGCGACCTCCACCATTCTTCCAAGGGGCATTAAAAGCGTCTTGTTAAACTGCTGCGACCTCCACCACTATTCCCAGGGGCATTGATATTGTCTTTTATTCCACTGAGACCTCCACGTCTCTTCCAAGGGGCATTAAAACCGTCTTGTTAAGCTACTGAAACCTCCACGTCTCTTCCAAGGGGCATTAAAACCGTCTTGTTAAGCTACTGCAACCTCCACGTCTCTTCCAAGGGGCATTAAAACCGTCTTGTTAAGCTACTGCGACCTCCACCACTTTCCCCTGGGGCATTAAAACCATCTTGTTAAGCTACTGCGACCTCCACCATTCTTCCAAGGGGCATTAAAACCGTCTTGTTAAGCTACTGCAACCTCCACGTCTCTTCCAAGGGGCATTAAAACCGTCTTGTTAAGCTACTGCAACCTCCACGTCTCTTCCAAGGGGCATTAAAACCGTCTTGTTAAGCTACTGCAACCTCCACGTCTCTTCCAAGGGGCATTAAAACCGTCTTGTTAAGCTACTGCAACCTCCACGTCTCTTCCAAGGGGCATTAAAACCATCTTGTTAAGCTACTGCGACCTCCACGTCTCTTCCAAGGGGCATTAAAACCGTCTTGTTAAGCTACTGCGACCTCCACCACTTTTCCCAGGGGCATTGATATTGTCTTTTTATTCCACTGCGACCTCCACCATTCTTCCAAGGGGCATTAAAACCGTCTTGTTAAGCTGCTGCGACCTCCACCACTATTCCCAGGGGCATTGATATTGTCTTTTTATTCCACTGCGACCACCACCATTCTTTCCAGGGGCATTAAAACCGTCTTGTTAAGCTACTGCAACCTCCACCACTTTTCCCAGGGGCATTGATATTGTCTTTTATTCCACTGAGACCTCCACGTCTCTTCCAAGGGGCATTAAAACCGTCTTGTTAAGCTACTGAAACCTCCACGTCTCTTCCAAGGGGCATTAAAACCGTCTTGTTAAGCTACTGCAACCTCCACGTCTCTTCCAAGGGGCATTAAAACCGTCTTGTTAAGCTACTGCGACCTCCACCACTTTCCCCTGGGGCATTAAAACCATCTTGTTAAGCTACTGCGACCTCCACCATTCTTCCAAGGGGCATTAAAACCGTCTTGTTAAACTACTGCGACCTCCACCACTTTTCCAAGGGGCATTGATATTGTCTTTTTATTCCACTGCAACCTCCACCATTCTTCCAACGGTCATTGCATTTCCTCCTAATTTTAGTCAGCTTTTGCTTTTCAATGCATAGGCGAACACTAAGGGAGACCCACTCCCCAATAATGGGTAGAAGGTTTTTAGCATGCTGTAATCCACATCTGTTTCAAGGGGCATTGCAGTTCCTCATAATTTTTGGAAAGCCTTCCATTCACTGCTTAGACCAACAGTGCACAGGAGACCCAGTTGCTATAAATGGAAAAAACGGTTTAGTTAAGGCCCTCTGACCTCCATGTCACTTCCAAGGGGCATTGGAGTGCCTCGAAATTTTTGTTAGGCATTGCACTCACTGCATGCCCTTTAACTGTGTAGCCGAACTGCTCCTTTTGGTACAGAAACATATCCTACAAGACATGTGTGGTTGACTGGCCTGATATTGATGTGAATGGTCCCTGTTCCTCCTGCTCTTTCTCCTTTGCCACCACCTCATCCATCATTCATCATCTGAAGCTTTGTTTTAGCGGGAGTCATAGAACTGGGATAGTAGCAGGAAAGCATCCAGCAATCCTCGGAGGAGGTAGGATATGCGCCAAAACGCTGACCACCTCAGGCCTAGCCGCTACTACATACATGCACTTGCATTCCAAGAAAACAAAGCAGACGCTAACTTCTATCATCATCATCATGCTCCTCATCTTGGTACTCTCAACTCCACTGATGGAGAAGCCAGGGCCCACCGGAGGAGTCTGGTTCTCTGGTGCGCTCGTCCAATGCTGCCCTAAAGCAGGCCAGGCTAAGAAAAGTGTGGGGGAAGTTTCAAGGAGAAATAGGGGCGGCTGGGGACCGCGTGTGGACACGCGGCCGCGGGGCGGCTGGGGACCGAGTATGGACACCTGGCCGCCCCCTGGCGGCTGGGGACCGATCGTGGACACCCGGCCGCCGGGCGGCTGGGGACTGAGTATGGATACCTCGCTGCCGAAGCAGCCATGAGGTAGTGGCCAGCTTCGGCCTCCTCCAAACTAAAAGGCCCCATTTCAAGTGCAAGCTAGCAGTATGGTATTGCAGCCTGGGGGTGGGTGGGTGGCAGGCTGCACACTTACGCTTGCATTCCAAGAAAACAAAGCAGATGCTAACTTCTCTCATCATCATCATGCTCCTCACCTTGGCACTCTCAACTTCCCTGATGGAGAAGCCAGGGCCCACCGGAGGAGTCTGGTTCTCTGATGGGCTCGTCCAATGCTGCCCTAAAGCAGGCCAGGCTAAGAAAAGTGAGGGGGAAGTTTCAAGGAGAAATAGGGGCGGCTGGGGACCGTTTATGGACACCCGGCCGCCTCCAGGCGGCTGGGGACCGTGTGTAGACACACGGCCACCCCCTGGCGGCTGGGGACCAAGCGTGGACACCCGGCCGCCGGGCAGCTGGGGACTGAGTATGGATACCTTGCTGCCGAAGCAGCCATGAGGTAGTGGCCAGCTTCGGCCTCCTCCAAACTAAAAGGCCCCATTTCAAGTGCAAGCTAGCAGTATGGTATTGCAGCCTGGGGGTGGGCGGGTGGCAGGTTGCACACTTACACTTGCATTCCAAGAAAACAAAGCAGATGCTAACTTCTCTCATCATCATCATGTTCCTCACCTTGGCACTCTCAACTCCCCTGATGGAGAAGCCAGGGCCCACCGGAGGAGTCTGGTTCTCTGGTGGGCTCGTCCAATGCTGCCCTAAAGCAGGCCAGGCTAAGAAAAGTGTGGGGGAAGTTTCAAGGAGAAATAGGGGCGGCTGGGGACCGTTTATGGACACCCGGCCGCCTCCAGGCGGCTGGGGACCGTGTGTAGACACCTGGCCGCCCCCTGGCGGCTGGGGACCGAGCGTGGACACCCGGCCGCCAGGCAGCTGGGGACTGAGTATGGATACCTCGCTGCTGAAGCAGCCATGAGGTAGTGGCCAGCTTCGGCTTCTACAAGCTATCAGTATGGTATTGCAGCCTGGGGGTGGGTGGGTGGCAGGCTGCATACTTGCGCTTGCATTGCAAGGAATGGGGGAGGTACAATTGAACACTGCCCTGGGACAAGGACTTGCACGGGGATAGTTGCAAGTCTGCATCTTCTGATGCGGAAAGGATCACTTCTGATGGGCACACTTTTAGGCAGTGACCTGCGTGTCAGAGATGCTTCCAGGGGTCTTCCCCATGCTGTTCCCATGTCTTTTCAGCACTGTATGCATGTGTCACATAGCACATGGCCAGATAAGATTGTAAAATGTTAAAATGACATTTCCCGGTGAATGCATTTGTCTCGGTTGAAAGCAATACAAAAGTGCAAAAACGCATAAAAAATGCTACTTATGAACATAGCCCAAGGTGTGGAGGAGTATTTTTGTTTTTGGTTATTCATTTTACCTTATACACAAGTCTTTACCCTGGAAAGGAAGTTCCTTAACATATTTCACAGGAAAACCGTTTCAGTTTCGTTTTTGAACGTTTTATTGTGAGCCCGTTAAAGTGGCTTAATACCTCTGACCACGTTGTTGACAGCAGTGACCAGGGGTTCAGAAATGCTTCCTGGGGCAATGCCCATGCTGTCCCCATGTCTTTTGAGCACTGTCACTATCGTTTTGGGCACTTTTTAGGCTTTCTACAGACTGCCGGGGGTGCCGCCGCAAAAATACTCGGGTCTCCCATAGACTAACATTGGGCTCGTTGCTTGGGTCGAGCACCCGAGTATCACTGTGAGCTCAGCCCGAGCTTCGAGCACCCGAGCATTTTAGTGCTCGCTCAACACTACTCATTACGCAGCTATCGGCAAGTGAGCAGAAAGCATATGGCGTCACACCTCCGGATTCCAACGCATGGAATATGTGTATACTCCCCGTACGGTTACTGCCAGCTTCACAATAGCCCAATTATTATTATTCGCAGCCACCACCAGCCGAGTTTGAAATATAATACAGGAATGGCTAAACGCCTGCATTCTGGTAGCGGATGGCATCGGGGGAGGGAACGATTACAGTGAAAAAGAAGCAAAAGAAACAGAGCTATTAAATTTTATATTTAATCCAAAAGGGAGGCAGTGTTATGAAAAAATATACAAAGATTTTACAAAGGGGACAATACAGTACAGAATATACAGTTACACAAAATAAACAGGATTAAAGGAGAAACTTACTCTATACAGTTCGCAGGGACGACTCAGTATAGGTGGAGGGAAGCATTCCGATGCCCGTTCAGTGAACGGAACCCGTGCTACACAAAATATGTAACTTCCAACATGAGTGCTGATTCATCCTCCGTGGATTCTTTTATGCCTAAGGGGAGACCTGCCCACACACCCCCTGTGATGACATGACAGGGACTAGTCTCCAGCCTTCATATTTTTATTAGATATCTGTATTTTGTGATAATTTATCGTGGGTTGATCGTAGAGGCCCGAAAGTGATAACATATTTTCCGTTATGATTTTACCTTTCTCCAGAGACCACACACGGTATAGCTGCCGTCTGCTATTTTGTTACTTTTCCACCACAGCCCCCCGGAGGTGCTCACAGCTACGAGAAAATATCCATATTGTTCCCTAGCTGACCCTGTCACTAAAAATGTAGGTCTCATTATTATCGGAATTATGGAACTTACAATATTCAATATTTTGCGTCAGTGCCGAAAAGTCTGGAGAGCTCTGTTAAATTCCCTTTGACGTCCTGGGAATAGAACTTCCTCAACTATATGTAAATTGTCAAAAGTCTGTGTCTAATTATCCCCTGCATCAGCCAGGGGAAAATACACTCACATTTTAATTGGGTTGTAGCACCTCTTGGCTGGCATTTGTTTACAAGTCACTACTGCTTTGTGTGTCAATTTGCATAGGAGCAGATGGTCCAAGTGTTAGCTCTTGGTCCTTTGACAATTACTATAGGGGAGGGGGAATGAGGGGTTTGGGAGAAATTATTAATACTTTTCTTCATATCTCCATGCCATACGGCATAATAGCAATGTACTGCATAATAGTAATGTGCTGCATAATAACAATGTGCTGCAGACAAAGAAGTTTCCTTACTGGTGATTGAGCTTTTTGCAAATTGCTTTATGAAGCACAAGTAAAATACCGCCATCTGCAGGTGAAACTGAAGAACTACGAGTTGTGAACATTGTAAATATACTTTATATGTGATATGATGGTAGCGGTGCATCTACAGGGGGCATCCCAAGGAGTAGTTCATCAGTAGTTATTTATTTTATTTCCTAGTAGTTGGAGTGGAGGAAAAGAGAGCTGAGGGCGAGTCAGGAGTCTTGTGGTTCTAGTAGATTTTGTCAGGGGCATTACTTCTTTACATGCCCACCATAAAGGATATGGACACCTTCTGGATCATTTTGGGCTAAAATAAATTTTTATAATTTGGTTTCATTAAAAATGTTGCACCATTTGGCCTTTACAAGCTCTCTGTTACCCTGTACACTCCTTGCTGCAGAATGAGTTGACTTAGAACTTAGAATCGGTTGGTCAGCTCATTCTGAAAACAGCCTGTAACTCTTTTATCTCTCTTTTTCTGGATTGATTTATGACCCCAGACCAAGTGAAAATTAAGGTGACCTTTGATGTGGTCATAAATCAGTTGAGAGGAGCTCAGAAAAAAAAAACAGATAAGAGTTAAAAACTCTCCATTAAAATAAGCTCAATGATAGATTTTCAGTTAGCTCATTCTGCTGCCAAAAACCAAATGGTGCAAAATTTTTTAATGAAACCCATATGCAAAAATAATTTTTTCACCCAAAATACATGCATTTAAGTAAAAGAAAAAGAATTTCTTCCAAAAATGCCCTCAATGTGATGCTCACCCATGTGCAGCGGTCGTCCTATCAGCGCGAAGCACGTCAAACAAGTACAGCTCTCGTAGTAAGCGCTCGCTGTCTTCTGCCGCCTCTTCTGGACAAGGGGCCTGTAAAAAGATTGTGAGTCCATGTAAAGCCCAACCGCATCAGCAGCAAATTCCAGGACAGGAGATCCCAAGTAAAGTGTCTGCGGGGCTCGACATGGATTGTGATGGGTATGTAACAATACCCCCCGTACATTCCCCTCTGTACCCGCCATCAATGCTCTGCACAAAGATAATCAATGTTTCACCATGTGGGCACAACTCTTATCCCTTAAAAAATTTACAAAACAAAAAATTGCCATAATGAAAAATTATAAAAAATTCTCTTGATGTAAGAACATTATTCCCACTCAAAACGGGAGGATTATTAACCTTGTGGAAGTAGATGTAGCCCTGGGTGAGCTCGTCAGAACCTTCCCCGGAAAATATCACCACGCTGTTCGTCTTTTTTCTTATGGACTTGGAAATCAAATACATTCCTGAAAAATATAGAAAAAAAATGAGAAATGATTTATATTATTTGTACTCCTTAATATTTTTGCAGACTAGCTATCGTTGCATGCTGAGAGTTGTAGTCCTGCTGCTCGCTCACCACTACTGTGACCTTTATTGCTTGGGGACCCAGGCAATTCTCAGTCAGAACTGACCCTATAAGCATAGCTTCCAGGGGACAATATGGCGCCATATGGAGGACCGACAGGGGACATGCACACAGCAATGCCACTTGCACGGCGGCGTACGTCCAGCTGTGCCAGACCACACAACTCATAAAGGGCACAGGAGCCCCGGACCAGGCAGTCTAGATAATTGTATAAAATTCTTCCCAACACTTCCATTATTTCATTTCACAGAATATCATTTTTTGTTGCAAAATCGCCATTTTTTACAATAGTTTAGATAAACAGATGCAAAAAAGACAAAAAAAATCAGAAAACCATAGCAGAAACATAAATTTTTACCTTCTCACATCATTGGTATTATGATTTATGTTTTGCTTCTGTTGCAGCACTATTTGGTGGTATTATTTAGGCAGATTACTGTATCATTTTGACACTGGCAGAAAGTATTATATATATTTTAAAGGTCACATTCACTCAGTGAGGGGACTATGGGGCCTGGTATAATTCCAGTTACACCCCAACTTCCTTAAAAAAAACTCTGAAGTAAAGATTTTGTATCAATTTATTCATTTTTATTTACTTATTTTATTTTTTATTTCATTTTTTGTTTTATTATTTACTCATTTTTATATATTTTTTTATTTATTAATTTACTTATTTTGTTTATTTTGTTTATTATTTTTATTTACTTATTTAATTTTTTTATTTCTATATTTTTATTTATATTAGTTGTTTTTATTTCTTTCTTCATCATTTATTTACTTATTTTATTTAATAATTTTATTTATTTTTTATATACTTTTTATTTACGGTTTTTACTTATTTTATTATTTTTATTAGCTTTTTTTTTTTATTATTATTATTATTATTATTATTATTACTAGTAATTGGCCCCAGAAATCGCAATTATTGGAAGTGAAAAGTTAAGAAATTTTGTTTTGCCCACTAGAAGAAAAAAATGTTTAAATCAAAAAGAGGAGACGATGGTCACAAACCTATGGGTAAGTATATGTGCACACGATCAGGCTATAGCAGCACTTTGAACGCAGCATATTTTTGCTGCGTCTGATCACGTAGGTAAATCCGCATGTGTTCATTGAACACATGCGGAGTTACCACATACAATACATTTTATTGGGGAAATTTAGACTAGCGTCTCCACAACAGAAATTAACATGCTGTGGCTCATAATCCCACGCCATGGGTGAATTTACACGGCATCAAAATAGAAGCACAGTGGGCATGGGATCCATCCACTGTGCATCTACTGTACAACGCAGCGTTTTGGACGCAGCGCATGTGAGCTGTGTCCAACACGAAGCTATTACGGATCGTCGGCACGTACCTTAAGGAGTGGATTTTTAATAAAGGGTGGAAGGGAAGCAGCTTTATTCATAGTAGGAAAAAAAAATTCTTGCCAAAATTTTTTTACCAAAATTTTAGTACTGGACCTCTTTGATGCATAATTTTAGGAAATTACTTACAGTAAATGTCCATCTTTTTTTTTCAATCTAAATTTTAATAAAACCCTCTGCATGGACATAGTTTGGTGATACAATTGTTGCCGCCTGCAGCCTCTACTAGAGGGAGCTCCTATTGAACTCAACGATAAAACTGCATACAGTAATCTTGTGAGCTCCCTCTAGTAGAGGCTGCAGGGAGCCACATTTACAGTGTGTTTATGGCTGAAACAATGGAGACTATTTCTTACCTACAGACGCTCTAAGATTACAGATGTCATAGGTCTCCAGAGTGAAGATGACCTCATCCACCGCCTGTATTCCCTCCTCAGCATCAAAAAGTATTTCATGATGTTCACTACCAATATGATTGGCGACCTGGGAGGATGAAAGAGATGGTGTCAGTATCACATGACATATCTGGTAGATATGAATTTGACAGATCGGCATCGATTGGCCTAGCTAATCGCCTACAATCTAATGATGGGAGTGATTTTCCATTTCAGAAATTAAGACTCACGTTGGCACACATGCATGGCATTGGGTGATGTCAATATCTCATTAATATTAATTAGTGACAGGCTAATACTCGGCTGAGTATCGTGTGGTGCTTGTGCACATGATCGAGTCCCGGCATATTTTATAGCTGTTTTCAGCCACCAAACATGCGGGGATTGCTTGCCAATCAATGAAATGCCGTAGCCATGTTGGATACTGGCATTACAGTGATTGGCCGGCCGCATCACATCATCAGGTCTATATAAGACCAGGTGACGCGATGCTCGCCACACTGCACCCCGAAAACAGTAGAGAGAGTTGCAGAAGAAGGGAATGTGATCATCATGCATTCTATTTAATACTGCTATTAGCTGTACTATTTAGGGTGGGGATAGATTGCTGCTGGAGAGGGGCTAGTAATGCATTACAGGACTTGCTGCAGAAACCAAAAACCAAAACTCCTGATCAGGGCTAGATGTATTATATTCAATACCACTGTTAGCTGTACCCAGAGGCGTAAGGCCCACGGTCACAGCAGTCACCATTGCGACTAGGCCCGGAGGATCAGAGGCTCGGCGAAACCAGCCAAAATTTCAACTGGACCGCGCGGCGTGGGAGCAAAGGAAAGGTGAGTAAAATATTTATTTAAACATATTTTTTAAAATAAGTGGCCATACTACTATATGACTATGAGGTGTATTATACTACTATATATGACTATAGGGTGCATTATACTACTATGGATAACTATGAGGATGCATTATAGTACTATGTATAACTATGGGGTGCATTATACTACCATACATGACTGTGGGGTGCATTATACTACTATGTATGACTATGGGGTACATTATACTACTATGGATAACTATTGGGATGCATTATACTACTATGTATGACTATGGGGGTGCATTATACTACTATATATGACTATGGGGTGCATTATACTGCTATGTATGACTATGGAGGTGTGATGGTGTGATATGGTATGTGGTTATCATTTTGTCTATATTTATATTTTACTGATTTTCATAGTGTTGTCTTGTTGCTCTGTGCCCCTCTGTGCTTTTCCTCTAATGTTTACTTCTCTTGTAGGATGAGTTGATATTTGTTAATTGATGAATAGCTGTTATTTATCATTTGATATCAACTCCCACAGTTTACTGTACTATTACCTTTTCACAGGGTCAGTGAATAATGCTGTTTGCTAATATGCTAACTAAATATTGAACCAAGCTAGCTATTTATTTGTGGAGCAATGGAAGGACCAACAATGCAAATTGATAAAATGCTCAAACAATGAGACCTGAGCTACTGCCACCTTCCCCCACTGCCCTGTGAATGAGGAGACAGACTTTTAAATATCAGCCAGGAGAGACAAAGGAGTAAATCCTGTGTCGGACGATGATGTGAGCACAGCACCTGAGGGAGAAAGAGAAGCATCTGGACTATTTATCCTCTGTCTGCTGGATTGTTTGACTCTCATCTCCCGAAGCATTTGTCCCTTTACCAGACTGCATTCATGTTTCTGGAATTTTTTATCTTCTGTGTGGTGGATTGTATATGGACCTTTCGGTTTTGCATATAATAAAGGTCTTGGAATTGTTCACTCATCTCTCACTCTGTTGATTGTGTGATATTGGAGAAGGACCCCATGGCAACTGATAGCAACAGTGGGATCAACAGAGCATAACCAAATGGAGAACCACCCACAGAATGAGTACAGAAATTGGACTGAATCCAGTGTACAGGAGAGAGCCAGAGACCTGGGCCTAAACTACCAGGGACTGACTAAAGAGGCCTTAATTGATCTACTGATGGGTGCTAGCCAAGCTACCTCCTCCCAGATGTCTGAAGGACAAGCGCTGGATACGGGGATCTCCACCCCAAAAAGCCAGTGGTTGGTATGGTTTGATGAAGAGATGGCGGTTCTGGGCCCAGGCGTCTCTCAGGAGCATAAGGAGGAGGCTGCTCGCTGAGCACAGTGGAGACAAGAAGGAATGGAGCTCGAAAGAGGGAGTAATGTAATGTGGTGTGTAAACCAAACGATCCAGGAGCCAGTATGGATCAGCCAGATGGACTTTAAGCCATTTGATGAGGCGGCCGGAGATGTGGAGGGGTTCTTCAAGTACTTTGTGCAGCAGTGTGCCGTGATGGAGGTGTCCCACTCTTGCTGGATGCATTTGTTAGTGGGACTCCTGAACGGAAGCATGGCGGAGGCTTACCAAACTATTGACTCAGAGCGGAATCGGGATTATATCATTTTAAAGCAGACTATCCTGGATATCACCCCAGACTCATATAGTGCCCAGTTCCAAAACCTCCCATGCATCACAGGGGGATCGTTTAGGATGTATGCACATAAGATGTCCCAGGCATGTCGAAGATGTCTGGAAGCAGAAAACGTCTTCACTGTGGAAGATGGTATACTGGCATTCCTTATAGAACAATTTCTTGCCCCGCAGAAATACGGCAATGGATCAGGGAGCGCACGCCTTGCACTGTGGATAGATCTGCAACCCTGGCCAATGAGGCCCTTACTATCCGACCACAATAGAGGAGGCTTCTGGAAATAAACCACGGCCTCCCCCCCCCCTCCTCGGGTTATATCTGCCCCTCCACCCAGCCGCAGTCCGATGACAATCACGCCTCACAATCCCGGGCCCCAACAGTTCCGACCACGACCTGGAGGAATCACAGAGGGATGTTATGGGTGTGGGCAACCTGGGCATTTGCTGTCCCTCAAGGAATCAGAGGGAGCCCCACGCAGCCCCCCACCGTGTACGGACTACGGCCTTTATCCCTTAGCTACCCAGAGGAACGGCAACACCACCTGCAAAATGTCTTAATTGATGGATACAAAGTGTCGGGATTTAGAGACACAGGGGCATTCCTGGCGATTGCTGACCCTCGTGTGGTTCGACCCGAGGCAATTCACCAGGGCCCGGGAATTCTCATTGTCCTGGCAGGGGGGTGCTCGCAAATATATACAACAAGCTTCTGTGCGTTTGGATTATAGTTATAGAGAAAAACTGTTGGAATGGAGTTATGGGAGGACTTCCTGCAGATATCCTCTTTGGAAACGACATTGGGGAGTTACAGTGCTATTTTGTGGGAGCAGTCACCTGACTACAGGCCCTTCAAGCACCACAACATCCGGACTTTACGGGGGAGCAACCACCACGAACTTCATCAGAGTTGGTAAGCTATCCGTTCCCTGCTACTACATTGGGAGAGTTTTAGGATAGAAAGGAGTTTAGGAGAGAAATAGAGGGTGACACTACCTTAGCAGCCCTTAGGCTAAGGGCAGAAACTGGGCACGTGGGAGATAATGGGGATAGCTTCACTCGAGAAAGCGGACTGTATTATCGCGTAATAAAGGTCAGTGACCAGACAACTCATTGTCCCTCAGAAGTACAGGGCACAGCTACTCCAACTGGTCCATGACATCCCCTTGGCTGGGCATCAAGGGAGGAAAAGGACTGAAAAGAGACTCACCCTAAGATTTTACTGGCCTGGCATCTCACAGTCGGTAGCCCATTATTGCTGCACCTGCTATCTGTGCCAGCAAATGCGGCATCCAGGAGCTTGTCATAAGGTACCCCTGCAATCCCTGCTCATGACTGAAAAAACAATTTCAACGTGGGAGAGGGGGAGAGGGTAGGCGTATCATACGATGTGAGCATTCAAATTTTTGCAATTTTCAACACAGAATCGGAGGGAACCCGTACTTACTACGTACCAAGACCACTGGTGCTGCCCAAGGACTCTGGCTCTCTCTCATATGACCTGGTTGTCCAACATGCTGGCTACCATGTTCTTTACTTTTTGATACACTTTCAGAGGGATCTGGCGGTAATGTCCCCAAATTGAAGGCATGCTCCCGGTTGGAATCTCATGCTCAATGGTAGAGAATCATCCAAGATGTTCACCATGACGGGAGAAGGCCTCCTTAAATTCCCATAGGTTATCTTCCAGAAGCCTCTGCTGGAAAAGGGTCAGAGTCCTCTAATCCACCCCCATCCGATCCATTATGATTTGGCAGTTCCACTCAGCAGTAGGGTTTTCCTTAGTGACAAGTTCAACAGCATAAGTCAAGGCTTATCTCTGATCAGGCTGGAGATTGAACCCTGTTGTTTGGAGTATCTCTCCAATGGGTACATAGACTTCAGCCAGCAGCGTAACTTCGCTATCTAGCATGTTAATGTAACGGATGGGAACACAGCCGTCTTTCACAGTTGCTAGAGCACTTGTCACCAAAGGCTTTGTCTGGGACTCTTCGAATATTGGTTCAATCAACACTTGCAGGCCATTCAGCCTCCGATATGCCCCCACAGGCAACATAAGCAGTTGTTCTCTCTTTGGTGCGATCACCACTGGTATACGTGAGGGAACCCTGATCAGGCCCATGGGACAACAGGACGAGGCACTTTTTTGAAAGCTGGAACTTCTCACCATCGGCTGAAGCACCTTCCTCTGAGTTGGCTGGTGGGTTGTAGTGCATTGCCAGTACCATGGCACTTCCTTAGCAAACAGAAAGTGATCCATATTTGGTAGTATGTTCATTCCCAAGCTCACATACATTCCCCTCCTTGGGGCGTGATCCATTAGAACCACTCCTTTTGTGTCAATGTCTTGGCCGCATAACTTCACTCTCACCACACGATTCCCTTCATGAGCAGCTGGCCATTGTTCGCTGCTGTAAGACGGATAGCCCTACTGTCGAGACCCGGGTCTCCCGTGGGCATAATACTACTCAGACAACACAGGGTAAGGGTGAAACAGTGTTGCAATATTTTATTGAACCACCATCAATCAATTACATATAGAACAGTCCCAGCAAATACCCAAGATGGTGCAAAATTACCCAGTCTCACCCTTCCGCTGCCCCGCCGGGAATAGATCAGCTGCGACTTTGGGACTACCAGGGCCAACTGCCTCAACCAGTGGCACCCCGCTTTAAGTGGACACCCACAGAGAGGAGGTAGTGGCAAGCTTAGGAAGCTGACAGTCAATTGAGGTACAAGGCAAGGAGATCCGAGGGTCCCACCATGACCTCTCCAAACAACTCAATGGGTTCCAGGTGACCAGATGGTCCCAACCTGGCAACCCCAAACAACATATCCATGGGGCCAGGTGACCTCATTGTCCCAACCTGGCTTCCCCAAATGTATTCATGGGTTCTCTGATGGTCAATGGAGCAGATATGTATCCTTCCAGCCAGTGCCGTGTACCCTTAGGCTGGAATCCGGTAGAATCCACATTTGTGTCTCTCTGGATGGAACCATGCTACCAAACTACTGTTCTGAAGAGTCTCTCTTATTCTCCTTGCAGCAGGATAGAAAACCCTTTTTATATTTACATCTGTGGCTAAGGTCATCATTCACAGGTCAGGGGGAAAGGTGCAGGGCTCATGTCTCATTGTTTGAGCATTTGATAAATTTGCAAAACTTGTACTCATCTGCTCTGCGAGTCACCAAGGTACAGGGTCTACACAATGGTTAATCAACATATTTAGCAAACATTCATTGTTCACAGACCAAGCGAAGTCAACATTCAGGGTTATACAAATACTAGTCTGTCCTCCCTTGAACCACCAAAGAAAAACACATTAATTCAAAAGTCAACACAAAGATAATAGTGTATTTCTCCTGGCTTAACAAATCTAGATGCCTGACTAATTAAGATTAGAAGCTGTGTCCTCAAAGCTCCAATCTCTGGGTTCCATCATATGGCTGAAATAGCTCTCAAATATTTCCAAGGGCATAATGGTGCATTTCAACCGGGTATCCACCAAACACCTCACTTTGTATCCTTCAAAATTAGCCTTTAGCACCAGACTGCATGAATACAAATCATGTTCTCCACTTTGTGGGGTTTGAAAATCGCAGGCCTCTGCAGGGTGCCTAGTTACTGCATTGGTCGGTAGTTTAAAGTTGGCACCATCATCCGTTCCAGCATCACAGTCCCTGGCAAGGTGGCCAAATTATCGACAATTCCCACAGAGCAGTCTCCTGAGTCTCTGAACACCAGACGTGTTTCCTCCTTTTGGCCTCCACCCTCGAGCTGGGACAGATGAAGGAGCTCGGGGAGCTGGAGCTGTGTCCAGAGGTTGGACCAGAGTCTTTTGCATCTGGGACACTTGTAGTCGAAGATCTTTCAGTTCTGCTTACAGAGCCTGAGCCACATCCTTCAAAGGCTTCAAGTTTTCGGACCCCATCTGACTTCCCATCGCCTGAGCGCTAGTCACTACTTTCTCGACCACAGGCATGGACTCCTTCTCCCTCTCTATTGCAGCAAGGTAAATATTGTAAAATGTCAGGTCAGCCATCATCCGGATCATCTTTTGTAACTTGTCCTGTAGAAATTTGTTGGCTAACCCAGCTATGAACTGATCCCAAAACAGTCTATCCACCTCCCGGAAAGCTCCCATAGCTTCAGGGATCGCCACTGTACTTCATTCAACGTTTCTTGCAAGGCTTTGAAGTATTGCATTAGAGTCTCACCTTCCCTCTGTGGCCGGTTGAAAAAGAAACTTTACAGTTGAGTCACTATAGCACTCCCCCTTGGATTCCTTCCAGCAGAGTGGGTATTTTGTCTAAGGGATGCGGGCCTTACCATTACTGTCCGTCTGGCGTCGCCCTCTAGGGCATTCAGTGCTATCTCTGCTCGCAATTCTGGTATCAAGTAGCAAATTTTAATAACACTCCGCACCCTTTCTATCCAGTCTTGCAACGTCATGTTTTTACCATCATATTTTAGCAAATGCTGCAATAGCGCCCCGGCCGAGAGGTATCCCACTGGAACCGAGGCAGTGGCAGGCAGGTTTGGCACCTGAGATGGGGCCACTGGCAATAAGGGATTGTTTCCCTCTATGTCACTGTCCATGGCAATCGATTTATCCTGCCGACTATGCCAAGTTGTAGACCAGGTACCGGGGTGGTCGCCCCAGGATACCGTGGGCCGTGGACAAAGAACACCACCAGATAACTCATGGAGGAACTATTCTTTACTACAAATGGAAACTGAGTTCCTCAAACAACACAAGGAAAACACAGTGAAGGTTCACACACACCTAGTCAGAGTCAGCTAGGACCCCTGTGCTGCACAACCTATAGGCCCAGAATGTTCTACCAAATACACTACAATTTGCCATACCTGTATCTCCGCCTAATGCGGGAGCCGAGGAGTTAACCAAGGGAAACAATGTAATTAGATGAGCTCAAGGGGCCGAACCAGCAGTGGTGCAGCACCACAGTTCACAAACTTAACAACATTTTAACCCACCCTTTTCTTCTACCCTCAGGTGATTCTCCTAGGGATTGGTTTTGGTCCGAGTTTGTATATACAAGTCTCTCTAAGACTGTGAGAAATCAGCTCTAGCTCTTACAGTTCCACTAGCAATGTCTAGTGTCTGACAATCTACATTTGGCGCCAAACTCTCTCTAGGTTTGCGTGTATGCTCCCACCATGATCACTGTGGTGGTGCCTAAGCTCACGACTTACCGACCGATACCTGGTCGTGGAAGAGGGCGGCTGATTGTCCGTTTGCTGAGATGCCGTGAAGTGGATGCTGGACTTGTCACCTGGAGCGTAGTTTTAGCCCGATAGGCTAGCAGGAGACCCTCCACGTCACAACAGATGCTTTGGGGGGAATCCAACTCTGAACCCAACCGTAGTCCCCCACCAAAGTAATTCTTTCCCTCTAACAGGCATAATGGAAACAGGTACGCGTTTCTCCAGTACTCTGGTGAGTTTCTGGAACACAACAAACTCTGAGCTCCAAGGATGACAGTGGATTTCTCTCTCACACGTCCTCCTCCAACCATCTCTTTACACGAACTGAAAAACACCATGAGGTCTGCAACAGAGTCTATCCAAAAGGCAACAGTGACCTCTTGTTGTCGGAGTCTGATACTGCAAGTCTATTCATTACCATCTCACATACCACCAGGCACAGTGTGCACTATACACTGCCAAGTACAATACACAGTATGCCCTATACACTGCCATGTACCAGACACAGTGTGCCCTATACACTGCCATGTACCAGACACAGTGTGCCCTATACACTGCCATGTACCAGACACAGTGTGCCCTATACACTGCCATGTACCAGACACAGTGTGCCCTATACACTGCCATGTACCAGACACAGTGTGCCCTATACACTGCCATGTACCAGACACAGTGTGCCCTATACACTGCCATGTACCAGACACAGTGTGCACTATACACTGCCATGTACCAGTCACAGTGTGCACTATACACTGCCATGTACCAGACACAGTGTGCCCTATACACTGCCATGTACCAGACACAGTGTGCACTATACACTGCCATGTACCAGACACAGTGTGCCCTATACACTGCCATGTACCAGACACAGTGTGCACTATACACTGCCATGTACCAGACACAGTGTGCCCTATACACTGCCATGCACCAGACACAGTGTGCCCTATACACTGCCATGTACCAGACACAGTGTGCCCTATACACTGCCATGTACCATACACAGTGTGCCCTATACACTGCCATGTACCAGACACAGTGTGCACTATACACTGCCATGTACCAGACACAGTGTGCACTATACACTGCCGTGTACCAGACACAGTGTGCCCTATACACTGCCATGGACCATACACAGTGTGCCCTATACACTGCCATGTACCAGACACAGTGTGCACTATACACTGCCATGGACCATACACAGTGTGCCCTATACACTGCCATGTACCAGACACAGTGTGCCCTATACACTGCCATGTACCAGACACAGTGTGCCCTATACACTGCCATGTACCATACACAGTGTGCCCTATACACTGCCATGTACCAGACACAGTGTGCACTATACACTGCCATGTACCAGACACAGTGTGCACTATACACTGCCGTGTACCAGACACAGTGTGCCCTATACACTGCCATGTACCATACACAGTGTGCCCTATACACTGCCATGTACCAGACACAGTGTGCACTATACACTGCCATGTACCAGACACAGTGTGCACTATACACTGCCATGTACCAGACACAGTGTGCACTATACACTGCCATGTACCAGACACAGTGTGCCCTATACACTGCCATGTACCAGACACAGTGTGCACTATACACTGCCATGTACCAGACACAGTGTGCCCTATACACTGCCATGTACCAGACACAGTGTGCACTATACACTGCCATGTACCAGACACAGTGTGCCCTATACACTGCCATGTACCAGACACAGTGTGCCCTATACACTGCCATGTACCAGACACAGTGTGCCCTATACACTGCCATGTACCAGACACAGTGTGCCCTATACACTGCCATGTACCAGACACAGTGTGCACTATACACTGCCATGTACCATACATACTGTGCCCTATACACTGCCATATACCAGACACAGTGTGCACTATACACTGCCATGTACCAGACACAGTGTGCCCTATACACTGCCATGTACCAGACACAGTGTGCCCTATACACTGCCATGTACCAGACACAGTGTGCCCTATACACTGCCATGTACCAGACACAGTGTGCACTATACACTGCCATATACCATACATACTGTGCCCTATACACTGCCATGTACCAGACACAGTGTGCCCTATACACTGCCATGTACCAGACACAGTGTGCCCTATACACTGCCATGTACCAGACACAGTGTGCACTATACACTGCCATGTACCATACATACTGTGCTCTATACACTGCCATGTACCAGACACAGTGTGCCCTATACACTGCCATGTACCAGACACAGTGTGCCCTATACACTGCCATGTACCAGACACAGTGTGCCCTATACACTGCCATGTACCAGACACAGTGTGCCCTATACACTGCCATGTACCAGACACAGTGTGCCCTATACACTGACATGTACCACTCACAGTGTGCCCTATACACTGCCATGTACCAGACAGAGTATGCCCTATACACTGCCATGTACCAGACACAGTGTGCCCTATACACTGCCATGTACCAGACACAGTGTGCACTATACACTGCCATGTACCAGACACAGTGTGCCCTATACACTGGCATGTACCAGACATAGTGTGCACTATACACTGCCATGTACCAGACATAGTGTGCCCTATACACTGCCATGTACCAGACACAGTGTGCACTATACACTGCCATGTACCAGACACAGTGTGCACTATACACTGCCATGTACCAGACACAGTGTGCACTATACACTGCCATGTACCAGACACAGTGTGCACTATACACTGCCATGTACCAGACACAGTGTGCCCTATACACTGCCATGTACCAGACACAGTGTGCACTATACACTGCCATGTACCAGTCACAGTGTGCCCTATACACTGCCATGTACCAGTCACAGTGTGCACTATACACTGCCATGTACCAGTCACAGTGTGCCCTATACACTGCCATGTACCATACACAGTGTGAACTATACACTGTCATGTACCAGACACAGTGTGCACTATACACTGCCATGTACCAGACACAGTGTGCCCTATACACTGCCATGTACCAGACACAGTGTGCCCTATACACTGCCATGTACCAGTCACAGTGTGCCCTATACACTGCCATGTACCAGACACAGTGTGCACTATACACTGCCATGTACAAGACACAGTGTGCCCTATACACTGCCATGTACCAGTCACAGTGTGCCCTATACACTGCCATGTACCAGACACAGTGTGCCCTATACACTGCCATGTACCAGACACAGTGTGCCCTATACACTGCCATGTACCAGACACAGTGTGCCCTATACACTGCCATGTACCAGACACAGTGTGCACTATACACTGCCATGTACCAGACACAGTGTGCACTATACACTGCCATGTACCAGTCACAGTGTGCCCTATACACTGCCATGTACCAGACACAGTGTGCCCTATACAATGCCATGTACCAGACACAGTGTGCCCTATACACTGCCATGTACCAGACACAGTGTGCACTATACACTGCCATGTACCATACATACTGTGCCCTATACACTGCCATGTACCAGACACAGTGTGCACTATACACTGCCATGTACCAGACACAGTGTGCCCTATACACTGCCATGTACCAGACACAGTGTGCCCTATACACTGCCATGTACCAGACACAGTGTGCACTATACACTGCCATGTACCAGACACAGTGTGCACTATACACTGCCATGTACCAGTCACAGTGTGCCCTATACACTGCCATGTACCAGACACAGTGTGCCCTATACACTGCCATGTACCAGACACAGTGTGCCCTATACACTGCCATGTACCAGACACAGTGTGCACTATACACTGCCATGTACCAGACACAGTGTGCACTATACACTGCCATGTACCAGACACAGTGTGCCCTATACACTGCCATGTACCAGACACAGTGTGCCCTATACACTGCCATGTACCAGTCACAGTGTGCCCTATACACTGCCATGTACCAGACACAGTGTGCCCTATACACTGCCATGTACCAGACACAGTGTGCCCTATACACTGCCATGTACCAGACACAGTGTGCCCTATACACTGCCATGTACCAGACACAGTGTGCACTATACACTGCCATGTACCAGACACAGTGTGCACTATACACTGCCATGTACCAGTCACAGTGTGCCCTATACACTGCCATGTACCAGACACAGTGTGCCCTATACAATGCCATGTACCAGACACAGTGTGCCCTATACACTGCCATGTACCAGACACAGTGTGCCCTATACACTGCCATGTACCAGACACAGTGTGCACTATACACTGCCATGTACCATACATACTGTGCCCTATACACTGCCATGTACCAGACACAGTGTGCACTATACACTGCCATGTACCAGACACAGTGTGCCCTATACACTGCCATGTACCAGACACAGTGTGCCCTATACACTGCCATGTACCAGACACAGTGTGCACTATACACTGCCATGTACCAGACACAGTGTGCACTATACACTGCCATGTACCAGTCACAGTGTGCCCTATACACTGCCATGTACCAGACACAGTGTGCCCTATACAATGCCATGTACCAGACACAGTGTGCCCTATACACTGCCATGTACCAGACACAGTGTGCCCTATACACTGCCATGTACCAGACACAGTGTGCCCTATACACTGCCATGTACCAGACACAGTGTGCCCTATACACTGCCATGTACCAGACACAGTGTGCACTATACACTGCCATGTACCAGACACAGTGTGCACTATACACTGCCATGTACCAGACACAGTGTGCCCTATACACTGCCATGTACCAGACACAGTGTGCCCTATACACTGCCATGTACCATACACAGTGTGCCCTATACACTGCCATGTACCAGACACAGTGTGCCCTATACACTGCCATGTACCAGACACAGTGTGCACTATACACTGCCATGTACCAGACACAGTGTGCACTATACACTGCCATGTACCAGACACAGTGTGCCCTATACACTGCCATGTACCAGACACAGTGTGCACTATACACTGCCATGTACCAGACACAGTGTGCCCAATACACTGCCATGTACCAGACACAGTGTGCCCTATACACTGCCATGTACCAGTCACAGTGTGCCCTATACACTGCCATGTACCAGACACAGTGTGCCCTATACACTGCCATGTACCAGACACAGTGTGCCCTATACACTGCCATGTACCAGACACAGTGTGCACTATACACTGCCATGTACCAGTCACAGTGTGCCCTATACACTGCCATGTACCAGACACAGTGTGCCCTATACACTGCCATGTACCAGTCACAGTGTGCCCTATACACTGCCATGTACCAGACACAGTGTGCCCTATACACTGCCAAGTACAATACACAGTATGCCCTATACACTGCCATGTACCAGACACAGTATGCCCTATACACTGCCATGTACCAGACACAGTGTGCACTATACACTGCCATGTACCAGGCACAGTGTGCCCTATACACTGCCATGTACCAGACACAGTATGCCCTATACACTGCCATGTACCAGACACAGTGTGCACTATACACTGCCATGTACCAGACACAGTGTGCCCTATACACTGCCATGTACCAGACACAGTGTGCACTATACACTGCCATGTACCAGACACAGTGTGCCCTATACACTGCCATGTACCAGACACAGTGTGTCCTATACACTGCCATGTACCAGACACAGTGTGCCCTATACACTGCCAAGTACAATACACAGTATGCCCTATACACTGCCATGTACCAGACACAGTATGCCCTATACACTGCCATGTACCAGACACAGTGTGCACTATACACTGCCATGTACCAGGCACAGTGTGCCCTATACACTGCCATGTACCAGACACAGTATGCCCTATACACTGCCATGTACCAGACACAGTGTGCACTATACACTGCCATGTACCAGACACAGTGTGCCCTATACACTGCCATGTACCAGACACAGTGTGCACTATACACTGCCATGTACCAGACACAGTATGCCCTATACACTGCCATGTACCAGACACAGTGTGCACTATACACTGCCATGTACCAGACACAGTGTGCCCTATACACTGCCATGTACCAGACACAGTGTGTCCTATACACTGCCATGTACCAGACACAGTGTGCCCTATACACTGCCATGTACCAGTCACAGTGTGCCCTATACACTGCCATGTACCAGACACAGTGTGCCCTATACACTGCCATGTACCAGACACAGTGTGCCCTATATACTGCCATGTACCAGTCACAGTGTGCCCTATACACTGTCATGTACCAGACACAGTGTGCACTATACACTGCCATGTACCAGACACAGTGTGCACTATACACTGCCATGTACCAGACACAGTGTGCCCTATACACTGCCAAGTACGATACACAGTGTGCCCTATACACTGCCATGTACCAGACACAGTGTGCCCTATATACTGCCAAGTACGATACACAGTGTGCCCTATACACTGCCATATACCAGACACAGTGTGCCCTATACACTGCCATGTACCAGACACAGTGTGCACTATACACTGCCATGTACCAGACAGTGTGCCCTATACACTGCCATGTACCAGACACAGTGTGCACTATACACTGCCATGTACCAGACAGTGTGCCCTGTACACTGCCATGTACCAGACACAGTGTGCCCTATACACTGCCATGTACCAGACACAGTGTGCCCTATACACTGCCATGTACCAGACACAGTGTGCCCTATACACTGCCATGTACCAGACACAGTGTGCACTATACACTGCCATGTACCAGACACAGTGTGCACTATACACTGCCATGTACCAGACACAGTGTGCATTATACACTGCCATGTACCAGACATAGTGTGCCCTATACACTGCCATGTACCAGACACAGTGTGCACTATACACTGCCATGTACCAGACACAGTGTGTACTATACACTGCCATGTACCAGTCACAGTGTGCACTATACACTGCCATATACAATACATACTGTGCCCTATACACTGCCATGTACCAGACATACTGTGCCCTATACACTGCCATGGACCAGACACAGTGTGCCCTATACAGTGTCATGTACCAGACATAGTGTGCACTATACACTGCCATGTACCAGACACAGTGTGCCCTATACACTGCCATGTACCAGACATAGTGTGCACTATACACTGCCATGTACCAGACAGAGTGTGCCCTATACACTGCCATGTACCAGACATAGTGTGCCCTATACACTGCCATGTACCAGACAGAGTGTGCACTATACACTGCCATGTACCAGTCACAGTGTGCACTATACACTGCCATGTACCGGACACAGTGTGCACTATACACTGCCATGTACCAGACATAGTGTGCCCTATACACTGCCATGTACCAGACACAGTGTGCACTATACACTGCCATGTACCAGACACAGTGTGCCCTATACACTGCCATGTACCAGACATAGTGTGCCCTATACACTGCCATGTACCAGTCACAGTGTGCACTATACACTGCCATGTACCGGACACAGTGTGCACTATACACTGCCATGTACCGGACACAGTGTGCCCTATACACTGCCATGTACCAGACACAGTGTACACTATACACTGCCATGTACCAGACACAGTGTGCACTATACACTGCCATGTACCAGACACAGTGAACACTATACACTGCCATGTACCAGACACAGTGTACACTATACACTGCCATGTACCAGACACAGTGTGCCCTATACACTGCCATGTACCAGTCACAGTGTGCACTATACACTGCCATGTACCAGACACAGTGTGCACTATACACTGCCATGTACCAGACACAGTGTACACTATACACTGCCATGTACCAGACACAGTATGCCCTATACACTGCCATGTACCAGACACAGTGTGCCCTATACACTGCCATGTACCAGACACAGTGTGCCCTATACACTGCCATGTACTAGACACAGTGTGCCCTATACACTGCCATGTACCAGTCACAGTGTGCACTATACACTGCCATGTACCGGACACAGTGTGCCCTATACACTGCCATGTACCAGACACAGTGTGCACTATACACTGCCATGTACCAGACACAGTGTGCACTATACACTGCCATGTACCAGACACAGTGTGCCCTATACACTGCCATGTACCAGACACAGTGTGCCCTATACACTGCCATGTACCAGACACAGTGTGCCCTATACACTGCCATGTACCAGACACAGTGTGCCCTATACACTGCCATGTACCAGACACAGTGTGCACTATACACTGCCATGTACCAGACACAGTGTGCACTATACACTGCCATGTACCAGACACAGTGTGCCCTATACACTGCCATGCACCAGACACAGTGTGCCCTATACACTGCCATGGACCAGACACAGTGTGCACTATACACTGCCATGTACCAGACACAGTGTGCCCTATACACTGCCATGCACCAGACACAGTGTGCCCTATACACTGCCATGGACCAGACACAGTGTGCCCTATACACTGCCATGTACCAGTCACAGTGTGCACTATACACTGCCATGTACCAGACACAGTGTGCACTATACACTGCCATGGACCAGACACAGTGTGCACTATACACTGCCATGTACCAGACACAGTGTGCACTATACACTGCCATGTACCAGACACAGTGTGCCCTATACACTGTCATGTACCAGACACAGTGTGCCCTATACACTGCCATGTACTAGACACAGTGTGCCCTATACACTGCCATGGACCAGACACAGTGTACACTATACACTGCCATGTACCAGACACAGTGTGCCCTATACACTGCCATGTACTAGACACAGTGTGCCCTATACACTGCCATGGACCAGACACAGTGTGCCCTATACACTGGCATGTACCAGACACAGTGTGCACTATACACTGCCATGTACCAGACATAGTGTGCACTATACACTGCCATGTACCAGACACAGTGTGCACTATACACTGCCATGTACCAGACACAGTGTGCCCTATACACTGCCATGTACTAGACACAGTGTGCCCTATACACTGCCATGTACCAGACACAGTGTGCACTATACACTGCCATGTACCAGATATAGTGTGCACTATACACTGCCATGTACCAGACATAGTGTGCACTATACACTGCCATGTACCAGACACAGTGTGCACTATACACTGCCATGTACCAGACATAGTGTGCACTATACACTGCCATGTACCAGACACAGTGTGCACTATACACTGCCATGTACCAGACACAGTGTGCCCTATACACTGCCATGTACTAGACACAGTGTGCCCTATACACTGCCATGGACCAGACACAGTGTGCACTATACACTGCCATGTACCAGACACAGTGTGCCCTATACACTGCCATGTACTAGACACAGTGTGCCCTATACACTGCCATGGACCAGACACAGTGTGCACTATACACTACCATGGACCAGACACAGTGTGCCCTATACACTGCCATGGACCAGACACAGTGTGCACTATACACTGCCATGTACCAGACACAGTGTGCACTATACACTGCCATGTACCAGACACAGTGTGCACTATACACTGCCATGTACCAGACACAGTGTGCACTATACACTGCCATGTACCAGACACAGTGTGCCCTATACACTGCCATGTACCAGTCACAGTGTGCCCTATACACTGCCATGTACCAGACACAGTGTGCACTATACACTGCCATGTACCAGACACAGTGTGCACTATACACTGCCATGTACCAGACACAGTGTGCCCTATACACTGCCATGTACCAGACACAGTGTGCCCTATACACTGCCATGTACCAGACACAGTGTGCCCTATACACTGCCATGTACCAGACACAGTGTGCCCTATACACTGCCATGTACCAGTCACAGTGTGCACTATACACTGCCATGTACCAGACACAGTGTGCCCTATACACTGCCATGTACCAGTCACAGTGTGCACTATACACTACCATGTACCAGACACAGTGTGCCCTATACACTGCCATGTACAAGACACAGTGTGCCCTATACACTGCCATGTACCAGACACAGTGTGCCCTATACACTGCCATGTACAAGACACAGTGTGCCCTATACACTGCCATGTACCAGACACAGTGTGCCCTATACACTGCCATGTACCAGACACAGTGTGCCCTATACACTGTAATGGACCAGTCACAGTGTGCCCTATACACTGCCATGTACCAGACACAGTGTGCCCTATATACTGCCATGTACCAGACATAGTGTGCCCTATACACTGCCATGTACCAGACACAGTGTGCACTATACACTGCCATGTACCAGACACAGTGTGCCCTATACAATGCCATGTACCAGACACAGTGTTCCCTATACACTGCCATGTACCAGTCACAGTGTGCACTATACACTGCCATGTACCAGACACAGTGTGCCCTATACACTGTAATGGACCAGTCACAGTGTGCCCTATACACTGCCATGTACCAGACACAGTGTGCCCTATACACTGCCATGTACTAGACACAGTGTGCCCTATACACTGCCATGTACCAGTCACAGTGTGCACTATACACTGCCATGTACCGGACACAGTGTGCCCTATACACTGCCATGTACCAGACACAGTGTGCACTATACACTGCCATGTACCAGACACAGTGTGCACTATACACTGCCATGTACCAGACACAGTGTGCCCTATACACTGCCATGTACCAGACACAGTGTGCCCTATACACTGCCATGTACCAGACACAGTGTGCCCTATACACTGCCATGTACCAGACACAGTGTGCCCTATACACTGCCATGTACCAGACACAGTGTGCACTATACACTGCCATGTACCAGACACAGTGTGCACTATACACTGCCATGTACCAGACACAGTGTGCCCTATACACTGCCATGCACCAGACACAGTGTGCCCTATACACTGCCATGGACCAGACACAGTGTGCACTATACACTGCCATGTACCAGACACAGTGTGCCCTATACACTGCCATGCACCAGACACAGTGTGCCCTATACACTGCCATGGACCAGACACAGTGTGCCCTATACACTGCCATGTACCAGTCACAGTGTGCACTATACACTGCCATGTACCAGACACAGTGTGCACTATACACTGCCATGGACCAGACACAGTGTGCACTATACACTGCCATGTACCAGACACAGTGTGCACTATACACTGCCATGTACCAGACACAGTGTGCCCTATACACTGTCATGTACCAGACACAGTGTGCCCTATACACTGCCATGTACTAGACACAGTGTGCCCTATACACTGCCATGGACCAGACACAGTGTACACTATACACTGCCATGTACCAGACACAGTGTGCCCTATACACTGCCATGTACTAGACACAGTGTGCCCTATACACTGCCATGGACCAGACACAGTGTGCCCTATACACTGGCATGTACCAGACACAGTGTGCACTATACACTGCCATGTACCAGACATAGTGTGCACTATACACTGCCATGTACCAGACACAGTGTGCACTATACACTGCCATGTACCAGACACAGTGTGCCCTATACACTGCCATGTACTAGACACAGTGTGCCCTATACACTGCCATGTACCAGACACAGTGTGCACTATACACTGCCATGTACCAGATATAGTGTGCACTATACACTGCCATGTACCAGACATAGTGTGCACTATACACTGCCATGTACCAGACACAGTGTGCACTATACACTGCCATGTACCAGACATAGTGTGCACTATACACTGCCATGTACCAGACACAGTGTGCACTATACACTGCCATGTACCAGACACAGTGTGCCCTATACACTGCCATGTACTAGACACAGTGTGCCCTATACACTGCCATGAACCAGACACAGTGTGCACTATACACTGCCATGTACCAGACACAGTGTGCCCTATACACTGCCATGTACTAGACACAGTGTGCCCTATACACTGCCATGGACCAGACACAGTGTGCACTATACACTACCATGGACCAGACACAGTGTGCCCTATACACTGCCATGGACCAGACACAGTGTGCCCTATACACTGCCATGTACCAGACAGTGTGCACTATACACTGCCATGTACCAGACACAGTGTGCCCTATACACTGCCATGTACCAGACACATTGTGCACTATACACTGCCATGTACCAGACACAGTGTGCACTATACACTGCCATGTACCAGTCACAGTGTGCCCTATACACTGCCATGTACCAGACACAGTGTGCACTATACACTGCCATGTACCAGACACAGTGTGCACTATACACTGCCATGTACCAGACACAGTGTGCCCTATACACTGCCATGTACCAGACACAGTGTGCCCTATACACTGCCATGTACCAGTCACAGTGTGCACTATACACTACCATGTACCAGACACAGTGTGCCTTATACACTGCCATGTACAAGACACAGTGTGCCCTATACACTGCCATGTACCAGACACAGTGTGCCCTATACACTGCCATGTACAAGACACAGTGTGCCCTATACACTGCCATGTACCAGACACAGTGTGCCCTATACACTGCCATGTACCAGACACAGTGTGCCCTATACACTGTAATGGACCAGTCACAGTGTGCCCTATACACTGCCATGTACCAGACACAGTGTGCCCTATATACTGCCATGTACCAGACATAGTGTGCCCTATACACTGCCATGTACCAGACACAGTGTGCACTATACACTGCCATGTACCAGACACAGTGTGCCCTATACACTGCCATGTACCAGACACAGTGTGCCCTATACACTGCCATGTACCAGTCACAGTGTGCACTATACACTGCCATGTACCAGACACAGTGTGCCCTATACACTGTAATGGACCAGTCACAGTGTGCCCTATACACTGCCATGTACCAGACACAGTGTGCCCTATATACTGCCATGTACCAGACATAGTGTGCCCTATACACTGCCATGTACCAGACACAGTGTGCACTATACACTGCCATGTACCAGACACAGTGTGCCCTATACAATGCCATGTACCAGACACAGTGTTCCCTATACACTGCCATGTACCAGTCACAGTGTGCACTATACACTGCCATGTACCAGACATAGTGTGCCCTATACACTGCCATGGACCAGACACAGTGTGCACTATACACTGCCATGTACCAGACACACTGTGCCCTATACACTGCCATGTACCAGACACAGTGTGCCCTATATACTGCCATGTACCAGACATAGTGTGCCCTATACACTGCCATGTACCAGACACAGTGTGCACTATACACTGCCATGTACCAGACACACTGTGCCCTATACAATGCCATGTACCAGACACAGTGTTCCCTATACACTGCCATGTACCAGTCACAGTGTGCACTATACACTGCCATGTACCAGACATAGTGTGCCCTATACACTGCCATGGACCAGTCACAGTGTGCCCTATACACTGCCATGTACCAGACACAGTGTGCCCTATACACTGCCATGTACCAGACACAGTGTGCACTATACACTGCCCTGTACCAGACACAGTGTGCCCTATACACTGCCATGTACCAGACACAGTGTGCCCTATACACTGCCATGTACCAGACATAGTGTGCACTATACACTGCCATGTACCAGACACAGTGTGCCCTATACACTGCCATGGACCAGTCACAGTGTGCCCTATACACTGCCATGTACCAGACACAGTGTGCCCTATACACTGCCATGTACCAGACACAGTGTGCACTATACACTGCCGTGTACCAGACACAGTGTGCACTATACACTGCCATGTACCAGACACAGTGTGCCCTATACACTGCCATGTACCAGACACAGTGTGCCCTATACACTGCCATGTACCAGTCAGTGTGCACTATACACTGCCATGTACCAGACACAGTGTTCCCTATACACTGCCATGTACCAGTCAGTGTGCACTATACACTGCCATGTACCTGTAGCACCCTGAGGATTCGGCTGCTACAGGGGTATTGCACCTCACTCCAGAGGTGTGGTATTCCACTCCCAGGTAAGGATGGAGTGTGGGACTGAGCTCAGTAGGCTGCATGCACTACATACATCCCATTTCCGGGGGACAGAACTACGGTACTCCCACCAGTATATGTGCAGGTACGACAGCGTCTGTCCCTGGCTGGAGTGGGAGGGGGGTGGAACATCCCAGTAGTGTAGGGGCAGATAGGGGGAGTAGTCTGGGTAAAGCTAGGAGCTCATTGGGTGCTAGTCACCTGGGCTCACACATAGAGGGAGTATATATGGTGGGCACCATCTTAGGACAGGGTCTTTTTAGCCTGAGAAGCAGAGCAGAGGAGCTCAGCCAGGAGGGCTGACAGGGAGCTGTGGCTCCGGCTGGGCCCAGCTCCAGAGCTAAGCCTGCAGAGGAGAGAGGAGAAAGAAGGACCCAGAGAGAAAGACAGAGGGAACCCCAAGAACCCAGAAACAGACCAGAAAGGGTGAAGGGTTGGCGGACACGGGTACCGGAACCCGAACTGGTGGAGGCCACTTATCCTCAGCCAGGAACCGGAGGTCGTGGTTAAGATTTGCCACGACCCTCACCAAATCCACCAGAAAGGCACACCAAGTATAGGGTCAGGGAGCCCAGAGGAGGCTTGACCACTAAGAGACCCGAGGGAGCCGGCCAAAGGTGGATCCCTGGTGGAAACGGCCAGAGACAGAGAGAGAGAAGGGAGCTCAGGACCACGCTTCAGAACTGCCTGGGGGTTAGCCGAGTACAGGACCTGGTGGACGCAGCACGGCTCGGGTGGTCACTCAAGGCCAGAGTGACTGAGAGAACACCCGTGAGTAAAAACCCTGAAACTGCATCTCCTGACTCTGACTCTTCTTACTGCACCGTCACAACCCCCATCATCTTCACCTGCTGCCCTGAGGCCATACCCCTCCCGTTGGGGGTTATACCATCATCGCTGCACCCATACCACCGGCCTCAGCGGACTGTTCTGCAGCAGCGGCTGCAAAGCCGCACTCAACGGGTGGCGTAGTCGACATCCAAGTTAACATCTACTGCCATAGACTGCCACTTAGTTTGACATCCTGGGCACGGACCGGGTCACCGCCACAAGGACTACTACCCCTATCCAGATCCGGCTCCGGGTATCCCTTGCACATGGCCCAGGGGGTGCGTCATACCAGTCACAGTGTGCACTATACACTGCCATGTACCAGACACAGTGTGCCCTATACACTGCCATGTACCAGACACAGTGTGCACTATACACTGCCATGTACCAGACACAGTGTGCACTATACACTGCCATGTACCAGACAAAGTGTGCCCTATAAACTGCCATGTACCAGACATAGTGTGCCCTATATACTGCCATGTACCAGACACAGTGTGCCCTATACACTGCCATGTACCAGACACAGTGTGCACTATACACTGCCATGTACCAGACACAGTGTGCCCTATACACTGCCATGTACCAGACATAGTGTGCCCTATACACTTCCATGTACCAGACACAGTGTGCCCTATACACTGCCATGTACCAGACACAGTGTGCCCTATACACTGCCATGTACCAGACACAGTGTGCCCTATACACTGCCATGTACCAGACACAGTGTGCCCTATACACTGCCATGTACCAGACACAGTGTGCACTATACACTGCCATGTACCAGACATAGTGTGCCCTATACACTGCCATGTACCAGACACAGTGTGCACTATACACTGCCATGTACCAGACACAGTGTGCCCTATACACTGCCATGTACCAGACACAGTGTGCCCTATACACTGCCATGTACCAGACACAGTGTGCCCTATACACTGCCGTGTACCAGACACAGTGTGCACTATACACTGCCATGTACCAGACACAGTGTGCCCTATACACTGCCATGTACCAGACACAGTGTGCACTATACACTGCCATGTACCAGACATAGTGTGCACTATACACTGCCATGTACCAGACATAGTGTGCCCTATACACTGCCATGTACCAGACACAGTGTGCACTATACACTGCCATGTACCAGACACAGTGTGCACTATACACTGCCATGTACCAGACATAGTGTGCCCTATACACTGCCATGTACCAGTCACAGTGTGCCCTATACACTGCCATGTACCAGACATAGTGTGCACTATACACTGCCATGTACCAGACACAGTGTGCCCTATACACTGCCATGTACCAGACACAGTGTGCACTATACACTGCCATGTACCAGACACAGTGTGCACTATACACTGCCATGTACCAGACATAGTGTGCCCTATACACTGCCATGTACCAGTCACAGTGTGCCCTATACACTGCCATGTACCAGTCACAGTGTGCCCTATACACTGCCATGTACCAGTCACAGTGTGCCCTATACACTGCCGTGTACCAGACACAGTGTGCCCTATACACTGCCATGTACCAGACACAGTGTGCCCTATACATGCACCAGACACAGTGTGCCCTATACACTGCCGTGTACCAGACACAGTGTGCCCTATACACTGCCATGTACCAGACATAGTGTGCCCTATACACTGCCATGTACCAGACACAGTGTGCCCTATACACTGCCGTGTACCAGACACAGTGTGCACTATACACTGCCATGTACCAGACACAGTGTGCACTATACACTGCCATGTACCAGACACAGTGTGCCCTATACACTGCCATGTACCAGACACAGTGTGCACTATACACTGCCATGTACCAGACACAGTGTGCACTATACACTGCCATGTACCAGACACAGTGTGCCCTATACACTGCCATGTACCAGACACAGTGTGCACTATACACTGCCATGTACCAGACACAGTGTGCCCTATACACTGCCGTGTACCAGACACAGTGTGCACTATACACTGCCATGTACCAGACATAGTGTGCCCTATACACTGCCATGTACCAGACACAGTGTGCACTATACACTGCCATGTACCAGACACAGTGTGCCCTATACACTGCCGTGTACCAGACACAGTGTGCACTATACACTGCCATGCACCAGACACAGTGTGCACTATACACTGCCATGTACCAGACATAGTGTGCACTATACACTGCCATGTACCAGACACAGTGTGCCCTATACACTGCCATGTACCAGACACAGTGTGCACTATACACTGCCATGTACCAGACACAGTGTGCCCTATACACTGCCATGTACCAGACACAGTGTGCACTATACACTGCCATGTACCAGACACAGTGTGCACTATACACTGCCATGGACCAGACATAGTGTGCCCTATACACTGCCATGTACCAGACATAGTGTGCACTATACACTGCCATGTACCAGTCACAGTGTGCCCTATACACTGCCATGTACCAGACACAGTGTGCCCTATACACTGCCATGTACCAGTCACAGTGTGCCCTATACACTGCCATGTACCAGACACAGTGTGCACTATACACTGCCATGTACCACACACAGTGTGCCCTATACACTGCCATGTACCAGACATAGTGTGCCCTATACACTGCCATGTACCAGACACAGTGTGCCCTATACACTGCCATGTACCAGACACAGTGTGCACTATACACTGCCATGTACCACACACAGTGTGCCCTATACACTGCCATGTACCAGACATAGTGTGCACTATACACTGCCATGTACCAGTCACAGTGTGCCCTATACACTGCCATGTACCAGACACAGTGTGCCCTATACACTGCCATGTACCAGTCACAGTGTGCCCTATACACTGCCATGTACCAGACACAGTGTGCACTATACACTGCCATGTACCACACACAGTGTGCCCTATACACTGCCATGTACCAGACATAGTGTGCCCTATACACTGCCATGTACCAGACACAGTGTGCCCTATACACTGCCATGTACCAGACACAGTGTGCACTATACACTGCCATGTACCACACACAGTGTGCCCTATACACTGCCATGTACCAGACATAGTGTGCACTATACACTGCCATGTACCAGTCACAGTGTGCCCTATACACTGCCATGTACCAGACACAGTGTGCACTATACACTGCCATGTACCAGACACAGTGTGCCCTATACACTGCCATGTACCAGACATAGTGTGCCCTATACACTGCCATGTACCAGACACAGTGTGCCCTATACACTGCCATGTACCAGACACAGTGTGCCCTATACACTGCCATGTACCAGACACAGTGTGCACTATACACTGCCATGTACCAGTCACAGTGTGCACTATACACTGCCATGTACCATACACAGTGTGCACTATACACTGCCATGTACCAGACACAGTGTGCCCTATACACTGCCATGTACCAGACACAGTGTGCCCTATACACTGTCATGTACCATACACAGTGTGCACTATACACTGCCATGTACCAGACACAGTGTGCCCTATACACTGCCATGTACCAGACACAGTGTGCCCTATAGACTGTCATGTACCAGACACAGTGTGCCCTATACACTGCCATGTACCAGACACAGTGTGCACTATACACTGCCATGTACCAGACACAGTGTGCCCTATACACTGCCATGTACCATACACAGTGTGCACTATACACTGCCATGTACCAGACACAGTGTGCACTATACACTGCCATGCACCAGTCACAGTGTGCACTATACACTGCCATGTACCATACACAGTGTGCACTATACACTGCCATGTACCAGACACAGTGTGCCCTATACACTGCCATGTACCAGACACAGTGTGCCCTATACACTGCCATGTACCAGACACAGTGTGCACTATACACTGCCATGTACCAGACACAGTATGCCCTATACACTGCCATGTACCAGACACAGTGTGCACTATACACTGCCATGTACCAGACACAGTGTGCCCTATACACTGCCATGTACCAGACACAGTATGCCCTATACACTGCCATGTACCAGACACAGTGTGCACTATACACTGCCATGTACCAGACACAGTGTGCCCTATACACTGCCATGTACCAGACACAGTATGCCCTATACACTGCCATGTACCAGACACAGTGTGCACTATACACTGCCATGTACCAGTCACAGTGTGCACTATACACTGCCATGTACCATACACAGTGTGCACTATACACTGCCATGTACCACACATAGTGTGCCCTATACACTGCCATGTACCACACATAGTGTGCCCTATACACTGCCATGTACCAGACATAGTGTGCCCTATACACTGCCATGTACCAGACACAGTGTGCACTATACACTGCCGTGTACCAGACACAGTGTGCACTATACACTGCCATGTACCAGACACAGTGTGCCCTATACACTGCCATGTAGCAGACACAGTGTGCCCTATACACTGCCATGTACCAGACACAGTGTGCCCTATACACTGCCATGTACCAGACACAGTGTGCCCTATACACTGCCATGTACCAGTCAGTGTGCACTATACACTGCCATGTACCAGACACAGTGTGCCCTATACACTGCCATGTACCAGTCACAGTGTGCACTATACACTGCCATGTACCAGTCACAGTGTGCACTATACACTGCCATGTACCAGACACAGTGTGCCCTATACACTGCCATGTACCAGACACAGTGTGCACTATACACTGCCATGTACCAGACACAGTGTGCCCTATAAACTGCCATGTACCAGACATAGTGTGCCCTATAAACTGCCATGTACAGGACACAGTGTGCACTATACACTGCCATGTACCAGACACAGTGTGCCCTATACACTGCCATGTACCAGACACAGTTTGCACTATACACTGCCATGTACCAGACACAGTGTGCCCTATACACTGCCATGTACCAGACACAGTGTGCCCTATACACTGCCATGTACCAGACATAGTGTGCCCCATACACTGCCATGTACCAGACATAGTGTGCACTATACACTGCCATGTACCAGACACAGTGTGCCCTATACACTGCCATGTACCAGTCACAGTGTGCCCTATACACTGCCATGTACCAGTCACAGTGTGCCCTATACACTGCCGTGTACCAGACACAGTGTGCCCTATACACTGCCATGTACCAGACACAGTGTGCCCTATACATGCACCAGACACAGTGTGCCCTATACACTGCCGTGTACCAGACACAGTGTGCCCTATACACTGCCATGTACCAGACATAGTGTGCCCTATACACTGCCATGTACCAGACACAGTGTGCCCTATACACTGCCGTGTACCAGACACAGTGTGCCCTATACACTGCCGTGTACCAGACACAGTGTGCACTATACACTGCCATGTACCAGACACAGTGTGCACTATACACTGCCATGTACCAGACACAGTGTGCCCTATACACTGCCATGTACCAGACACAGTGTGCCCTATACACTGCCATGTACCAGACACAGTGTGCACTATACACTGCCATGTACCAGACACAGTGTGCCCTATACACTGCCGTGTACCAGACACAGTGTGCACTATACACTGCCATGTACCAGACATAGTGTGCCCTATACACTGCCATGTACCAGACACAGTGTGCACTATACACTGCCATGTACCAGACACAGTGTGCCCTATACACTGCCGTGTACCAGACACAGTGTGCACTACACACTGCCATGTACCAGACACAGTGTGCACTATACACTGCCATGTACCAGACATAGTGTGCACTATACACTGCCATGTACCAGACACAGTGTGCCCTATACACTGCCATGTACCAGACACAGTGTGCACTATACACTGCCATGTACCAGACACAGTGTGCCCTATACACTGCCATGTACCAGACACAGTGTGCACTATACACTGCCATGTACCAGACACAGTGTGCACTATACACTGCCATGGACCAGACATAGTGTGCCCTATACACTGCCATGTACCAGACATAGTGTGCACTATACACTGCCATGTACCAGTCACAGTGTGCCCTATACACTGCCATATACCAGACACAGTGTGCCCTATACACTGCCATGTACCAGACACAGTGTGCCCTATACACTGCCATGTACCAGACACAGTGTGCCCTATACACTGCCATGTACCAGACATAGTGTGCACTATACACTGCCATGAACCAGACACAGTGTGCCCTATACACTGCCGTGTACCAGACACAGTGTGCCCTATACACTGCCATGTACCAGACACAGTGTGCACTATACACTGCCATGTACCAGACACAGTGTGCCCTATACACTGCCATGTACCAGACACAGTGTGCCCTATACACTGCCATGTACCAGACACAGTGTGCACTATACACTGCCATGTACCAGACACAGTGTGCCCTATACACTGCCATGTACCAGACATAGTGTGCACTATACACTGCCATGTACCAGACATAGTGTGCACTATACACTGCCATGTACCAGTCACAGTGTGCCCTATACACTGCCATATACCAGACACAGTGTGCCCTATACACTGCCATGTACCAGACACAGTGTGCCCTATACACTGCCATGTACCAGACACAGTGTGCCCTATACACTGCCATGTACCAGACATAGTGTGCACTATACACTGCCATGAACCAGACACAGTGTGCACTATACACTGCCATGTACCAGACACAGTGTGCCCTATACACTGCCATGTACCAGACATAGTGTGCCCTATACACTGCCATGTACCAGACACAGTGTGCCCTATACACTGCCATGTACCAGACACAGTGTGCCCTATACACTGCCATGTACCAGACACAGTGTGCACTATACACTGCCATGTACCAGACACAGTGTGCACTATACACTGCCATATATCATACATAGTGTGCCCTATACACTGCCATGTACCAGTCACAGTGTGCACTATACACTGCCATGTACCATACACAGTGTGCACTATACACTGCCATGTACCAGACACAGTGTGCCCTATACACTGCCATGTACCAGACACAGTGTGCCCTATACACTGTCATGTACCAGACACAGTGTGCACTATACACTGCCATGTACCAGACACAGTGTGCCCTATACACTGCCATGTACCAGACACAGTATGCCCTATACACTGCCATGTACCAGACACAGTGTGCACTATACACTGCCATGTACCAGACAGTGTGCACTATACACTGCCATGTACCAGTCACAGTGTGCCCTATACACTGCCATGTACCAGACACAGTGTGCCCTATACACTGCCATGTACCAGACACAGTATGCCCTATACACTGCCATGTACCAGACACAGTGTGCACTATACACTGCCATGTACCAGTCACAGTGTGCACTATACACTGCCATGTACCACACATAGTGTGCCCTATACACTGCCATGTACCAGACATAGTGTGCCCTATACACTGCCATGTACCAGACACAGTGTGCACTATACACTGCCGTGTACCAGACACAGTGTGCACTATACACTGCCATGTACCAGACACAGTGTGCCCTATACACTGCCATGTAGCAGACACAGTGTGCCCTATACACTGCCATGTACCAGACACAGTGTGCCCTATACACTGCCATGTACCAGACACAGTGTGCCCTATACATTGCCATGTACCAGTCAGTGTGCACTATACACTGCCATGTACCAGACACAGTGTGCCCTATACACTGCCATGTACCAGTCACAGTGTGCACTATACACTGCCATGGACCAGACATAGTGTGCCCTATACACTGCCATGTACCAGACATAGTGTGCACTATACACTGCCATGTACCAGTCACAGTGTGCCCTATACACTGCCATATACCAGACACAGTGTGCCCTATACACTGCCATGTACCAGACACAGTGTGCCCTATACACTGCCATGTACCAGACACAGTGTGCCCTATACACTGCCATGTACCAGACATAGTGTGCACTATACACTGCCATGAACCAGACACAGTGTGCACTATACACTGCCATGTACCAGACACAGTGTGCCCTATACACTGCCATGTACCAGACATAGTGTGCCCTATACACTGCCATGTACCAGACACAGTGTGCCCTATACACTGCCATGTACCAGACACAGTGTGCCCTATACACTGCCATGTACCAGACACAGTGTGCACTATACACTGCCATGTACCAGACACAGTGTGCACTATACACTGCCATATATCATACATAGTGTGCCCTATACACTGCCATGTACCAGTCACAGTGTGCACTATACACTGCCATGTACCATACACAGTGTGCACTATACACTGCCATGTACCAGACACAGTGTGCCCTATACACTGCCATGTACCAGACACAGTGTGCCCTATACACTGTCATGTACCAGACACAGTGTGCACTATACACTGCCATGTACCAGACACAGTGTGCCCTATACACTGCCATGTACCAGACACAGTATGCCCTATACACTGCCATGTACCAGACACAGTGTGCACTATACACTGCCATGTACCAGACAGTGTGCACTATACACTGCCATGTACCAGTCACAGTGTGCCCTATACACTGCCATGTACCAGACACAGTGTGCCCTATACACTGCCATGTACCAGACACAGTATGCCCTATACACTGCCATGTACCAGACACAGTGTGCACTATACACTGCCATGTACCAGTCACAGTGTGCACTATACACTGCCATGTACCACACATAGTGTGCCCTATACACTGCCATGTACCAGACATAGTGTGCCCTATACACTGCCATGTACCAGACACAGTGTGCACTATACACTGCCGTGTACCAGACACAGTGTGCACTATACACTGCCATGTACCAGACACAGTGTGCCCTATACACTGCCATGTAGCAGACACAGTGTGCCCTATACACTGCCATGTACCAGACACAGTGTGCCCTATACACTGCCATGTACCAGACACAGTGTGCCCTATACATTGCCATGTACCAGTCAGTGTGCACTATACACTGCCATGTACCAGACACAGTGTGCCCTATACACTGCCATGTACCAGTCACAGTGTGCACTATACACTGCCATGTACCAGTCACAGTGTGCACTATACACTGCCATGTACCAGACACAGTGTGCCCTATACACTGCCATGTACCAGACACAGTGTGCACTATACACTGCCATGTACCAGACACAGTGTGCCCTATAAACTGCCATGTACCAGACATAGTGTGCCCTATAAACTGCCATGTACAGGACACAGTGTGCACTATACACTGCCATGTACCAGACACAGTGTGCCCTATACACTGCCATGTACCAGACACAGTTTGCACTATACACTGCCATGTACCAGACACAGTGTGCCCTATACACTGCCATGTACCAGACACAGTGTGCCCTATACACTGCCATGTACCAGACATAGTGTGCCCCATACACTGCCATGTACCAGACATAGTGTGCCCTATACACTGCCATGTACCAGACACAGCGTGCCCTATACACTGCCGTGTACCAGACATAGTGTGCACTATACACTGCCATGTACCAGACACAGTGTGCCCTATACACTGCCATGTACCAGTCACAGTGTGCCCTATACACTGCCATGTACCATACACAGTGTGCCCTATACACTGCCATGTACCAGACAAAGAATGCCCTATACACTGCCATGTACCAGACACTGTGTGCCCTATATACTGCCATGTACCAAACATAGTGTGTCCTATACACTGCCATGTACCAGACATAGTGTGCCCTATATACTGCCATGTACCAGACACAGTGTGCCCTATACACTGCCGTGTACCAGACATAATGTGCCCTATACACTGCCATGTACCAGACACAGTGTGCCCTATACACTGCCATGTACCAGACACAGTGTGCCCTATACACTGCCATGTGCCAGTCACAGTGTGCACTATACACTGCCGTGTACCAGACACAGTGTGCACTATACACTGCCATGTACCAGACACAGTGTGCCCTATAAACTGCCATGTACAGGACACAGTGTGCACTATACACTGCCATGTACCAGACACAGTGTGCCCTATACACTGCCATGTACCAGACACAGTTTGCACTATACACTGCCATGTACCAGACACAGTGTGCCCTATACACTGCCATGTACCAGACACAGTGTGCCCTATACACTGCCATGTACCAGACATAGTGTGCCCCATACACTGCCATGTACCAGACATAGTGTGCACTATACACTGCCATGTACCAGACACAGTGTGCCCTATACACTGCCATGTACCAGTCACAGTGTGCCCTATACACTGCCATGTACCAGTCACAGTGTGCCCTATACACTGCCGTGTACCAGACACAGTGTGCCCTATACACTGCCATGTACCAGACACAGTGTGCCCTATACATGCACCAGACACAGTGTGCCCTATACACTGCCGTGTACCAGACACAGTGTGCCCTATACACTGCCATGTACCAGACATAGTGTGCCCTATACACTGCCATGTACCAGACACAGTGTGCCCTATACACTGCCGTGTACCAGACACAGTGTGCCCTATACACTGCCGTGTACCAGACACAGTGTGCACTATACACTGCCATGTACCAGACACAGTGTGCACTATACACTGCCATGTACCAGACACAGTGTGCCCTATACACTGCCATGTACCAGACACAGTGTGCCCTATACACTGCCATGTACCAGACACAGTGTGCACTATACACTGCCATGTACCAGACACAGTGTGCCCTATACACTGCCGTGTACCAGACACAGTGTGCACTATACACTGCCATGTACCAGACATAGTGTGCCCTATACACTGCCATGTACCAGACACAGTGTGCACTATACACTGCCATGTACCAGACACAGTGTGCCCTATACACTGCCGTGTACCAGACACAGTGTGCACTATACACTGCCATGTACCAGACACAGTGTGCACTATACACTGCCATGTACCAGACATAGTGTGCACTATACACTGCCATGTACCAGACACAGTGTGCCCTATACACTGCCATGTACCAGACACAGTGTGCACTATACACTGCCATGTACCAGACACAGTGTGCCCTATACACTGCCATGTACCAGACACAGTGTGCACTATACACTGCCATGTACCAGACACAGTGTGCACTATACACTGCCATGGACCAGACATAGTGTGCCCTATACACTGCCATGTACCAGACATAGTGTGCACTATACACTGCCATGTACCAGTCACAGTGTGCCCTATACACTGCCATATACCAGACACAGTGTGCCCTATACACTGCCATGTACCAGACACAGTGTGCCCTATACACTGCCATGTACCAGACACAGTGTGCCCTATACACTGCCATGTACCAGACACAGTGTGCCCTATACACTGCCATGTACCAGACATAGTGTGCCCTATACACTGCCATGTACCAGACACAGTGTGCCCTATACACTGCCATGTACCAGACACAGTGTGCCCTATACACTGCCATGTACCAGACACAGTGTGCACTATACACTGCCATGTACCAGACACAGTGTGCACTATACACTGCCATATATCATACATAGTGTGCCCTATACACTGCCATGTACCAGTCACAGTGTGCACTATACACTGCCATGTACCATACACAGTGTGCACTATACACTGCCATGTACCAGACACAGTGTGCCCTATACACTGCCATGTACCAGACACAGTGTGCCCTATACACTGTCATGTACCAGACACAGTGTGCACTATACACTGCCATGTACCAGACACAGTGTGCCCTATACACTGCCATGTACCAGACACAGTATGCCCTATACACTGCCATGTACCAGACACAGTGTGCACTATACACTGCCATGTACCAGACAGTGTGCACTATACACTGCCATGTACCAGTCACAGTGTGCCCTATACACTGCCATGTACCAGACACAGTGTGCCCTATACACTGCCATGTACCAGACACAGTATGCCCTATACACTGCCATGTACCAGACACAGTGTGCACTATACACTGCCATGTACCAGTCACAGTGTGCACTATACACTGCCATGTACCACACATAGTGTGCCCTATACACTGCCATGTACCAGACATAGTGTGCCCTATACACTGCCATGTACCAGACACAGTGTGCACTATACACTGCCGTGTACCAGACACAGTGTGCACTATACACTGCCATGTACCAGACACAGTGTGCCCTATACACTGCCATGTAGCAGACACAGTGTGCCCTATACACTGCCATGTACCAGACACAGTGTGCCCTATACACTGCCATGTACCAGACACAGTGTGCCCTATACATTGCCATGTACCAGTCAGTGTGCCCTATACACTGCCATGTACCAGTCACAGTGTGCACTATACACTGCCATGTACCAGTCACAGTGTGCACTATACACTGCCATGTACCAGACACAGTGTGCCCTATACACTGCCATGTACCAGACACAGTGTGCACTATACACTGCCATGTACCAGACACAGTGTGCCCTATAAACTGCCATGTACCAGACATAGTGTGCCCTATAAACTGCCATGTACAGGACACATTGTGCACTATACACTGCCATGTACCAGACACAGTGTGCCCTATACACTGCCATGTACCAGACACAGTTTGCACTATACACTGCCATGTACCAGACACAGTGTGCCCTATACACTGCCATGTACCAGACACAGTGTGCCCTATACACTGCCATGTACCAGACATAGTGTGCCCCATACACTGCCATGTACCAGACATAGTGTGCCCTATACACTGCCATGTACCAGACACAGCGTGCCCTATACACTGCCGTGTACCAGACATAGTGTGCACTATACACTGCCATGTACCAGACACAGTGTGCCCTATACACTGCCATGTACCAGTCACAGTGTGCCCTATACACTGCCATGTACCATACACAGTGTGCCCTATACACTGCCATGTACCAGACAAAGAATGCCCTATACACTGCCATGTACCAGACACTGTGTGCCCTATATACTGCCATGTACCAGACATAGTGTGTCCTATACACTGCCATGTACCAGACATAGTGTGCCCTATATGCTGCCATGTACCAGACACAGTGTGCCCTATACACTGCCGTGTACCAGACATAGTGTGCCCTATACACTGCCATGTACCAGACACAGTGTGCCCTATACACTGCCATGTACCAGACACAGTGTGCCCTATACACTGCCATGTGCCAGTCACAGTGTGCACTATACACTGCCGTGTACCAGACACAGTGTGCACTATACACTGCCATGTACCAGACACAGTGTGCCCTATACACTGCCATGTACCAGACACAGTGTGCACTATACACTGCCATGTACCAGACACAGTGTGCACTATACACTGCCATGTACCAGACACAGTGTGCCCTATACACTGCCATGTACCAGACATAGTGTGCCCTATACACTGCCATGTACCAGACACAGTGTGCACTATACACTGCCATGTACCAGACACAGTGTGCACTATACACTGCCATGTACCAGACACAGTGTGCCCTATACACTGCCGTGTACCAGACACAGTGTGCACTATACACTGCCATGTACCAGACATAGTGTGCCCTATACACTGCCATGTACCAGACACAGTGTGCCCTATACACTGCCATGTACCAGACATAGTGTGCCCTATACACTGCCATGTACCAGACACAGTGTGCCCTATACACTGCCATGTACCAGACACAGTGTGCACTATACACTGCCATGTACCAGACACAGTGTGCACTATACACTGCCGTGTACCAGACACAGTGTGCACTATACACTGCCATGTACCAGACACAGTGTGCACTATACACTGCCATGTACCATACACAGTGTGCACTATACACTGCCATGTACCAGACATAGTGTGCACTATACACTGCCATGTACCAGTCACAGTGTGCCCTATACACTGCCGTGTACCAGACACAGTGTGCACTATACACTGCCATGTACCAGACATAGTGTGCCCTATACACTGCCATGTACCAGACACAGTGTGCACTATACACTGCCATGTACCAGACACAGTGTGCACTATACACTGCCGTGTACCAGACACAGTGTGCACTATACACTGCCATGTACCAGTCACAGTGTGCCCTATACACTGCCATGTACCAGACACAGTGTGCCCTATACACTGCCATGTACGAGACACAGTGTGCCCTATACACTGCCATGTACCAGACACAGTGTGCCCTATACACTGCCGTGTACCAGTCACAGTATGCCCTATACACTGCCATGTACCAGACACAGTGTGCACTATACACTGCCATGTACCAGACACAGTGTGCACTATACACTGCCATGTACCAGACACAGTGTGCCCTATACACTGCCATGTACCAGACACAGTGTGCCCTATACACTGCCATGTACCAGACACAGTGTGCCCTATACACTGCCATGTACCAGACATAGTGTGCCCTATACACTGCCATGTACCAGACATAGTGTGCCCTATACACTGCCATGTACCAGACACAGTGTGCCCTATACAATGCTGTGTACCAGACATAGTGTGCACTATACACTGCCATGTACCAGACACAGTGTGCCCTATACACTGCCATGTACCAGTCACAGTGTGCCCTATACACTGCCATGTACCAGTCACAGTGTGCCCTATACACTGCCATGTACCATACACAGTGTGCCCTATACACTGCCATGTACCAGACAAAGAATGCCCTCTATACTGCAATGTACCAGACATAGTGTGCCCTATACACTGCCATGTACCAGACACTGTGTGCCCTATATACTGCCATGTACCAGACATAGTGTGCCCTATACACTGCCATGTACCAGACACAGTGTGTCCTATACACTGCCATGTACCAGACACAGTATGCACTATACACTGCCATGTACCAGACATTGTGTGCACTATACACTGCGATGTACCAGACACAGTGTGCCCTATACACTGCCGTGTACCAGACACAGTGTGCCCTATACACTGCCAAGTACAATACATAGTGTGCGCTATACACTGCCATGTACCAGACATAGTGTGCCCTATACACAGCCATGTACCAGACACAGTGTGCCCTATACACTGCCATGTACCAGACACAGTGTGCCCTATACACTGCCAAGTACAATACACAGTGTGCCCTATACACTGCCATGTACCAGACACAGTGTGCACTATACACTGCCATGTACCAGACACAGTGTGCACTATACACTGCCATGTACCAGACACAGTGTGCACTATACACTGCCATGTACCAGACAAAGTGTGCCCTATATACTGAAATTTTCCAGACACAGTGTGCACTATACACTGCCATGTACCAGACACAGTGTGCACTATACACTGCGATGTACCAGACACAGTGTACCCTATACACTGCCATGTACCAGACACTGTGTGCCCTATACACTGCCATGTACCAGACACTATGTGCCCTATACATGGTCATGTACCATACACAGTGTGCCCTATATACTGTCATGTACAATACACAGTGTGCACTATACACTGCCATGTACCAGTCACAGTGTGCCCTATACACTGCCATGTACCAGACATAGTGTGCCCTATACACAGCCATGAACCAGACACAGTGTGACCTATACACTGCCAAGTACCAGACACAGTGTGACCTATACACTGCTGTGATAGAAAATATTAAAAATTCCTCTCTCCCTCCAAACTCCTTTCCCTCCTCCCCTATACCATTTGCTAGGGAGAAGAGCTCACACTCTAACCAGTTGCTTCTAGGCAATTAGCATGGTACAAAAGAAGCCACAAACTCAATTATCCAGGCTAATTACCATACAAATGGAGCTCCTGCCAGAGGAGACTTGTGATCAAAAGACACCTGAGTAAAGAGGAAACAGCTTGTTAAAGCCTCAAAGGAAATCTATCTCACGCTCCACATTAGCAGGACATTCCAAGCTGCAATCACAAGACATCAGGCAGACTCGTAGGCACCGAAATGATGGAATATCGGAAGTTCTATAATTCCGACTGTGCTGGGACACATATTGTTAGCGGCGGGACTAGCTAAGGAACAATACGCATATTTGTGCGCCGTGCCAGTGAGCGGTAACCCAAGAGTGCAAACATAACAGACAGTAGCCAGGTCATGTCTGGTCTCTAAAGAAAAGTAAAATCGCAATAAAAAATATGGCATCACTTGCTAACTTCTGCGATCAACTAGCTAGAAGTTATAGCAGAAATTAGAGATTTCATAAAACCATGAAGGGTGGAGACCAGCCCACATGAGGACATCTCAAGGGAGTGTGTGGGCAGAGCGCCCCTTTGGCATAAAAGTTACAGCTCAATATGGATCTATTCTCATGCCGGGAGATACATATTTGTGTAAGCAGGGGTCCCGTTCCATGACGGCCAGATTTGGAGTGCTACCCTCCAGCTAAACTGAATCGTCTCTGCGATCGGTCTTGTAAGTTTCTTCTGTTGATCCCTTTTATTTTGTGTAACTGACTAGCCCAGGGGATGGGGATGACTCGGTACCCGGGCCTCTGCCTGGCCTTTGGGGATGTCGCGGTGGTCGGCTCCCGGGCCCGTACCCTGGGGTCAGCTTTAAAAAGGGTATTGTTTGTTAATTTTATGAAAGTTCGTGATGCCACCTGTGGTTTCTGGTGAGAATCACCAGCGCTGCGGCAGTCCACTGAGGCCGGTGATAAGGCAGCTCGATGGTATAGCTCCCCACAGGTGGAGCTAGGCCTCAGGGCAGCGTACGGAGAGGGGGATGCAGGACAGGTGAGACCCAGCCGGGTCAGAGAAAGAACGGGGATGGACACGGTAGTCACTTCAGTACCTTTTACTGGTGGTAATTCAGGCACATCCCGGAGCACTGTAGGGTGAAGGGTGCATATCAGGATCCCCTCCAATGAGCGGGTGTAGGGCCTCCTGTTTCTTGCCTCTGCGTAGTAAGTTTCTGACCTGCCTGGAGCTAGGCCTAACTTTATCTCTGTCCTGCACCGGCTGACGTTGTGGTAGGGCCTTCTCTTGGAGTGCACGTTCCCAGCTTACGGGGCCTATGAGTCTCCTGGCTCTGTTACGTATCAGCTCTCTGGTGAACCTAGGACCTGTAGTTCTCCAGGGATTCCGGTTATGCCTTACTGGGTCGTAGAGATCCCGGTAAGCTCGGACCCGGTGTCCGGTATATGTTTCGGGGTGAGCTGGGTAAGCTCCTCTGCCCCCACTGCTACTCACTTTCCACTCGCCTTCGGCCACGCTCGGGCCCTCACTAGGCTACTCACACTAACGGCAGATTGCCGCTCTTCACCGCTCTTATGGTGTCGGCACACCTTAAGCTCCCTATTCTGAGCTACAACTGAGTTCTCTAAACTAGACTGAGCTCCACTGCAGACTAACCTCTCTCAGGCTTCTCTACTGCAGGAACTCTTCAGAGGAACTGAACTGCCTAGCTCCACCTTCCTTATTTATATCCCTGAAGGGCTCCCTCAGCTGATCTGAAGTGGAAGGTGGAGATGTGTGAATGTTTATGGGGGCCTCTTGTGGAGGATTCCATTAATACACCCTTCTAGGATCTGTGGTACCAAGCGCAGCTGGGCGCCACATTCCCCCCTAGCAAAGCTCAGCACTCCCGGGCTGAAGTACATTTTAAAACAACAATAGTAAACATTAACAATGCAATAACTCTTCCCTTTATGGGAGGCACATTTCTTAAACGTTGCATGATAACATAAACAAGTACGAAGCGTCCTCAGAATCCAAGTCTCTTATGGTGAGGTTCCCAGACAGGATGTCCATCTCACAGGGTAGAGTACTTGGTGGTTTGAGGAACCTGTCCCAAACCCTCAACGTAGGCCCTGGGGTGGCTGCAGGGCATGAAGATCCCGAGTTGGACCTCCAGGAGAGCCACTCCAGACAGGTTTTACTTCTGAGGTCACCTAAAATGGGCACTCCAGGGAGTACAATTATATACAAAAGCAGTTTTTGGGCTGCACACAGTCCTCAGCCACGCAGTTCTTAGGTACCCATACGGGTAATGGGAAGTAAACAGGTAAAATGTCCATATAACTTGAACTGTTCAGTAATAAAGCACAAAATAATATACATATGCATGAAAACACACAAAAATACAGTTTAATTCAATGCTATATAATACCCCAGGGGTAACTATCTACACTTTTCAGAGATTAGCTATTTTACTGTTTGTACCTGACAGGGGGTTGACCTCGCGTGCTACGTGTTGATCTACGTAGTACCGGGATGCGTGAAGTACTAGTAGGTGCACTACCTCCCAATGTGTCAGTACTAGGTGTGGAGGGGCTACAAGGCTGCATTGACCTCTCTACAGGACTGACAAGTTCACCATTGGCTGTGCCTTCTTGCTCTTCTCCTACCGGGGATCCTTCGTCCGGGGATTCTTCTTGAGCTGGCTCCTCTTCAGCACTTAAAGGCTCTTCTTACTGTGGGTAGAAGGTAATTACAGGGATGATTACTGCTCCTCCTAGTTGGGGCCAATCTGCCCGGAAATCTCCTAAGTCAGTGTGTATGACTGCTTCTTTAGGCTCCTCCGGTACTGTGAGAGGCACTTCCTCTTGGGGTTTCACTAGATCTGGACACAACTTTAGATGGTCCCTAGATACGGTCGCGGACGTTCTTCCTCCATCTTTACTGATTAAGCAAGTCTTCTTATTATCAAATCTTGACTTCAACACAGTGTAGGGTTCTTTCTCCCACTGGTCATCAAGTTTGTGGTTCCTTCTTTTTCTTTTCAATACTGTTTCACCAGGTGTGAAAGGTTGTGCTTGGGCACCTCTGTTGTATTGAGCTTCCTGCTTGTCCCTCACCCGAGTGAGACTGTCTTCAATACAGGCTTGTACTCTTCTGTACTGCTCCTGTCTGGCCGTGTCCCAGTCCTCAGTGGTCACATCCGCTTCTGGTTCTACAACACCAAGCTCCAGGTCCATGGACAGCTTTCCTGGCCTTGTTCGCATGAGATATGCCAGAGTACAGTTGGTGGAACTTACTGGTATGTGATTGTACAGATCTACTAAGTCAGGTAGTAGGTCTGGCCACTGATTTCTCTCCTCAAGTGGTATGGTCTTCAGCAGGTCGATGATGATGTTGTTCATCTTTTCGCAGAGACCGTTGGTTTGTGAGTGGTATGGTGTAGTTCTTATCTTCTTACACCCGTAGAGATGGCAGAACTCCTTGAACAACTCAGCCTCAAAGGCCGGGCCTTGGTTCCTCAGCACCTGATCAGGATAACCATGGGGTCTACAGAAATACGCTTGGAACATATTTGCTGCTGTCTCGGCCGTCAGGTCTTTGACGGGGGCGACCACCAGGAAATGTGAGTAGTGATCCACCATGGTCAGGGCATAAGAGTACCCTGACCTGCTGGGTGACAGCTTGACATGGTCCAGGGCCACGATCTCCAGGGGACGAGTCGTCTTGATGGGTTGCAGGGGTGCCTTCTGGCTGCTGTAGTCTTTTCTTCTGAGGCCACAGGGTCCACAGTCCCGGCACCACCGTTCAATGGAGCTGCGCATTCCTACCCAGTAGAATCGACACTTCAGCAGGGTCTCTAGCTTTTTCCAGCCAAAGTGCCCCGCCTGATCGTGGTAGGCCTCCAACACCATTTGGATGTCTGTCTTGGGGACCACTATCTGCCATACCATCTCATGGGTTTTTGGATTGACGTACCTCCGGCACAGCTTCTCACGGTAGATAAACAGCCGGCTTCTCTCGTTCCACAGCTGCTTTGCTTGCAGAGACGCTTCTTTTTCCAGGGAGGAACCTTCTTGGGTTATCAGCTCCTTGATGCGGCTGACAACCGGGTCACTGTCCTGGGTCTCTTTCCAGCTGTGGTGAGGCAGAGGGTTTAACATCTTCCCACACTGCCTCCTGGAGGCTCGTTGCTCGTGGATCATCCCATTCCGGTGAAAGGCAGGTAGCTCTATCTCTTCCAGGTCATCCACTTCCTCTTCTGTGTCTGACTGGTGAGGCATTCTGGACAGGGCATTGGCGTTGGCGTTCTTGCGGCCCGCCCGGTATTTAATTGTAAATTGGTAGTTTGACAGCCGAGCCATCCATCGTTGTTCCAGTGCTCCTAGCTTAGCTGTTTCAAGATGGGTCAAGGGGTTGTTATCAGTGAAGGCAGTGAACTTACTGGAGGCTAGATAGTGCTTGAACCTCTCAGTGATGGCCCAGACCAAGGCCAGGAACTCCAACTTAAAGCTGCTATAGTTCTCTGGGTTCCTCTCGGTCGGGCGGAGCTTCCTGCTTGCGTATGCGATCACTTTCTCTTGGCCATTCTGCTTCTGACTTAGGACAGCGTCCAGCCCTTCGTTGCTGGCATCAGTATACAGCAGGAACGGTTGGCTGTAGTCAGGTTAGACTAGGATCTCATCGCCTGTCAGGATCTCCTTCATCTCCTGAAACGACTCGGCTTGCTCCCTACCCCAGTGGAATGGGGGATTTCTGCCTTGGGAGGACTGCCCTACCAGGAGGTCTTGCAGAGGAGCAGCTTTCTTGGTGTAGTCTTTTACAAACCTCCGGTAGTATCCTACTAGTCCCAAGAACTGACGCACCTCCTTGAGGTTCTTCAGCTCCGGCCACTTCTGGATGGCAGTGACCTTCTCCGGGTCTGGTGCTACCCCTTCCGGACTGACAATGTGCCCCAGATACTGTACCTTTCTCTTGAGCAGGTGGCACTTTGAGGGCTTCAGCTTCATCCCATACCGGGACAGTGACTCAAATACCTCCGCCAGGTGCTTCAAGTGGTCCTCATATGTTTTGGAGTACACTATCACGTCATCCAGGTATAGTAACACAGTCTCGAAGTTGCGGTGTCCCAGGCAGCACTCCATCAATCTCTGGAACGTTCCAGGGGCATTGGAGAGTCCAAACGGCATACTGTTGAACTCGCAGAGTCCCATTGGGGTAGTGAAGGCCGTCTTCTCCTGAACCTCCTCAGCCACAGCTCCTTGCCAGTACCCACTAGTGAGGTCAAGGGTGGAAAAGCAATTTGCAGACTTTAAGGCAGCTAGGGACTCCTCTATGCCTGGTAAAGGGTATGCATCTTTATGTGTAATGCGATTTACTTGTCGGTAATCTACACACATTCTCATGCTCTCATCCTTTTTCCTAACTAGCACTAGGGGAGCTGCCCAGGGTCTACAACTATCCTTACTACCCCCGCCTTTCTCATGTCGTGCAACATTTCCTTAGCCTTCTGGTAGTGTGCTGGTGGTATAGGCCTGTAACGTACTTTGATGGGTGGATGGTCACCTGTGGGGATATGGTGTTGAACCCCCTTAATCCTCCCGAAGTCAAGTGGATGTTTACTGAACACCTGCGCGTATTCTTGAACCACCCGGTCTACACCCTGTTTCTGATGGGCAGGAGTGGTGTCTGTCCCAACATGGAGCTGTTGACACCAATCCCCCACCTGGGTTGCAGGGTCATTATCCTCCACTTCGTCTGGTGAGGTTAATAACTTCGCCTTGTGAATGCAGTTGTTATTTACAGCATGTAATTTGGCAACAGTGGCATAACGTGGCAATCTTACCTCATCTTCTCCACAATTGAGAAGACGGACGGGCACCCTCCCATTGCGTACATCTACCACTCCTCTGGCGGTTAAGAGCGTGGGTCTGTGCTCGGAGCAAAGGGGTTCTACTACCGCCTGGTAGCTCTATCCTCTAAGACCTATAGCAGCTCTACACCAGATAAGCATTTCACTCATTGGGGGGATCACAATGGGTATGGGGTCCGTCACCCGCACATTACCGATTTCACCGTCTGTTAACCTTACTTGCTGTTGGTACATCAGGACTCGGATCTCCTTCTGCAGCGCCCTCCTCTGTCCTGGTCTGGCAGTGTCAGCTATCTGTTGGAGCAAGAACACAACTTCTCCCAAACAGTTACCAACAATGTTAGTGCCTAGTACCATATACCGATTGGTATAATCAGGATTAGTCTCTACTACAATTAGCCCCTGGTCCTTCAGCTCCACTCTCCCCACCTTTACTGTCACATTCTTAACCCCGATTAGGTTAAGGGGGAGTCCATTTGAGGCATAAACAGAAAGATTTGGAGCTGGCGGATGTAGGTCGTCCATGGACCAGAACCTCTTGTAGAGGACGTCAGGCATTATGGTTACCTGAGATCCTGTGTCCAGTAGAGCGTGCGTCGGGATCCCATCCAACACAATGGACAGGAAAGGTCTTCCTCCGATGAACCTGTTATACCAATCTGAAGGGCCTGGGGAATTCACTCCTGGGTGTCGGCCCTCGGCCCCAGGGTTTTCTCGTTTAAAGGACAATTCTGGGCGGTGTGTCCCGTCTTGCGGCAGCGGTTGTAGGTAGGGTCCTTCTGTGGACGGCGCTGGTCACTGATCCTCGTAGAGGGTGGTGCTGTCCTCCTCCTCCTTCGCATCCAGGGGACATCCTCAGGGCTATCGGCTAACAGGATTTTCCCTCCTTCCTCGGGCTCCGTCCGCAGCTGCAGAGCACTCAGCTCAGTGGTCAGGGTTTTGTTCAATTGGCGCACTTCAGAGCGCAGACTGTCCAGCTCTCTAGGGGACGTTGCTGGAACCTTGGCTTCAGAAGCCACTGGGGAAAAGGTGGGTGTAGCAGGCACTGGGGTAGCCCCACCCTGGTAACATTGGATGGCATTTGTTTCCAGGGTCTGCAGTCCTTTTATAGCCATGTCCTTAAGATTGTCAAAGGTGGCATCTGGATGATCTAAGGACCACCAACGCACAGTCCTTCTCTCCTCTGGAGACCTCAGTCCCCAGACAAACTGTTCCTTCAGCATTTTGTTTTCATTTTCGATGCTGGTCGGACTAACCTGTTTCAGAGCAAAGAAGGGCCCCTTGTAGATGCCAGGCATAGTCCCGAACATTGTCCTCCCGCTGTTGGGAACAGTTGTAGAACCTCATCCGGAGGTCCGCCTCAGTATGATCCTCAAAAACTGTCTGTAGCTTTTTAAAGATTGCGGACACTGACTCCTGGTCTGCGGCTGACCATGTTTCCACTTCCTGTTCCGCAGCACCAGTCAGTTGTCCTTATACAACAGCCGCCCTCTGCTTGCCTGTCATAAAGTACATGTCCAAGATACCGCATATCTTCCGTTTGAATCCAGACAGGGTATCTGGTTTGCCGTTGTATTGGGGGAGCCACTTTGCTCCAGGAATGTACGGTAAAGTTATGGGAATGACAGGGGTTACAGGCGCTGCGGGTGGAGCAGCCGCCTCGGCCTGCCCGGCGTCGGGTGCGGGTTGGACATCAGGGCCGACTACCAGTGCTCCGGCGTTCTGCCGCTCCTCGGACATTCTGGCGCCCCCCTAGCGAACCGTGGCCTACCTTCGTAGTTTTTCTTCCGGTAGGCCGCAGCTCCGCAGGTGACGGTCGTCTTCAGGACCTTGCGTCCTACGTCAGAGCGTTCAGCGATGCTCCTTCCAGGACCTGGCGCTTCCTGGTTTGACGTCGAGGCGTGGGGCGTGTCCGGGGCTTCGCGCACTTTTGCAAGTACGCCCTTCAGTTTCCCGCGGTTACGCCCTTCTTCTCGTTCGGCGGCCCAACAATGGCGGCAATCTTCACCACAGTTAAAACACACAGTTTTTAATTAAAGGCGCACAGTACCCGGTGGCAACGGGCATAACGCTCCGTCGTTGCAGCGGGCACGGAATCCTGTTCGTGACGCCAGGAAAGATGACTAGCCCAGGGGATGGGGATGACTCGGTACCCGGGCCTCTGCCTGGCCTTTGGGGATGTCGCGGTGGTCGGCTCCCGGGCCCGTACCCTGGGGTCAGCTTTAAAAAGGGTATTGTTTGTTAATTTTATGAAAGTTCGTGACGCCACCTGTGGTTTCTGGTGAGAATCACCAGCGCTGCGGCAGTCCACTGAGGCCGGTGATAAGGCAGCTCGATGGTATAGCTCCCCACAGGTGGAGCTAAGCCTCAGGGCAGCGTACGGAGAGGGGGATGCAGGACAGGCGAGACCCAGCCGGGTCAGAGCAAGAACGGGGACGGACACGGTAGTCACTTCAGTACCTTTTACTGATGGAAGTTCAGGCGCATCCCGGAGCACTGTAGGGTGAAGGGTGCATATCAGGATCCTCCCCAGTGAGCGGGTGTAGGGCCTCCTGTTTCTTGCCTCTGCGTAGTAAGTTTCTGACCTGCCTGGAGCTAGGCCTAACTTTATCTCTGTCCTGCACCGGCTGACGTTGTGGTAGGGCCTTCTCTTGGAGTGCACGCTCCCAGCTTACGGGGCCTATGAGTCTCCTGGCTCTGTTACGTATCAGCTCTCTGGTGAACCTGGGACCTGTAGTTCTCCAGGGATTCCGGTTATGCCTTACTGGGTCATAGAGATCCCGGTAAGCTCGGACCCGGTGTCCGGTATATGTTTCGGGTTAGCTGGGTAAGCTCCTCTGCCCCCACTGCTAATCACTTTCCACTCGCCTTCAGCCTCGCTCGGGCCCTCACTAGGCTACTCACACTAACGGCAGCTTGCCGCTCTTCACCGATCTTATGGCGTCGGCACACCTTAAAATCCCTATTCTGAGCTACAACTGAGTTCTCTAAACTAGACTGAGCTCCACTGCAGACTAACCTCTCTCAGGCTTCTATACTGCAGGAACTCTTCAGAGGAACTGAACTGCCTAGCTCCACCTTCCTTGTTTATATCCCTAACGGGCTCCCTCTGCTGGTCTGAGGTGGAAGATGGAGATGTGTGAATGTTTATGGGGGCCTCTTGTGGAGGATTCCATTAATACGCCCTTCTAGGATCTGTGGTACCAAGCGCAGCTGGGCGCCACATAACTGTTTATGCAGTATTGTCTTCTCTCCCTTTCTAAAATCTTTTGTATATTTTTTCACACTGCCTCCCTTTGGATTAAATATAAAATTTAATAGCTCTGTTCTTCTGTTCTGTAATCATTCCTCCTTGAAGCCATATATGCTACCAGAAAGCAGGCGTCCCATCAGGTCTGTATTGGATTTTATATCTTTTAAAAAACGAAACTGATTGGTGGTGGCAGCGAGTAATCTTAATTGGGTTATAATGATACTCTGCCTCATATAGTGCCGGCTAGTGAGTACCATAGGGTGTAAACCACGTTATGTCCCATAACGTAGTAGTCAAGTACCCTTATACAGTGCAAACAACCTTGTGCCCCCATATAGTGCTAACTAATGTGTCTTCATATATTGTTAACCACAGTGAGCTCTCACACAGTGCCACTCAATATACCCTCTGTCTTAGAGGAAAATTAAAATCCATAAGATATCTCCAGAAGGGAGAAGAGCTGACGCTTCAACCTCCTTTGAAGTAAGACTATAGGTTGAACATGTGGGACTAATTATAGCTATGGAGAAATTAAAACAAGGGAAATGAGAAAGGTAGCTAACATCTCTATCTCCTCTGAAGCAGAGACCTCCTGTGGTGGCCAGACAATTAAAACAGAAAGTTCTACTCTGGAAACCAGATACTCAAATGGTTATTTGTTTATGTAACATCCCTGGCGGCGTTCTGGCATTGCTTACCATCTCCCACCATGCAAGACCGCCAGCTTACCTATCAATCCAGGCTGTACACTTTGCTCCAGTACCTGCTGTGTCTCTTGTCTGATTGCTTAGGGCAGCGGCGCGGTTACTGCTGATTCTTAAAGTTATAGTGTGCGCACTCCTAATGCGTTCCCAGCCTATTGCTGTGAGTCACTGGATACTTAAACCCTCTCCACCTAGTAGGAGGTGCCTGAGCAACACTTTCTTTCAGTGTGTTCTGTGCAACTGAGTTGCCAGGTCCTGTCCTGTATCTTGTCTGTTTCCGCCACCCTGGGGGCCGTATACCCAGGTCTGTTATCTGTATCTGTGACTTCTAGTCTGTTCCGCCACCCTGGGGGCTGTATACCCAGGCCCGTTACCTCTATCTATGACTTCTAGTCTGTTTCCGCCACCCTGGGGGCTGAGTTCCCAGTCTCGTTCCTGTATCTTGTTCCAGGTTCAGTTCCTGTCTGAACAGTGTCCTAACCTGTTATCTGTTTGTCTCTATGTCCGATCCTTTCCTTTTCCTGCAGTGTCTGAACCTGCACCTAACTCCAACTCGTTGTCTCTGTACTTCTGTTTGTGAGTTTTGTGTCCACTCGCTACTTCTTTGTAAGTACCTTGTGTGTATCTGGTTCTGCTTGTCCCGTTTCCCGGCCTCCGTATCTACCTCCTGTGTTCTAACTATCTTCCTGTGTTTCCCAGTCTGTTCCATGTGAACAGAGCGCTGTCCTGTCTGCCTGCACCTTCTGACCTGCGGTTTCGCTCTGCTCTGCTCGCCCTCCGCGCCTGCGTTTTCGCTCTGCTCGCCCTTCGTGCCTGCGGTTTTGCTCTGATCTGCTCGCCCTCCGCGCCTGCGGTTTCGCTCTGATCTGCTCGCCCTCCGCTCTGCGGTTTCGCTCTGATCTGCTTGCCCTCCGCGCCTGCGGTTTCGCTCTGCTCTGCTCGCCCTCCGCACCTGCGGTTTCACTCTGCTCTGCTCGCCCTCCACCCCTGCGGTTTCGCTCTGCTCGCCCTCCGCGCCTGCGGTTTCGCTCTGCTCGCCCTCCGCGCCTGCGGTTTTGCTCTTCCCTGCTCGCCCTCCGTGCCTGCGGTTTCGCTCCGCTCTGCTCGCCCTCTGCAGCTGCGGTTTCGCTCTGATCTGCTCGCCCTCCGCGCCTGCGGTTTCGCTCTGCTCCTGTATCCCAGTCTGTACTGGTCCCTATCCAGCCTGCCAGTACCCGCCTGTCCGCCCATTCCTGCATTCTCTGGTGTGGGTCAACAGCTGTGACCGGGGTCTGACCTGGAGTAGCACCTGGGCCACCTCCCGTGTCCCTCCTCGGACCACGGAGTCGATTAAGCCGCCATGTGTTCGTGGTTGGATCTGGCGAGGCCCCTAGTCACGCCCCTCCAGGCACTCCTCGGTTCGTGGCCCAGTGGGATCACTAACCACGCTCACGTCAGTCAGTCCGGGCGTGAGCGTAACAGTTTGCAAGGAGTAGAATTGCCTTCCCAGGCAGAAGCTTCCTGTCATCAAAGTGTCTTTTGTAGACACTCTGTCTCTGGGATGCAGATATGAATAGTGGAGTTTGCATTGATCCAGTAGTTATACAACCCCTAGCAAAAATTATGGAATCACCGGGCTCGGAGGATGTTCATTCAGTTGTTTAATGTTGTTGAAAAAAAGCAGATCACAGACATGGCAAAAAACTAATGTCATTTCAAATGGCAACTTTAGGGCTTTAAGAAACACTAAAAGAAATCAAGATAAAAAATGTGGTACTCAGTAAGGGTCATTTTTTTCAGACCAAGCAGAGGGAAATAATTATGGAATCACTCAATTCTGAGGAAAATATTATGGAGTCACCCTGTAAATTAACACCTGCATCAAATTAGATCTGCTCATTAGTCTGCATCTAAAAAGGAGTGATCACACCTTGGAGAGCTGTTGCACCAAGTGGACTGACAGGAATCATGGCTCCAACACGAGAGATGTCAATTGAGAAAAAGGAGAGGATTATCAAACTCTTAAAAGAAGTTAAATCATCACGCAATGTTGCAAAAGATGTTGGTTGTTCACAGTCAACTGTGTCTAAATTCTGGACCAAATACAAACAACATGGGAAGGTTGTTAAAGGCAAACATACTGGTAGACCAAGGAAGACATCAAAGCGTCAAGACCGGAAACTTAAAGCAATATGTCTCCAAAACAGGAAATGCACAACAAAACAAATGAGGAACGAATGGGAGGAAACTGGAGTCAATGTCTGTGACCGAACTGTAAGAAACTGCCTAAAGGAAATGGGATTTACATACAGAAAAGCGAAACAAAAGCCATCATTAACACCTAAACAGAAAAAAACAAGGTTACAATGGGCTAAGGAAAAGCAATCGTGGACTGTGGATGACTGGATGAAAGTCATATTCAGTGATGAATTGCGAATCTGCATTGGGCAAGGTGATGATGTGGGAACTTTTGTTTGGTGCCGTTCCAATGAGATTTATAAAGATGACTGCATGAAGAGAACATGCAAATTTCCACAGTCATTGATGATATGGGGCTGCATGTCAGGTAAAGGCACTGGGGAGATGGCTGTCATTACATCTTCAATAAATGACCAAGTTTACATTGATATTTTGGACAGTTTTCTTATCCCATCACTTGAAAGGATGTTTGGGGATGATGACATCATTTTTCAAGATGATAATGCATCCTGCCATAGAGCAAAAACTGTGAAAACATTCCTTGAAAGAAGACACATAAAGTCATAGTCATGGCTTGCAAATAGTCCGGATCTCAATCCAATTGAAAATCTTTGGTGGAAGTTGAAGAAAATGGTCCATGACGAGGCTCCAACCTGCAAAGCTGATCTGGCAACAGCAATCAGAGAAGGTTGGAGCCAGATTAATGAAGAGTACTGTTTGTCACTCATTAAGTCCATGCCTCAGAGACTGCAAGCTGTTATTAAAGCCAGAGGTGGTGCAACAAAATACTAGTGATTTTTTTGAGTGTTTTTTTGTGTTTGTTTTTCATGATTCCATAATTTTTTCCTCAGAATTGAGTGATACCATATTTTTTTCCCTCTGCTTGGTCTGAAAAAAAATGACCCTTACTGAGTACCACATTTTTTATCTTGATTTCTTTTAGTGTTTCTTAAAGCCCTAAAGTTGCCATTTGAAATGACTTTAGTTTTGTGCCATGTCTGTGATCTGCTTTTTTTCAACAACATTAAACAATTGAATGAACATCCTCCGAGCCCGGCGACTCCATAATTTTTGCCAGGGGTTGTATAACTACTGGATCAATGCAAACCCCACTATTCATATCTGCATCCCAGAGACAGAGTGTCTACAAAAGACACTTTGATGACAGGAAGCTTCTGCCTGGGAAGGCAATTCTACTCCTTGTAAACGAATAACCATTTTAGCATCTGGTTCCCAGAGTAGAACTTTCTGTTTTAATTGTCTGGTCACCACAGGAGGTCCCTGCTTCAGAGGAGATAGAGGTGTTAGCTACCCTTCTCATTTCCCTTGTTTTAATTTCTCCATAGCTATAATTAGTCCGACATGTTCAACCTGTAGTTCTGCTTCAAAGGAGGTTGAAGTGTCAGCTCTTCTCCCTTCTGGAGATATCTTATGGATTTTAATTTTCCTCTAAGACAGAGGGTATATTGAGTGGCACTGTGTGAGAGCTCATAATTTTTGCCAGGGGTTGTAGGACATATATTTCCAGTGTCGTAGCGAAGGGACAAACGCAACAAATTAACTCACATCACTATAGGGCCAATATAAGCGCTCCAGTTTAATAAGGGTCCAATAGATGATGCTATCCAGGCGATGTTTGATCCCTATGTAAAGGTAAAATCGCAATAAGAAATATGATGTCAATATCTACCGCCTGTGATCTCCAGGGGCGAAGATATCCTGTAAGTTGGGGATCTCATAAAATTCTCACAGACCCAACATATCCCACAATCCGCCTCCACATGAGCTAATCAGGAAGAGGTATGTGGGTGTAACCTTGAACTATTAAAAAGCAGTATTTGGTTTTGTTTCATTGTTCATTCTGGAAGAAATAAGTTCACTGTGAGAGTGTTCCATTTTCCCAATCGGAGTTCTTCACTTCGCTAAGCTCTGAACCATTTCCGTGACATCCGGTCTAGAAAATCTCTTTAGTTATACCTTTTTTTTTGCTATGTAATTGTATATACCGTATTGTGTTGTTCCCATTTTGAATTATCTTGTATATTTTTATAAACACTGCCTATCTTTCAGGATTAAATCTAAAACTTAATAGCTCTGTTCCTCTTGCTCTGTAAACCGCACCCCTGAAGGCATACGCTACCTGTAGCGAATGTCAAATCGACCTGTATAAATGATTTGTGGGGGTAGCTAGTAATTCTTTTTGTTATTGTGAAGCTGGCAATGACCGTACCAGGATACATATATTCCATGAGCTGGAATCGGAGGTGTATATACCATACGCTCACTGTGAGTTCTCTAATAGTAGAGGAAGCATCAGCAGCCTCGTCCATCACTCGTCAGACAATTGCATAATTGTCCTGACGTTTGGAGGCAGCGGAGTTGTGGTAACAGTGGTGGGTTTTGTGCGACCTCCTCTGCTGTTTCACTTGACACACTCAAACTGCAAACCAAATTGTATTCCCACACATTGCCAGCTAAAGTGCTGCCACGTAGTACCAAGTAAATGATAGCCCTTCTGTGTAGTCGTTTCTTAGCTATGTTTGTCAGGAAAATATATTACTGTCGCTGTGTAAGGGTGGTGGACAATACTGTCGCGTTCCTACCCCTGAAGACACCAATTGCGTCATGTGTATTGTGTAATGTGACTTATGTTGTGCATCTTTTGTATACATCGTGTTGTAATATATTATGATATGGTTATGCATAGTGTCATAAGTAATGTAAAGGTAATGCATAATGTTTGTAGTGTACAGTATATTATGTATAAGGTAGGTAGTATAAGAGAGTTGACTGTAGTTTAGGTAGCGACATTAGGGTAAGAGAGGATAGGCCTAATGTTTTGGACTAGCCCACAGTAGGAGGGACCTAGTGTTGGAGAAAGAGACCATTTCCTGTATATAATTAGTTGGAGTTGGAGCAACAAGTGAACAGTCCTGCCAAGGGGTGATCCATAGTAAGAGGAGACTGAGGCGAGGGATAGCGAGATCCTAGAGTTACTGACAAGGCAGAGGGGCCTTCCGGAACAGGGTCCTTGGATAGGACGACAAGTCACGAAAAACTCTGAGCTTGCAAATGCCGAAGGTAATGGACCAAAACAGGACTGAGATTGTGGGACTAGTGTGGGTCCCGAGCGGTAGATCCAGGGTGACAGTAGTGGTAGAAATAGGATGCGGAACCACTGAGCAGGTAAAGAGAGCTGCTGATCAGGACTTTGCCAAAGAAATTGGGTTGTGACGAAGTAGGGCAAAACAGTGTGTTTCACCAGCCCTGCATTAGACTACAGAAGAAGGATACTGTGTGAATGAACATGACACTGTGAAAGAAAACTTTATACTTGCTATCCCTTACACATAACCCTGACCAAGTTACCGTTCAGTAAAGTCTGTGTTTTAGAATGGAAGTCTACTTAATTGAACTGCGGAACTTACGATCCTGGCTAGCCCACACCAAGGCCCTCACAGCACCAACTCACCATCCGGCCAGGAGCTACTCTTCATGTAGCGTACCGAGGCAAATAAGGAGGAGATGAGTGCCTCACCCGTAACTGCCACCCCACGCCGCGCTACAGTTGTCTAGTGACTACACATGTCGATGGGACCCAAACAGGGTTAGGATCCAAGGGATGGGCAAACCTGGCATCTCCCTGGGGCCACTCAGGAGCAAAATAAAACCATCCAGCAATGAAAGGTGGTATTATTTGGGAATATAATTTCAGAATGATCACACATTGCAGGAAATTTGGGATGCAGAGTTAGTTACAAATGTACAATGAATCTACAAAATCCACATGTTACTTGCAGAATTTCTTGTGGATTTAACTGCAGATTTGACCCTGCTCCATTACAGAGCATTGTACGGGGTGAAATCGACCACGAAAGTCCGTCCGAGAATGACCGTGCTGCAGATCTGATATCTGCTGCATGTGTGGCACCCCAGGGGTCTGGTTTCCACAGTAACAGCAATGTTATGTCTGAGAGCAGGTGGGAGGTCTCTTGGTCAGGAATCCTATGCATGCCACACCTCCTGCCCAGTCCTGGGAGGGGAAGAACTTCCCCTATATAAACCTGGGGCTGAGGCAGGGTTAGGGAGTTCAGAGGGAGAGTTCAGCCAGGAGGGCTGACAGGGAGCTGCGGCTCCGGCTGGGCCCAGCTCCTGGGCCATGCCAGAAGTAGAGACAGAGAAGAGAAGCAGCTATGGGAAGAAACAACAGGAGCTCTGTGGGAGCAGTGTTACAAGGAGTCAGGGGCTGGCAGCTGCGGAGCTCGCCCTGACTGAGAAGATTTCTTACCGGACCCGGAGTCCGAGGCTGTGGGGACTAACTCCTACCCAGCAGCAGAATCCGTCAGGCAGGGGATTCCAGGTCCTCTGGCCAAGAAACCCGAAGGCACGGTCACACGCATGGGACCAGCACCGCCGTCGTGGAGCGGAAGCTACTAGAAGGCCCCGAGTCACCGGCCATACGGGTGAGCACCACACGGTACACTCAGGGACGTGGGCTACTTATACCCGCCTCTAGCAAGGTAGCCAGAAGAGTACAGTTAGTTTGGGAGGCCTACAACTCCGCCTGGCCAGGGGAGATCCCATCTGCTCAAGGACTGACCAGGCCCCAATCGCTAGCCAGTACTCCGGGAGGGTCTATCTTTGTCACCAGTAAAGACCCTGAACTACACCGTACCGTCTCCGAGTGGTTCCTGCTACCCCCATCATCCACGTCGGCTGCCCTGAGGCCATACCCCTCCCGTTGGGGGTGATACTATCACGCTGCACAATCCTACCACCGGCCTCAGCGGTCTGCCCTGCAGCGGCAGCTCCTTCGCTGCATTCAACGGGTGGCGTAGTCGTACAACATCTACCACTAATACAGCGCCACTTAGTCTGACTCCCTGGGCACGGACCGGGTCACCGCCACGAGACTACAACCCTCAACAGATCCGGCTCCGGGTAAGCTCCCGCGTGCACAACGCTGCGCGACACAGGCCCAGGGGTGCGTCAACTTTTGGCGTAGTCGGCAGGATTTCGTGCCCGCAACCACCGGGTACTGCGTGCCTGAAAAAGACTGTTCAAACTTACCTGTGGTGAAGATTCCCGCCATCCGGCGCCATCTTTTGCTTCCTTCCCGCCATCGGTGGAGTTTTCCCGCCATTGGACGCCATCTTGAGGACGCCGCGCGGGAAGAAGAGGGGCGTGGACTCCGAAAGCGCGCGAGAACTGAAGCCCCGCCTCACGTCCGGACGTTGCGTAAGGTCCTGGAAGGAGCCCAGCAGACGCCGACGTCACAGGAGCGCGACGGAAGGTCCTCAACCCTGACGATCCACTGCGGAGCCGCGGCCTACGGAAGAGGATCATCGCAAGGTAGGCCACGGTCCACTAGGGGGGAGAAGGATGTCGGATACGGAGGAGAGCTTCACCGCTTCAACCCCCGCCAGCGCCACCGCTGTTGCGGTCATGCCTTTCACCATGCCCTATATCCCGGGGGCAGCCTGGCTACCCCAGTACTCAGGGGAGTCACATACCCTGCATGACTTTAGAGAAAAGCTGGATAGCCTCTTCCAGGTGTACCCCCTCACAGAGGAGCAAAAAGTGAGCATCCTGGTGGCCCAATTAACCGGGGCAGCCCAAAGGGAGGTAAAGTCCTGGCCACCTGGGAGGAGGACTGTCGCAGAGATACTAACCCAGCTAACCGAGGAGGAGCTGCAGTACTACCAATACGAGGAAAGCCAAGAGGACCCGGACGGGTCTGAGGACTACCCTCAGGAGGGAGCACAAAGAGGACATAGCTACTGAAGGGAAGTAGCGTGAATAAAGAGCTGTAAATAGTTACCCGTAAGGGTACAAGGACTGCTGCTAATTAAAATATGGTCCCCGTTGGGATTAGTGAATTGTTCCCCATGTGCCCCTATCTTAAACCAGGCTGAGGACTGTGAGCAGCCATTCCTTATCCCCACTGGCCGAGGACTGAGAGCCGCCATATCCTGTAAATAATTATGTGTTTCTAGTAATTTATGGGAGTCTTTGGTGGATTTACCGGGAATCCTTTGTACATGGTTGGAGCGTAACCCAGGAATGGACTAAAGACTGTTAAGGACTCGGGGCAGGACAGACCCCTACCTGGTTACGTCTCCCTGTTTTGGTGAAATGGACACCTTGCTTTTCTTCAAAACTGCACCCGGTTGCGGACACGCCGTAACCATCTTTATGTGTTTTTCTTATTGTATTATTATTGTTTATACCTTGTTATGTTTTTCTAAAAATATGTTTAGTCCCGGAGTACTAAATTTCACTAGGGGGGAATGTGGCACCCCAGGGGTCTGGTTTCCACAGTAACAGCAATGTTATGTCTGAGAGCAGGTGGGAGGTCTCTTGGTCAGGAATCCTATGCATGCCACACCTCCTGCCCAGTCCTGGGAGGGGAAGAACTTCCCCTATATAAACCTGGGGCTGAGGCAGGGTTAGGGAGTTCAGAGGGAGAGTTCAGCCAGGAGGGCTGACAGGGAGCTGCGGCTCCGGCTGGGCCCAGCTCCTGGGCCATGCCAGAAGTAGAGACAGAGAAGAGAAGCAGCTATGGGAAGAAACAACAGGAGCTCTGTGGGAGCAGTGTTACAAGGAGTCAGGGGCTGGCAGCTGCGGAGCTCGCCCTGACTGAGAAGATTTCTTACCGGACCCGGAGTCCGAGGCTGTGGGGACTAACTCCTACCCAGCAGCAGAATCCGTCAGGCAGGGGATTCCAGGTCCTCTGGCCAAGAAACCCGAAGGCACGGTCACACGCATGGGACCAGCACCGCCGTCGTGGAGCGGAAGCTACTAGAAGGCCCCGAGTCACCGGCCATACGGGTGAGCACCACACGGTACACTCAGGGACGTGGGCTACTTATACCCGCCTCTAGCAAGGTAGCCAGAAGAGTACAGTTAGTTTGGGAGGCCTACAACTCCGCCTGGCCAGGGGAGATCCCATCTGCTCAAGGACTGACCAGGCCCCAATCGCTAGCCAGTACTCCGGGAGGGTCTATCTTTGTCACCAGTAAAGACCCTGAACTACACCGTACCGTCTCCGAGTGGTTCCTGCTACCCCCATCATCCACGTCGGCTGCCCTGAGGCCATACCCCTCCCATTGGGGGTGATACTATCACGCTGCACAATCCTACCACCGGCCTCAGCGGTCTGCCCTGCAGCGGCAGCTCCTTCGCTGCATTCAACGGGTGGCGTAGTCGTACAACATCTACCACTAATACAGCGCCACTTAGTCTGACTCCCTGGGCACGGACCGGGTCACCGCCACGAGACTACAACCCTCAACAGATCCGGCTCCGGGTAAGCTCCCGCGTGCGCAACGCTGCGCGACACAGGCCCAGGGGTGCGTCACATGCTTTTATTTTCGTGCTGATTTTATTTCTACAACATGTGAACAGGATTTTGAAAACCCCATTTACTTCTATTGTAATGTACGTTGCAGCCATGCAGAGTCCACAGCAAATGCAGAACTTGTGACCCTAGTCTTGTGCACCATATGGCAATATTATTATTTATAAAATGAATTGAAGTATTAGTGCACTAAATGTCAGTATTATTATTTAGGAAATGAATTCCAGTTATACTTGTGTGCACCACATGGAAATATTATTTATTAAATGAATTGCAGTATTAATTGTGCACCATGTGGCAGTGGTATTTAGGAAATAAATTGCAGCATCTCTTGTGCACCAGTTTGTAATATTTTATTTAGAAAACAAACTGCAGGATTACTTGTGCACCATATGACAAAATTGTTATTTAGGAAATGAATTGCAGTATTACCTATGCACCAAATGACGGTATTATTTATGCTGTTTATGGTACTATTATCCTGGTAGTATAGTTGTGTTACCTTTCTTGCAGCCAGTAAATCAGGGCTATCGTCCATTCCAATGGCAAATGTCTGCAGGGGGTAAGGTAAGTTCCTTTCTCTCATCAGTTTGAGCAGAGTGGCAGCAACCAAACTGGAGTCCAGGCCACCTGGGAACACAATAAATGATCAGCACAATGCCGACGTGTGCTGACAACTTTGCCCTAACGACAGCAAATATGTCCCCATTCCCAAATACAGGACCCTGTCACTTACAAAGGTCACCTATGTTCCAAAAATTGCGCCACTCATGTTTACAGATTGACATAAACATATGATGTGGGGCCATTATTCTGTATGGAGGACTATGCGGGGCCCATTATACTGTATGGAGGACTATGTGGGGCCCATTATACTGTATGGAGCACTCTATGGGGCCATTATACTGTATGGAGCATTCTGTGGGGCCATTATACTGTATGGAGCACTCTGTGGGGCCATTATACTGTATGGAGCACTCTGTGGGGCCTATTATACTGTATGGAGCACTCTGTGGGGCCATTATTCTGTATGGATGACTATCTGGAGCCATTATACTGTATAGAGGACTATGTGGGGCCCATTATTCTGTATGGAGGACTATTTGGAGCCATTATACTGTATAGAGGACTATGTGGGGCCATTATACTGTATGGAGCACTCAGTGGGGCCTATTATACTGTATGGAGCACTATGTGGGGCCTATTATACTGTATGGAGCACTCTGTGGGGTCCGCTATTCTGTATGGAGGACTATTTGGAGCCATTATACTGTATAGAGGACTATGTGGGCCATTATACCATATGGAGCACTCTGTGGGGCCATTATACTGTATGGAGCACTCTGTGGGGCCTATTATACTGTATGGAGCACTCTGTGGGGCCCACTATTCTGTATGGAGGACTATGTGGAGCCATTATACTGTATAGAGGACTCTGTGGGGCCTATTATACTGTATGGAGCACTCTGTGGTGCCATTATACTGTATGGATGACTATGTGGAGCCCATTATACTGTATGGAGCACTCTGTGGGGCCCATTATACTGTATGGAGCACTCTGTGGGGCCCATTATTCTGTATGGAGGACTATGTGGGGCCCATTATACTGTATGGAGGACTATGTGGGGCCATTATACTGTATGGAGGACTATGTGGGGCCATTATACTGTATGGAGGACTATGTGGGGCCATTATTCTGTATGAAGGAGTATGTGGGGCCCATTATACTGTATAGAGGACTATGTGGGGCCTATTATACTGCATGGAGCACTCTGTGGGCCCATTATTCTGTATGGAGGACTATGTGGGGCCATTATACTGTATGGAGCACTATGTAGGGCCCATTATACTGTATGGAGCGCTATGTGGGGCCCATTATACTGCATGGAGGTCTATGTGGGGCCCATTATACTGTATGGAGGACTATGTGGGGCCCATTATACTGTATGGAGGACTATGTGGGGCCCATTATACTGTATGGAGCGCTATGTGGGGCCCATTATACTGTATGGAGCGCTATGTGGGGCCCATTATTCTGTATAGAGGACTATGTGGACCATTATACTGTATGGAGGACTATGTAATGCCCATTATACTGTATGGAGGACTATGTGGGGCCCATTATTCTGCATGGAGGACTGTGTGGGACCATTATACTGTATGGAGGACTATGTGGGTCCTATTATACTGTATGGAGGACTATGTGGGGCCCATTATACTGTATGGAGGACTATGTGGGGCCCATTATATTGTATGGAGGACTATGTGGGGCCCATTATACTGTATGGAGGACTATGTGGGTCCCATTATTCTGTATGGAGGACTATGTGGGGCCATTATACTGTATGGAGGACTATGTGGGGCCCATTATTCTGTATGGAGGACTGTGTGGGCCCATTATACTGTATGGAGGACTATGTGGGACCATTATACTGTATGGAGGACTATGTGGGGCCCATTATTCTGTATGGAGGACTATGTGGGACCATTATACTGTATGGAGGACTATGTGGGGCCCATTATTCTGTATGGAGGACTGTGTGGGCCCATTATTCTGTATGGAGGACTATGTGGGGCCCTTTATACTGTATGGAGGACAATGTAGGGCTATTATACTGTATGGAGGACTATGTAGGGCCCATTATACTGTATGGAGGGCTATGTGGGGCCCATTATACTGTATGGAGGACAATGTAGGGCTATTATACTGTATGGAGGGCTATGTTGGGCCCATTATACTGCATGGAGGGCTATGTGGGGCCCATTATACTGTATGGAGGGCTATGTGGGGCCTATTATACTGTATGGAGTGCTATGTGGGGCCCATTATACTGTATGGAGCGCTATGTGGGGCCAATCATACTGTATGGAGGGCTATGTGGGGCCCATTATACTGTATGGAGGGTTATGTGGGGCCCAATATACTGTATGGAGGGCTATGTTGGGCCCATTATACTGTATGGAGGGCTATGTGGGGCCCATTATACTGTATGGAGGACAATGTAGGGCTATTAAACTGTATGGAGGACTATGTAGGGCCCATTATACTGTATGGAGGGCTATGTGGGGCCCATTATACTGTATGGAGGACAATGTAGGGCTATTATACTGTATGGAGGGCTATGTGGGGCCCATTATACTGCATGGAGGGCTATGTGGGGCCCATTATACTGTATGGAGGGCTATGTGGGGCCTATTATACTGTATGGAGCGCTATGTGGGGCCCATTATACTGTATGGAGCGCTATGTGGGGCCAATTATACTGTATGGAGGGCTATGTGGGGCCCATTATACTGTATGGAGGGCTATGTGGGGCCCATTATACTGTATGGAGGACAATGTAGGGCTATTATACTGTATGGAGGACTATGTAGGGCCCATTATACTGTAGGAAGGACTATGTGGGGCCCATTATACTGTATAGAGGGCTGTGTGGGGATTACAGTTGGAGAATCATACTGTGATGGGGTCACCATTCTTTTTCGGGGAGTTTGAGGGGGGGTACAATAGGGTCATCATACCATGCGTGTGGAGGGTACTGTGGTGGAATTCACTGTGGGGGTGTCATACAGTGTTTGGGGGCACTTTTGTTTGCATCATACTTTGTTATCTTAAAGGTTTTTCATCCTTCATTATTGCATATTTAAATTAGGCAATTGGATCATATGATTTTTACTGCTATTACATAACATATTACATTATTCCAATATTTTATTCTAATATCCATTCATTAAAATGTACTTTGTTCATGGGACATCCCCTTCCAGTTTGTTTCCATATGAAAAATGTCATTGTTATATTTGATGATAAGGAAAAACTTCCTCAATTGTAGACATTGTTTTAGTAAATATCAAGGTTGGCCACGACTTTGTCCAAGCTTTTAATTTTGGCCCTCTCAGTATTTAAGTTTGACATTGCTGCTCTAGATAGTCCTCTTATTGTGAATGGTGGATCCTGCGTTATCTACTGTAAGTAGAGGTGTTATCAGTCATTGTACAGGAGGGGAAGAAGGTGAGTTGTGACATCACCTATTGTGATTGAGATCTATCAGTCTGGGAAAGGTTATAAAGCCATTTCTAAAGCTTTTGGACTCCAGCAAACCACAGTGAGAGCCATTATCCACAAATGGCGAAAACATGGAACAGTGGTGAACCTTCCCAGGAGTGGCCGGCTGACCAAAATTATCCCAAGAGCGCAGCGACGACTCTTCCAAGAGGTCACAAAAGACCCCACAGCAACATCCAAAGAACTGCAGGCCTCACTTGCCTCAGTGAAGGTTAGCGTTCATGACTCCACCATAAGAAAGAGACTGGGCAAAAATGGCATGCATGGCAGAGTTCCAAGACGAAAACCACTGCTGAGCGAAAAGAACATAAAGGCTCATCTCAGTTTTGCTAGAAAACATCCTAATGATCGGCAAAACTTTTGGGAGATTACTCTGTGGACTGAGGAGGCAAAAGTTTAACTTTTTAGAAGGTGTATGTCCCATTACATCTGGCGTAGAACTAACAAAGTATTTCAGAAAAAAGAGCATCATACCAACAGTAAAATATGGAGGTGATAGTGTGATTGTCTGGGGCTGTTTTGCTGCTTCAGGACCTTGAAGACTTGCTGTGGTAAATGGAACCATGAATTCTGCTGTCTACCAAAAAATCCTGAAGGAAAATGTCTGGCCATTTGTTCGTGACCTCAAGCTGAAGCGTCCTCGGGTTATATGCAGAGAAGTTTTTTTCAGTTCACCCTTAATAAATATTCCATGAAGTCCACGGAGTGAAGCAAGGAATCACGTCCTTGCCAGACGTGGTATGCAGCATGTAAGTAAAAGAAGAGGATCCAGCTTCACCGGTATAAAATCTTCAAATCTTTATTGTGTTCTCGTGTTCTTAAACTCTGATTGATCTGAGTTCAAGAACACGAGAGGTGTTCGAAACACGTTCAAGTGTTCTCCATTCGCACCTTCCTCACCTCAACTGCATGCTAATATTTGATCATAATAACCACTACCCGATGTTTTAATGAACACAATAAAGATTTGAAGATTTTATAACGGTGAGGCTAGATCCTCTTCTTTTACTTGCACTTGGGTTATGCAGCAGGACAGTGATCTTAAACACCTCAGCAAGTCCACCTCTGAATGGCTTAAGAAAAACAAAATTAAGACTTTGGAGTGGCCTAGTCAAAGTCCTGACCTTAATCCAATTGAGATGCTGTGGAATGACCTTAAAAAGGCAGTTCATGTGCGGAAACCCTCCAATGTGGCTGAATTACAACAATTTGGTAAAGATGAGTGGCCAAAGTTTCTCCAGAGCGCTGTAAAAGACTCATTGCCAGTTATCGCAAATGTTTGATCGCAGTTGTTGCTGCTAAGGGAGGCCCAACCAGTTATTAGGTTTAGGCGACAATCACTTTTTCACACAGGGCCCTGTAGGTTTGGATTTCTTTTTCCCTTAATGATAAAGACCTTCATTTATAAACTGCATTTTGTGTTTCTTTGTGTTATCTTTGTCTAATATTTAAATTTGTTTTGTGATCTGAAATATTTAAGTATGACAAACATGCAAAAGAATAACAAATCAGGAAAGGGTAAAACACTTTTTCACACTACTGTATATACCATGATGGGGGGAAGGGATGCCCGGTTGAAATTTTGAACTGGGGTCCTTTGGACTCTAGTTACACCACTGGAGTCTAGTATAAGACCTATTGGAAAAAAATCTGTTTTTCTTTAAATCTAGATGGTGATATGGAAAGTTAAAAGAAAAAGTATAAAAAAAATACAAACATAAAAGATAAGTCATTTTCTGATGACGCATTCCCTTTAAATTGTTCAGATAAACGTCAGCTCTAGAAGGCAGGGGGCACATAGCATTTCACACTTGTCTATGTTACTATCCTAGGACAGAATTACGCCGTCTTTTCCTTGTTACGATGCGTAAGTCGCCGTCACAGAGAATTCGGATACATATAATGATAAAATGAATGAGCTCCTGTATGATCTGGAATCGCTGACTATAGAAGATAAATGTGAATGAGGACCTGAGAACTCCTCCCCGCACAGCAGAAGATATATTGCTTAGATGCCCTTACCAGACAGCAGGCAGCCGATCCTCCTGTGCGCCATTAACCGCTTCCTGACCGCGTTCTCAAACAGGAGGCAGATGTTTTTTTTAACTGTTTCACGATCCATGCCTGAGAGAAACAGGGAAAAAATGAAATCAGATTCACTTTGTTTTTCATGGGTCTTTATTAGCGATGATCGAGCATGCTCGTTGCTCGAGATTTACGAGTATGCTCGGACGAGCACCTATTATTTTCAGCATGCTCGGGCTTTAAGTTTTCGTCGCTCCGTGAACATGATTTGCGACCGTTTGACAGCTTTAATACATGTGAGGAATGGCTGTTTTTCCAGCATTCCTCACATGTACTTATAGCCCGAGCACACTGAAGATAATAAGTGCTCGCCCGAGCATGCTCGTAAATCTCGAGCAACGAGCATGCTCGATCATCACTAGTCTTTATTAGTGATGAGCGAGCGCATCTCACTCTTCGAAATACTTGGCGAGTATTTCCTGGTTGGTCGGGCAAGAGCTCGACTCCCCGCACTGCATGTTTGGCGCTGTTTAGACAGCGAATAAACATGTGGGGATTGCCTACCAGTCACTGTAATGCCGTAGCCATGTTGGTTGTGGCATTACAGTGATTGGCTGACCTCACAGCATTATCAGGTGTATATAAGACCTGAGCCGCTATGCTCGTCACAGTCTACCCCGGAAACAGGCAGAGTAGGGAGAGCTGCTGCTGAGCTAGGGAGAGATTTGCTTGTTTATCGTTAGTATAGGTATCCCAGAGATTGCTCTGGGATACCTATACTAACTATAAACAAGCAAATCAAGCTCCTGCCTGAGCAACCAGGAAATACTCGCCGAGCATCTTGAAGAGTGAGATGCATCTCAACTAGCAGTCCTTCTAAGGACTAATCCAGATGCATATCAATCCTGGTGATAGCAGAAATTAAGCAGGCATAGTTTGGGGAGAGTGTATAGAGCAAAATAGGGTACATTGCACGTTCTGTCTGCTGCAGGGCTAATATTCTTTTTCCTCTTAATCCTGATTATTTTCTTGAAAAGCAATATAATACACCATTTTTACTGCTCCATTTGTTGTTAGCAGCATACAGCCAGATTTATTTGATTTTATTCGCATTGCTGTATTGTGGAAGCAGAGAAACGTATCCATCATCAGACATGATCCGATATTACTGCAATAATAATCCTGACATGTTTGGGAGCATGCCAAATATTATACTCCATTTAAAGTCTGCCAGTTGTGTATTGTTCAAACCTATTCACACTTGGTCGCTGATCAATACCATACTATAAGGCCACTGCCTACAATTATGTTCATCAGACTTGATCTGATATTACTGCGGTAATAATCCTGACATTTTTGAGAGTGTGCCAAATATTATACTCCATTTAAAATGGGTAAAGTGATGGTTCAAGCAGAGGCCGAGGCCATGGGCAGGATGAAATTGTGCCTGCTGAGGGAGCACAACAAGCATCCACATCATGTCCCCCTACCTTCCTGTCCCACTTTGTAGGGGGCCGCAGAACACCACTATTGAAACCAGAGCAGTGTGAAAAGGTTGTTGGTTTATTGTTTCCAGTCAGTTAGCCACCACCCTGTCTTCCACACGGTCCAGTCTCAGTAGCCGTGAGTCTGGTCCACATATTCCTCACCCTGATCCTCCTTCCTCCCACCATGCCGAGTGCCCGGAGACAAGTGATCCCACACTTCGACACTCCGAAGAGCTGTTCACTTTTCCATTCATAGATTCGGGCCTCTCGCTCGGCCCGCTTCAAGCAGGGCAAGAGGAGATCGCATGTAGCGATGCCCAACTATTTGAGCAGCCACGGTCACTCGAAGGCGACAGTGGGAAAGTGCAATTACTGTCAGAAGAAGTGGATAATGATGATGAGATACAATTGCCAGCAAGTCAGGATGAGGTCCAGGGTGCGTACCTGGGAGATGAGGCGGTGGACGATGAAGTCACTGACACAATCTGGCAAAGTGACATGCATACCGAGGACAGCAGCACAGAGGGGTAGGGAGGCGTAGCACCAAAACAGGCAGGAACAAGCTGCTGTGTGGCCACAGACACCACACGAGGGAAGTTGCCAGTCCAACTGTTAGGTCTTCCAGAGTCTCGCTCTTTTATAAAGACTGTCAAGTTAACCCCAAAAAGGCCATTTGCAAAATCTGCCATGCCAGCATCAGCAGGGGCAGTTAAACTACCAGCCTGACTAGCATGCTCAGGCACATGACAGCAAAGCACCCGACTAGTTGGGCCGAACACCAGGGTCCAGAAACAGTGTCTGCAGGTGACACCACTGCCTGTTCCGCCGCTTTGCGTGCATCCCCTGTCCATGGCGCAGGCGAAGATTCCTCCCACCCTGCACCTGTCGTTGCACACTTGCAACCACCACCATCAGCAACCACATCCACATCCTTGTCCCAGCACAGCGTTCAGTTGTCCCTACCCCAGTCCTTAAAACGCAAGCGCAAATATGCAGCCAACCACCCACAGCACTAAACTGCCACATTTCTCGAATGCCTGCACTTGAAATGTTGCCTTTTCGGCTCATGGAGATGGAATCTTTCTACAATCTCATGGCGGTGGCCGTCCCTCGGTACTCGGTCCCCAGCCGCCACTATTTCTCCTGGTGTGCCATCCCCGCCTTAGACAACCATGTATCCCATAACATTGGCCGTGCCCTCACCAATGCAGTAACTGGGAAGGACCACCTAACCACGGGCACGTGGACAAGTGCTGGTGGCCAGGGACGGTACATCTCACTGACGGCACACTGGGTTAACATAGTGGAAGCTGGGACCCAGTCAGACCCCGAGACGGAACACGTCCTCCCAACGCCAATGATTGCGGGCCCTGGGTCGCCCCCACATTCTACAGCTCCTTCACCTCCTCCTCCTCTTCAGCCTCCATCTCCGAAATGATCACATCAGTCGAAAGCTGGAAGCACTGCAACACTGCCTTGGCCAAGCGGCAACAGGCTGTGCTGAAGCTAATGTGCTTAGGTGACAAACCGCAAAAAGCTGCAGAGTTGTTGACAGCTTCAACAGTGCAGTCAGATCTGTGGCTGTCACCGCTGTACTTACAGTCAGGCATGGTCGTGTGAGACAATGGCCAGAACCTGGTGGCAGCTCTTAAGCTTGGCAAACTCGCACACGTACCGTGCCGGGCCCATGTGCTCAACCTAGTGGTTCAGCGATTTCTCAAAACTTACCTGGATCTGCCTGAGCTGCTTGTGAAAGTATTCCGCGTGTGTGCCCATTTCAGAAAGTAACCTACAGCTTCCGCTGCCCTCACCGTGCTTCAGCAGCGTTTGCAGCTTCCAGCTCACCGACTGTTGTGCAAGTCACCACACGTTGGAACTCAGCATTGCATATGTTGGGAAGAATTTGTGATCAGCAGAGGGCAGTTGTTGAGTACCAGCTTCAACACGCCCGTCAATATTCAGGTCAACCTCTGCACATAAGAGCTGATGAGTGGGCATGGATGTGTGACATCTGTGCCATCCTCTAAAACTTTGAGGACTCGGCGATGATGACATAATTAGCGTCACCATCCCGCTTCTCTGTCTGCTGAAACGCTTGCTGCTAACAAAGAGGAGGCATTGCAGGCGGAGCACGATGAGATGGAGCAAGGAACTATACAGGGTGATGCCACACAGCCCAGCCTCATCTCATCTCAATACAGCTTTGGTCACTGCATACGCAATAACAGTATATGAGACACACTCCTTAATAATGGAACAATTGTTTTTACTGAGGCCCTCCTCTACGTCTCTTCAAAGGGGTATTGGAGTGCGACCTAATTTTGGGCAGCCCTTGCAGTCACTGCATACGCAATAATAGTATAGGAGACCTACTCCTTAATAATGGGAACAATAAAGCATAGCCGGCTGATGGACCTCTAAAGATAGTAAGGGCCGTCTGATGGCCTTGTAAAAATAGGCTTTGTGATTTTCAGAGTCCCTCCTTCATAAATGAAACAGGATGTGTCTGATCATGTGTCACACACCACATGGCCAGATAAGGAAGTAAAATGTTAAAATTACATTTACTGGTGAATGTATTTTTCACCATTGAAAGCAATGCAAAAGTGCAAAAACGCATCAAAATCGCTACATTTGAACATAGGCAGGGTCGGACTTGGGTGCCTAGGGCCCACCAGGGGAACTGACTCTAGGGGCCCACACTACAGCCCACCTAAACGGTTTTATTACTTGCTATGTTTTTCTATAATGTACTATAATTACATGTTTGGCCGCGCTGTGGAGCACCAAGCGGCAGGACTTTCTTCGAACAGTCATTCCGTACTGCCAGAGTCCCTTTAATGGTAACTTGTCACCTTGAAAAATGCTATTTATCTGCAGATATAGGGGTAATCTGCAGGTAAATAGGGTGTAAAGCCTGGTTAGACGGCTTATTGGAAAAGCATTGGCTACACGGAGAAAATTACATTTTATTCTCCCTGCCGCCACTCGCTTCCTGTCATAGGGTCGGTGAGGGTGCTGCAGTAACATCCGGCACCTTGATTGTGACATCTTCCATGGAGGCCAACCTCAGGCTGAGCTTCATTGAATGACTAACATGGAAGCAGCACCTGGCAACTAGTGCTGAGCGAACGTGGTTGGATAAGGTGTGATCCCAGCATGCTCAGGTGTTATCTGAGTATCTTGTAGTGCTCTGCTACTATGCTCGAGTCCTCAGAGGTAGCATGTTTTACGGAGGTAGACAGACGCAACACATACAGGAATTGCCGGTTTGTTAGGTAATCCCTGCATGTGTTGCTTCTGTCTATCACCGCAAAACATGCTACCCCGGGGACTCGAGCATATTAGCAGAGCACTACAAGATACTCAGATAACACCCGAGCATGCTGGGATCACACCTTATCCGACCAAACTCACTCAGCACTAGTTGCCAGGTGCTGCTGCCATGTTAGTCATTCAATGAAGCTCAGCCTGAGGTTGGGCTCCATGGAAGTGTCACAATCAAGGTGCCGGAAGTTATTGCAGCACGCTCACTTTGTAGTTTGTGGTGACTGTAATGTCTCTTATCTGACCACGCTCACTTAGCACTACTGGCAACCGAACAGCAACCTGCAACTGCGTCACAGGGGGCTGAAGGGAACAGGTGACTGCATGCGCCGGCCATTGTGCTATCTAAATGCCGCTGTCAGTGATTGAAAAGGGCACTTAAATACTTAAAACAGCAGCAATCAAGGCGAGCTCTGATCACTGCTGTTAAAGGCAGACGCCAGCTATGTAACACAGCCGACATCTGCCTGGTATGGAGCAGGCTCAGCTCCTGAACCCGCTCCATACAAGCACATCCCAATGGTGACAGTTATGACAAGGTTAGCAAATTTCACTTGTCTGTTCCTAAATGTGGAAAGACAAATGGAATTCCCTAACACATGTGAAAGAGACCTAATAGATTTAGTAAAGGTGTCTCAAGCATATGAATGTTACTACACACCACAATGCACAGTTACATACACGCATCTTACAAAAATACATATTATTCCAGATACGCAGACGCGCACAAACACATCAGTACATGAATACATCATCTGAACCACCATCATTTGTAATGTCAGGTCAGCCCATATATCTTTGTATCGCATAAACCTACAACTCCCAGTATGTAATTAACAATAGAGATACTGGGAGTTATCAGTCATCATCAGACTGCGGACCATACAGGAACCACAGTACTGATGAGACACAGGCAGTATCACAAATGAACATTTACATCCAGGTATCTTACCTGAGACGTCTTCTCTGATTAGAGTCGTTCTCTTTCTTTTCGTCTCCATCTTGTCCAGACCCCTTGAGGACTTTTCTCATCCACAGCTCGTCTCTGCAGACTTCCATCTTCTCCGGTCTTCTGCAGCACATCCCCACGCGATGCCCTTAAAGATAGCAGTGTCATTATAATGCTCCTGAATAAAAATATCTACACTGAGCCCCTGAATAAACCTAACTCTTACAATGCTCCCTGCACAAAATATGACATACACTCTCTGCTCTCCACACTGTCCTCTCCTTACCATACTGGGCCCCCTCTTCACACTGTCCTCTCTTTTCCATACTGGGCCCCCTCTTCACACTGTCCTCTCACACTGTGTCCCCCCTATACTGCCCAGTCTCTATACTGTGCCCCTTCATCACACTCCCCCTCCTCAGCATACTGTTCCCCCCTTTCTTTGCCCTCACACTGTTTCCCCCATACTGCCGCATCTCCATACCTTCCCCCACACTACCTAGTCTCTGTACTGTGTTACCTCACACTTTTCTCCCTCCATACTGTCTCCTCACACTATTCCCCCACTCTCCGTACTGTTTCCTCATACATCCCCCTTCCCCATTCTGTTCCCGCACCCATTCCCACACCTCCTCTAGTTATTTCACACATCTCCCCATTCTGTCTCCTAAAATTTCTCTCCCATCTCTCCCCAAATATAATAAATCTTTGGAAGAGCACACAGACATGCAGAAGTGCGCTTACACACACGAAAACAAGTGCACACAGACACATACTAAGGGCTCTTTCACACGTCAGTACATGCGATGACAGTTTCCACACGTACCAGAGACATTGGTACACGTAGACCCATTCAAATGAATGTTTTTACCTGCTGCACCTCCTGCAAAACGTCCCGCACACTGATGACAGCGCTCTTCCCAAGCACCGGGTGCTGAACGCTGCTCTCATCATAGATCCCTGCCGGCGCTGCGATCAGCAACAGCAGGGTCAATGATGAGAGTAGTAGTCTACTCCCGCCGTGTCCAACTGTAAAAATGGGAATAAAATAAAAAACTCCTTATACTCACCTCTCCTAAGTGTCACCCGCTGTAATCCGTGCGAGCGCTCACGCCGAGGAGAATGACTCCTGCAGCAAGCGGGCCCCGGAGCTGCGCTCAACAAGGGGTGCCCTGTCAATCACTGAGCACAGCTCCGGGGCCCGCTCACTGCAGGAGTTGTTCTCCTCGGCGTGAGTGCTCGCACGGATTACAGTGGGTGACACTTAGGAGAGGTGAGTATAAGGATTTTTTAATTTTATTCCTATTTTTACAGTTGGACACGGCGGGAGTAGACTACTACTCTCATCATTGACCCTGCTGCTGCTGATCGCAGCACCGGCAGGGATCTATGATGAGGGCAGCACTCAGCTCTTGGGAACAGCGCTAACTGTACATTGATTCCCAAGCGCTGGTATGTGTCACACGGATGACACACAGGTGGACACGGATATCTCCAGTCCCGTAAATATCAGGACATGTGAAAGAGCCCTAGTATACACAAGCAGATACACATACAAAAATGGGGACACGTACACACGCAGGCAAGCACTCACAGAAATGCACACGCAGTCATGCACAGACACACTCAGACAATCACACACAAAAATGCAGACATGCAGGGAAGCATGCACACACGTGTGAAGACACATATACACATGTAGACATGCAGGCACTCAAATACATACACACACACGCATGCAGGCATATACACACACATGCAGGCAGGCATATACACACACACTGTACACACATGTGTAGTGAGCTGGCCGGCTCTGGCAGTTCTGTGATAATTGATATAGAGCCTGTTACAGAAGTGATTACACAGGATGATGTTGCCACCTTGTGGCCAGAGGTTGCACCTGCGCAGGGTGTGATGACAGAGAAAAAGACTGAGCCTCCTGTGTCCTGCCCTAGAGAGTCACGTGACCAAAGTGGGAAGCAGGAAAAAGCGCGCGAAGAGTCTGCTGTGGTCTGTAAAAAGAGCCAGGACGGTGTGTAGGCCCTCGTGTGTGGCGCAGGAGAGACTCTCAGCGTGATTTCTTCTATCTGACACCATATCCTCGGAGCCTTCCCCAGCTTCTGCACTGCTGAAGGATTCAGCTGTTACACTCCCTGCTACTGGAGTGTGGACTACATAAGGGGACCCACCAGAGCTTCTATCCAGATCAGAGAGACTGTAAGCGGGACCTCTGGCGAGAGGCCGAAGTATCCCTTCCTTTCTTTCCGCGAATTCTGCTGTTCCTGTTTTTTTTTCCGGCTGGGACGCCCTCCTGCAAAGACAGACAGGCCTGCGACGGGGGACACATCCTTCTGGAGTAAAGGACTGGTAACGTGTGAGTAGGGACAGTGAGGGTCAGCTTATCAGTACACGTTATTACTGTGCATATTTACGGTTGTCATTTATTGTTTTTCTTTGCTGTGTTAAAAATGTATACGAGTAAAGATACGGTTATCAAGATAGAGTCTGTGTGTGGGGATCTTGCTGGGCCAGATCATAGATACCAATGAGCGGCCTTGCCCGCGGTCACTTCATCTGGCGTAGTCGGCAGGATCTGTGACCAACAGGATTCCCACCCAGGCCATGTGTACAGTCAGAAACCCCCGCCGGTGTCTATTGTGAATCAGGTCAGGAAATTTGGCGGACGAAACTACCCTGTACCAGAGTGGGCGGAACAAGTCCGGATACTGGGGGAAATGTATAATATTGACCCTAAGACCTGGGCAGAAATGGCGGTACTGACGCTAGAGGGGGAGGCATGGACGACAGTCAGACTGGAGACGGTCAGGGGCCAGCGTACAGTAGATGATTTGGTGCGGGTGCTGGAGAACACCTAAGGGCCGACCACATACCAGGGAACACTACGACACATGTTCTTTAGACGGACGCAGCTTGAATGGGAGGATATTCCCCAATGTGCGAACGCCCTTCAGGTACTCCTTGAACAAACCTGTGGAAAAGAGGAGCAACTAGCTGGTATGGCTTCTCGTGACCTGGTACTGAGAGACCAATTTGTAATAGGACTGAGAGACCAGTATCTTAACCGCACGTTACAGGACTTGATCCGGATGATGCCGGCTCTTACTTTTGCTGAAGTCAAACAGGAAGCCATAGAACGTTCAAGGGGACCCGTCATGGATGTGGGGATTCAAGGTGCTGACATTAAAAATCCGAACAGTGACACGGAAGACCTGAAACAGATGGTAGCAGACTTACAGAGACAGATATGACAGTTAACATTAGACCGACAGGGAGACCAGCGAACACAGCCTAGTCGTCCCGTGGGACAGTGTTGGTCATGCGGTGATCCTCGCCATAGGGCAAATCGTTGTCCTCAACACTTCCCTCTGCAACAACCTCCGTCGCACCAACGAACAAACCCTCAGTCACCCCAGCGAAGGGAATTTCGATCAGACCAGCGAATGGAACCCCAGCCATATCCACAAGCAGAGCTACCACGCCGGGCCTCACCACAATGGCCGCCGTTAAACTAGACACCCCTGCAGCTGAGGCTCGCGCAGCAGGGGAGGCCAAGGAGAGGGGTGTGGAAAAACAGAGCTGATGGCGGAGTGCTCTTGCCGCGAATAGCCCGACACTTGAAGTTGTCCTGGAAGGAATTGCCGTACAGGGACTGATGGACACCGGGTCACAAGTGACCACGATCTCTGAACAGTTTTACGAAAATTACCTCAAACCAAGAACTGCTCGTGACCCAGACACCTCCATTAAGATTATTGCGGCTAATAATCTACCCATTCCAGTGACCGGAGTTGCTTGGATGGACACAAAGGCCTGCGGACAGGACTTAGGAAAATGAGGGATCGTCATCGTTAAGGAAGGTTTCGGCTCCGAGACCCCAGTGATAGTTGGAATGAACATCTTGAAGGACCTGGATCTTATGCTGTTGACAAGAAAAGGACCCAAATAATGGCAGAAAGTCACCAAACATAAGCCGACTCATCTGGCGTTCCAGCGCGTAATCCGGACCGTTGGACTTCAACAGATGGCAGAGGAACAACTACCCCTATCCGCCATTACGGTGCCACGCCGTACTCGGATTACTTTGCCCGCTGAAGAAGAGACAGTCATTTCCTTACCCCTTAACACCCACCGACAACTTGAGGGGGTTGAAGTGTTGATCGAGCCGAGGACCCCAAGTGGGGGTAAGCTAAACCCACTAGTTGCTCGCACTCTAGCCGTCGTGAGGAACGGGAGAGTCCCTGTCAGGCTAAACAACACCGCAGACGTAGGCCTAGCCCTTGAAGCCGGCACTCTACTTGCCCGGGTATATGCTCTACCCACGGAAGTGAATCCCATTGGGCCCCTAGAATTCACCCCGTCTACAGAAGGCGACTGGACGGTAACCGTCTCAGCCATAAACGCTCAAGTAGACGATGAAGACATTGGGCGAAAACTACGGGAAAAAGTGCAGCTAGACACGTCTCAGTACACCAAACAAGAAGTGTCTCAAGTGGAGGAACTCCTCCGGGAACACCAAGACTCCTTTGCAAAGCATGACACAGACTTTGAGTGTACCACCAATATCCAGCACCAGATACCCACGGGCGATACCCCCCCTATCCACGAGAGGTACCGGCAGATACCACCTCAGCAATACCAGGAGGTGAAAAGCCTGTTAGAATCTATGCTACACGCCGGAGTGGTACGTGAAAGCCAGAGCCCGTGGGCTGCACCCGTGGTGATAGTCAAAAAGAAAGATGGTTCCCTAAGGTTTTGTGTGGACTACCGTAGGCTGAACGCTTGCACTATCCGGGACTCATATCCACTTCCTCGGATCGAAGAGTCACTGACCGCCCTGAAGAAGGCCAAATATTTTTCGTGCCTAGACCTGGCCAGTGGATATTGGCAGGTTCCAATGAGTGAGAAGGACAGGGAAAAGACCGCCTTCATCCTTCCCATGGGCCTGTATGAGTTCGACCAGATGTCGTTCGGCTTGAATAACGCATCGGGGACCTTTCAGAGACTAATGGAACGCTGTCTGGGAGACTTCAACTTTGAGTTTACGCTGATATACCTTGACGACATCGTGGTATATTCTGCCACCTTTGAGGATCATCTTCATAAGCTTGGCCAAGTGTTCCAGCGCTTGAGGAGACACGGCTTGAAGTTGAAGCCCAGCAAGTGCCGTCTGTTCCAGCAGGAAATCGACTACTTGGGCCACCGGATCTCGGCCGAAGGTGTCCAGCCCTCTCCGGAGAAGATAGCAGCCGTTCAAGAGTGGCCGCAGCCAACTACCGTCAAAGAAGTCCGGGCTTTTCTGGGGCTGGCAGGCTACTACCGTCGGTTTGTCAAGGACTTTGCTCGGCTTGCTGAACCACTGCATGAGGTTCTCCGAGGGACCGCGAACAGCCCCAGAGGACGACGCATCAGTTGGGGGCCTGACCGAGAAAAATCCTTTCAGGCACTTAAGGCTGCTCTAACATCACCCCCTGTTCTGGCATATGCAGACTATACATTACCGTTTCAGTTGCACACTGACGCCAGCCTTCAAGGTCTAGGGGCGGTCCTCTCTCAAGTTCAAGATAATAAAGAACGCGTGATAGCCTATGCCAGTAGGTCTCTCCGTGACACCGAAAAGAATCCCGTCAACTACAGCTCCTTCCGCTTGGAACTCTTGGCTCTGACTTGGGCTATGACGGAGAAATTTGCCGGCTATCTGACAGGAGCGGAGGTGCTGGTAATGACTAGTGTTGAGCCACCCCCGTAGTGTTCGAGTTCGGTTCGGTTCGTCGAACACCCGTGTGTTCGCCGAACTGTTCGTCGAACTGTTCGTCGAACACCTTCGAACACCGTTAAAACCAATGGCAGGCAAACAAAAACACATAGAAACACATAGAAAACACCTTCAAAGGTGTCCAAAAGCTGACAAACTGCTCAGAAGACATAACTAACACATGGAAAAGTGACAAGTACATATAGTCATGCGAAAATAAAAGAGGTGGAGGAGTAAAAGGAGGGGGAGACACAGATATAGGCATGTCATGCCCTTCTAAAATCCAAAAAGTGAGAAGCCGACACGGCCAGTCCGCTCCTGCCCGTGCCACCTCCGTGTCGCCGGGTTTGTGCCAGAGCCGCGGTGAACCCTGACGGCCAGCCCCCCTCTCCCAATACTGGTGCCTGTCCGCTGGTGGGTCGAGCGAGCCCCCCTGTGGTGGAGGCAGCTCTAAGCTTTTTAATTTAAATTGTCTCTCTAATTTGAATGAATACACTTTAAATCCATTTACAAGGATCTATTGGAGGGCAAGTCTCATGCCAGCAGCCGCGGTAATTCCAGCTCCAGTAGCGTCCACTAAAGCTGCTGCAGTTAAAAAACTTTTATAAGGATCGAGTTCGGCTGTCCACCGCAAGGCATCCTACTGCCAGTCCCAGCCCCTATGCCTTGGGGTGCCTCCTGATGCTCTTCACTAAGTATCCCATGGTCCCGAAGCATTTCCTTTGAAAAAATTAAGTGTCTAAACTACAGGTGGTGCAGCTTGCTTAACAGCCGGGATAATCCGCTTACTAGCAGACACTGCTACTAGGCACAAAGTATTTCCTGGGCTAGATGCAGTTAAAAATTTGTAATTAGATACTCTCGTTGGATGCTGAGAAAGCATTCCATAGAGTCTCCTGGCACGCCATATATGATTCTCTTAAAAAGCTTGGGGTAGGGGTCTAGGGGACCCTTTTATAGCCAAAATCACGGCCCTGTATCGCAATACGTCACCTAGGCTGAAGATAAATGGAACTGTAGCACCCTGAGGGCTCGGTTGCTAAAGACGTATTGCACCTCACCCAGAGGTGTGATATCTCACTCTCAGGTAAGCATGGAGTGTGGATCAGGACCCGACACCTGCATGCATTACACCACATTGCCGTGGGGCAGGGCGACCAATATGCCCCTGAGATGGGCACGACAGTCCCTGTCCCTGGCTGGAGTGGGGGGAGGGAACACTGAGGAAGGGGAACCCTGTAGTGCAGGAGCAGGGAGGAAGCAGTTCCTGGGTGCATTGAGAAGGGAGTATAAAAGGTGGGCACCATCTTAGTTCAGTGCAGAGAAGTCTGAGCAGAAGTGGCAGGGAGCAGGGGCTCTGCATGAGCTCTGCTCCGGAGGCGGGCCTAGTAACAGAGGCCCAGGCCTGGAAGAGGGAGAAGGAAGGAAGAGGAGCGGAGAAGGCTCCAGGAACGAGGAATGAAGGGATCCCAGGGGTGCGGACGGGCGAGTCGCCACCGCACGCCCGAATCCACCTGCGTGGAGGGGTCAGTCCAAAGGGGGAGACCGGTCCCCGAACTAGTGGAGGCAGGAAACGACCCTCAGCTAGAAACCGGAGGCTCTGACATTTTATGTGGCGCAGCCCCTCGCTACACCCGCTAGGAAGGCACCACATAGGGTCAGGGAAACTGGCGCCAAGTTTACCAAGAGGAGGCCCGAGGCAGCCGGACAGAAGTGTTGGTAAGAAAGGCCAGACAAAGGACACACAAAGGGGGTCCTGTGAAGTGCTCCAAAGTTATCTGGGAGTTGTCTGAGCCCCTCACCTGGTGAGCACAGTACGACGTGGGCAGCCGTTACCTGCAGACGTGGTCTGGATAATAAGAACTGTGAGTAAAGGCCCTGAACTGCATCACTGACTCCGTGTCGTTACTGCTGCTGCCCTGCACCATCACCCCCATCCTCCGCATACACTGCCCTGAGGCTATACTCCTCCCGTGGGGAGTTATGCTACGCTCTGCTGCACCCACAACACCAGCCTTAGCGGTCTGCCCTGTAGCGGCGGTTCACTCTGACCGCAATCCACGGGTGGCGTAGTCGGACATTTAAACATGAAAACCACATAAATAGTTCCGCCACTGGTTTGACCGCCCTGAGCCACGGAACTGGGTCGCCGCCACGAAGACTACAACCACCAGCATCCACCAAAAAGGGTCCGGCTCCGGGTGTCCCAAGGCCCAGGGGGTGCGTCAGAACATTTTCATCACCTTTCACAATCACCAATGGGACAAGGCAGGGATGTCCTCTGTCCCCTCTCTTATACATCCTAGTGACGGAGCACCTGCTCTCATCAATTCGCCATAACCCCAATATTAGGTGGATTGAGGTGGGAGGCACCGAGTACAAGTGCTCTCTATTTGCTGATGATGTCCTAATATATATCACTCAATCACATATATCCATCCATGCTGTTATGGCTGAAATAGATCACTTTGTTACATGGTCAAATTTTAAAATCAATGCAGCGAAGTCTGAGGCCCTCGATGTCTCCCTCCCCAAATCCATATAGGATTCCATCCAGTCCAACTTTCCCTTTGCCTGGCCCTCACAGGGTATCAAATACTTAGGAATTCCTATTCATAGAGACCTCTCCCATCTATGTTATCTTAATTTTGGGCCCTTTATTGAACAACTCCATACAGACCACGGTTGGCAAGTTAGAACTGTAAGATTCACTACGTGAACCACTGGTGTTTTGTGGAAAAGCACATGTACACTGCGTTCCAAATTATTATACAAAAAGTGTTTAGGAGTGATAAGGGAAGAATTTGTTTGTTTGTCAGTTAAACTCATTGATGGTGATGTGTGTCAGGGCTCTTTATATCACTGTAAGCAATTGCAGACACCTGTGCTAATTAGTTTGGCAGGTGTGTCCAATGAAAGGCAAGACTACTTAAGAAGGCTCTCTCACATTATTAAGCAGCCTACATTTTCTGCCAAAATGGGAAAGAAAAAGGATGTGTCGGCTGCTGAGAAGCAACAAATTGTGGAGTGTTTAGGTCAAGGCATGACTACAATCAACATTGTGCGATGATCAGGATGAAGTGTCCTGGCAATCAAGAAGTATGTAGCTGATTCACAGTACACACGTGTGCATGCTGATAAGGGCAAATTGAGGACTCTTTCCTACAGGCAATTACGTCAGGTTGAAAGAGCAGCGGCAAAAAAGCCTTGTCATAGCAGCAGACAAGTTTTTGAAGCTGCTTGTGCCTCCAACGTCCCCCGAACAACAAGATGCAGGGTCCTTCAGAGGTTTGCAGCTGTGCATGCGCCATCCTGTCGACCTCCTCTATCCACTTCACACAAGCAGAAACGGCTCCAGTGGGCCAAACATTACATGAAGACTGATTTCAAAACTGTTTTGTTCACGGATGAGTGCCGTGCAGCGCTCGATGGTCCAGATGGATGGAGTGGAGGATGGCTGGTTGATGGACACCCCACGCAAACACGGCTACAGCGCCAACAAGGAGGAGGTGGAGTAATGTTTTGGGCTGGAATCATGGGGAGAGAGATTGTCGGCCCCTTTAGGATCCCTGAAGGTGCTAAAGATGAACTCCATAATGTATGTGGATTTTCTCAAACAGCACTTCCTGCCATGGTTCAAGAAGAAGAACCGTGTATTTCACAGCAAGATCATTTTTCTGCATGATAATGCACCATCTCATGCTGCACATAAAACATCTGCATCTCTGGCTGATATGGGCATAAAAGGGGACAAACTTATGGTGTGACCCCCATGCTCCCCTGACCTCTACCCCATTCAGAACCTTTGGAGCATCATTAAAAGGAGTGTCTATGATGGCGGGAGGCAGTTCACATCTAAGCAACAGCTCTGGGAGGGTATTCTGTCCTCATGCAAAACAATTGAAGCAGAAACCATCCAAAGCCTGACAAATTCAATGGACGAGAGAGTTCAGAAGCTCCTTTCGAACAAGGGGTCCTATGTGAAAATGTAACATCACCTAGAATAAAGTTTTGAGTTGAAAACTGTTTGATTTCAGTTTCTAACAACCTGCTAATGCTTATAATTTCAAAAATGACCATTTTTTTGGTCTTTATTAAAATGAAAAGGTTGATCGAAAAGTTTGGGGGATCTAAGAGTGTGGCAACCCAGTAGTCATGATTACTTCGAATTCTGACAATATGAGGGTCATGCTGCAGGTAGTGCAGCAAGAAGGCACTTATGTGCCTTGCGCATCTCGGAGCCCCAAAATTATTTTCCGGGCTAGATGCAGCTAAAAATTATTTTTAATTTTAAATCTGGTGAAGCTTTAGTATAGATGGCCTAATAGGATCAGTGCTGCACACTGCTACAAAGCCCAAATTATTTTCCAGTCAAGATACAGATAAACATGATTAGTAATTTGAAAGCTTAAAACGGTTGGTAGGGTGATTTTAACCAATCATCAAGCTTTTACTCTCCCCAGGATGACACAGGGGTAGAAAAGTCGTTTCGGATCCATGATTTGTTCATCTTTATGAACGTGAGTCTGTCTACATTATCAGTGGAGAGCCGCGTGCGCTTATCTGTCAGCACACCACCAGCAGCGCTGAGCACACGTTCAGACAGAACGCTGGCTGCGGGGCATGACAAGATCTCCAAGGCGTAAGTGGCTAGCTCCGGCCATTTATCCAGATTGGAAGCCCAAAAAGAGCAAGGGTCCAGTGACACAGTCGTGGCTTCAATGTTTACTTGGAGATACTCCTGTACCATCGTCTCTAGGCGTTGACTATGTGTCAGACTTCTTGTCTCCTGTGGCCTTGCAAAGGATGGGCTAAAAAAGTGGTGAAATGATTCCGCAAAATTGATGTTACCAGCAGATACTGTGGTTCTGTTACGGTTTGAGTGCTGAACACTTGACGGTCCCACGGTTGGCAAGTTGGAACTGTGAGATTCACTACGTGCACCACTGGTATTTTGTGGAAAAGCACATGTAAGATTCTGCAACAGTCTCTGCTGATACTCCTGCATGCGTGCATCCCTTTCTATGGCAGGAATAATTTCTGCAAATTTACTTTTGTACCGGGGATCTAACAGTGTGGCAACCCAGTAGTCAGGATTATTTCTAATTCTCACAATTCGAGGGTCATGTTGCAGGTAGTGCAGCAAGAAGGCACTCATGTGTGTTGCGCATCCAGGAGCACCAAGTCCCTGTTGTGTTGGTGGCGAGGTAACAATCATGCTTCCTTCCTCTGTCCTCTCCCCCCAACCTCGCACAACAGAAATGTGATCAAGGTCTCCCTCATCTGATGAGTCTTCCATCAGTTCGTCCTCCACTTCTTCCTGGGCTCCTGCACCTTCCTCACTAGTTTGGCTGCTACCATGCGCCCTGGTAAAACCATCTCCCCCACCCTCACATGCCTGCCGCCTTGGTGCTGCCGACCGTCTGGACCTTGCAGATGTTAGCCCTTCCGCATACAACTCCTCCTCCTCTACTTCCTCCACCTCCTCTTGTGCCACCACCTGACTCCGAATTCTGTTTAACATGTGCTCCAGCATGTAAATCACCGGAATAGTCATGCTGATAATGGCATCGTCAGCACTAAACATCTTCGTCGCCATTTCAAAACTGTGCAGAAGGGTGCATAGGTCCCTGATCTGAGACCACTCCTCCAGCGTGATTTGCCCCACCTCTGAATCTCGTTGGCCCAGGCTATACGTCAGAACGTATTGCACCAGGGCTTGTCGGTGCTGCCACAGTCGCTGCAACATGTGCAGAGTTGAATTCCACCGGGTAGGCACATCGCATTTTAGCCGGTGAAGTGGCAGGCCCAACGACTTCTGTAGAGATGTAAGTCGCTGAGCTGCGGGATGCGAACGACGGAAGTGAGCACACAGCGACCGTGCCCTCTGCAGAAGGCCATCTAGTCTGGGATAGTGGGCTAAAAATTGCTGGACAACCAGGTTCAACACGTGAGCCATACAAGGCACGTGTGTGACATTGCCCCGGCGAAGGGCCGCACCCAGGTTTGCAGCATTGTCGCACACGGCCTTCCCTGGTTTCAGGTCCAGTGGAGACAACCATTCATGAAATTGGTTCTCCAGAGCTGACCACAACTCCTCAGCTGTGTGACTCACATTTCCCAGACATTTCAATGTAAAAACCGCCTGATGACGTTGAGCCCTACTGCCAGCATAGTAAGGAGGTGTGCAGGATCCCTTCTGCGCAGTTAGAAAGCTTGTGGCATGACCAGACAGGCTTTGGGTGCAGGTGGAAGACCGAGAGGAGGTTGAGGAGGCAGAAGCAGTGGAGGAACTTTGACATAAAGAGGATTGACGCACAACTCGTGGGGACGGCAAGACTTGGACAGCAGCCCCTTGTCCTGCTGTCACCATAGTTACCCAGTGCCCAGTCAGCGACATGTAACGCCCCTGTCCATGCCTACTCGTCCAAGTGTCTGTGGTGAAATGCACCCTGTCACACACAGAGTTTCTCAAAGAAGCGGTGATGTTGTGTGCGACATGCTGGTGGAGCGCAGGCACACCTTTCTTTGAGAAGTAGTGCCGACTGGGCATCTGGTACTGGGGCACTGCGACGGACATAAGGTCTCGAAAATCCTCTGTGTCCACCAGGCGGAAAGGCAGCATTTCTGTAGCCAAGAGCTTGCAGATGGTGAAATTCAACCTCTTAGCTTTCTCATGGCTAGGAGGAAATGGTCTTTTACTTGTCCACATCTGAGGGACCGAGGGCTGGCTATTGTGCTTAGACGGGGTTGATAAGGGTGTCCCCGGCAAACTGCCGGTCTGTGAGGAAGATGCAGGCGGACATGTTAGGTTGCCTTGATCCAAAGGTGGTGCTATCGATGTCGGACAGCGCTCAACACCAGCTGGTGTTACCACCTCCAAAGAAAATGATGACCTGCCAATCACGCTGGCTGTTGCGGGTAAAGAGGTGGCAGGTCTGCGCCCCAAAACAGGTGTGACTGCTGTCCCCCCAGTCACAGAGGATGAAGAGGCCGCGGATGCACAAGATACGGCAGACGGTGATTGGCCCGGCCGGCTAGGCCGCATTGTAGCACACTGAGCTTCCCACTGCAACTTATGCTTCATGTCCATGTGCCGGTTCATGCATGAAGTACTCAAACTATGTATTTTTTGGCCTCTACTTAGCTTTTGCTGACAAATGTTACAGATAACACGAGTTGGGTCATCTTTATCGATCTGAAAAAATGCCCAGGCTATGCAAGGCTTAGCACCCATGCGACCTGAAGAGCCACCACGACTTGTGGTGAGAGGCAGAGTTGTGTTTGAGGATGCAGTTGTTGACGTGCTTCCAGTACTACGTCTCTGTCCAGGAAGGCGCAACCTGACCTCGTCGTCACTAGCATCTTCCTCCACCTCCTCTGCTGACCTCATCTCTTGGCTGACTGTGGGTTGACAGTAAGTGGGATCTCCGACCTCATCATCATCACCCTGTGCGTTATCACACCCGTCGTCCTCAGAGCCAACCTGTTCCTGCCCTGACAAAAAACTAAAGTTGTCGCTCCAATCAGGTATTTGAGTCTTATCATCGTCTTCCTCATTGTCTCCACCAACAGGAGTTACAGTTTGGGAATGAGGGTCTACATTATGGTCAGAACCTTCTGCGTCTGGTCCTGGATCCGACTCATAAAGATTCTGGGCATCAGTGCAGATCATTTCCTCGTCTGGATTCACAGAAGCGCTGGAGTCGACCTCTGATTCCCAGGCTATAGTATGAGTAAACAGCTCTGCAGACTCAACCATCTGTTCTACCTCACACTCAGACGGGCAGCTGGAAAATTTGGGAGCTGTGAGGAAGCAAGTGCGATTTGGGTGACACCTTTGAGGACTGGAGTATTTGTGATGTTGAAGTTGATGTGGAGGAGAGCCCACTTAAAGGAGCACTTGATATCCGTTGAAGCACCTGCTGTTTTTGTGCCTCATCTGGAATTTGTAGCGATTGGCGTGGCCGTAAGAAAGGGATCTTATCACATTGTCCGCTAAAAGAAGTAGACATTTTAGTTTGGCTGGAAGATGGTCTTTCTTCTGCACCTACCCCACGGACACAACCTTTTTTCCCCTTCCCAACACGCCTATTCCCCTTTCCACCAGCAGCAGGCCTTTTTCCACTCATTTTGGTGGTTAACTAATTCACAACTCTGGAGTTGTTTGCACAAAAAAACAATGGATGGTAACCGAGCAGAGCTGAGTGGCCAAACTGTGGTATTAGGCCAAAACTATTGGCTGGGTTAGATGCAGAAAAAAATTATTTTTAATTTGCAACCTGATGGAGGTCAGTATAGATGGACTAATAGACCAAGTCCCACACACCGCTAGAAGCCCAAATATTTTTTCAGAGCTAGATGCAGAAAATTTTTTTATTCAATTTGCAACCTGATGTAGGTCAGTATAGATGGACTAATAGACCAAGTCCCACACACTGCTAGAAGCCCAAATATTTTTTCAGAGCTAGATGCAGAAAAAAATTATTTTTAATTTGCAACCTGATGGAGGTCAGTATAGATGGACTAATAGACCAAGTCCCACACACCGCTAGAAGCCCAAATATTTTTTCAGAGCTAGATGCAGAAAAAAATTATTTTTAATTTGCAACCTGATGGAGGTCAGTATAGATGGACTAATAGACCAAGTCCCACACACTGCTAGAAGCCCAAATATTTTTTCAGAGCTAGATGCAGAAAAAAATTATTTTTAATTTGCAACCTGATGGAGGTCAGTATAGATGGACTAATAGACCAAGTCCCACACACTGCTAGAAGCCCAAATATTTTTTCAGAGCTAGATGCAGAAAAAATTATTTTTAATTTGCAACCTGATGGAGGTCAGTATAGATGGACTAATAGACCAAGTCCCACACACCGCTAGAAGCCCAAATATTTTTTCAGAGCTAGATGCAGAAAAAAAATATTTTTAATTTGCAACCTGATGGAGGTCAGTATAGATGGACTAATAGACCAAGTCCCACACACTGCTAGAAGCCCAAATATTTTTTCAGAGGTAGATGCAGAAAAAAATTATTTTTAATTTGCAACCTGATGGAGGTCAGTATAGATGGACTAATAGACCAAGTCCCACACACCGCTAGAAGCCCAAATATTTTTTCAGAGCTAGATGCAGAAAAAAATTATATTCAGTTTGCAACCTGATGGAGGTCAGTATAGATGGACTAATAGAATGATGCTATGCCCAAAAGATTTTACTTCACTAGGTGCAGTAAAAAAATTGGTATTCTATACACAGGTGTTATATCTTGCAACACAGATAGGCTACTCCACTGACTAACACACTCTGCAATAGGCCAAAAAGGATTAGCTTTGCTAGATTCAGCCAAATGCTGTGAAAAAAACTTGCACAGCACTGGCACAGACCTGCCTGGCAAAAACTGATAGGAACTCATGTAACCTAGTCCTGAAAAGGACTCCAATTACAATTAGTCTTTACTCCCACAATCTATCTATTTAAGAGCACAGACCTCCCTGATAAAAGTCGTAGGAAATGCTGTAACCTAGTCCTTAAAAGGACTGCAATCACAACTATTCCCTACTCCCAAGCTATCTGTATATTTGTGCGAAAATTGGCTTGAAATTAACAAGGTATAGCACACACAGCAACAGCGGTGCCGTCTAACACGCAGCTGCAGCATTGAGAAAATGGTGGCGACGGGGAAAATGGCTTGGTCTTATAGGGCAAGGACATGTGACATACACTGCCAATCACACATGCCCTTGCTTGTGTGAAAAAAAGCACTTCGCTCCGTGTGTGCGCTGCTGATAGGCTGACAGATTGCACCTCCCCACTGCAAATGCGGGAAAGAGAAAAAAAAATGGAGATCTTCATTGTTCCTGCAGAGATCCATCCCCTGCCCCTCCCCCCGCCCCGCTGTACACTCAAACTGCGTATTAACATTAATTTTCATCATTACTGAGAAAAAATCCAGTTATGATTTTGGTGCACGAACAGTTATCGAACATAACCTCGAACAGCCGAATTTTTCTCAAATTGTTCGTGTTCGCCGACCGGCTCGAACACCGCCCAAAACAGCTCGAATTTGAGATTGGCGAACAGTTCGAGTAGAACAACGCTCATCTCTAGTAATGACGGACAATAATCCTCTTGCCCACCTAGAGAATGCCAAACTAGGGGCAATGGAACAGCGCTGGATGGCCAGGCTCTCTAGATTCCAGTACAAAATTAAATACAGAGCGGGGAACGAGAATCAGAATGCTGACATCCTGTCTAGAGTGACATCATCCCCGCCAGTGGGGGACAGGGATGAAGAGTTGGAGGAAGATGAGATGCCTGACTTTGCCCGGCTTGCAAAGCAAATAGAAGATAGCCGCCAGTATGCGGTAGGAGGGATTGAAGCCGTAGTGGGATCTCCCCTGTCCCAGCAAGAATGGGCCAAGATTCAAGATCGAGATCCCGAGCACGTCTTACTGAAACAGTATGTGAATAAACAAGAGAAACCGCCCTCCGAAGTGAGAGCCCGACTATCGACCGGAGCCTTGGCTCTGCTTGCCCAGTGGGATCGGCTGATCGTGAAAGATGGAGTCCTGTGTCGCAGGGCCCTTTTATCCCATATGCTGGAGGAGTGTTTGCAGATTGTCGTCCCGGTGCAGTTGGCCCATGAGATGGTGGGCGAAGCTCACAGGAGGAACGGCCACTTCGGCATAGACAAGACCCTCCGGTGGACCCAGCAGTTCATTTTTTGTCCGGGGCTCCGTAAGTTGGTTGAAAACATCTGTCAAGCATGCCGTACCTGTGAATTCCACAAGTCCGCGGAGCAGCGTGCCCCCGTCCAGACTATTAAGACGTCGAGGCCCCTTGAGCTGTTGATGGTGGACTATCTGTTGATCAGAACGGCGAATAGTGGCTGCCAGTACTGTCTGGTGATGGTGGACCACTTCACGAAATTCGCTGTCGCTGTTGCTACCAAGGATCAGACTGCTGAATCAGCAATTCGTTCGGGTCTACGGGTGTCCGGAGCAGCTACACTCTGATCAGGGGGCTTGTTTCGAAGGGCGAGTCATTGAAGAACTCCAACGGATGTATGGAATCAAGAAGTCCAGGACCACCCCTTACCATCCACAAGGGAATGGCGCATGTGAACGCTTTAACCGGACCCTCTTACAACTGATCCAGACTTTGGCTGAAGACAAAAAGCCCGACTGGCCTCGATTCCTCCCGGAACTGCTGTGGGCCTATAATAATCAGGTCCATTCCGTCACCGGATACACCCCATACACCCTTCTCTTTGGCCGTCCAGGCAAAAACATCCATGAGTTGCAACTGTCTAGCTCTGAAGAAGATACCTGTGGTACTTATCCTTCCTGGCTACAAACACACCGCCAGAGAATGGAGACTGTCTACCGGCTAGTAGGCCGACAAATTCAGGATCAAGTGCACGCTGACCCACTTCCGGTACAAGAAGACCCACTGAATGTAGGTCAACTGGTCCTAGTCCGAATAAAGAAGCCGCAAGGGAAACTCCGGCCCAAGTGGGAGACCGAAGTCTATTGAGTAATTGGACAGCCGTACCCCGGCGGCCCCGTCTATCGAGTGCAGGGCGAAGACAGCGGCAGCATCCGAACTTTGCACCATAATATGTTGCGCCCCTGCAGTTCCCAGCCTGACTCCCCTACTGTGATACCTAGAGAGATGGATATCACTAATACTGTCGGAGACACTGACCCCGGGGATGTAGAGACTGAATGCATGCCTACCCCTGTCCGTCCGACTGACGCACTTGAACCGATTACCTCCTCTACTGACATGTCGACTGGGAAAGAGAGTGGGGTGACTGATAGGAGAGGGGGGATCCAACCCATTAGGCGGACAACGAGGACCACTGCAGGGGTACCTCCAGGACAGTCCTACAGAGACCAATATGTGTGGCCCTCTTCCCAGCCGCCCCCTGTCACATCCAGAGCCATCGCCGCCCTGGAGCCGGTCGTTGGCAGGGACTGCCAACCTTTGAGTGGGGGGGCGTGTAGTGAGCTGGCCGGCTCTGGCTGTTCTGTGATAATTGATATAGAGCCTGTTACAGAAGTGATTACACAGGATGATGTTGCCACCTTGTGGCCAGAGGTTGCACCTGCGCAGGGTGTGATGACAGAGAAAAAGACTGAGCCTCCTGTGTCCGGCCCTAGAGAGTCACGTGACCAAAGTGGGAAGCAGGAAAAAGCGCGCAAAGAGTCTGCTGTGGTCTGTAAAAAGAGCCAGGACGGTGTGCAGGCCCTCGTGTGTGGCGCAGGAGAGACTCTCAACGTGATTTCTTCTATCTAACACCATATCCTCGGAGCCTTCCCCAGCTTCTGCACTGCTGAAGGATTCAGCTGTTACACTCCCTGCTACTGGAGTGTGGACTACATAAGGGGTCCACCAGAGCTTCTATCCGGATCAGAGAGACTGTAAGCGGGACATCTGGCGAGAGGCCGAAGTATCCCTTCCTTTCTTTCCGCGAATTCTGCTGTTCCTGTTTTTTTTTCCGGCTGGGACGCCCTCCTGCAAAGACAGACAGGCCTGCGACGGGGGACACATCCTTCTGGAGTAAAGGACTGGTAATGTGTGAGTAGGGACAGTGAGGGTCAGCTTATCAGTACATGTTATTACTGTGCATATTTACGGTTGTCATTTATTGTTTTTCTTTGCTGTGTTAAAAATGTATACGAGTAAAGATACGGTTATCAAGATAGAGTCTGTGTGTGGGGATCTTGCTGGGCCAGATCATAGATACCAATGCGCAGCCTTGCCCGCGGTCACTTCACATGCATATACACACAGGCAGGCATATACACACACACACACGCAAGCATATATACACACTGTACACACAGGCATATACACACACACACTGTACACACAGGCATATACATACACACTGTACACGTACACACACACACGCAGGCATATACACGCACGCACCGCAGGCATATACACACACACAGGCATATGACTCACCCATAAAAACGTTATTGAATATTTGGCACGGTGCTCTTGATATGAAATTGAAGCAGTGAGAGCTGTAGGCCTGCAGCCTTGTTTCCAATTCCAGGCCTCGTTGGAGAGTTGAACTGTAGAGTGCTGCTGGTCACCGTCCACATATCCAGCCCCGGAACCGGTATAAAAAAGCCCAGAGTCAGAGCAGGAGAGAAGGGGACGGTGCCACCACCCGGGAGCCAGTATTACTACAGGGGAGCAGGCCAGGGCAGATATGGAGCCGGGATGGGACGTATCAGAAGCCCGGGAGCAGGGAGAGCAGAGCGGGCCATCAGCTTCGGTGGCGCCGGCGTCTCAGAGGCCGGCCCCGGAGCAGAGAGAAAGCACTGCAGAGCGCGGCCGTGGCATATCAGAGGCCAGAAGAGAGCGGCGTCAGCGTCAGTGTCACCTGACACCACACTACAGTCTGCCAGCCAGCGGGAAAGCAGAGCGCGGTGCGTGTCACCGCCCAGAAAGAATCCGTCCTCTCAGTGTCAGAGACTCACGTGGTAAGTATGCTGCATGCACGTCACTGCAGGCTCGCTGTCACCAATGAATGTGCTGTGCGCGCGATGCTACATTTGCTTCAGCCGCGCTTTTAAAGGGCCCACGCCACCAATTTTCTCACTCTCATATCGGGGCCCACCGGGAAATTTCCCGATTTCCCGCCAGGCCAGACCGACCCTGAACATAGGCCAAGGTGTGGAGGAGCATTTTTGTTTTTGTTTATTTATTTTGCCTTATATACAAGTCATTACCCTGGAAAGAATTTTTCTTAACATTTTTTCAAGGAAAATACATTTTGGCTTCGTTTTTGTAAGTTTTATTGTGAGTCCGTAAAAGTGGCGTAATACCACGTTGTTGACAGCAGTGACCTGGGAGTCAGAAATTCTTCCAGGGGCCTTAACCATGCGGTTCCCATGTCATTTGAGCACTGTTTCCATTGATTTTGCCAATTTATAGGCCTCCTCCAGACCTCCAGGAGGGGGGGGGCACTGGAAAAATGCTCGAGTATCCCATTGACTCGGGTTGAGCACCTTATCATTACGATTTACTGGACCTGAGCAACGAGCACCCGAGCATTTTAGTGCTCGCTCATCACTAGATCACTAGTCTTCTTTATGCAAAATTATCATTAAAGGTGTTGTCTAAATTTTGAAAAATATGACTAGTTTCTTCCAAAAACAGTGCCGCACTTGTCCACAGGTGCATGTTAGCCCCATTCACTTCAAAGAAGCCAAGCTGCAATACCAGACATAACCTGTGGTCAGGAGTGGGGCTGTTTCTAAAAAAAAGCAGCCATTTTTTTTTTTTATATATATAAGCACTTTAAGGGTATGTAAACTATTGTAATCACTTCTGCATCTCAAAGGAAGAAACTTTACAAGCTGTTTTTATTGAACTATACAGCTCCTGTGCACAAATGTGTGTCTCCATGGTAACAGACTACAAACTCTGCGTAGTCTGATCCTGCAGTCACATTACCTGCTTGCAGTTTTCCTAGAGAGTCGTACTCCGCGTGCTGAGGTTCATCCTTGAAATTGTGGAACTTTATCAATTCCACCGACGCCACTTTTCCAATGAGCTTGAGATTGAAAATTTCGCAGTGACCGGGCGGGAACGGATCAATCTTCAGACTTGAGGTCATCGAGTGTCTTAGGTCTATAAGACCTGTAGAGAACAACATGATAATTATACACAGTTATGGGTCCCTTAAAAGGGCAATACCGATACATTGTATCATGCCTTGTACTCAAAGACTTCTGAAAGAACTGTGTAATGCATAATTTCTCCTGCGGGGGTGCTGCAGGGAAATTGAGCACTTTCAAATTTAAACAGAAAAAGTGGACAATCCCTTTAAGCTTCATGGGTCACTCATACAATACCTTTAGCTTCTGAGCAAACTGCTAAAAAGCCATCGTCAGTGAGCAGTTTAAACAGCGGCCGGACTCCATAAGAGTCTCTTCCAAGAAAGACTTTCTTATTGGCTGTGTCCAAAAGGATGAAAGCGAAAACGCCGTCCAGTAACGCCGCCGTCTGCTCAATGCCATATTTACTGTAGAGATGGAGAATCACCTCACCGTCCACCATCGTCTGGTACTCGAAGCCCAGATGCTTCTCTAACTGGGGAAACCAAGCAATAGAATAGATAGATATATAGATAGATGACAGATAGATAGCTTTTGCACTGTTTCACCCCCATGATTTACACTGCATCGGTTTGGTAATATTTTGTGCTATGTACAGTATACAGTGGGTGCGGAAAGTATTCAGACCACTTTAAATTTTTCACTCTTTGTTTCATTGCAGCCATTTGGTAAATTCTAAAAAGTTCATTTTTTTTCTCATTAAAGTACACCCTGCACCCCATCTTGACTGAAAAAAAACAGAAATGTAGAAATTTTTGCAAATTTATTAAAAAAGAAAAACTGAAATATCACATGGTCATAAGTATTCAGACCCTTTGCTCAGTATTGAGTAGAAGCACCTGTGACGCCTCAAAGCCTCCTGTAAGCCCCTTTACCCTGAGAGATGGGGGACTCGGAGTCAGGTCCTGTGATGAAGAGATGGGGTGCAGCCGTGGCCCGGACCCGCTCCGTGCCCAGGGCCGTCACAATAAAAAAAGGATGGTACGGGCTTATCCGGGTTGAGTGGCTGATCTTGACTACGCCAACTGTGGCACCTGCTGAAGGCCACCAGCGCTGCTGCAGTCCGCTGAAGCCTGGTGTTATGGCAGCCGAAGTTGTTACTACTCCCCACAGGGGGAGCAGGGCCTTAGGGCATCGAGACAGGATGATGGGGGTAGTAGTCTAGAAAGTCTGCGTAGCGCGGTGTAGCGCAAAATAAAGAGTCCGGAGGCCGTAGGGGTGAACTTCCAAGCCTTTACTCACATAAGAGATGGCAGGAGGAAGGCGACTCCCTGCTCCTCGCGGAGTTCTGCGGTCACCAGAGACGAAGGGGGTCCGACAACCTCCGAGTAAGTCCAGTGTTCAATTAGGACCCCGCACCAGAGTGTTCCTAAGCTTTCCTGTCTGTGTGTGTAAATAAGCCGGGTCTCCCTCTGAATTCCTCTCAGAAAAAGGGCACTGGTGGCAGCTCCGCTCCTTCCGATACCCGGTGGGATCCTCAGGGCCTACTGGGCTTCCCCGACCAGGACATGGAGTAGCAAGGTCGGGTGTCGGGGGCCGGTACCCCTCTTGCAGCCGGAATCCCTCTGAATAGATCAGGTTGGCGAGGACAGGTGGCGTATACCGCTCCATCTGCATCCTCCCTGGGATCCATTTGCGGTGGAGCTACACTCTTAAGCTCCGGGCCTTCTTGGTCATGGTCCTTGACCGGGCTGAGACATACATTATCTGCAGCCTGCCCCTCGTCCCAAGGCCAAGGTAAGAGGGCTGTGTCTCCATCCGCTGCAGGTCCACACAGGATCCACGCTCAGGGAGGGAGATCACAATAAATGACAGTCAAAAGAACCAACGAAAAGGACCGAGAGCCAAGATGGCTGTGTATTAAATATGAAATTTAAAGTGTAACTAAAATGTGAGTCCTCCACCCTCGCCCACTAAAATGGTTCCCCTAACTCTTGGTTCCCCAGTCTCCCTGTAACCAGGAGGGCAGCACCTAGTGCATTCTAGCCCCCTCTGGTGGAGAAATGTGGTGTTGGATGTGGAGGTGGAGTACTGACCATCACACTGTTCTTACCTCAGAGGAGGAACACTACACTCATTAAAGAAGTGCAGCATCCCTGTGGCGGTCGAACCCTCAGGGGTGCCACACACCCTTTTGAGCTAGTACAGCCATGAGTCTTTTTGGGAATGATGCAACAAGTTTTTCACACCTGGATTTGGGGATCCTCTGCCATTCTTCCTTGCAGATCCTCTCCAGTTCCGTCAGGTTGGATGGTGAACGTTGGTGGACATCCATTTTCAGGTCTCTCCAGAGATGCTCAATTGGGTTTAGGTCAGGGCTCTGGCTGGTCCAGTAAAGAATGGTCACATAGTTGTTCTGAAGCCACTCCTTTGTTATTTTAGCTGTGTCCTTAGGGTCATTGTCTTGTTGGAAGGTGACCCTTCGGCCAAGTCTGAGGTCCAGAGCACTCTGGAAGAGGTTTTCATCCAGGATATCTCTCTAATTGGCCGTATTGTTTCCTTCAATTGCAACCAGTCGTCCTGTCCGTGCAGCTGAAAAACACCACCATAGAATGATGCTGCCACCACCATGTTTTACTGTTGGGATTGTATTGAGCAGGTGATGAGGAGTGCCTGGTTTTCTCCACACATACCACTTAGAATTACCACCAAAAAGTTCTATCTTCGTCTCATCAGACCATAGAATCTTATTTCTCACAGTCTGGGAGTCCTTCATGTGTTTTTGAGCAGACTCTATGCAGGCTTTCATATGTTTTGCACTGAGGAGAGGCTTCTGTCGGGCCACTTTGCCATAAAGGCCCGACTGGGGGAGGGCTGCAGTGATAGTTGACTTTGTGGAACTTTCTCCCATCTCCCTACTGCATCTCTGGAGCTCAGCCACAGTGATCTTGGGGTTCTTCTTTACCTCTCTCACCAAGGCTCTTCTCCCACGATTGCTCAGTTTAGCTGGATGGCCAGGTCTAGGAAGACTTCTGGTGGTCCCAAACTTCTTCCATTTAAGGATTATGGAGGCCACTGTGCTCTTAGGAACCTTGAAATTCTTTTATAACCTTGGCCAGATCTGTGCCTTGCCACAATTCTGTCTCTGAGCTCCTTGGTCAGTTCCTTTGAGCTCATGATTCTCATTTGGTCTGACATGCACTGTGAGCTGTGAGGTCTTATATAGACAGGTGTGTGCCTTTCCAAATCAAGTCCTATCAGTTTGTTTAAACACAGCTAGACTGCAATGAAGGAGTAGAACCATCTCAAGGAGGATCACAAGGAAATGGACAGCATGTGACTTAAATATGAGTGTCTGAGCAAAGGGTCTGAATGCTTATGACCATGTGATATTTCAGTTTTTCTTTTTTAATACATTTTCAAAAATTTCTACATTTCTGTTTTTTTTCAGTCAAGATGGGGTGCAGAGTGTACTTTAATGAGAAAAAAATGAGCTTTTTAGAATTTACCAAATGGCTGCAATGAAACAAAGAGTGAGAAATTTAAAGGGGTCTGAATACTTTCTATACCCACTTTATGTAAGGGTGGTGGACAATGACTTCTTCTTTCTTACCCTTGAAGACACCAATCGCATCAGTGTAATGTATAATGTGAATAATGTCCTGCGTCTTTTGTAAATACCATGTAATGTGTATTGTAATGTAATTGTGATATTTGGAAATGTAAATGTATAGCGTAAGGAATAGTGTGCAGTAATGTAGTATAGTGTAGATAGTTGACATAAGGTAAGATGAAGTTAATGTTTGGGACTAGCCCATAGTGGGATGGCCCCTTCTTCCACCAATCAGCGTGTGAGACAGCTGATGCAATGATGTCATTTCATCGCTTCAGCTGTGCACTCTAGAGAGTCAGTGCACTGGAAACAGGAGCAGAGGCAGAGCGTTGGGAGAACAGGAGTGAGGCGAGTATGTGTTTTTTTGTCATGTGTATGGGATTTTTATATGCACATAGCAGGCTATATGGGGCTCATACTATATATAGGGGGCTATGTGTGGTCTCTTAGGGTATATAGGGGGCTGTGTGCGGGCTCAAAAGGTATATAAGGGGATGTGAGCATACTTAAAGTGTTCATAAAGGTAAAGGGTTCATAAGGGTAAAGCTATGTGTGGCTCATACTGTATATAGGGAGGATATGTGGGGCTCATGCTGCATATGGGAGGCTATATGGGGCTCATGCTGTATATAGCGAGGCTATGTAGGGTCATGTTGTGTATAGGGAAGCCATGTGGGGCTCATACTGTATATAGGGAGGCTCTGTGGGGCTCATGCTGTATATAGGGAGGCTATGAGGGGCTCATGCTGTTTATTGGAGCCTATGCGGGGCTCATGCTGTATATAGGGAGGCTATGTGGGGCTCATGCTGTTTATGGGAGCCTATGTGGGGCTCATGCTGTACACAGGAGGCTACGTGGGGCTCATTATATATATAGGAAGGCTATGTGGGGCTCATACTGTATATAGGATTCTATGTGGGGCTCATGATGTATGTAGGAAGGCTATGTGGGGCTCATGCTGTATATAGGGAGGCTATGCGGGGCTCATACTGTATTTTGAGAGCATATATAGGGGCTCATGTTGTATATGGGAGGCTATGTGGAGCTCATGCTGTATATGGAAGGCTATGTGTGGCTCATGCTGTATATGGGAGGCTGTGTGGGGCTCATGCTGTTATATGGGAGGCTGTGTGGGGCTCATGCTGCACATGGGAGGCTGTGTGGGGCTCAAGCTGTATATGAGAGTCTATGTGGGGCTCAAGCAGTATATGGGAGGCTGTGTGGGGCTCATGCTGTATACAGGAGGCTATGTGGGGCTCATGCTGTATATGGGAGGCTATGTGGGGCTCATGCTGTATATGGGAGGCTATGTAGGGCTCAAGTTGTATATGGAAGGCCATGTGGGGCTCATACTGTATATGGGAGGCTATGTGGAGGCTCATGCTGAATATAAGAGGCTATGTACGGCTGAGCCGGTATATGGGAGGCTATGTGGGGTTCATGTGTTATATGGGAGACTATTTGGGGGCTAGAGCTGTATATGGAAGGCTATTTGGGGCTCATGCTTTATATGGGAGGCTATGTTGGGCTTATGCAGTATATGGGTGGCTATGTGGGGCTCAAGCTGTATATGGGAGGCTATGTGGGAATCAAGTTGTATATGGAAGGCTATGTGGGGCTCATACTTTATATGGGAGGCTATATATGGTTCAAGCTGTATAGGGGAGGCTTTGTCAGGTTCATGCTGTAAATGGGAGGCTATGTGGGGCTTGTGCTGTATACAGGAGGCTATGTAGGGCTCATGCTGTATATAGGAGGCTATTTGGGGGCTCATGCTGTATATAGTAGGCTACGTGGGGGCTCATACTGTATATAAGAGAGGCCAATTTGAAAAAAAAAGATCCAGTTCCCCTAATCATGTCAATTGAGCTTATGGATGTAATATTGGGTGGTGCACAGAATGCTGTGTCGGCAGCAGACAAGTAGAAAGAAGGATATGTCCAGCATCACGTCCATATAAAATTTGTTTATTTAAGCCACGTCAAGAAATACAAAGGATGAAATTCCCTATCCACAACTTACTTCCTTTTTCAGGAATTTTACCCTTTGTATTTTTAAGGTGGTTAAAATAAACAAATTTTATCTACCATATGCATGTGATGCTGGTTATATTCTTCTTTTTGTTTATGGGAGGCTATGTGAGGGCTCATACTGTAGATAGGGGGCTATGTGGGGTCTCTTAAGGTATCTAGGGGGCTGTGTGCGGGCTCATACATTATATAGGGGGATGTCAGCATACTTAATTCTGCTCAATATTAAGTGATACAATTAATATAAATAATTATAATTAATATGTTAATATTAATATTGAGCAGAATTAATTTCAGCCTATTGGTTCAGCCTCCACAACAGTCACAGTCTCTCATGTGGCCACTCGGGAAAATTAATTGCTCTCCCATGCCCTGGAGTATATTACAGAGGAAGGATACTGTGTGGAAAATGCTTCATACTGTAAATGAAATGTCCATAACACTTTGTACACGCTATCCCTTGTATATAACCTTTACCAAGTTACAATTCAGTAAAGACTTTATTTTTGGATGGTGGTCTTCTACATTGATCTGTGAAACATCTGGTCCTGGCAAACCCACAACATCAGTTGTATACAGTCTGCATAGGCGTAGCGCCCTCCCAGCATATGTCTACACACCCAGACAGGACCCCCATTTTAATGTACCATGTTGATGTGCTGAAGACAAGTGCCTCACTCGCGGCTAACGACCCGCAGCGAGTAACATATATTCAGGCAGTCAGAGTAATGATGATAACCAGAATGCCACCATTATGTGTCTCCGCTGCCTTAGACTTTTTCTAAGTGTCAGTCGGTCCAGTTTGGCAGCATCAGAGCTGCGGATGTTTGTCTCTTTAGCTTTGCTCTCACCTGCTTGTAATTGTAAATCTCCCCGTTGTAACACAGCCATAGGTACGGGAACTTCTTCACCCGCAGAGGCTGCATGCCATATAGCTGGTCCACAATCGCCAGGCGGTGGAAACCTAAGAAGCAGTTGGTGAATCCATTCACATTCTCAAATCGAAACGCGTCAGGACCTCGATGGGCGATTTTCATGGCACTGAGACACTGCACCGAAAGGCATTCATCACTGCCAAACAGTGCCCATATACCACACATCCTGGAGGCTCGGGATTCTGCAGATCAAAGGGAAACGCACAGGTCATTAATTTATAGATTATCATTTATGTCCACCTTAAAGGGGGTGTCCTGGACTATAATAGTGATGACCTATCCTTAAAGGTTATACTTGCTATAGGCCTTTCTTGTATCTATTTATTGTTGGATAATTGGATACATCTGGCTACAGTTATTTTAGATTACCATTAATTATTACATTATTTGAGATTTATTACATTGGTTTACATATTTCACCTTATAGTATATTTCAATCTTTCTGTAGCTCTTCTCTATTATGCCTTGTTATTGGAATATGTTTAATGCAACAACTCCATTCCTGTGTATGTAAGAGTTCTATTGCTAGGTTTGTGTATTGTCTATAAAGTTAAAAAGAAAAAAAAAAAACACTCCCAGAGGCTCACACACAGAAAAGACCATGTGACTGTGTTCAGTTTCCTGTGTCTGTGCATGAGAGGAGAAGCAGGCTGCTGATGCTGCACAGAGACACTTAAGATATGTATATTACTGATTCCACAAAGCCCCATTCATATTTGTACCTGTTTATAGCTAATTAAAGCTGTTGTCAACAAGCTTTGAGAGTATCCTGAATGATCCGCTGCCAACAGGTTATGGGCCCAGCGTGACACAGAACCCCAGGAGTGACACAGAACCCCAGGAGTGACACAGAACCCCAGGAGTGACACAGAACCGCAGGAGTGACACAGAAGAGTAATACAGCAACAGCAGTCCAAAGCAAAAGCAGCACAGAGCAACATAGAAGATGTTCACAAGCAGGGATCACTGCAAGTTCTCAGTGCAAAGTCTCACCAATCAGAATTATTAATCTTAGAAATTTAAGGTGAAAATGCTGCTCATAAGAGAAGGTACGTGGAAATATACGCAGGAACAAGTGCCTCATCCAATACCAGATGATTGGCTAGAGAAGGATCAGAAAGCACAAAGCACTATCTCCCTCAGTGTAGATGATGATCAGATTGGGCATATATGCTGTTACGCTCGTGCCCCGACTGACTGGTGTGAGCGTGATTAGTGATCTCACTGTACCATGAACCGAGGAGTGCCTGGAGGGGCGCAACTAAGTATTGAGAGGATGATGGGAGTTGTACTTCACGCAAGACTACGATGTAAGACACAGATGAAGTTATTCTTCCCTTATCTGGACATTTGGACTGACGCCCAGAAACTAGATTGTAACTTGTTTTAGCTGTCTCAGCAACCTTCTACTAATTATCACTTTTTGGTTATGAAACTTTCTTATCAACATTCCACTGTTATGAATCATCATTTCGCTGCCTGTGAAACAAAGGCATTTTACTGCGCATGTCTGACAAAAAAAAAAAAAAAAGATTATTATTATAAATAAAGGGACAGCACCCATAGAGGGAGACGCGCTCAGGGGCTTCCCAGTACTTGATTATACACTACGTGTCTGTGTATTTCTTGTTACGGGGATACCCCGACTCCAACAAGGACCCTCCATGGCTGAATGATCCTAACAATTCCTGGCGCCCGAAACAGGGACCCGAGGTCTGCGTATTCCTTCAAGTTCATCGACCGGCACGAGTAACCGCTGAGATTGGGACATCGGAACAGCAGATGACAAACCTGGCCAGGTAAGAGACACTGTTAGTTCTCTTACATCTGCTCTGCGATAGTCCGTAAATTTCATGCATATCTTGTGTTGGGATTGAGGAACTAGTAGAGAAGGATACCTATAGCTCGGGTCATTCATGTATATACTGTAGGATCTGCCGAAGGAGAGGTCAGAGAAGGTTATGAAACGGATGGTATGAAAGAGATGTGGATGTCGGGAATAGCCTCATAAGCCGCACTAAGGTAGATGACATAAGTATTACGGAGATTGCCTAACTGAGTCATAAGGTTGTGTCCTTTCGGGGAAACCTTCGCTCACGCTTAACTCCCGAACCTTTGTCCTCCTTTTTGACGGATAAGAGATTGACAGAATGAGCCCATGGAAGTAATGATAATACTCCAGGGACACGATATATAATGGAGACTGTATGGTTCATTTTATGTATTGTTGGTCTTGCCCTTGTTGCCATATATATGTGTGTTAGAATTACTCTACACTTCAGACAAAACGGTCCAGAGAAACCGTTTCAGATACTGGCTCCTTAGGACAGAATAGGTAACGAGGAAAGGTAGAATATAGAATATATTTTATCTAACCCAAAAAGCCTCCTAAGGTAAGAATAGTCAGGAAAAATGGGCAACAAACAGACTAAGACCACAAATGATGAACAAGATGTCTATACAATCGTGAAAGAAAGGTGTGGTGTAGAAGCAACTAAGAATTTAGGGAAAGTTTGCAAAACTTTTCAGGTAGCAAGGCATGACAGGTTTAACAGGAAACTATGGGAGGACATTCGGGTTAGAAAAGCAGGAGTGATAAGAGACAAAGGATGGCAGGAACAAGTAGAGGCCATGGTCGAACTATCAAAAACAGCAGAGACAGACCATTGGACTTTTAATAAAGACAATGGATTATGGAGAACTCCAGTCAGACAGGGTCCCATTGTACAAACAGAAAACAGTAAACAAATGAACCCATTGGCACCACCATATCAGCCCAGGTCAGAACCCACACCGTATCCTGATTTTCGGGGTCCGGGTGGATGGACATGTACAAACTGTGGACTCCAGAATCCAGACTGGAGAGACACATGTGCAGGATGTGGAGCACCACGACCACATGATATGTTGGCACCAGTGCGTATCCTCAGTCGACCATACAGAGAAGAAGATGGTGGCAATCCACCGCGTAGAGTAACTAGATACCATCAGACTAGACAATATTTTCCATGGACCCCCGCTGAGGGAATGTCCCTACTTCAGAATGCACCAGATCCAATACAATGCCCACTAAGATTTGCTACGTACATACAGCAGATAATACACACCCATAATGGAACATGGTCAGATGGGACAGAATTATGTAGAATGAAAATGACACCAGGGTTGTATCAGGAATTGATGACAGTTATAGAACCTCATAGACCTCAACCAGTAGATGGTGAGGATCCAAATACCGCACTGTCAGGACAGAATTTTATGATCAGACTTATGGAGTTTATGAGAACTAAACAACGAATGAGAGGGACTTCAGGAACTGTCTCCCAGAAGTCAGGACAGCCTGTAGATGAATACTACTTAGCGGTAGAAAACAGTTACAGAGACGAGGGAATGGACCTTACCAATGAAGGAGTCATTCGACTGATGACAAAAACTTTTATAGAGAATCTTAACCCAAAACTTAGGGAAAAGTTCAAGGCTGCAACTCCTGATTGGAGAACCCTAGATGATCCCCAGATAGTCAGACAAAAACTATTAGGGATAGAAATGGATATGCGTGAGGCAGCATCCAAACCCATCAGAGTAGCAGCAAATAATAGTCTGGTCAATAAAAACAACAGATCAAATCAGACCTATGACAAAGGGAATTTGGATAAGAAAACTAATCCATGTCACTACTGTAAGAAACCAGGACATTGGATTAGAGAATGCAGGAAAAAAGCCAGGGATATAGAAGATGGTACCTATGTCCCAAGAGAATCACAAGAAAAGACAGTACAGGCTTCTGCTCCTGCAGCAAGCGAGTGACTAGACGTGATGCAAACCACTTTGACTGGAAGGCGCCCAATAATTCAGGTAAAAGTAGCAGGAAAACAATGCCCTTTTCTAATAGATACCGGAGCAACTTCCTCCGTCCTCAATGAAGACGCCTTACCAAATGCTGATTGTTTATCAGATGATGTAACCTATACCGAAGGGTATGATGGAGGAATCAGGCCACTCCCATATAGTATTCCCCTTGAAACAAAGATAGGATCTAAAATATTTTTATCTAAATTTCTTTTTGTCAAAGGGGCACCTACTTGTCTTCTAGGTACAGACCTATTAAAGCAGACAGAAATGAATATCCAATTTTTGGAGGATGGTAGAGTCCAAATTTTGGTGCCTGATGACCAAGAGTCTCTAGAAAACATTGTAAAAGTCCAAGCCTTAGAGGATGAGAAAGATCCTGCCCCTACCCAAATTATTTTAGATCTTTCTGAGGTACCAGAAAAATTATGGGCACAACATGACACCGATGTAGGACTAATGCCAATAGCTCCAGTAAAAGTCACTCCTGTTCCAGGTGTGACACTACCCCAATTGAGACAGTATCCTATTAGTGCCCAACAAGAACACGCCATAGGAGAACAGATAAAAGATTATCTAAAAACTGGAGTACTGATAGAAGTAAAGTCACCAGCCAATACACCGTTGTACCCCGTAAAAAAGAAATCTACTGAGGGGTCAGCTGCTAGGTACCGGATGGTACATGATCTAAGAGAGATAAATAAAATTTTGGAACCTATTACTCCTGTTGTGCCAAATCCACACACGTTGCTATCACAGATCCCAGCAACAGCACGAGTATTTTCTGTCATAGACTTATCAAATGCATTTTTTTCAGTACCATTACACCCAGACTGTTACAAACTGTTTGCATTTACATTTAAGAATAGACAATTAGCATGGACAAGATTACCACAGGGTATGATACATTCACCTACCTTGTACTCAGAAGCTATGAGATCAGTTCTTCAAAATTTCAAACCTACGGATGAGGTTGTAATTCTCCAATATGTTGATGACCTATTGTTATGTGCCCCTGCTCAAGAGTCCGCAAACAGCAACACAATAAGGTTGTTAATATTTCTAGCAGACATGGGCTGTAAAGTTAACAAGAAAAAAGTACAACTTTGTATGACTACGGTAGTATTTCTAGGACACTGCATTTCACAAGGTATTCGGCACCTCACCGCCGACAGACTAAAAATCATTAGAGATCTTGTTCCTCCCAAGAACTACAAAACATTAAGAGCATTTTTGGGAATAGTATCACACTGCAGACAATGGGTTATACATGCTAGTCAGCTTATGCAACCTCTATATGATTGTTTAAAAATCGAGCCTTTTCAGTTAACTGAATCAGCGCTCATAGCCTTTCAAGACCTCAAGAAAGGTCTCATGTCAGCCCCGGCCTTGGGAATCCCAGACTACGCCAAACCATTCCAATTAATGGCTGCGGAAATGTCTAATCATGCTACAGGAGTACTAACACAGAAACATGAAAATAAACAAAGACCTGTCGCATACTATTCTGCTCAATTAGATAATGTTACCAAAGCTGCACCATCATGTGTCAGAGTAGTAGCAGCTGTCTCTCTTTTGGTAGAAAAAGCCTCAGAAATAGTACTAGACCATGCCCTAATAGTACAAACTACACATGATGTACATGGCATACTGAATCAGGTATTGCCAAAACACATTTCAATGGCTAGACATCTTAGATTACAATGCTCCTTACTAATGCCACCAAACCTCACTTTTCGCCGCATATTGTCTCTAAATTTAGCCACTCTGTTACCACTAGAGACAAAGGGGGGAGTGGAAGGAGGTCAGGAAGACGAAGATGAAAATTTTTTACAATACCACGAACAAGACAATATAATACATGATTGCTTACAGTGTATAGAACAAGAAACACAAGGGCTACCTAATGTACAGGACACCCCTCTTGACAATCCAGACCTACATATGTATATAGATGGTAGTAGGTATGCAGATGAAACTGGTAACTTTCACACAGGTTATGCCATTGTATCAGATTATGATGTTATTGAAGCTGAGCCAATGCAGGCCAGCTGTTCAGCCCAGGAAGCTGAACTATTAGCTCTAATACGAGCATTACAGTTAGCAAAAGAAAAAACCGCTAATATTTTTACCGATTCTAGATATGCATATGGTATTGTACATGATTTTGGATGTATATGGAGAGCTAGAGGTTACATGACAGCTTCAGGTCAACCAGTAAAACATGGACAAATGATTAGACAAATCCTAGAATCAGCTGCCTCAACCAAACAAGTAGCAGTAATAAAAGTACCTGCACATGTAAGACTCAACACCGAGATAGCTAGGGGTAATGACCGAGCCGACAAGGCTGCTAAGCGAGCTGCAGTAAAACCTCTGACAACTGACCACACTATTAGTGCAGTATCAGAATTTGACTTAATTACACGGCTCAAAGAAGCCCACCAGCAGGTGAGTAGAGAAGAAAAAGAAGAGTGGCAGAAACAGGGGGCAGAAGAAAAAGAAGGACTATGGAGAAAAGGAGATGAGCTTTGTCTCCCCCGAGCATGGTACCCTGTTGTGGTCAGTGAAGCCCACGGACCTACACATGTGTCTGCAAACGGTATGATACAGAGGGTCAGACAGAAGTGGTTAGCCCCAGGGTTCGGCCAGGTAGCTCGAGCAAAATGTGGTTCTTGTGAAATCTGTTTAGCCCACAATCCAGGACAGACTGTTAAGACCCCCCAGAAGCACCATGTAAGACCACTATATCCGTTCCAGAGACTTCAGATCGATTACATCCAGATGCCTAAGCATGGACACTATGAGTATGTACTGGTATGTGTGGACATGTTTTCGGGGTGGCCAGAGGCTTATCCAGTTCATACAGCCACGGCTAAAGTCACTGCAGTAAAAATAGCACATGAACTGGTACCCCGTTATGGTATCCCAGAAGTGATCGAGTCAGATAGAGGTACACATTTTACTGGAGAGATCTTTCAGAATGTAATGAAAATGTTGTGTATAAAAAGTGAACTACACACCCCTTACCACCCACAGAGTTCTGGTAAGGTTGAGAGAATGAATGGAACACTTAAGTTAAAAATACAGAAAGCCATGGCAGAAACACAGAAACCATGGACTGAGTGTCTCCCAATAGCATTGTATTCAGTCAGAAACACCCCCCAGGGAAAGAGCAAACTCACCCCCCATGAAATATTGTTTGGTAGAGTTGCCAATACAGGATTGTATTTCCCACAGACTTTAATGTTAGAAACTGAAAGCTTAACTGCTTATGTACAAAATTTATGTAAGCATGTGTCTAAAATACACTCTTTAGTGTTCTCTTCCATTCCAGATCCAGATTCCATTGAGGGAACGCACAAGCTGCAACCAGGAGACGAAGTCTACGTAAAAAGACATAACAGAAGAACGCTAGAACCCAGATTTGAGGGTCCATATCAGGTGTTATTGACAACTCCAACTGCAGTAAAATTGGAAGGAAAATCAGCATGGGTACATGCAAGCCATTGCAAAAAGAAATAGTGGTGATTGTACTTGTGTTAGCTATAACGATAGATCAGGGAGACCTGTGGGATAAACTAAGTTCCCCAAAACCTACAGATAATAAATTTATAAAACATCATGAGACATTGGTAAACGGGCTGCTCGATGGCGGACAGAAAATAGCAGACTGTTGGATTTGTACGCATTCTCCAATATCAGCCACGAGCATACCCTTCCTGGCCGTACCCATGACCCCTGAGGAAGTGTTTACATGGACTAATTGCTCAGACAAATTAGCAAATAACCAAACCGTTAATTCTAGATTATGGAACACCACTGTTGCCATCCCAGTTGTGGGGTGGGTGGGATTTCCCTGGTGGCAAGGTAATATGACCGGAAAAATAAACAACTTACAATATTTAGCGTTTAAAGGAGGTGTATGGGTTCCTAGAAATAAGACGGGACTAACAGACTTAGGGTTAATTCCTACAGAAAATATACAACTCAGTTTTAGTAGCACAGTATCTTCTTCTCAACCTTTTAAACCTGATATAGTAGAAAAATACATACACAATAATGGTTGGAAATATTCACAATTATTCCCCGATGGAAACAATGATACATGTTCAAAGATACCAGGTAATATATTATGTAATGAGTCAAGTGCATATGACCCAGGTACACCGACTTGTGAAAATCCAGATGCAGGATACTGTAGTCCATTAGGTCAAAAACCCCCTTGGTGTATACTTCAGAATGTATCTAAATTTTTAGATTTGGTACATAGGTTGGTGCTCCAACACTCTGCAATATGGGATCTGCCTGAAGGAACCTTCTGGATTTGTGGAAATGGAGCATATAAATGGTTCCCAGTAGGAATAAAAGGTACATGTACTCTAGGACGCTTAACACCGGCCACATTTATAGTTCAGAATCAGCAGGTAGATATGCAAGCAGTACCTAAACACACACTATACAAAAGAGCAGCCGACAACTCGCCTAGACCTTCAGGTAGGCCACATGTGGTCCAAATGGGAATTCCTAATAAAATATTCAGCACTTTCTTTGTGTATCCAATGTTGATGCAGATGTGGGATAAATTAGTTCAGGCCACCGACTATCTAGATGATCAGATATGGGATATTATGGATATACTTAATACTAGTATAGCTGTACAAAATCAACTTATAATTGTTACTAATCAACATACTGTAGTGTTAGACTACCTAACTGCGGCCCAGGGAGGAATGTGTCAAATTATTGGTCCAACCTGTTGTCATTACATAGATCCAAACAGTACAATGAGTATGAGGTTCAAGCTGGCAGATATACAACGATTACGGGATGAATATGACAGACACAATGACCAAAATAAAGATAGCTGGTGGTCAGACACCTTCTCCTTTCTCAACCCAAAGAACTGGTTTAAGGGTATTGGAGGTTGGGTGGCTGGAATTCTGCAAGGTATATTACAGATTGTGCTAATTATAGTAGTCATATATGTAGTGTTTAAAATAGGATTAAAAATTATTTTAATATGCATAAATAAGCTTTGTAACACGGACTCAAGAATATGAAAGAAAAGAACTCCCGGACCAGGTTTTCTACCAAAAGTCCATAAGGAAGAATCAAAGGGGGGACTGAGAGGATGATGGGAGTTGTACTTCACGCAAGACTACGATGTAAGACACAGATGAAGTTATTCTTCCCTTATCTGGACATTTGGACTGACTCCCAGAAACTAGATTGTAACTTGTTTTAGCTGTCTCAGCAACCTTCTACTAATTATCACTTTTTGTTTATGAAACTTTCTTATCAACATTCCACTGTTATGAATCATCATTTCGCTGCCTGTGAAACAAAGGCATTTTACTGCGCATGTCTGACAAAAAAAAAAAAAAATGATTATTATTATAAATAAAGGGACAGCACCCATAGAGGGAGACGCGCTCAGGGGCTTCCCAGTACTTGATTATACACTACGTGTCTGTGTATTTCTTGTTACGGGGATACCCCGACTCCAACAAGGACCCTCCATGGCTGAATGATCCTAACAGTATCAACCCGATCCGATCCGACCAAGGTCACACGGCGGCTCAGTCGACTCCGTGAACCAGGGAGGCACCGAGCAGAGGGACCAGGTGCTACTCCAGGTCAGACCCCGGTCACAGCTGTTGACCTACACCGGGGAATGCAGGAACACGCAGGTTAGCTGGCATGCAGACAGGTGGGCACTGGCAGGCACGGCTGGTATGAAGGCAGGTGGGTACTAGCAGGCACGGCTGGTATGAAGGCAGGTGGGTGCTGACAGGCACGGCTGGAATGCAGACAGGCAGATACTGACTGGGATACAGGAACAGAGCCGCAGGTGCGGTGGACTAGCAGAGCAAAACCGCAGGAGCGGTGAACAAGCAGAGCGTAGCAAAACCACAGGTGCGGTTAACAAGCAGAGCGGAGCAAAACTGCAGGTGCGGTGAACAAGCAGAGAGGAGCAAAACCGCAGGTGCGGTGAACAAGCAGATCGGAACCGTAGGTGCGGCAAACAAGCGGAGCAGTGCGGAACCGCCGGAGCGGTGAACAAGCAGAGCAGAGCGGAACCGCAGGTGTGGTAAGCAAGCAGAGCAGAGCAGAACCGTAGGTGCGGTAAACAAGCAGAGCAGAGCGGAACCGCAGGTGCGGTAAACAAGCAGAGCAGAGCGGAACCGCAGGTGCGGTAAACAAGCAGAGCAGAGCGGAACCGCAGGTGCGGTAAACAAGCGGAGCAGAGCAGAATCACAGGTGCGGTAAACAAGCAGAGCAGAGCGGAACCGCAGGTGCGGTAAACAAGCAGAGCAGAGCGGAACCGCAGGTGCGGTAAACAAGCAGAGCAGAGTGGAACCGCAGGTGCGGTAAACAAGCGGAGCAGAGCGGAACCGCTAGAGCGGTGAACAAGCAGAGCGGAACCGCAGGGGCGGTAAACAAGCAGAGCAGAGCGGAACCGCAAGTGAGGAAAACAAGCGGAGCAGAGCGGAACCACCGGAGCGGTAAACAAGCAGAGCGGAACTGCAGGTTCGGTAAACAAGCAGAGCAGAGCGGAACTGCAGGTGCGGTAAACAAGCGGAGCAGAGCGGAACTGCCGGAGCAGTGAACAAGCAGAGCAGAGCAGAACCGCAGGTGCGGTAAACAAGCGGAGCAGAGCGGAACCGCCGGAGCGGTGAGCAACCAGAGCAGAACAGAGCAGAAGGTGAAGGCAGACAGGACAGGGCTCTGTTCACATGGAACAGACTGGAAGATACAGGAAGATAGCTAGAACACAGGAGGTAACCTGGAGGGAAACAGAACGAGCAGAACCAGATACACGCAAGGTACTTACAATGAAGTAGCGAGTGGACACAAAACTCACAAACAGAAGTACAGAGACAATGAGTTGGAGTTAGGTGCAGGTTCAGACACTGCAGGAAAAGGGAAGGTACAAACATGGAAACAAACAAGAAACGGGCAAGGACACTGTTCAGACAGGAACTGAAACAGAAACAAGATACAGAAACGAGCCTGGGAACTCAACCCCCAGGGTGGCGGAAACAGACAGGTAACAGGCCTGGGTATACAGCCCCCAGGGTGGCAGAACAGACAGGTAGCAGGCCTGGGTATATAGCCCCCAGGTTTGCGGAACAGACTAGATACAGGACAGGACCTGGCAATTCAGTTGCAAAGGACAAACTGAGAGAAAGTGTTGCTCAGGCACCTCCTACTGGGTGGAGGGGATTTAAGTATTCAGTGACTCACAACAATAGGCTGGGGACACATTAGGACTGTGCACACAGTAGCTATAAGAAACAAGCAGAAAGCCACACCGACGCCCTAAGCAATCAGACAAGAGACATGGACACAGCAGGTACTGGAACAAAGAGTGCAGCATGGACTGACAGGTAAGATTGCGGTCTTGCATGGTGGGAGGTGGTGCACAATGCAAGCACACCGCCAGGGATGTTACATATGCAAATGTGCAACTGCAAAAGAGATATGGGATGAATTACAGAAAGTGCATGAAAGATCAAATCTCAACAATAAGCTTTATCTCACTGTATCAGTCTAAGCTAAGTGATGGCCAGAAGATGCAGGACTATATAAGAAACACCCTAGAGATTGTGGAGCGTCTCAGGGGCGTTGGAGAAGAAATTAAAGACATTCATGTTGCTGCACTACTATTAAGTGGTCTTCCAGAAAGTTATGACACACTTGTCACTGCACTAGATGCAAGGCCAGTTGATGAGCTCACACTAGAATATGTCAAAGGCAAGCTTGTAGATGAATTCAAGCGAAAAACACACAATGTAAGCAGCAGTAATGAATCTAGAGCAGAAACAGCATTAAAGACACAGGACTTTCCTAAAAATAAGAGCAATCTAAGGAAAACTCGTGAATGTTTTGTCTGTAAAAAGCCCGGCCACCTTAAAGCAGATTGCAGAATTTGGAAAGCAAGAATGAGTCAGCTTAAAAAGCAGAACAGTGATCAAAAGGTGAAAACCGCTGTAGAGGAAAAGTCTGCATGTGTTGAAAAAGCATTTAATACCAGTACAGGCTCATCTGCAAAGCATATGTGGTGTATAGACTCTGGTGCTAGCAGCCATATGACGAATAACAAGGACTTCTTCACTGACCTTGATGAAAGCAAGTCAGAAAAGGTCATCTTAGCTAATGTTCAATATATGACTTCAGAAGGAGTAGGAGACGGCTACCTTCACTGTCCAGTTTCCTCAGCACAAAGTAGAAAGATCCCAGTAAAGGATGTTCTCTATGTTCTCAGTCTTGAAAGCAATCTTCTGTCAGTAAAGAAACTTACGCAAATGTAGCACCCTGAGGATTCGGCTGCTACAGGGGTATTGCACCTCAAGCCAGAGGTGTGATATTCCACTCCCGGGTAAGGATGGAGTGTGGAACTGAGCTCAGTAGGCTGCATGCACTACACACATCCCATTTCCGAGGAACAGACCGATGGTACTCCCACTAGAGAAATGTGCAGGTACAACAGAGTCTGTTCCTGGCTGGAGTGGGAGGGGGGTGGAACATCCCAGTAGTGTAGGGGCAGATAGGGGGAGCAGTCTGGGTAGTGCTAGGAGCTCATTGGGTGCTGGTCACCTGAGCTCACACATAGAGGGAGTATATAAGGTGGGCACCATCTTAGATCAGGGTCAGTCAGTGAGACATCAGTCTTTGCAGAGGAGTCTTTTGTAGAAGGCTGGTCAGTCTTTTGCAGAGGAAGAAGAGCAGAGGAGAAGAGCAGCTCCAAGGCCCAGAGAGAGAGAGGAGAAAGAAGGACCCAGAGGGGGAGAAAGAAGGAACTCCAAGAGCCCAAATTAGACCAGAGGGTGAAGAGTTGGCAACAGGGTACCGGATCCCAAGCTGGCAGAGGCTACAGCACACCTTAGCCAGGAACCGGAGGTCGTGGGCAGGATTGATCTGCCACGATCACCCACTAAATCCACCCGGAAGGCAGACCACGAATAGGGTCAGGGAACCCAGAGACAAGGGTTTACCACCAAGAGGCCCGAGGGAGCCGGACATAGGTGGATCCCTGGTGGGGAAGGCCAGAGAAGAGGACAGGACAGAAAGGGAGCTCAGAACCACGCTCCAGAACTACTTGGGGGTTGGCCGAGTCCAGGACCTGGTGGACGCAGCACGGCTCGGGTGGTCACTCAAGGCCGGAGTGACCGGTACAAGAACAGCAGTAAGTAAACAAACCCTGAACTGCACAGCCCGACTCTGAGTCTCATTTCCATCCCCGCTGCACCACCACAACCCCCATCCTCTGCAACTGACCCCCTGAGGCTATACCCCTCCCGTTGGGGGTTATACTACCTGGGCTGCACAAACACCATCAGCCTCAGCGGACCCTGCTGCAGCGGCGGCCGTAGTGACCGCAATTCAACGGGTGGCGTAGTCGACATAAAGAACTTTAGTAACATCATAAGGACTGCCACACACTGAGCTTGACACCCTGGGCACGGACCGGGTCACAGCCACTCGGAGACTACAAACCCCATCTGATCCGGCTCCGGGTATCCCCAACAACACTGGCCCAGGGGGCGCGTCACAAACATGGAATGTAGTTACTTTTAAAGATAACAGCTGCATTATATAAAAGAAGGGTCACACTCTTGCAGAAGGAAAAATCCAAAACGAACTTTAGTGGCTAAAATGCAAAGAAAGAGTGTTCAGTGCTAGACAAGATCTGCATAAGAACTGTATCCATATATGGCACAGACGTCTTGGGCACAGAGACCCAGAAGCAATAAGGAAGCTAGGTCAACTTGCAAATGGTGTGGAAATCAAGCAGTGTAGTCAAATGATGAAGTGCACTAGCTGACTTAAAGGGAAAATGACCAGAAAATCCTTTCCTAAAGTGAGCACCACTAGATCTGCACAGCCACTGGATTTTATACACACAGATGTTTGCGGTCCAATGAGTGTTCAAACTCCAAGCAAGAAGAGATATTTTCTCACATTTATTGATGACTACTCCAGATATACAGTCGCCTACCTGCTTCACAGTAAGGATGAAGTTCCACAGAAACTTGAAGAATATCTTGCCGTAGTATTTAACAAATTTGGAAGAATGCCAAAAGCCCTGCGTGCCGATAATGGGACTGAATATACAAGTGGTAAGGTGCAAACCATTTTGAAAAAGAATGGAATAGTGTTCCAGACTACCATCCCATACAACCCAGAACAGAATGGAATTGCAGAGAGAAAGAACCGCACTCTCTGTGAAAGTGGAAGAAGTATGTTGTTTAATGCGAATCTACCTACAACGTATAGGGGAGAAGCCATCACGACAGCTTGCTATCTTCAAAACAGACAGCCAGATAAAGCCACAAATAAAACTTCATGTGAGCTATGGAACTGTGAGAAGCCTAACCTGAAGCACCTAAGGATATTTGGAAGCAAAAGGTTTGTGTATGTTCCCAAAGAAAAACGTTCCAAGTGGGAATCACATGCAAAGTAAGGAGTCCTGGTGGGCTATAGCCAAACTCAAAAGGGATACAGAATCTTGTACCCAGAGACCAACACAGTAACAATCAGCAGAGACGTAGTGATTGATGAGAACTCAGTTTCACTCAAATTCCATGAAGTTACACCAGTTATACAAGCCAAGAAACAAGAACAAGAATCTCAATCACCAAACCCAGACACTGAAAAAGAAAACACTGAAGTCTGGATAAGCTCTGAAGCCAGCAAGAAAGAAACAGAAGAACCAAGTCAACCTCCAGTCAGGAGATCAGAAAGACCAAACAAAGGTATCCCAGCTCGACGCCTTTCTTATATGGTCGGAACACTTCCATTGACAAGAGCCAAGTTTGAGGACTTCAGAACTGCAATGGGACTAACAGGATAAGTAGTTGTTGAGTGGGGGTATTGGAATATGTTTAATGCAACAACTCCATTCCTGTGTATGTAAGAGTTCTATTGCTAGGTTTGTGTATTGTCTATAAAATTTAAAAAAAAAAACACTCACAGAGGCTCACACACAGAAAAGACCATGTGGCTGTATTCATTTTCCTGTGTCTGTGCATGAGAGGAGAAGCAGCCTGCTGATGTGCACAGAGACACTTAGGCTAAGTGCCCACGATGCAGAAATGCTGCAGATTTTCTCCGTATGCCTGAGTTCACACGATGCGTTTTTCATGCGTTTCCGCGGCGTTTTTGCAGTTGCGGAAACGCCGCGGAAACGCATGAAAAACGCATGGTAGAAGGGCAGCAATGTTCCCCAATTGAAATCCGCATGTGCTGTGCCCACGATGCGGATTTTTCCGCAGCGTAAACGCTGCGGTCAAAAATCCGCAGCATGTCAATTAATTTTGCGAAAACGCTGCTCTTTTGCCGCCATTGACTTCCATTAGACCGCATGGAATCCGCATCACTGTATATGTTGATGCGCTTTTCATGCGGTCTAATGTGCGGATGGTACCCGGGTGTGGATGAGAGGACTCTCATCCAGACCCAGGTACCATTAAAAAAAAAAGAATAAAATAAAAAATATATATATTCTCACCTTCTGACGGCCCGCGCTGCGTCCTGCCGGCTTCCCGCGCACTTCGCGGTTGAATGAAGGACCTTCGCTGACGTCAGAGTCATGTGACCGGGTCACGTGACGCTGACGTCGGAAGGTCCTAAAGTCTTCACTGCCGGCAGCCAGGACCGATGAAGCAGGACACCGGGGGCCATCAGAGGGTAAAGTATATATTTATTTTTTATTTTTTGACATTCACACACTATATAAATCCATGCCGGTTGCATGGATTTATATAGTGTAAAGTTGACAAGCACTTTCCAAGTGATGCTAAAATCGCTTGGGAAGCGCTTGTCAACCCGCATGCGGAAATGAAAGTGAAGACCGCTTCATTTCCGCATGTCCCTGGCAGGAAACCGCATGTACAATCCGCATGCGTTTTTTCCTGCCAGAGAGATGCAGAAACGCTCAGGAAAAAATCCTGAGCATTTCTGCATCGTGTGCACATACCCTATCTCCCTGGCAGGAAAAACGCATGCGGACTTCACATGCGTTTTTCCTGCCAGGTAGAAGCGTTTGTCAAGCGTTTTTGCATGCATTTCTGCATGCAGGTTATCAAGCGCTTTTCCAAGCGATTTTAGCATCACTTGGAAAAGTGCTTGACAACTTGGTCACACTATATAAATCCATGTAACCGGCATATATAGTGTGACCAAGTAATAGTTAAAAAAAAAGAATTTAAATGGTAAAAAATAAACATTATACTTACCTTCGGTCGCGTGACCTGTCACATGACTAAATGACATCACCACAGGTCCTTTGAGACCATCGCGAGCCGTACAAGAGACCGGACGCATCGTACGGGGGACATCGGGGGACATCGGAAGGTGAGTATATGTTTATTTTTTATTTTAAATTCTTTTTTCACAGGTACTATGGTACCCGGGTCTGGATGAGTCTCCTCTTCTCCAGACCCGGGTACCATCCGCACATTGAATCGCTTAACCCCTTCGCAACCTTGGGTTTTGTCGTTTTTGCTTTTTCGTTTTTTGCTCCCCTTGTTCCCAGAGCCATAGCGTCTTTATTTTTTGGACAAAATGGCCGTGTGGGGGCTTATTTTTTGCGGGACAAGTTGTACTTTTCAACGCCATTACTAGTTTTACCATATCTTGTACGGGAAAACAGTAAAAAAATTCCAAGTGCGGTAAAATTGCAAAAAAAGTGCAATACCACAGTTGTTTTTTATTTATTTATTTTACCACGTTCACTGAATGCTAAAACTGACTGGCCATTCTTATTCTCCAGGTCATTACGAGTTCGTAGACACCAAACATGTATAGGTTATTTTATATTTAAGTGGTGAAAAAAAATTCCAAAATTTGGTAAAAAAAAAAAAAAAAAAAAAAAGCGCCATTTTCCGAGACCTGTAGCGTCTCCATTTTTCGGGATCTGGGGCTGGGTGAGGGCTTATTTTTTGCGCACCGGGCTGTCGTTTTTATTGATAACATTTTGGGGTAGATCCGATGTTTTGATCGCCCGTTATTGCATTTTATTGCAATTTTGCGGCGACCAAAAAACGTAATTCTGGCGTTTAGAATTTTTTTCTCGTTACACCGTTTACCGATCGGATTAATTCTTTTTTTATATTGATAGATGGGGCGATTCTGAACGCGGCGATACCAAATATGTGTATGTGGGTTTTTTTTTTTTATTTTATTTTGAATGGGGTGAAAGGGGGGTGATTTAAACTTTTATATTTTTTTTATTTTTTTATATTTTTAAAAACATTTTTTTTTCACTTACTGCCTGCTTCAATAGTCTCCATAGGAGACTAGAAGCAGCAGTTGTCTGATCGTCTCTGCTACATACAGGGGACCAGCAGATCCCCTGCATATAGCAGAAATGGTCCTGTGCTATGAGCGCCGACCACTAGGTGGCGCTCATAGCGACGAGATCATGACAACCACAGGCGTTTGCTGCAGACCCTGGGTTGTCATGCACGCCCATCGGTGACCCACGATCACGTGACGGGGTCGCCGGTGGGCGGGGCTTATGACGCGCAACCCGGAAGCGCTCGTTAAGTGTCGCTGTCGGAGATTGACAGCGGCATTTAACATGTTAACAGCCGCGGGTGGATCGCGATTCCACCCGCGGCTGTTGCGGACACATGTCAGCTGTAAGAGTCAGCTGACATGTGCTCGATTCAGTGCGGGCTCAGCGCCGGAGCCCTCACTGAACCGGGGGTACGCAAATGTGCGTACTAATACGGCAAGGGTTGGAAAGGGGTTAATATCCGCATGTGCACATGTAGTCATGCGGATATTAAGCGATTCAATGCAAGTCAATGGCGGCAATTACGCTGCGTGTCCGCAAAATTAATGGACATGCTGCGTATTTTTCCGCAATGATAATCCACAGCGGAAATTTCCACAGCATGTGCACAGCACATCCGGATTATCATTGGGGACCATGGGCCACTTATTACTAAGCGTTTTTTAAGCATTTTCGCTGCGGAAATTCCGCGGCAAGAACGCTTGAAAAACGCATAATGGGCACACAGCCTTAAGATATGTATATTCCTGATTCCACAAAGCCTATCATATCTGTACCTGTTTATAGCTAATTAAAGCTGTTGTCAACATTCTTTGAGAGTATCCTGAATGATCCGCTGCCAACACTTGTTTTCACTGGTGTGGGATATAGCATACCACTTGTTTATCTCTTAGGATTAATGGGGTATTATGTGGTGTCCTCTATATGCATTATGCATGGCTTATACTAATTCTATGCACGAATGCTAGCAATATTTATAAGAGATGGTGTATTACTATGCTGTTAAGTCTACCTTTTGGTATTGTTACGAATCGTGGCGGTCACAAGCGCCGCCATTGTCCTGACCCTGGAGAACATAAGAGGTTTCCGGACAAGATGGGTGGTGAGAGCCCGGAGGTCTCTCCTAAGGAGAGGGGTACTGTTACGAATCGTGCCGTTTGCAAGCCATAGTCCTGACTCTGGAGGCGGAGTTACCACACGTGCAAGGAAACTGTCCCAATCTTACGGAGCGTCTAGTTCTGGTGTTGTGGGATGCATGCGGACGCGGGATGCCGTGTCCCTCACTGAATTCTCTGCCCGGGGAAGATGAGACGCTGTCTTCCCCGGTTGCCAGGCAACACAGAACGCTACTTTGTTTGGCAATAAACAATGGTGAGAGGTAATCAACACCTGATCATTAGACGGGCTATATAATCCTGCACCCGGCTCAGTCTGTTGCTGTTTATTGCAGTTTCCTATGTGCTTGATGGCGAGTAGTGCTGGCATTAGGTTTTGCTATCTTAGCAGGGTTTTCTCATTTTCTCTTTTGGTTACACTTCCTGGGGTTCTTGCAGAGGTACTCACCTGGTCCTCGACTAGACACCAGCCGCGTGACCAGACGCCAGCTGTCCAGTGACAGTGGGCCTGGGAAGGGCTCTGCCAAAGTCCCCCTTCCATGTACTGAGAGCTGGGTGAAGAGTATTCCCGGCACTCAAGGGCTCGCCTAGCTGAGCAGTGTCTGTGTCTGTGTCTGCACTTTTGCTGGTTTGGTGCTAGTCTTGCTGGGTCTCTCTGTGAAGCGCATAACAGGTATGCCATCTTGGCCCATGTTTGCACCTGCCTATGTGCGGTTCAGGTTGTTGCATTGATATTTTATAGATTTTATATATTTTCAGAGGTATAACATCTCTGCTTGCTGCGTTTGTCATTTGCTGAACTTTCATCTTGAAACAATTTCTATGGTAAAACATCTCTGCTTGCTATATTTCTGCAATGTTATCTGTTGCAATGTATTCAATATTTACTGATATATGTCTGTCCTTCCATCATTGTAAACTCTATCTGATGGAAGGTAATATACTGTGTCAGTCATAGGGTGTTAGATCTGTGTCTGTGATCAGCTCTCCACCCCCTGGTGAGCTGAGCAGCTGTTAATTTATCCATGAGCAGCTCCCACAATCCCTCTCACCTGATGCTATAGTCCTTCCTATAAATCTAGATGCATCATAAGGGGTGCACGCGGTGTGGGGTGCATGCACGTGTCCTCTTCAGCAAAGTGTCCTATTTGACAAGTGTCTCTGACAGTCATTCAAGGCAGGAGACAGGTAACCCACACTTTGTACTCTCTTCTTACTATGTACTTTATTCCTGCGTCCATATTCCCGTGTGCTTTTTTCATCCACATTCACTGCCCGATCCCCCATCTATCACCTCTTATCCACATCTGCCCCTCCCTCCTTCCCTCTCCCATGTACAGCTCCCATGCTCTTTTTAAATTTCCTGAAAAATCTCACTCTATCTTATCCAAAGATATTGCACAAGAAACCACATCACAAATCCAAAAACTATTTGCTCTTTCTCTTTTAACTGCTACTACTCATTTCAGGGGATATCTCTCCTAACCCTGGTCCACCCTCCGCCAACCTCAACCCCTCCCCCACCTCACATTGAAATCCTGCTAACCTTATTAACATCAGCTGTACTCCTTCATCTCCCTCCTTCAATTGTGCACTATGGAATCCACGGTCTGTATGCAACAAGCTTCCTTTCCTGCACAACTATTTTCTGACCAGCTCTCTCAATCTGCTGGCCCTCACTGAAACCTGGATTCAGGATTCTGAAACTGTCTCCTCTGCCGCTATCTCTCATGGTGCCTTGCATTTTTCCCATTCCCCAAGACCTGCGAACAGACTTGGTGGTGGAGTCCGCTTACTCCTGTCCCCTCAATGCACCTTTCAGGTCATCCCCCCAGTAACATCACTCTCATTCCCTTCTTTTGAGGTCCACACCATCAGGCTCTTCCATCCCGTCTCCCTCAGAGTAGCAGTCGTATACCGTCCCCCAGAGTCACCCACCCAGTTCCTTGACCATTTTTCATGTCCTCAGATTTAACAACCCTTATCCTGGGAGACTTCAACATCCCCATAAACAGCCTCACTTCCCTATCCGCATGCCAGCTTCTATCTTTAACCACTTCTCTTGGCCTCTCACAGCTTTCAACCTCTGAGACACACAAAGACGGAAACACCCTTGATCTGGTCTTTGTCCGGCTTTGTTCAATCCCCTACCTAGATAACTCCCCTCTTCCCCTCTCTGATCATGACATTTTCTCCTTCACGCTCACAAATCCTCGTCCACCCCAGCACATTTTTACCTATCACACATTCAGAAATCTACAAGCCATTATACAAGTACAGACTCCCTACACTCATCACTGACTCCAATCTCCTCTTTTTCCTGTCCTGATCTGGCTGTAAATCACTACAATGACACTCTCAGTAGCACCCTGGACCAAGTAGCGCCCCTCACTCTCAGAACCTCTAAACACAGAGTAAAACAGCCCTGGCTCACACCACAAACCCAATTTCTCCAGCGATGCTCTAGAAGTGCCAAACGCCTATGGAGGAAAACTCGCACACTGGAAAACTTTATCCAGTATAAATTTATGTTAAAAACCTATAACTCTGCCCTTCACCTCACCAAACAGACCTACTTCACCTTACTCCTTACTATCAAACAACCCAAAAAACTCTTCGACACCTTTCACTCCATCCTCAGTCCTAAAGCGCAGGGCCCTATCACAGACATTTGTGCTGAGGACTTGGCCTCCTACTTCACAGAGAAAATAGAGAACATCCATCAGGAAATCAGCTCCCAGCCACCAAGTGCCGTGACTCCCATCCCTCCCCACATCTCCTCTGGATCACTCTCCACATTTGACCCAGTCACAGAAGAAGTCTCCAGGCTCCTCTCTTCTTCTCATCCCACTACATGCACCACTGACCCCATTCCCTCACATCTACTCCAGTCTCTCTCTTCAGTCATCACTACTCACCTGACTAAAATCTTCAACCTCTCCCTCTCTTCTGGTATCTTCCTCTCCTCCTTCAAACACTCCATCATTACTCCATTATTAAAAAAGCCCTCTCTTGACCCTTCCTGCACAAACAACTACAGACCAGTCTCCAATCTCCCCTTTATCTCTAAACTCTTGGAGCGCCTGGTGTACTACCACCTTACCCATTACCTCTCCATTCACTCTCTTCTAGACCCATCACAGTCCGGCTTCCGCCCACTACATTCTACAGAAACTGCACTCAAAGTAACCAATGACATTCTGACAGCAAAACATAATGATGACTACTCTCGGCTCATTCTTCTTGACCTCTCTGCAGTTTTCAACACCGTTGACCACCACCTCCTACTCTCTATGCTCCACTCAATCGGCATAAAGGACACTGCTCTCTCCTGGTTCTCCTCCTACCTATCTGACCGCTTTCAGTGTATCGTTCACTGGCTCCACTTCTTCCCCCCTTCCTCAGGGTTCAGTTCTTGGCCCTCTTCTCTTCTCTCTCTACACGGCCCCAATTGGACAGACCATCAGCAAATTTGGCTTTCAGTACCATCTTTATTCTGATGACACACAACTATACACCTCATCCCCTGACCTTACCCCCACTGTACTGCAGAACACCAGTGACTGTCTGGCCGCAGTTTCCAACATCATGTCGCTCTCTATCTGAAACTCAACCTTTCCAAAACTGAACTTCTGCTCCCGCCGTCTGCTCACCTCCCTACATCTGACATCTCCCTCTCCATGTGTGGCACCACAATAACGCTGAGCCAGCAGGCACACGCTGTCTGGGAATTGTGTTTGACACCAATCTTTCCTTCACCTTCCATATACAATCTCTTGCCCGCTTTTGTCGCTTTCACCTGAAGAACATCTCAAGAATCCGCCCCTTTCTCATCTTGGAAACAACAAAAACCTTCACTGTTGCCCTGATCCACTCCCGCCTTGACTACTGTAACTCTCTATTAATTGGTCTCCCCCTCACTCGACTTTCCCCTCTCCAGTCCATCCTTAATGCTGCTGCCTGGGTCATCTATCTGGCTAATCGTTACTCAGGCGCTTCTGCTCTATGCCAGTCATTGCACTGGCTGCCCATACATTATAGGATCCAATTCAAATTGCTTGTTCTCACCCACAAAGCCCTCCACAGTGTGGCACCCCCCTACATCTCCTCCCTCATTTCTGTTTATCAGCCTACCCGTTCTCTACTCTCCGCAAGCGACTTTCGACTAACATCCGCACTTATCCGTACCTCCCACTCCCGGCTCCAAGACTTCTCCCAAATTGCACCTATTCTTTGGAATGCTCTACCTCAAGAAATTAGAACGAACCACAATTTACACAGTTTTAGGCGCTCCCTAAAAACACACCTGTTTAGGGTGGTGTATCACGTTCTCTAATCGAAGTCTTTTTATTCTTTTATAGCCCATTCATTATTTCTCCAAACGCCACCGCACTCAAAAGCACTACAGATACTTGCTGGTGACGAGCTCATGCAGAGATGGCTGGACCATCATTGTAAATAAGCCCCTGTACTTTGTGTCACCCCCACCTCATTGTAGATTGTAAGCTCTTACGAGCAGGGTCGTCATTATTTTTGCTTTAATTATTGTATTATCTTTAGCTACGTTACTTATGACTGTTATATATGAACCTCTGAATTGTAAAGCGCTGCGGAATATGTTGGCGCTATATAAATGAAGATTATTATATTTTTATGCTTGTATACCAATAAAAGCTTTTACGTATTTACTTTAGGTGTGCACATCATTAGTGTATTTCTTTTCTCTCCTTCATGTCATATGTTTCTTGATACACGATGCAGCACCCTGTAGTGGTTATTTAGACTGTGCACCCATTTCTGCATGTTTTGACACTAGCCCATTTGAGATAACATCTTTAACCCCTTTACCCCCGAAGGTGGTTTGCACGTTAATGACCAGGCCAATTTTTACAATTCTGACCACTGTCACTTTATCAGGTAATAACTCTGGAACGCTTCAAAGGATCCCACTGATTCTGAGATTACTTTTTCGTGACATATTGTACTTCATGACAGTGGTAAAATTTCTTCGATATAACTTGCATTTATTTGTGAAAAAAATCAGAAATTTGGCAAAAATTTTGAAAATTTTTCAATCTTTGAGTTTTCATGCCCTTAAATCAGAGAGATTTGACACACAAAATAGTTAATAAATAACATTTCCCACATGTCTACTTTACATCAGCACAATTTTGGATCCAAAATTCTTTTTTGTTAGGAAGTTATAAGGGTTAAAATTTGACCAGCGATTTCTCATTTTTACAACACCATTTTTTTAGGGACCACATCACATTTGAAGTGACCTTGAGGGGCCTTTATGACAGAAAATACCCAAAAGTGACACCATTCTAAAAACTGCACCCCTCAAGGTGCTCAAAACCACATTAAAGAAGTTTATTAACCCCTCAGGTGTGTCACATGAATTTTTGGAATGTGGAAGAAAAAAATGAATATTTAACTTTTTCACAAAAATGTTTCTTTAGACCCATTTTTTTTCTCGCAAGGGTAACATGAAAAAATGGACCCCAAAATTTGTTGTACAATTTTTCCTGAGCACACCAAAATTCCATGTGTGGGGGAAAACCACTGTTTGGGCACACAACAGTGTTCGGAATGGAAGGAGCACCATTTGACTGTTTGAATGTAAAATTTGCTTGAATAATTAGCGGATGCCATGTTGCGTTTGGGGAGCCCCTGATGTGCCTAAATAGTGGAAACCCCCCACAAGTGACACCATTTTGGAAACTAGACCCCTCAGGGAACTTATCTAGCTGTTTGGTGAGCACCTCGAACCCCCAGGTGCTTCACAGAAGTTTATAAAATTGAGCCGTAAAAATAAAATTTTCACATTTTTCCCACAAAAGTGTTTTTCAGCCTCCAATTTTGCATTTTCATAAAGGGAACAGGAGAAATTGCATCATGCAATTTGTTGTGCAATTTCTTCTGAGTAAGCCGATACCCCATATGTGGGAGAAAACCACTGTTTGGGCGCACGGCAGGGTTCGGAAGGGAAGGAGCGCCATTTGACTTTTTGAATGTAAAATTTGCTTGAATAATTAGCGGATGCCATGTCGCGTTTGGGGAGCTCCTGATGTGCCTAAACATTGGAAACCCCCCACAAGTGACACCATTTTGGAAACTAGAACCCTCAAGGAACTTCTCTACATGTGTGGTGAGCACCCTGAACCCCCAGGTGCTTCACAGAGGTTTATGACGTAGAGCCGTGATAATAAAAAAATCTAACTTTTTCCACAAAAATTATCTTTTAGCCCCAGATTTTTTATTTTGACAAGTGTAAGAGGAGAAAATGGACCCCAAAAACTGTTGTGCGATTTCTTTTGAGTACGCCGATACTCCATATGTAGGGAAAATGCACTGTTTGGGCACTCGGCAGGGTTCAGAAGGGAAGGAGCACTGTGTGACTTTTTGAACGCAAAATTGGCTGGAATTGAGAGCAGACGCCATGTGGCATCTGGAGAGCCCCTGATGCATCTAAATAGTGGAAACCCCCCACAAGTGACCCCATTTTAGAAATTAGACCCCTCAAGGATTTTATCAAGGGGTATAGTGAACATTTTGAACCCAGAGGTACAACACAGAATTTGATAATGTAGCATCGGCGTCTCTGCCCCCTGCTAGGCAGAGACGCCGTCCCTCTCACCTTCCCGCTCCTGCCGCGGCGTCCTCCAGCGCTCCTCTCCCCACTGCTGCCGGCGCGCGCTCCTTCCCCGGCACTGTGCTTAGGGCGCGCACGCGCTCCCCCTCTCTTAAAGGGACCGCGCGCGCCACCCTAAGGAGACCCCGGCCAATAGCCGGAGGACCTCCCATATATAAGGCACCTCCTCCATAATGGAGGTGCCCGAGCAAAGTTGTTGCACAGAATACTTACCTCTGCTTCAGCCCTCAGGTCCCGTTGCCAGCCTGACTACCAGTCCGGTCTTCCAGCTTCTCTTCCCTCCTGCCCGACAGTCTGCCTCCGGTCTTCCGCCAGTCTGTCTATGGGCAAGTCCACCTTCGTTCCAGGAAGCACCTGCCAGTTACCTGCCTGCTACCTGTCGTGCCTGCTAAACCCGCTCACCTGGCAGCGCACGTCTGCTACCCGCCTGTTACCTGCTAGCCTACCTGGAGGCTCTGCCATCACATGCCGTGACCACCTGCCTGTCAGCCTAGACACTACAGCCTGTTTGCCGTCACTTGCCGTGACCACCTGTTAGCCTACCTGGAGGCTCTGCCGTCACATGCCGTGACCACCTGCCTGTCAGCCTAGAGACTACAGCCTGCTTGCCGTCACTTGCCGTGACCACCTGCTAGCCTACCTGGAGGCTCCTGCTGTCACTTGCCGTGACCACCTACCCGCTTGCCAAGAGACTTCTTCCGTCATGTACCGTGACCACCCGTCAGCTAATCCAGAGACTGCTGCCTACCTGTTGTGTCCATCCGCTATACCGGTCAGTCCCTGCTGTCTGACCTGTGGGAGCCACCTGCTCTCTTACAAGGTCGTCCCCAGAGTAGCACCTTGTCCCTCTGCTCGGTCCCTCCCTGGTTACGGTGTCGTTTGCCGCCGTCCGACCAGGGTCGGTCTGGGTAGATACTTAGTTACGCCCCTCTGGGTCCCTCCTTGCACCGCGGCACAGAAGTTCCACCACCTGGACCCGTAACAGATAACATTAGGTCATCATATTGAATAAGTTGTCATTAGTCTTGAGCGCAAGTGCTCGCTACTTGAGTTTGCATCGGGTACTCGGGTATGCACCATGTATCACGGATGCTCGAGTAACTGCCCCGCATGTTTCACAGTTATTAGACATCCAAAAAAAACGTGGGGATCGCTCGAGCATGGCAGGCAATCCCCGCGAGTTTTTTTTCGCTGTATAACAGCCGCGAAACATATGGGGTGGAGACTCAAGCATGTAATTCGAGCATGTCACTCGAGCACCCGCGATACTCAGTGCATACCCGAGCACCCGATGCAAACGCAAGTAGCGAGCACTTGCGCTCAACATTAGTCCCATATCGTCATCATTTTTTGTTCTTTGCTTCTGAAAAAAGCCCAAACCCAACACAACCCTAACTCCAAACCCTAGCACCACCCTAAACCTAGCAAAACCCTAACCTCAGCACTACCCTAACCCCAGCACAACCCTAAGTCAACCCTAACCCTAATACAACCCTAACCCTAATCTAACCTTAACACAACGCTAACCCTAACACAACGCTAACCCTAGCACAACCCTAACCCTAGCACAACCCTAGCACAACCCTAACCCTAATACAACCCTAACCGTAACACAACCCTAACCCTAATACAACCCTAACCGTAACACAACCCTAACACAACCCTAACCCTAACCGTAACATAACCGTAACCCTAATACAACCCTAACCCTAACACAACCGTAACCCTAACCCTAATACAACCCTAACCGTAACACAACCCTAACCCTAATACAACCCTAACCCTAACACAACCGTAACCCTAACCCTAATACAACCCTAACCGTAACACAACCCTAACCCTAATACAATCCTAACCCTAACACAACCCTAACCCTAACACAGCCCAAACCGTAACACAACCCTAACCATAACACAACCCTAACCCTAATACAATCCCAACCGTAACACAACCCTAACCCTAACACAACCCTTATACAACCCTAACCCTAGCACAACCATAACCCTAGCACAACCCTAACACTAGCACAACCCTAGCCCTAGCACAACCCTAACCCTAGCACAACCCTAACCTTAATACAACCCTAACCCTAGCAAAACCCTAACCCCAGCACAACCCTAACCCCAGCACAACCCTAACCCTAAGACAACCCTAACCTTAACACAACGCTAACCCTAGCACAACCCTAACCCTAGCACAACCCCAACACAACCCTAACCGTAACACAACCCTAACCGTAACACAACCCTAACCCTAACAAAACCCTAACCCTAACACAACCCTAACCCTAGCAAAACCCTAACCCTAATACAACCCTAACCCTAACACAACCCTAACACAACCCTAACCGTAACACAACCCTAACCATAACATAACCCTAACCCTAATACAACCCTAACCGTAACACAACCCTAACCCTAACACAACGCTAACTGTAACACAACCCTAACCCTAATACAACCCTAACCGTAACACAACCCTAACCCTAATACAACTCTAACCCTAACATAACCCTAATACAACCCTAACCCTAGCACAACCATAACACTAGCACAACCCTAACCCTAGCACAATCCTAGCCCTACCCTAACCGTAATACAACCCTAACACAACCCTAACCCTAACACAATCCTAACACAACCCTAACCGTAACACAACCCTAACCCTAATACAAACCTAACCATAACACAACCCTAACCCTAATATAACCCTAACCGTAACACAACTCTAACCCTAACACAACCCTAACCCTAGCACCACCCTAACCATAGCACAACCCTAACACAACCCTAATACAACCCTAACCCTAGCACAACTATAACCCTAGCACAACCCTAACCCTAGAGTTTATTTTTTACTCTGTTCCTCGTGCGGTATAAGTGATTAGATGACTTTATTCTTCGGGTCGGTGCGATCACAGTGATACCAGATTTTTCCATATTTTGGAAGTCATGTGTTGGCTTCTTTTTTGCAGGACAAGTTGACGTTTTTATTGGTACCATTTTCTGGCACGTTACATTTTTTGATCGCTTTCTATTCCGATTTTTTGGAGGCAGAATAAACAAAAACCAACAATTCAGGAATTGTTTTTTTTTTTTTTTTATGCCATTCTGCATGTGGTAAAATTGATAAGGCAGCGTTATTCTTCGGGTCAGTATGTTTACAGCGGTTCCACATTTACATCGTTTTATGTTTTGGCGCTTTTACCCAATAAAAAGTATTTTATAGAAAAAAAAAAATTTTTTTGTATCGCTTTATTCTGTGAGCTATAAATTTTTTATTTTTTGGCTGATGGTGCTGTATGGAAGCTTCTTTTTTGCGGGACAAGATGACATTTTCAGCGGTACCATTTTTATTTACATTCATCTTTTTGATTGCATTTTATTCCATTTTTTGTTTGGCGGTATGATGATAAAGCATCAGTTTTTTTTGTTTTTTTTTACAGTGTTCACTAAAGGGGTTAACTAGTGAGACAGTTTTATACATCAAGTCATTCCGGACGCGGCAATATCAAATATGTATATTTTTGTTTGTTTGTTTTTTTCATAATAATATTTATTTATGTATTTTTATTTTTTTGGATTATTTTTTTCATTTTTTTTTAATATTTTTACCAAAAAAAAAATTTTTTTTTCACTGATACTTTTTCTTACTCTCGAAGCAGCATCTCTATGGTATTCAGGCTGTCAGCGCTGCACAGGGAGAAGTTACTTTGATTGCGCACTGCCGCATGATCAAAGTAACTTCCTGCTGTCTGGTGACCTGGATGTGGTCATTATGCCATCGGGTCACCATGACAACCACCGGGACCCAGCAGAGACAGTGTGGGACGCCGGTGAGCAGGTAAGTAACGGCGCTGACCTCTCCTTGCTCCCGGAATGCTGAGATCGACTTAGATTGCAGCATTTCGGGGGTTAATGTGCAGGGAGCGGTGCAGCACCACTCCTTGCACATAGTACCGGGTGTCAGCTGTGACTATCAGCTGACACCCGGGGGCAATCCGCCCGCACAACTTGTGTGCGGGCGCAATCGCCAGGACGTTTCTGGCCCAATAGGCCCAGGGCACAGATACGTATTAATACGCGCCACGTCAGAAAGGGGTTAATAGGCCTTGGATGCTGGGTGCTGGTGGGAGTGCCAGCAATGTTGGCACTGTTTGGACACTATATGGTAATACAGTGGGGAAAATAAGTATTTGATACACTGCCGATTTTGCAAATTTTCCCACCTACAAAGAATGGAGAGATCTGTAATTTTTATTGTAGGTCACTTCACCTATGAGAGACAGAATCTAAAAAAAATCCAGAAAATCACATTGTATGATTGTTACATAATTAATTAGCATTTTATAGCATGAAATAAGTATTTGATACTATAGAAAAGCAAACCTTAATATTCGGTACAGAAACCTTTGTTTGCAGTTACCGAGGTCAGACATTTCCTGTCGTTCTTGACCCGGTTTGCTCACACTGAAGCAGGGATTTTGTTTCAGGTTTCGGGGCTGTCACTGGACAACAATGAGTTTCAGCTCCCTCCAAAGATTTTCAGGTTCAGGTCTGGAGACTGGCTAGGCCACTTCAGGACCATGAAATGCATCTTACAGAGCCACTCCTTAGTTGCCCTGGCTGTGTGTTTCAGGTCATTGTCATGCTGGAAGACCCAGCCACGACCCATCTTCAATGCTCTTACTGAGGGGAGGAGGTTGTTGGCCAAAATCTCGCGATACATGGTGCAGTCGTCCTGTCCCCTTTGCAGAAAAGCAACCCCAAAGTATGATGTTTTCCCCACCATGCTTCACGGTTTAGACGGTGTTCTTGGGGTTGTACTCACAACAGACTGCCAGACTTTCAGCAGGATATCTATGATTTATGGGCCCCACTCTCTCCTGATGAACTGGAATGAAACGGGGAAACGCGCCGAGAAACACGGGCAATATGTTATGAAACATGAGATACATGCTGGGGCGGCGAGATTTCTATTCCGAGATAAATAACCAGATTTACTATTTTAATGGCATGTGAAGTGAAGTGTCATCAGTGCTTGCTTCCAGTTCGCTTTATATCTACTGTGGTTACCTGCTCGCATGCCCCAGCTGGGGATTTATCTATTTCTATATTTATGTGATTTGGAGTAATATTGTTTACTTCTATCCTGTCCAATTTTGGACATAGGTTCTACACCCCGAGTAGATCTATAGGGGTCGTAGGGATACTGGGGGGCTGCTTGATTATTGGGTCTAACTCAGGTGAGACGACCAAACCCCTAGCTGAAACCCTTGTACGGCTGTTAAATGGGCACACGGTGTTATATTTCTTTCACTCCGATCTTATGCTATCCTGCTTGTTGATTTATTTTTATCTTAGTGGTGACTGAGAACTAGGCAGATAGATTTAAGCCAGGTCCTATAGATACTGTCATATGGTCCTTTGTGAATTTATAAGTATCTGATGGTGGCCGGATGGCTTATAGACAGATGTTTTATTCTGTTTAGCACTATGTCACTTTAAGTGTTGTATGTATATCCATGCTTTCTGTGTACAGCACCTAGTTGGTCTCAAGTGAGACATGTTTTAGCTCAACTTAGTAAAAGTTATATTTTAGGGTTTTTTTCTTTGTTAGATGTACTATTACCCCCATTAGCAATACTTTTTTCTGTGATCTGTTCTCACAACAGCCCTATGCTGCCCCCTGTCACCATGACAATTACGCAATTGACCAACGATTAACGGAGGAGGCCACAGGCTGTTTCCACTAAGGCTGGTTACTGGAAAACTAACAGTGAACGTATGGTATATACACCTCCGATTCAAACACATGAAATATATGTATATCAGTGGCGTACCGCCAATGGCGGCAGGCCATGCCACTGCTATGGGGCCCATGAGCCGGAGTGCCCGGTGTTAGCACCTACATAGAATGATGGGGGTGCATGCATCTGCTGACACTCCCTCCTCCATCATCATTGCTCACGCCAGAGCTCCCCTCCATGAGCAATGATGCTCATGGAGGGGAGGAGGAAGGAGGAAGGAGGAAGAGTCAGCAGATGCCTCCACCCGTCATTCTGCCTCAGCGTCTGACGTGTCAGAGCAGCGGGTGCGATGATGTCATTACAGCGCGCCTGCTGCTCTGAGATGTGCGGCTCTTCACACCGGAGCACTGGGTGGAACCCGGAGAGGTGAGTATTGTATTTATTTAAATCAGTGACTGGTGGCCATAATAGAGTGTGGGGGTGCATTATATTGTATGGAAGACCATGGGGGGTGCATTATATTGTATCGAGGACCATGGGGGGTGCATTATATTGTTTGAAGGATCATGGGGAGTGCATTATATTGTAAGGAGGACCATGGGGGTGGATTATATATGTATAGAGGACCATGGGGGTGCATTATATTCTATAGAGGACAATGGGGGGTGCATTATATTGTATGGAGGACCACAAAGGGTGCATTATATTGTGTGGAGGACCATGGGTTTGCATTATATTGTATGGAGGACCATGGGGGGTGAATTATATTGTAAGGTGGACCATGGGGAGTGCATAATATTGTATGGAGGACAATGGGAGGTGCATTATATTGAATGGAGGACCATGGGGGTGCATTATATTGTATAGAGGAAGATGGAGGGTGCATTATATTGTATGGAGGACCATGGGGGTGCATTATATTGTAAGGTGGACCATGGGGAGTGCATAATATTGTATGGAGAACCATGAGGGTGGATTATATTGTATAGAGGACCATGTGGGGTGCATTATATTGTAATATTTGCCAAATGCCAGAATAATGAGAGAGAGAATGTTTTCTGGCATATTTATTACTTACTGCAAAGTGAAAAGTTTACATACAGTAAGATTACTATGCCTTTAAACAATTCTGGACTGCCTGCATGATGATGTTTAGTGCATTTTCTATAAGTAATTATTGTTTTTTCTTTTATAATGGTTGTTAAATCCCGATCATGTCCTAACAAATGCCATTGTTTAAGTATAGCAGAGCGGATTTGCCTACCCATAGAACCATACTTAAAGCTGAAAATAAATGTTTTCGTTTTCTTTTTATCATTACATTTTCTATTTTTTAGCAGTACACTCACTGTGCATAAGCATTTGCTCTTTTTAAGGCTGTATCTAAGACATGTTCGGGATAACCTCGTTGTTAAAAACGTTTTTTAATTCAACAGCTTGTGACTGAAAACCAATAGTTACTTATAGAAAATGCACTAGGTTGAGAGACATATTAGTCCGGAACCGATTACAATCAATCTCCAGTAACTGGTTCAGGGACATACAACCCACAGCAAACCACAAATGTGGGGCTTGCCACTTTTGTAGTTACATCTAGTTTCAAAATGTATTAAAATGGGACACACATGTCATCAGGTCCAAGATTTTATTTCATGAAAATCCAGGTTCGTTGTATATGTTATTTTTTGCCCATGCCAACGTTTTTATATAGGGAAAGCAATAAGACCCCTATATGCGAGGTTCAGGGAACACTACAAATCCATTACGATCGGAAAGCGCACAATACAGACCCAAACTTGTTGCAATTTGCAGGAATAGAAAATTTGTCTTATCCCCCACGAGGTGGTAAGCACTAGTGATGTGCGAGCATGCTCGCTACTGCTCGGTGCTCGCCCGAGCAACTCACTACTCGAGATGCTCGGCACTCGCCGAGTATTTCCGGGGTTGCTCGGCGGGAGCTCGGGTCCCCTCCCTGCATGTTTGGCGCTCTTTAGAGAGCCAATGAACATGTTGGATTGCCTGCCATGCACTGTAATGCCGTAGTCATGTTGGTTGTGGCATTACAGTGATTGGCTGGCCACACAGAGTCATCGGGTCTATATCAGACCTGGCGCCGCCATGCTCGTCACAGTCACTCCGGAATCAGACAGTGTAGGGAGAGGTGCTGCTGCGTCAGGGAGAGATTTGCTTGTGTATTAGGTAGTGTAGGGAAAAAAAACGTACATTACACATATCAATCTTAACAAACAGTCTGAGGACTAACTAATCCATCTGCAGAGATATCAGGCAGGCAGTGTATATAGGCAGGCAGGCAGGGTATATAACAGACTGCAGTGCATATAGCACAAGAGGCTCCATTCCAATTCTGCCTTCTGTTGCTGTTAGATATTTCTATACAAAGGCCCAGGTCTCAGGGGCCAGGAATACTTTTCTTTGGATCTTAATCCTCATTACTTGCTTAAAAAGCAATCCAGAGAACACCGTTTTTTTGCGCCATTTGCGTGTTGGAACTGCAGAATACAGCCAGGTCCTTTCCATATTACAGCGCTAGAAATCCAGCTATTTAAAACTCTGTTTTCTCCGTCACACGGATCACATATACGTTGTCAGAAGATACTGCCATTTCTGGCCTCCATTAAAAATTTCCTTTAGTGTGTCAGTGAAGCATTCACAGCAGTTTGCTGTTCAAACTACTTACCTACAGGCCAGGTATTTTTCTCCGTCACACGGATCACATATAAGTTCGCTCCAAACTCAGTCATTTGTAGTGAGCGTGGAAGATACTGTCCTCCATTTAAAATGGGCAAGGCACGTGGCAAGGGACGGGGAACTGGACGTGATTGTAATGGTGCATGCAGAGGTTGAGGACAAGGACGTGGGCAAGCTGAAATTGTGCCACAACAAACACCCACATCTTCTCGCCTGACCTTCTTGTCCCAATTTCTAGGGTCCGCAGCACACCACTATTGAACCCAGAGCAGTGTCAAAAGGTTGTTGGTTGGATAGTGGATAATGCTTCCAGTCACTTAGCCACCACCACCACCACCCTGTCTTCCACACGGTCAAGTCTCAGTAGCCGTGAGTCTGGACCGCATATTCCTCACCCTGATCCTTCTTCCTCACACCATGCTTAGTGCCCAGGGACAACTGATCCCACACTTGGACACTCTGAAGAGCTGTTCACTTTTCCATTTATAGATTCGGGCCTCTCGCCTGGTCCACTTGAAGCGGGGCAAGAGGAGATCTTGTGTAGCGATGCCCAAATATTTGAGCAGCCACGGTCACACGAAGGCGACGGTGGGAAACTGTCACAAGAGGTGGACGATGGTGAGACACAAATACCAGAAAGTCAGGAGGAGGACCAGGGTGCGGAAGTGGAAGACGAGGTGGTGGATGATATAGTAACTGACCCAACCTGGCAGGAGGACATGCAGAGCGAGGACAGCAGCACACAGGGGGTGGGAGGAAGAGCACCCCAACAGGCATGAAGAAGCAGTGTGGAGGCCGCAGACGGAAGGCAGGCAACCGTTCCCCGTAACACCAACACGAAAGAAGTTGCCAGTACAACTGTTAGGTCTTCCCGAGTCTGGTTGTTTTTTAAAGACTCTGCCGATAACCCCAAAAAGGCCATTTGCACCACCTGCCAGGCCAGCATCAGAAGGGATGGCAAAACAACCAGCCTGACCACCACCAGCATGATCAGGCACATGGCAGCAAAGCACCCGACTTTCTGGGCCGAACCCCAGGGTCCAGGAACAGTGTCTGCAGGTGGCACCATTGCTTCTTCCGCTGTTGTGCATGCAAGCCAATCTCCTGTCCATGGTGCATGCGAAGATGCCTCCTGCCCCGCACCTGTCGTTACACACTCTCAAGTAGCAGCATCAGGAAGCACGTCCATGTCCTTGTCCCAGCGCAGCGTTCAGTTGTCCATACCCTAGTCCTTGGAACGCAAGCGCAAATATGCAGCCCCACAGGCCACACTACTAAATTCTCACATTTCACGGTTGCTTGCGCTCGAAATGTTGCCTTTTAGGCTCATGGAGACGGAAGCATTCCGCAACTTGATGGCGGCAGCCGTCCGTCGGTACTCGGTCCCAAGCCGTCACTATTTCTCCCGGTGTGCCGTCCCCGCATTACACAAGCACGTGTCCCAAAACATTAGCCGTGCCCTCAACAACGCAGTTACCGGGAAAGTCCACCTAACCATGGACACGTGGACAAGTGCTTGTGGGCAGGGACGGTACATCTCACTGATGGCACACTGGGTTAACATAGTGGAAGCCGGGACCCAGTCGGACCTTGGAACACGGAACACATCCTCCCGTCGCCAAGGATTGCGGGCCCTAGGTCAATCAGGGTTGCCCCCACGGTCTACAGCTCCTGCACCTCATCCTCCTCAGCCTTCTCCTCCTCTTCAACCTCCATCTCCGAAATGACCACATCAGTCACAAGCAGGAAGCACTGCAGCACTGCCTCGGCCAAGCGGCAACAGGCTGTGCTGAAGCTAATATGCTTAGGTGACAAACCGCACAATGCTGAAGAGTTGTGGACAGCTCTGAAAGAGCAGGCAGATCTGTGGCTCACACCGCTGAACCTACAGCCAGGCATGGTCGTGTGTGACAATGGCCGGAACCTGGTGGAATTCTGAGGCGAGGCAAGCTCACACACGTACCATGCCTGGCCCATGTGCTTAACCTCGTGGTTCAGCGGTTTCTCAAATCCTACCCGGAGCTGCCGGATCTGCTTGTTAAAGTACTCCTGTTGCCCATTTTAGAAAGTCTGCTACAGCTTCCGCCACCCTTGCAGTGTTTCAGCAGCGTTTGCAGATTCCGGCTCACAGACTGGTGTGTGATGTCCCCACGCGTTGGAACTCTACACTGCAGATGTTGGGAAGGATTTGTGAGCAGAAGAGGGCAGTTGTTGAGTACCAGCATCAACAAGGCCATCGGTATTCAGTTCAGACTCCACAAATAAGACCTCAGGAGTGGACATCGATGTCAGACATATGTACCATCCTCGAAAACTTTGAGGACTCCACCAAGATGGTGAGCGGCGATGACGCCATAATTAACGTCACCATCCCACTTCTCTGTCTTCTGAAACGCTCTCTGCTCACAATCAAAGAGGACACATTGCAGGCGGAGCACGATGAGATGGAGCAAGGAACCATACAGGGTGATTACACACAGCCAAGCCTCATCTCATCCCAAAGTGGATTGGGTGACAATGAGGAAGAGGAGGAGGAGGAAGGACAGGAGCTAGTTTCATGCACTATAGATGGTGCTACCTGCAGAGCTGTCATACCATCTTTTCAGCGTGGATGGCCAGAGGACAGAGAAGAGGAGGAGGAGAGCATGGTCAGTCATCCTCTTGGTGAGGACACGGAAGTCTTGCCTGTTAGTAGTCTGGCACGCATGGCTGAGTTTATGTTACGCTGCCTTTCCCATGACCCTCGCATTCTCAAAATTTTGGGTGACAGTCATTACTGGTTGGTGACACTTCTAGACCCACGCTACAAGGAGAACTTTATATCTCTTAGTCCTGAGGCGGACAGATCTACTAAAATGGGGCTGTACCAGAAGGCCCTTGTTGCAGAACTATTAAAAAAATTCCTATCTGAAAACGCAGGCGGCAGAGGGCACACTTCGTTGGACAACCAAGGAGTACAGGAGAGAGAGACACAACTCCAATCCAGCAGAGGCAGGGGAACACTGTCAAAGTTCTGGGAGAGTTTTCTCAGACCCTCCCATTGCACAGGCCCTGAGGCGCGGGGTACTCTCACAAGGAGTGCAAAGTTTTGGAAGATGCTGAGGGAGTACCTTTCCGACCGTACCAACGTCCTCCGTGATTCCTCTGTGCCTTATAATTATTGGGTATCCAAGCTGGATACGTGGAATGAACTGGCTCTCTATGCCTTGGAGGTCCTAGCCTGCCCTGCCGCTAGCGTTTTATCAGAGCGGGTTTTTAGTGCCGCTGGTGGAATTATAACTGATAAGCGCATCCGCCTGTCAACTGAAAATGCTGACAGGCTGACTCTTATAAAAATGAACAAGGGCTGGATTGGGCCAGACTTCTCAACACCACCGAATGATAGCAGCGTAACATAAACTCAAATCCAGTGTCTTTTCTTGGGAGGTGTATTCCCATGCACCTTTTTACACTCAGACATGGGTATATGCTTCCTGATTTTGGCTATTTGCTCTTGTCCTCCTCCATCTCCTCATCCTCCACCACCATATCACCAGGGTGACCGTGGTCCGTGATGCAACACCCACATAATTTTTTTAAAGGGTGTTTATGATGCCTGTAAAAAAAAAAATGTATACAGTATGTTCATGTATACCCCCCAGGGGTAAATGTTTGTCAGCCCATACACTTAGTGCATGGGCATTACAAGTATAGGAGGCCCGCTCCTTTCTAATGGGAACATTTTTTTATGAGGCCCTCCTCCACGTCTCTTCCAAGGGGCATTGAAGTGCCTCCAAATTTTTGGCAGCCCTTGCATTCACTGCATAGGCCAACACTATGGGAGACTCTCTCCTTTCTAATGGGAATTTGTCGTTACTGTGGCCCTGCTCTATGTGTCTTTAAATTCTTAGTGGGGTTTTTCCTAAAATTGGTGAGCCTTTGGACTCACTGCATACCCTATAACTGTATAGCAGACTCTCTCCTTTCTAATGGGAATTTGTCATTACTGTGGCCCTGCTCTATGTGTCTTTAAATTCTTTGTGGGGTTTTTCCTAAAATTGGTCAGCCGTTGGACTCACTGAATTCCCTATAACTGTATAGCAGACTCTCTCCTTTCTAATGGGAATTTGTCATTACCGTGGCCCTGCTCTATGTGTCTTTAAATTCTTAGTGGTGTTTTTCCTAAAATTGTTCAGCAGTTTGACTCACTGCATACCCTATAACTGTAGAGCAGACCCTCGTCTTTAGTAATGGGAACATGTCGTACTTGTTACTGTGACCCTGCTCTATGTGTCTTTAAATTCTTTGTGGGGTTTTTCCTAAAATTGGTCAGCCGTTGGACTCACTGCATACTCTATAACTGTATAGCAGACTCTCTCCTTTCTAATGGGAATTTGTCATTACTCTGGCCCTGCTCTATGTGTCTTTAAATTCTTAGTGGGGTTTTTCCTAAAATTGGTCAGCCGTTGGACTCACTGCATACCCTATAACTGTATAGCAGACCCTCTCCTTTCTAATGGGAATTTGTCGTTACTGTGGCCCTGCTCTATGTGTCTTGAAATTCTTAGTGGGGTTGTTCCCAAATTTTGGCAGCCCTTGCAGTCACAGCATGGGCATTACCACTATAGGAGACCCGCTCCTTTATAATGGGAACATTTTTTTTTACTGAGACCCTCCTCTATGTCTCTTCAAAGGGGTATTGGGTTGCATCCAAATTTTTGGCAGCCCTTGCAGTCACTGGATACGCAATAACAGTATAGGATACCCACTTGTTAATAATGGGAACAACAAAGCATAGCCGGCTGATGGCTCTCTAACAATAGCGAGGGCCGACGGCTGGCCTTTTAGGAATAGTAAGGGCCGTCTGATGGCCCTATAAAAATAGGCTTTATGACTTTCAGAGTCCCTCCATCATAAATAAAACAGGATGTGTCTGATGATGTGTCACACACCACATTGCCAGATAAGGTTGTAAAATGTTAAAATGACATTTCCCGGTGAATGCATTTGTCTTAAAAAATAACGTAAAAAAAAAAAACAATAGGATCTTTCTTTAGTATAAATAACAGCATCACCAATTTAACCTCAATGTAATCACATTGTTCAGCTCCTGCACCTCCTCCTCCATCTCTGAAATGACCACATCAGTCACAAGTTGACAGCACTGCAGCACTGCCTTGGCCAAGCGGCAACAGGCTGTGCTGAAGATAACATGCTTAATTGACAAATCGCCCAGCGTTGCAGAGTTGTTGAAAGCTGTAACACAGCAGCCTGATCTGTGGCTTTCACCGCTGAACATACAGCCAGGCATGGTCGTGTGTGACAATGGGTGGAACCTGGTGACGGAGAAATGACATCCAGGGTAGATACGGTTTCCCTCAATGCCAGTCCTTTCACCGAGCTAAATACAACTCTCATCAAAAAAAGCTGTGCACTGGCTCCGCACCGTTCCTGGCCACATTCACCTGTCCACGTGTTTGTGGGTAGCCGGTCCTTCCCAGTAAGTGCACTGGGGAGGGCACGGGTGATGTTGTGGGACCAGTGCTTGTGGAAGGCAGAGACGATACCGGGACAAATAATGGCGGCTGGGTACCGAGTATGGATACCCGACCGCCGCCAGCATGAGGTTGTGAAAAGCTTCCGCCTCCACGAGCCTAAAAGGCCACATTTCAAGTGAAAGCAACTTTAGAGGACTTCCTGGGAGAAATGACAGCTGGGTAGATATGGTTTCCCAAGCCCTTTCACCAAGCTAAAGAATATGGCTGTGGTGAAATACAACTCAGCAAAAAAAGCTGTGGACTGGCTCCGTACTGTCCCTGGCCACATTCACCTGTCCACGTGTTTGTGGTTAGGTGGTCCTTCCCAGTAAGTGCACTGGGAAGGGCATGGGTAATGTTGTGGGACCCGTGCTTGTGGAAGGCGGAGACGACACCGGGATAAACAGTGGCGGCTGGGGACCGAGTATAGACACTCAGGCCATTGTCCAACTCTGTATTTATGAAATTAAATGCGCAAAGAAAGATGTTTGTGTGTCAAAGCACCACCGACAAGTGCGAGTTCATGTTGGACGGGCTGCCATTGCTTCTGCAACAAGCTGCATTAGAGTACTTCCTGGGAGAAATGACACCAAGGGTAGATACGGTTTCCCTCTATGCCAGTCCTTTCACCGAGCTAAATACAACTCTCAGCAAAAAAAGCTGTGGACTGGCTCCGTACCGTCCCTGGCCACATTCACCTGTCCACGTGTTTGTGGTTAGGCGGTCCTTCCCAGTAAGTGCACTGGGGAGGGCACGGGTAATGTTGAGGGACCCGTGTTTGTGGAAGGCGGAGATGATACCGGGAGAAATAGTGGCGGCTGGGGACCAAGTATGGACACCCGGCCGCCGCCGGCATGAGGTTATGAAAAGCTTCTGACGCGCCCCCAGAGCCGTGAGGTACTCGGCAGCCGGGCCTATGGATGCCGGTGGGGGATAACACAGTGGCTGGCCCGGTCCGTGGCCCAGGGCGGTCAACAAAAAGGGGAATTATTTATAGGGGATTTGTAAAGTGTTCGTGACACCACCTGTGGAAAGCGGCTAAAGGGAGCCGCCGCTTCGGAGCAGTCCTCTGAAGCTGATGTTACTGCAGCAGGGATGGTTTGGCTCTCCACAGGAACAGCTAGCTACAGGGCAGTGTAGGTGTGGTTGGTTGCGCTAGGCGTTGTAGTGCAGAGGGAAAGATGGCACAGATGAAAGAATGGACGGAGGCAGTACGGTGCAGTCATCCGAGTCTTTACTCACAGTTCTTATGACAGTTCCACTGGTGCACTGTACGGGTGCCAGCCTCCCCACGTCACGCTGCGTTCACCAGGCAGGGGTTCAGCTCTCCCTCAGGCAAATTAGGAGCACCTGACGGAACCCCGCTTTCTTGTGTTCCTTGCTAGACCATCTTCACGCTGGGTCTTCTCCCTCCTGCCCTGCGCTTCCCCACTCTCAATCCCGCTCAGGTGCTCTGAAGTCCCTTCTGTCTTACTGGAGTTCCCAGACGTGCTTGACCCTCGCGGAGATTAGAATGAGGCTTTTGGCAACTGACTATATAAGCCAGAAGCCTCTGGTTTTTCCAGCCGAGACTTGGAGTTACACGACTGGTCCAGGGGCCGGTCCCCTTCTTGCGGCCTACGATCCCTCTGTCTTCTGACAGATTCGGGGTGTACGGGTGCCGTCCCGCACTCTCCGTATCCCCTGGGATCCCTTTACTAGAACGGAGCCTACTCCTCTGCTGCCCTCCTGGGCCTCTAGCACTAGGCCCCAACTTGTGGAGCAGAGCTCCTAAAGAGACTCTGCTCCCAGACTGACTTCTCTCACTGAACTCTCCTTCACTGACTGCTCTGCCATCCTAAGATGGCTTCCCTTTTTATACCTCCTTCAAGGGTGCTCCCCTGATCTACGTCCTCCACCCACACCCACTACATGGTTCCCCCTACCTCTGGGTTCCCCCCACTCCAGCCAGGGTCAGGGCTCAGCTCTATGCACGCATGTTGCCCCTCCAGCCGGCCTGGAGCAGTGTAGTGTTGGATGCGGGTGTTGGGGTTCCGGGCAGCACTCCCTTCTTACCTGAGAGGAGATACCACACCTCTGGGTGAGGTGCAGTACCTCTGTGGCGACTGAACCCTCAGGGGCGCCACACTCCCCCCTGGTAAAACACAGCACGTCCGCGGGCTGGAACAGAGTAAACACGGTATATTAGACATGCAAATTTTTTTTAAGAATGCATTCGCATATAAGACAATAAAACATTTCTTCCCTTTATGGGAGGCTCATCACTTTAAACGTTACAGGTTATCATAACATCATCAACACTTTTTAAGAACATTCTGTAACAGGGTGTCCTTTTTACTGGAAAAATAGTGCAGAGGTAGCAGCATGAGGGACCCGTCCGCAAACCCTCAACGTAGGCCCTGGGCGTGGTTGCAGGGCATAGGTGATCTTGTTTCTGGACCACGTCTTCCGCCACGCCAAACGGGTTTTTCTTCTGAGGTCATTTGGTTACTCTTATAAAACCAATAGAGAGCACTTTAAGAAGTGCAGAACTATGTTCAATATAAGTTTCTGGCTGTTCACAGTCCCCAGCCTGGAGTCTGTATACCCTGACGTGTAATTATGCAAACACTAAAACAAACATTATTTCAAACTTCAAGTTACTATACCCTTACGGGTGATTATATACATTTTAGTGACACCTACTATACTAGTAGTGGGGTCCCCGCCTGGGGTACTTCTGGTTCTTGCTGGACCCAGCCGGGTCATCAGCTATGTCCTGCGGGGGGGTGTCCTCGATCACGCGGTACACTTGTAGGGCGTACCACCCACGTTCCCCGTGGTGCCGAGTGTAAGTGACACGGTCACCGGGGTACAAGTTCCGGTCGGGATGGCCCTGTTCCAGGTGGGGCTCGACATCCCGCCGATTCACAAAAATGTCTCTGTCGAACTGGGGAAGCCATTGTGCTCCGGGGATGTACGACAGGGCCATGGGCATGACTGGAATCGCGACCCCTGCTGGTGGGGCGGCTGCTCCGGCCTGAGCAGCGCCGGGCGCAAGTTGAGCATCAGGAGCGTTAACTGGTGCTCCAGCATTTTGCTGGTCGTCGCCCATGGTTGCGCCCCCCCTAGTAAACCGTAGCCTAACTTCTTTACTTGGATCAGGTAGGCCGCAGCTCCGCAGGCGACGGTCTCCTTCCAGGACCTTGCGTCTCCCTCGCGGCTGACGTCCGAGCGTGTGCTTGACAACGGTCTCCTTCTAGGACCTGACTCTTCCTGGTGCGGCGTCAAGGCGCGAGGCGGGGCCTGGGCTTTGCACGCTTCCAGCGGTTACGCCTCTCCGATTCCCGCGGTTACGCCCCTCTTCTTCCCGCGAGGCGACTCGAAAATGGCGGACAATGGCGGGAAACCTCGGGAATGGCGGGAAATCTTCACCACAGTAAGTGTTACAGTACCCGGTGGCAACGGGCACGCAATCCTGTTCGTTGCAACGGGCACGAAATCCTGTTCGTGACGCCAGAAGATGACGCGCCCCCAGAGCTGTGGGGTACTCGGCAGCCGGGCCTATGGATGCCGGTGGGGAATATCACGGCGGCTGGCCCGGTCCGTGGCCCAGGGCGGTCAACAAAAAGGGAAATTATTTATAGGGGATTTGTAAAGTGTTCATGACGCCACCTGTGGAATGTGGCTAAAGGGAGCCACCGCTGCGGAGCAGTCCTCTGAAGCTGATGTTACTGCAGCAGGGATGGTGCGGCTCTCCACAGGAAGAGCTAGCTCCAGGGCAGTGTAGGTGTGGTTAGTTGCGCTAGGCGTTGTAGTGCAGAGGGAAAGATGGCGCAGATGAAAGAATGGACGGAGACGGTATGGTGCAGTCATCCGAGTCTTTACTCACAGTTCTTATGACAGTTCCACTGGTGCACTGTACGGGTGCCAGCCTCCCCACGTCGCGCTGCGTTCACCAGGCAGGGGTTCAGCTCTTCCTCAGGCTAATGTGGAGCACCTGACGGAACCCCGCTTTCTTGTGTTCCTTGCTAGACCGTCTTCACGCTGGGTCTTCTCCCTCCTGACCTGCGCTTCCCCACTCTCAATCCCGCTCGGGTGCTCTGAAGTCCCTCCTGTCTTACTGGAGTTCCCAGACCTGCTTGACCCTCGCGGAGATTAGAATGAGGCTTTTGGCAACTGACTATATAAGCCAGAAGCCTCTGTTTTTTACAGCCGAGACTTTGAGTTACACGACTGGTCCAGGGGCAGGTCCCCTTCTTGCGGCCTACGATCCCTCTGTCTTCTGACAGATTCGGGGTGTACGGGTGCCATCCCGCACTCTCCGTATCCCCTGGGATCCCTTTACTAGAACGGAGCCTACTCCTCTGCTCCCCTCCTGGGCCTCTAGCACTAGGCCCCAACTTGTGGAGCAGAGCTCCTAAAGAGACTCTGCTCCCAGACTGACTTCTCTCACTGAACTCTCCTTCACTGACTGCTCTGCCACCCTAAGATGGCTTCCCTTTTTATACCTCCTTCAAGAGTGCTCCCCTGATCTACGTCCTCCACCCACACCCACTACATGGTTCCCCCTACCTCTGGGTTCCCCCCACTCCAGCCAGGGTCAGGGCTCAGCTCTACGCACGCATGTTGCCCCTCCAGCCGGCCTGGAGCAGTGTAGTGTTTGATGCGGGTGTTGGGGTTCCGGGCAGCACTCCCTTCTTACCTGAGAGAAGGAGACACCACACCTCTGGGTGAGGTGCAGTACCTCTGTGGCGACTGAACCCTTATGGGCGCCACACTTCCGCCTCCACTAGCCTAAAAGGCCACATTTCAAGTGAAAGCAGCTTTAGAGGACTTCCTGCGAGAAATGACAACTGGGTAGATATGGTTTCCCAAGTCCTTTCACCAAGCTAAAGAATATGGCTGTGGTAAAATACAAGTCAGCAATAAAAGCTGTGGACTGGCTCCGTACCGTTCCTGGCCACATTCGCCTGTCCACATGTTTGTGGTTAGGTGGTCCTTCCCAGTAAGTGCACTGGGGAGGGCATGGGTAATGTTGTGGGACCCGTGCTTGTGGAAGGTGGAGACAACACCGGGAGAAACAGTGGCGGCTGGTGACCGAGTATGGACACCCGGCCGCCGCCGGCATGAGGTTATGAACAGCTTCCGCCTCCACGAGCCTAAAAGGCCACATTTCAAGTGCAAGCAGCTGTCAAAATAATGGTAGTATAGTATTGCAGCCTGTGGGTGGGTGGGTGGCTGGCTGCATACTTGCGCTAGCATTCCAAGGAATGGGGTAGGGACAACTGAATGCTGCACTGGGACAAGGACGTGGACGGTGATTGTTGCAAGTCTGCAACGACAGGTGCATGGCGGGAGGCATCTTCGCATGTGCCAAGGATCACTTATGATGGGCACACTTTTAGGCAGTGACCTGGGAGTCAGAAATGCTTCCAGAGGTGTTCCCCATGCTGTTCCCATGTCTTTTCAGCACTGTATGCATGTGTCTGATGATGTGTCACACACCACATGGCCAGATAAGGTTGTAAAAATTTAAAATGACATTTCCCATTGAATGCATTTGTCACGGTTGAAAGCAATGCAAAAGTGAAAAAACGCATCAAAAACGCTACGTGTGAACATAGCCCAAGGTGCGGAGAAATGGTTTTGGTTATTTATTTTGCCTTATATACAAGTCATTACCCTGGAAAGGATGTTCCTTAATATACAGTATTTCCCAGGAAAATCCATTTTGGTTTTGTTTTTGTATGTTTTATTGTGAGTCAGTATAAGTGGCGTAATACTCTGACAACGTTGTTCACAGCAGTGACCTGGGAGTCAGAAATGCTTCCAGGGGTCTTCCCCATGCAGTTCCCATGTCATTTGAGCACTGTTCGCATAGATTTGGGCAATTTTTAGGCCCTCTGCAGACCGCCGGGGGGAGCCGCCTGAAAAATGCTCGAGTGTCCCATTGACTCACATTGGGCTCGTTGCTCGGGTCGAGCACCCGAGTATTCCAATTTGCTCGACCCGAGCAACAAGTACCCGAGCAATTTAGTGCTCACTCATCACTAGTAAGCACCACAAATTACTGTCCAAATGGATTATGCGGACCCTTGCACAAGGCCCAATAGGCTTCAACGGCAAATTTGATATGTCGGTGTTTCTGTGAAGTTTCTATGTGTAGTAGATAGTTTGCTTAGATCTGTGGGGAATTGATTAAACACGTATGGAGTGGAGGAGTGAAAATAAGTAAATGTGTTCTTTTCCACTCACCTGTGGACTCGTTGAAGTGCACGCTAGTGCAAAACGGCCGTCATCCTCTTTCCGTGCTCTCTCCCTCCCTTCAGCAGGTTTTAAATGCCGTAAATAAAGTCTTTGGATGTTAAAGAACCGGTGAGTGATACTATTTCTTCTTTACTCTGTTTGTCCCTGGTACGTGTTCTGCACCCCATATCTGATGTACCCATTTATCCCCGCTTGTATCAATCTGTTTGTCCCTGGTCATCACCTCACTCCTTTGATCCCAATTCACACAGGTCCCCATCTATCTACATCCTGAATGAATTCAGCCTCCTTCCTAATTACTCCCCCCTGCTCCCTGTGCTCTGTGTCCAGTCTCCCTGCGGCTCTCCCCTCCTGCCTTCTGATCACAGCTGATCAAACTCCATGTGCTGTTCAGAGCTTCATATATCCAGAGCCCAGAGGTCTGGAGCTGAAGGGTCGTGTTTAAGGGTCTTATCTGAAATATGCCAAAATAGGCCAGAAGATAGGAGTAACTATTTACTAATTCTGCTTAGTTTCGCTTTCTTATTCACACTTAAACCTTCATTATGCTTACATATGCCTTTATTGTCTTTGCACCGCTAATCCTTACTCTCCGTTGCTATCCCCAAACCCCAGCACCCTCTAGGCCAGGGGTCTCAAACTCGGCTGGGTATATGGGCCGCACATGGAAAAAATTTGAATTTGGGGGGCCGCATTCTTTGTTCAATGTGACATTTTTAGTGATACCATTTTTTTTGTATACACCTTTTGAACATTTTTGCCGTGTTTATTTTTTTATGGCTTGGGTCGTTATGGATGTGGCGATAATAAACGTGCACTTTTTTGTGTTTACTTTAGTTTACATATAAAACAGCATTTTTAGTGCCCAATATTTTTTCATGCTTTATTTTATTTTTTATTTTTTTTACAATTTTATTTCCCCCAATTGGCCACATACAGTAATATTGTCTTACAATTAGCATCATATAGTAATAATGGAAAACATCTTGTAGTAATGTTCCCCATCCAAGTCCCCATCTTGTACTAATGTGCCCCATCCAGGTCCCCATCCTGTGGCTATGTGCCCCATCCAGGTCCCCATCCTGTGGCAACGTTCCCCATCCTGGCGCCCATCTTGTACTAATGTGCCTCATCCAGGTCCCCATCTTGGGGCTATGTGCCCCATCCAGGTCCCCATCCTGTGGCAATGTTCCCCATCCAGGTCCCCATCTTGTGGCTCTGGTCCCCATCTTGTGGCTCTGTGCCCCATCCAGGTCCCCATCTTGTGGCTCTGTGCCCCATCCAGGTCCCCATCTTGTGGCTATGTGCCCCATCCAGGTCCCCATCCTGTGGCAACGTTCCCCATCCTGGCGCCCATCTTGTACTAATGTGCCTCATCCAGGTCCCCATCTTGGGGCTATGTGCCCCATCCAGGTCCCCATCTTGGGGCTATGTGCCCCATCCAGGTCCCCATCCTGTGGCAATGTTCCCCATCCAGGTCCCCATCTTGTGGCTATGTGCCTCATCCAGGTCCCCATCTTGTGGCTATGTGCCCCATCCAGGTCCCCATCTTGTGGCTATGTGCCCCATCCAGGTCCCCATGTTGTGGCTCTGGTCCCCATCTTGTGGCTATGTGCCCCATCCAGGTCCCCTCTTGTGGCTATGTGCCCCATCCAGGTCCACATCTTGAGGCTCTGTGCCCCATCCAGGTCCCCATCCTGTGGCTATGTGCCCCATCCAGGTCCTCATCCTGTGGCTATGTGCCCCATCCAGGTCCCCATCTTGTGGCTATGTGCCCCATCCAGGTCCCCTCTTGTGGCTATGTGCCCCATCCAGGTCCCCATCCTGTGGGTATGTGCCCCATCCAGGTCCCCTCTTGTGGCTCTGTGCCCCATCCCGGTCCCCAAGTTGTGGCTCTGTGCCCCCTGTGCTGTTCTTCACACACATAAAATAGAAAAAAAAAAAGATGATTCTCACCTGTCCTCCGTTCCCTCGGCTGCCTTCCTGCAGATGTGGCCCGCAGGCACCACAGAGTCCGACCCCTTGACGATCCCAACCTGGTCCAGGAGGAGCCGCCGACAGCAGCGCATTGCCGCACAGAGACTGTCTCCCAGCACAGCATTTTCAATGTCAGCCGCCGGCCAATCAGAGGCCAGCAGCTGACATCTGCATATGGCAATGACGTCATACTCGCTGCGCCGACACGCAGATATCAGCTGCTGGCCTCTGATTGGCCAGCGGCTGGCATTGGAAATGCAGTGCTGGGAGACAGTCTCTGTGTGGCAATTCAGCGCTGCTGTCGGCGGCTCCTCCTGGACCAGGTCGGGATCGTCAAGGGGTCTGTGCCTGCGGGCCGCATAAAGCAGCCTCAGGGGCCGCATGCGGCCCGCGGGCCGCGTGTTTGAGACCCCTGCTCTAGGCTATGTGCCCACGATGCAGAAATGAAGCAGAAATTTCCTGAGCATTTCTGCATCTCCTTGGCAGAAAAAACGCATGCGGATTTTACATGCATTTTTTCTGCCAGGGAGAAGAGTTTTTTAAGCGTTTTTGCAGGCATTTCCGCATGCGCTTTTTCAAGCGCTTTTCCAAGCGATTTTGAGCATCACTTGGAAAAGTGCTTGACAAGTTGGTCACACAATATAAATCCATGCAACTGGCTCCGAGCTCCGTCATATCATACTTCAAAAACAAGATTGACCAAACAATGCACAACCCCTTTGTTTCCCAGACCATTGCCCTTCCCCCATAACCTCCCTTTCCAACATCACGGAAAGAGACCTCACTCATCTCCTCTCCAAATCACACCTCATCGTTTGTGCACTTGATCCCATCCAATCACACCTCCTCCCCAACCTCACCCCCACACTCATCCCATTCCTAACCCATCTCTTCAACATATCACTAACTTCTGGGACCTTCTTCGCTGCCTTCAAACATGCCACAATCACGCCCATCCTCAAAAAGCCATCCCTCGACCCAACTGCCTTGTCCAGATACCACCCCATATCGCTGCTTCCATTTGCCTCCAAACTCCTTGAGCAACACTTTCACGCTGAACTTTCCTCTCACTTCTCATCTAACTCTCTCTTTGACAATTTGGCTTCCGCCCCCACCATTTCACCAAAACTGCCCTTACCAAAATTACTAATGACTTACTTACAGCCAAAGCTGACAGACAATTCTCTGTACTCCTTCTTCTTGACCTGTCCTCTGCCTTTGACACAGTTGACCACTGCCTCCTACTACAGATCCTCGCTTCCTTTGGCGTCAAAGACCTTGCCCTATCTTGGATCTCCTCATACCTTTCCAACCGCACATTTAGCGTCTCCCACTTCCACGCTACCTACTCATCCCGCCCCCTCTCTGTTGGAGTCCCTCAAGGCTCTATCCTAGAACCCCTACTCTTCTCAATCTATACCCTTGGCCTGGGACATCTCATGAAATCCCATGGCTTCCAATACCATCTGTACGCTGGTAACACCCAGATCTACCTCTTTGGCCCAGATGTCACCTCTCTGCTGTCCAGAATTCCAGCATGTCTATCAGCCATACCCTCCTTCTTCTCCTTTCGCTTCCTCAAGCTCAGTGTGGACAAAACTGAACTCATCATCTTTCCCCCATCTCGCGTATCTTCCCCACCTGATCTTTCTATCACAATAAATGACACCACACTTTCCCCAGTGCCGGCAATCCACTGCCTTCGGAGTAACCAGTGACTCTGCCCTGTCCTTCAAACCCCCATCCAAGCTCTTGCCACCTCCTGTCACCTCCAGCTCAAAAATATTTCCAGAATCCATCCTTTCCTCAACCCTCAATCTACTAAACTGCTTGTGCATGCCCTCATCATCTCCTGTCTCGACTACTGCAACATCCTCCTCTGTGGCCTACCTGCTAACACTCTCGCACCTCCCAGTCCATCCTTAACTCTGCTGCGTGACTGGTTCATCTCTTGCCTCGCTACTCCTCTGCTACCCTACTTTGCAAATCCCTTCACTGGCTCTCAATTGCCCAGCGTATCCAGTTCAAACTACTAACACTGACCTACATAGCCATCCATAACCTTTCCCCTCCATACATCTCTGAACTAATCTCACGATATATTCCCTCACGTAATCCCAGGCCCTCCCAAGACCTCCTTCTCTCCTCCACACTTATTCATTCCTCACCCAATCGTGTCCAAGACTTCTCCCGAATATCCCCCATCCTATGGAATTCTGTGCCTCAACACGTCCGATTAGCCTCCACATTTGGATCCTTCAGACGGAACCTGAAAACCCATCTCTTCAAACAAGCCAGGGAACTATAGGCCGGTGAGTCTGACTTCTATACCAGGAAAGATCTTTGAACAAATTATTAAACAACATGTATGTAAGTACATGGATAAGAATGAAGTGATTAACCAGAGTCAGCATGGGTTTGTAACTAACAAGTCATGTCAGACTAACTTAATTTCCTTCTATGACAGAATCACTGACTGGGTGGATCAGGGAAATGCTGTAGATATAGTATATCTTGACTTCAGCAAAGCATTTGACAAAGTATCTCACATCATCCTTATTAAAAAAATGACCAAGTATGCAATGGACCAGGCAACTGTTAGGTGGATTCATAACTGGCTTAGTGATCGGACTCAAAGGGTGGTTGTAAATGGCTTCACATCCAGCTGGATGAATGTCTCAAGTGGGGTACCACAGGGCTCCGTCCTGGGACCTGTATTGTTCAACATCTTTATCAATGATTTAGATGAAGGAATTGAGGGTAAACTGATTAAATTTGCTGATGACACAAAGCTAGGAGGGATAGCTAATACTAGAGAAGAGAGAGAGAGGATTCAAAAAGACCTAAATAAACTGGAGCAGTGGGCAGCAACCAACAGAATGGTTTTTAACAGGGAAAAATGCAAAGTACTACATCTGGGCAATAAAAATGAAAAAAGCATATACAGAATGGGAGGAATAGAGCTAAGCAACAGTACATGTGAAAAAGACTTAGGTATACTAATAGATCATAGACTGAACATGAGTCAACAGTGTGATGCAGCAGCAAAAAAGGCAAATACAATTCTGGGATGTATTAACAGAAGCATACAGTCTAGATCACGTGAAGTCATTATCGGTCTTTACTCCTCTTTGGTCAGACCTCATCTGGAATACTGTGTACAGTTTTGGGCACCACATTTTAAAAAAGACATAGACAAACTGGAGCAAGTTCAGAGAAGAGCGACCAGAATGGTGACTGGTCTGCAAACCATGTCCTATGAGGAACGGTTGCAGGATTTGGGAATGTTTAGCTTGCAAAAAAGAAGACTGAGAGGAGACTTAATAGCTGTCTACAAATATGTCAAGGGCTGTCACATTGTAGAAGGATCATCTTTATTCTCATTTGCACAAGGAAAGACTAGAAGCAATGGGATGAAACTAAATGGGAGGAGACACAGATTAGATATTAGAAAAAACTTTTTGACAGTTAGGGTGATTAATGAGTGGAACAGGCTGCCACGAGAGGTGGTGAGTTCCCCTTCAATGGACGTCTTCAAACAGAGGCTGGACAGACATCTGTCTGAGATGATCTAGTGAATCCTGCTTTGAGCAGGGGGTTGGACCAGATGACCCAGGAGGTCCCTTCCAACTCTACCATTCTATGATTCTAAGCTTACAGCCTGCCATGACCTTGCTTGCTGCCACCTCAACGGAGCTACTGCAACCCCCCCGACCTACTGTCTCCTTCCCCATTCCTGTAGAATGTAAGCCCGCAATGGCAGTGTTCTCTTCCCTCTTTATCAGTCTATCATTGTTAGTTTTGTTTACTGTAAGTGATGTCTGTATCTGGTATGTAACCCCTTCTTATGTACAGCACCATGGAATCAATGGCGCTATATAAATAAATAATAATACTTCACAATTTATGGACTTTTTTCATGAGTAAGCACCCGGTGTCACGGGAAAGTGACAGTGTAGGAAAGACAAAGTGCAACATGAAGGGACGAGGGGAAGGGAGCCCAGAGACCCGGGGCGGACACTGATTGCTTGGGGCCCCTGTGCAAGAAATGTGTCTGGGCCCCCCACCTTTTATGGCAACAAAGCTACAGATGTATATATAACCACACACACATACTGTATACACCTCTTACATAGCCTCCTTTATTATGTATATTGCTGTCTCTTATTACACAGTGCCCTCTCTTGTTATGTACAGCAACGTCCCTTACGTATCGGATAATATAGCAAGCTGTTTTTTATTACATACCGTCCTCTCTTGTTAGATATATAATGCAATAATGGCTGATGGAGCATAGGAAATAATAATCTTTATTTTTATATAGCGCTGACATATTAAGCAGCGCTTTACATACATTATTGTTGCTGTCCCCATTGGGGCTCACAATCTAGATTCCCTATCAGTATGTCTTTGGAGTGTGGGAGGAAACTGGAGAACCTGGAGGAAACCCACGCAAACACGGGGAGAACATACAAACTCCTTGCAGATGTTGTCCTTGGTGGGATTTGAACGCAGGACCCCAGCGCTGCAAGGCTGCAGTGCTAACCACTGCACCACCGTGCCACCCTCAAAGCCTCTTTTCTTATGGAGGAGCTGATGGACTGGTCTTCAGGTCACCGGCTGCTCCACCAGCAGTCATTTTATATCTAACAAGAGACGACTATGTAATAAAAGATTGCACTGTGACTGACAAAAATAACAAGAATACGCTATGTAAGGGACAGCACTGTACATAACAGCAGAGGAAGCTATGTAATAAGGGATGGCACCATATATAACTAGAGAGGATGGTACATAATAAGGGAGGGTGTTATACATAATAAAAGATGAAACTATATAACTAAGGACGGCGCTATACATAATAAGTGAGTACACTATATACTAGGGACTGTGCTTGCTATACATAATAAGGCTACATTCCTGTATCCGTGTGCAGTGTCGGTGTGCTGCCCTCTTTTACAGATGCATTGAGCATGTCCTATTCTGATCCACAAAATCAAATCAGCACACGACATTCTCTGACTCTCACAGATCTCATTCTCAGATCCGTGATTTTCATGGATGTGTGAATGGATCTGTAAAATTCTACGAGTCCGTGGACCATCCGATAAAAAAATCTAGCAGCACATGGACATTTCACACAAATGTGAGAATGCAGCCTAAGGGATTTTACAGATAACATTATCACTCCAAGTCACACAGCGCAGATACAGAATAATATTTACATGCAGGTACTTACCGCTGACGTCTTATCAGAGTCGGTTTCTGCTGCTTCTTCTCCATCTGGTCAGACCTTCATGTCGACATCTCCCAGCCACAACTTGTCTTGTAACGATGATCTCCAGCCTAGAAAATAACAAGGTCACATATATTGTATACATGCATGTGTCTCCCCCGCACTGCGCCCCTGACTACAGATATGTGCCCCCCACCTTTAATATACTATTAGCCACTTGGTAATCATAATATAAAGTGATAAGCAGCACTGTGCCCCCCATTAACTATAATCTCCACCGGCCAATAATATAAATTATTCAGTCTCTGTGACTCTCCCCAATTAACTGTAAGGCTATGTGCTCACGGAAAATATACAAGGCTTTACAGTACAAGCAAAGTGAAACCCCCATCATTGCTCTCTCCTAAAACCCCCATCATTGCTCTCTCCCAGCACCCCATCATTGCTCTGTCCCAGCACCCCCGTCATTGGTCTCTCCCAGCCCCCCCGTCATTGGTCTCTCCCAGCACCCCCGTCATTGGTCTCTCCCAGCACTCCACATCATTGGTCTCTTCCCAGCACCCCCCGTCTTTGCTCTGTCCCAGCACCCCCACGTCATTGCTCTGTCCCAGCACCCCCCATCATTGCTCTGTCCTAGCACCCCCATCATTTCTCTCTCCCAGCACCCCGTCATTGCTCTCTCCTAGCACCCCCATCATTGCTCTCTCCCAGCAGCCCCCGTCATTGCTCTCTCCCAGCAGCCCCCGTCATTGCTCTCTCCCAGCACCCCCGTCATTGCTCTCTCCCAGCACCCCCATCATTACTCTCTCCCAGCACCCCCATCATTACTCTCTCCCAGCAACCCCCGTCATGACTCTCTCCCAGCAACTCCCGTCATTGCTCTCTCCCAGCAACTCCCGTCATTGCTCTCTCCCAGCACCCCCATCATTGCTCTCCCAGCACCCCCGTCATTGCTCTCTTCATCGCCACCATTGCTCTCCCCAGTCCCATCATTGCTCTCTCCAGCCCCATCATTGCTCTCTCCAGCCCCATCATTGCTCTCTCCAGCCCCATCATTGCTCTCCCCAGCTCCATCATTGTTCTCCCCAGCTCCATCATTGTTCTCCCCATCGCCACCATTGCTCTCCTTAACCCCATCATTGCTCTCCCCATTGCCACCATTGCTCTTCTTAGCCCCATCATTGTTCTCCCCATTGCCACCATTGCTCTCCTTAGCCCCATCATTGTTCTCTCCATCACCACCATTGCTCTCCTTAGCCCCATCATTGCTCTCCCCATCACTACCATTGCTCTCCTTAGCCCCATCATTGTTCTCCCCACCGCCACCATTGCTCTCCTTAGCCCCATCATTGTTCTCCCCATCGCCTCCATTGCTCTCCTTAGCCCCATCATTGTTCTCTGAATCGCCACCATTGCTTTCCTTAGCCCCATCATTGCTCTCCCCCACCTCCCCTCATTCTCCTGTTCTCCCAAGCGATTCAGTACATAAAAATAAAAAAACACACAACTTACCTCTCAGCGCACTCCCTTGCAGCATCTTCCTCACTGACAGGTTTCTCTCTGACACAGGCCCGTGCTGCACAATGACGTCATCAAGCAGCGCGGGCCTGTGTCAGGGAGAAAGCCGCAGCAGCGGGCAGGAAGCAGAGGTGAGGATGGATCCTTCCAGCTCAGCTGTCATTTTCTTCTGTCAGCAGCGTAGTTGGAGGGATCGCTCCCTGCCCGCCGCATATGATGAGGGCAATCTGGCCTTTGGCCCCCCCGAGAAGCAGGCCAGATTGCTCTCATCATTAGTCACCCGGCAAAGGCCCCCTGCATTGCCGGGCCCCGGTGCAATTGCACCGGCGGTAGGTCCGCCCTTGCCAGAGAATAAGGAAAGAGGGGGTGGAGACCTCCTAGGCTGATCTGATATCACCCTGTCTTCCCTACCGTCCCCCTATATTGGTTTCTCACCAATCGCCGATCAGGAACCTAAAATCCTGTATCTCCCTAGAGGTAGGCCCTGGCTAGGGAAGGGGGGGATGAGCGCTAGTCTGTCCCCACTAACAACTAAAGACAGCAAGGGGAGACAGACACGGGGAAAGTAACTTATCTTGAGCCGACTTCAGAGAGATTACACTTATGGCCTCTTAGCACCAAAGAGGAAGTAAGCAGACTGCAATAGCTCCAAGCCTTAACAAGGGGTCATGTGAATATCACTGCCACCTTCCTATAGCAAACAGGAAGTATTTAAACACTCAGGCCAGGGTATCAATTAGCCGGAGGGAGGTAGTCAGTGGGTCCTAGAGTGAGACAGATCTAAAAGGGTGTCTGTGATGCCAAATGAAGAGATCTCCTGCAAACAACTGCAGAGCGACTGTCTGTCACATCTGACACACCCGTGACACCCAGTTTCTTTTTAGCTATTTCTTCGCTCTCGCCAACAAAACAGACAGTAGACATGCAGGTTGTATAGTGCGGGCTTGTTTCCTTCTTTTTCCGCAAGGTCATAAATAAGAGTGGGGGGTAGTAGTTGTTAGTTGAAAAACATACCATGTGTATTTAGGAGCAGAGGTAGAGAGAAGTCAGGATTGGAAAGTTGGGTCACATACCATGTGTATGTAGGAGCGTGATTAAACCATATGGGACCTAGGGGTCAAATAGAGTTTGATATACTCATGGGATGATCACATGAGAGAAGTAATCATATATATTACCTATTCATATATTGAAAGGGCATAAACTCAAGGAACAATTGATAGGGCATCCAACAATGTCACTTAACTACAGCCTCTGTCACGTAAAACAGTACAAATGCCACAACAGCGGATAAATAGTTTAATGCCAGAAGAAATGGTGATAAATAAATCTATTTCCTCTCTCACTTAAAAGTTCCCTAAAGTATATCCTTACCTTGTTGCCGAGGTTGGCACCCTAGCTTGAAAGCAAAGTGGCGTCCCCGCTCATGACGGCTGACCCTGATAAATCCTATTAATTGCTATCCTTCGTTAATAGTATGATAAAGGAAGCTGGGGGTCTTACAGACCAATCAAAATAGGCACTACTGTAAGCCATACAAACAAATAGAATTAGATTTACTCAAGCCACACCGGGTGTAACACCCCTCAGGGCAGACAAACAGTAATTAAATCAGTTGGGACATGGGGATCAAATGGAAATTAGTAAAATCACGGGATGAACACATGATTGAAGTGATCATGTATACTATCCATTCATATAAAATATAAGGGCATAAAGTCAAAAAACAACAAACAAAAATGTCAGGGCAACCAGATTAAAAGTTCACTTATCTGCAGCCTCTGTCATGTAAACAGTCTTCATGCAATTTCCCTCCGCCATGTAGCTCCTCATGAGGCTCATGGAAAAGGTAGTGTCAGAACATTGCCATCTATAATATGCTCTGGCCTAGTTGCAGGTCTAAAGGTATAGTGTTACAAACCATTTAAATATCCCTCCCAGTGGCAATTAGTGATAATGAATAAGCAAAGAGAGAAAAGGATTCACTCCAAACATAATGTCTCGGGGTGTCCTCTTATTTTCTTACCATAACTAGATTTTTCACATTTCTATTTTTGGGATTGTTTTTAAGGAAATGATATATTAAAGGTTATATTTTAACGGGTATTTCTTTTGGTAAGCCATTCTGGTCATTGCCCAGCGACGTCAAACCATGATTTGCGTTTGCCACTTCCTCACTGATCCAAAAATATGACTTTCCTATCTATAAGACCGATGCAGTTCATGCAAACCTCCCTTCTTAATTTCTAGTAAGCAGACAAAAACCCATGAGATCTAAATGTTTCTTCTAAGTCTTATCTCGGTCGTAAATCTGCTTCTCCACATCCCTTAGGCCTCACATCTGTTAGCCATTAGGAGTTTCCTTAATTACAGTGGCATGTAAAATTTTGGGCACTCCTGGCCACAATGTCTGTTTGTTATGCTCGCGCCTAGACAGACTGACGAGAGTGTGATTAGTGATCCCACTGTACCATGAACCGAGGAGTGCCTGGAGGGGCGTAACTAAGTATCAACCCGATCCGACCAAGGTCGCACGGCGGTTTAGTCGACTCCGTGAACCAAGGAGGAACTGAGCAGAGGGACCAGGTGCTACTCCAGGTCAGACCCCGGTCACAGTTGTTGACCCACACCGGGGAATGCAGGAACAGGCAGGTAGACTGGCATACCAGCAGGTGGGTATTGGCAGGCACGGCTGGTATGCAGACAGGTGGGTACTGGCAAGTAAGGCTGGTATGCAGACAGGTGGGCACTGGCAAGCACGACTGGTATGCAGACAGGTGGGCACTGGCAAGCACGGCTGGTATGCAGACAAGTGGGCACTGGCAAGCACGGCTGGAGTGCAGGCAGGGAGGTACTAGCAGGTTGGAGCGCAGGCTGGATAGGGTCCAGTACAGACTGGGAGACAGGTTCAGAGCCACAGATGCGGTAGTCAAGCAGAGTAAAGCGAAACCGCCGGAGCGGAGGACAAGGCAGAGCAGAGAGGAACTGCTGGTGCGGTGAGCAAGCAGAGCGGAGCAAAAACCGCAGGTGCGGTGGGCAAGGCAGAGCAGAGAGGAAGTGCCGGAGCGGTGGACAAGGCAGAGCAGAGAGGAACCGCTGGAGCGGTGGACAAGGCAGAGCAGAGCGAAACCGCAAGTGCGGTGGACGAAGCAGAGCAGAGCGAAACCGCAAGTGCGGTGGACAAGGCTGAGCAGAGCGAAACCGCAGGTGCGGTGGACAAGGCAGAGCAGAGCGAAACCGCAGGTGCGGTGGACAAAGGCAGAGCGGAGCGAAACCGCAGGTGCGGTGGACAAGGCAGAGCAGAGCGGAACCGCCGGAGCGGTGGGCAAGGCAGAGCAAAGAGAAACCGCCGAAGCGGTGGGTAAGGCAGAGCAGAACGAAGCCGCTGGAGCGGTGGGCAAGTCAGAGCAGAGAGAAACCGCTGGCGCGGTAAGCAAGTCAGAGCAGAGAGAAGCCGCCGGAGCGGTGGGCAAGGCAGAGCAGAGGGAAGCCGCCGGAGCGGTGGGCAAGTCAGAGCAGAGAGAAACCGCTGGTGCGGTGAGCAAGCAGAGCCGAACAGGGCTGAAGGTGCAGGCAGAGAGGACAGGTCTCTGTTCACATGGAACAGACTGGAAAACACAGGAAGATGGCTAGAACACAGGAGGAAGATACGGAGGAAGGGAAAAGGGACAAGCAGAACCAGATACACACAAGGTACTTATTATGAAGTAGCGAGTGGACACAAAACTCACAAACAGAAGAACAGAGACAATGAGTAGGAGTTAGGTGCAGGTTCAGATACTGCAGGAAAAGGGAAGGTACGGACATAGAGACAAACAGGTAACAGACTAGGATACAGTTCAGACAGGAACTGCTACTGCAATGAGATACAAGAACGAGCCTGGGTATACAGCCCCCAGAGTGGCGGAAACAGACTAGAAGTCACAGGTAACAGGCCTGGGTATACAGCCCCCAGAGTGGCGGAAACAGACAAGATACAGGACAGGACCTGGCAATTCAGTTTCAAAGACAAACTGAGTGAAGGTATTGCTCAGGCACCTCCTTCTGGGTGGAGGGGGTTTAAATATCCAGTGACTCACAGCAATAGGCTGGAGACGTATTAGGGGTGCACCCACAGCAGCTATAAGAATCAGGAAGTAATCGGGCCGCTGCCCTAAGCAGTCAGTCAAGAGACATGCACACAGCATTAACTGGAGCAAGGTTTGCAGGCTGGACTGACAGGTAAGATTGCGGTCTTGCATAGTGGGAGGTGGTGCACTATGCAAGCACGCCGCCAGGGATGTTACACTGTTATTGGGAACAGTTAAGCAAGTTGAAGAAGAAATGTTTTCTAAAAGGCCTAAATTTAAAGATGACACATTTCCTTTGTATTTTAGGGGGGGGATATACAGTGGGGGAAAAAAAGTATTCAGTCAGCCACCAATTGTGCAAGTTCTCCCACTTAAAAAGATGAGAGAGGCCTGTAATTGACATCATAGGTAGACCTCAACTATGAGATACAAAATGAGAAAACAAATCCCGAAAATCACATTGTCTGATTTGTAAAGAAATTTTTTTCAAATTTTGGTGGAAAATAAGTATTTGGTCAATTATAAACAATCATGATTTCTGGCTCTCACAGACCTGTAACTTCTTCTTTAAGAGGCTCCTCTGTCCTGCACTCATTACCTGTAGTACTGGCACCAGTTTGAACTTGTTATCACTATAAAAGACACCTGTCCGCAACCTCAAACAGTCACACTCCAAACTCCACTATGGTGAAGACCAAAGAGCTGTCGAAGGACACCAGAAACAAAATTGTAGCCCTGCACCAGGCTGGGAAGACTGAATCTGCAATAGGCAAGCAGCTTGGTGTGAAGAAATCAACTGTGGGAGCAATAATTAGATATGGAAGACATACAAGACCACTGATAATCTCCCTCGATCTGGGGCTCCATACAAGATCTCACCCCGTGGGGTCAAAATGACCTCAAGAACGGTGAGCAAAAATCCCAGAATCACACGGGGAACCTAGTGAATGACCTGCAGAGAGCTGGGACCAACGTTACACAGGTTACCATCAGTAACACACTACGCCGCCAGGGACTCAGATCCTGCAGTGCCAGACGTGTCCCCCTGCTTAAGCCATTACTTGTCCGATCCCATCTGAAGTTTGCTAGAGAGCATTTGGATGATCCAGAAGAGTATTGAGAGAATGTCATATGGTCAGATGAAACCAAAGTAGAACTGTTTGGTAGAAACTATTGATGGGCGAGCACTAAAATGCTCGGGTACTCGTTGCTCGGGTTGAGTAAATTAGAATGCTCGGGTGCTCGACCCGAGGAACAAGCCCAATGTACTGTAAGTCTATGGGAAACTCAAGCATTTTTCAGGCGGCTCCCCCCGGCGGTCTGCAGAAGGCCTAAAAATTGCCCAAATCGATGGGAACAGTGCTCAAATGACATGGGAACAGGATGGGGAAGACCCCTGGAAGCATTTATGACTCCCAGGACACTGCTGTCAACAACGTTGTCAGAGGTATTACGTCACTTTTACAGACTCACAATAAAACATACAAAAACAAAACCAAAATGGATTTTCCTGGGAAACATGTTAAGGAACATCCTTTCCAGGGTAATGACTTGTATATAAGGCAAAATAAATATACAAAAACAAAAATGCTCCTCCACACCTTGGGCTATGTTCACATGTAGCGTTTTTGATGCGTTTTTGCATTTTTGCATTGCTTTCAATCAAGACAAATGCATTCACTGGTAAATGTCATTTTAACATTTTACAATCTTATCTGGCAATGTGGTGTGTGACACATCATTCGGCACATCCTGTTTCATTTATTATGGAGGGACTCTGAAAGTCACAAAGCCTATTTTTATAGGACCATCAGGCGGCCCTTACTATTCTTAAAGGGCCAGCAGTCGGCCCTCGCTATTGTTAGAGAGCCATCAGCCGGCTATGCTTTGTTGTTCCCATTATTAACAAGTGGGTCTCCTATACTGTTATTGCATATGCAGTGACTGCAAGGGCTGCCAAAAATTTGGAGGCACTTCAATGCCCCTTGCAAGAGACGTAGAGGTCAGAGAGCCTCCTAAAAATAATGTTCCCATTATTAGGGAAGTGGGTTTCCCATAGTGTTTGCCTATGCAGTGAATGCAAAAGCTGACAAAAATTTGGAGGCACTCCAATGCTCCTTGCAAGAGACGTAGAGGTCGGAGAGCCTCATAAAAACAATGTTCCCATTATTAGGAAGTGGGTCTCCCATAGTGTTGGCCTATGCAGTCAATTCAAAATCTGCCAAAAATTTGGAGGCACTCCATTGCCCCTTGGAAGAGACGTAGAGGTCCGATGACCTCCTAAAAGCAATGTTCCCATTATTAGAAAGTGGGTCTCCAATATTGTTTACCAATGCAATGAATGCAAAAGCTGCCAAAAATTTGGAGGAACTCCAATGCCCCTTGCAAGACACATAGAGGAGGTGATATGGTAGATATGGTGGTGAATGATATGGTGATGGAGGATGACGAGAAGGAGGAGGACAAAAGCAAATAGACAAAATCAGGAAGCGTATACCCAGGTGTAGGTGTGAAGAGGTGCATGGGAATAGACCTCCCAAAAAAAGACACTGGATTTGAGTTTATGTTATGCTGCTATCATTCGGTGGTGTTGAGAAGTCTGGCCCAATCCAACCCTTGTTCATTTTTATAAGAGTCAGCCTGTCAGCATTTTCAGTTGACAGGCGGATGCGCCTATTGGTTATAATTCCACCATCAGCACTAAAAACGCGCTCTGATAAAACGTTAGCAGCAAGGCAGGCCAAAACCTCCAAGGCATAGAGAGCCAGTTCATTCCATGTGTCCAGCTTGGATACCCAGTAATTATAAGGCACAGAGGAATCACGGAGGACGTTGGTACGGTTGGCAAGGTACTTCCTCACCATCTTCCTAAACTTTGCACTCCTTGTGAGAGTACCCCGCGCCTCAGGGCCTGTAAGATGGGAGGGTCTGAGAAAACTGTCCCAGAACTTTCACAGTGTTCACCTGCCTCTGCTGGATTGGAGTTGTGTCTCTCTCGTCTGTACTCCTTGGTTGTCCAATGAACTGTGGCCTCTGCCGCCTGCATTTTCATATAGAAATTTTTTTAATAACTCCGCAACCCAGGCCGTCTGGTACTGCCCCATTTTAGTAGACCTGTCCGCCTCGGGAATAAGAGATAGAAAGTTCTTCTTGTAGCGTGGGTCTAGAAGTGTCACCAACCAGTAATGACTGTCACCCAAAATTTGGAGAACGCGAGGGTCACGGGAAAGGCAGCGTAACATAAACTGTGTGCCAGACTGCTAACAGGCAAGACTTCCGTGTCCTCACCAAGAGGATGACTGACCATGCGCTCCTCCTCCTCCCTGTCCTCAGGCCATCAACGCTGAACAGACAGTATGACAGCTGTGCAGGTAGCACTGTCTGTAGCGCATGAAACTAGCACTTCCTCCTCCTCCTTCTCCTCATTGTCACCCAATCCACGTTGGAATGAGATGAGGCTTGGCTGTGTGTAATCACCCTGTATGGTTCCTTGCTCCATCTCATTGTGCTCCGCCTGCAATGCATCCTCTTTGATTGTGAGCAGAGAGTGTTTTAGAAGACAGAGAAGAGGGATGGTAACGCTAATTATGGCATCATCGCCGCTCACAATCTTGGTGGAGTCCTCAAAGTTTTGGAGGATGGTACATATGTCTGACATCCATGTCCACTGCTGAGGTCTAATGTGTGGAGTCTGAACTGAATACCGACGGCCTTGTTGATGCTGGTACTCAACAACTGCCCTCTTCTGCTCAAAAATCCTTCCAAACATCTGCAATGTAGAGTTCCAATGCGTGGGGACATCACACACCAGTCGGTGAGCCAGAAGCTGCAAACGCTGCTGAAACATGACAAGGGCGGTGGAAGCTGTAGGTGATTTTCTAAAATGGGCACAGAGGCAGTGTACTTTGACAAGCAGATCCGGCAGCTCCGGGTAGGTTTTGAGAAACCCCTGAACCACGAGGTTAAGCACATGGACTCATGGCCTCAGAGCCGCCACCAGGTTCTGGCCATTGTCATACATGACCATGCCTGGCTGTAGGTTCAGCGGTGTCAGAAACAGATCTGCCTGCCCTTTCAGTGCTGTCCACAACTCTTCAGCATTGTGCAGTTTGTCACCTAAGCATATTAGCTTCAGCACAGCCTGTTGCCACTTGGCTGAGGCAGTGCTGCAGTGCTTCCAGCTTGCGACTGATGTGGTCATTTCGGAGATGGATGCTGAAAAGGAGGAGGTGCAGGAGCTGTAGAATGTGGGGCCAACCCTGATTGACCTAGGGCCCGCAATCCTCGGCTACGGGAGGACGTGTTCCGTCTCAAGGTCCGACTGGGTCCCAGCTTCCATTATGTTAACCCAGTGTGCCGTCAAAGAAATGTACCGTACCTGCCCACAAGCACTTGTCCATGGTTAGGTGGACTTTCCCAGTAACTGCATTGTTGAGGGCACGGCTAATATTGTGGGACACGTGCTCGTGTAAAGCGGGGACGGCACACCGGGAGAAATAGTGGCAGCTGGGGACTGAGTACTGAGGGACGGCCACCAACATCAGGTTGTGGAAAGCTTCCATCTCCACGAGCCTTAAAGGCAATATTTCGAGCACAAGCAGTCGCGAAATGTGTTAATTTAGTAGGGAGGCCTGTGGGGCGTTGGCTGCGTATTTGCGCTTGCATTTCAAAAACTGGGGTAGGGACAACTGAACGCTGCACTGGGACAAGGATGTGGACGTGCTTGCTGATGGTGCTACTTGAGAGTGTGCAACGACAGGTGCTGGGTAGGAAGCATCTTCGCATGCGCCATGGACAGAGGATTGGCTTGCACGCACAACAGCGGAAGAAGCAGTGGTGCCACCGGCAGACACTGTTCCTGGACCCTGGGGTTCGGCCCACTTAGTCGGGTGCTTTGCTGCCATGTGCATGATTATGCTGGTGGTGGTTAGGCTGGTAGTTTTGCTACCCCTGCTGATGCTGGCCTGGCAGGTGGTGCAAATGGCCTTTTTGGGGTTATCGGCAGAGTCTTTAAAAAAACAACCAGACTCGGGAAGACCTAACAGTTGTACTGGCAACATCCGTCATGTTAATGTTATGGGGAACAGTTGCCCACCTTCAGCCTGCGGCCACCACACTGCTTCTTCCTGTCTGTTGTGGTGCTACGCCTCCCTACCCCTGTGTGCTGCTGTCCTCGCTCTGTATGTCCCCCTGCCAGGTTGGACCAGTTACTATATCATCCACCACCTCGTCTTCCACTTCCGCACCCTGGTCCTCCTACTGACTTTTTGGCAATTGTGTCTCATCATCGTCCACCTCTTGTGACAGTTTGCCACCGTCGCTTTTGTGTGACCGTGGCTGCTCAAATATTTGGGCATCGCTAAATGCGATCTCCTCTTGCCCTGCTTCAACTGGACTGGGAGAGAGGCCCGAATCTATAAATGGAAAAGTGAACAGCTCTTCGGAGTTTCCAAGTGTGGGATCAGTTGTCTCCTGGCACTCGGCATGGTGGGAGGAAGGAGGATCAGGGTGAGGAATATGCGGTCCAGACTCAAGGCTACTGAGACTTGCCGTGTGGAAGACAGAGTGGTGGTGGTGGTGATGGCTAAGTGACTGGAAGCATTATATGATATCCAACCAATCACCTTTTCACACTACTCTGTGTTCAATAGTGGTGTTCTGCGGTCCCCTATTAATTGGGACAGGAAGGTCGAGCGAGAAGATGTGGGTGTTTGTTGTGGCACAGTTTCAGCTATCCCACGGCCTCGGCGTCATCTTCTGCATGCACCATCAACACCATCACGTCCGCGTCCCTTGCCACGCGCCTTGCCCATTTTAAATGGAGGACAATATTTTCCACCTTCAGTACAAATGGCTGGATTTGAACCTCAGTGAAATGGGATACGTGTGACGGAAAACCACAGTTTTAAATAGCAGGCCTGTAGGTAACTATTTTTAACAGCGCTGACCTCGTGTCAATAACTGTGCTGACACACTGCAACAAAATTTCAATGAAGGCCAGAAATGCCAGAATTTTCAGCGCAATTATATGTGATCCGTGTGACAGGCAAACCACAGTTTTAAATAGATGGATTTTTAGCGCTGTAATATGGAAAGTATCTGGCTGTATTCTGCAGTGCCAACAAGCAAATGGAGCAGAAAAACGGTGTTCTCTGGATTGCTTTTTAAGCAAATAATCAGGATTAAGATCCAAAAAAAATTATTCCTGGCCCCTAATACCTGGGGCTATTTCTAGAAATATCTGTAAAAGCAGCAGCAGCAGACAGAACTGGAATGGACCCTCTTGCTATATGCACTGCAGTCTGCCACATACACTGCCTGCCTGCCTATGCAGCTGGATTAGTCCTCAGAAGGACTGTTAGTTAGTGTAGGTATACCACAACATATTCTACACATATCCATCTCAACTAAAAAACAAGCGAATCTCTCCCTAGCTCAGCAGCACCTCTCCCTACACTGCCTGATTCCAGAGTAGACTGATGACGAGCATGGCGGCGCCAGGTCTGATATAGATCTGATGAAGCTGTTCGGCCAGCCAATCACTGTAATGCCACAACCAACATGGCTGCGGCATTACAGTGTGTGGCAGACAATCCTTGCATGTTCATTGAAACATGCATGGAGGGGACCCGAGCTCCTGCTGAGCAACCCCGGAAATACTCGGTGAGCGCCGAGCATTTCGAACAGTGAGATGCTCGGGCGAGCATGAGATGAGCATGCTCGCTCATCACTTGTAGAAACACAACTCGGCGTGTTTGGAGGAGAAAGAATGCTGAGTTGCATCCAAAGAACACCATAGCTACTGTGAAGCATGGGGGTGGCAACATCATGCTTTGGGGCTGTTTCTCTGCCAAGGGACCAGGACGACTGATCCGTGTACATGAAAGAATGAATGGGGCCATGTATCATGATATTTTGAGTGCAAACCTCCTTCCATCAGCAAGGGCATTGAAGATGAAAAGTGGCTGGGCCTTTCAGCATGACAAGGATCCCAAACACACCGCCAGGGCAATGAAGGAGTGGCTTTGTAAGAATCATTTCAAGGTCCTAGAGTGGCATAGCCAGTCTCCAGATCTAAACCCTATAGAAAACCTTTGGAGGGAGTTGAAAGTTCGTGTTGCCGAGCGACAGTCCCAAAACATCACTGCTCTAGAGGAGTTCTGCATGGAGGAATGGGCCAACATACCAGCAACAGTGTGTGCCAACCTTGTGAAGACTTACAGAAAACATTTGACCTCTGTCATTGCCAACAAAGGATATATAACAAAGTATTGAGATGAACTTTTGTAAGTGACCAAATACTTGTTTTCCACCAAAATTTGAAAAATATTTCTTTCCAAATCGGACAATGTGATTTTCAGGATTTGTTTTCTCATTTTGTATCTCATAGTTGAGGTCTACCTATGATGTCAATTACAGGCCTCTCTCATCTTTTTAAGTGGGAGAACTTGCACAATTGGTGGCTGACTAAATACTTTTTCTCCACTGTATATACTCGAGTATAAGCCAAGTTTTTCAGCACACTTTTTGAGCTGAAAAAGCCCCCCCTCGGCTTATACTTGGATATATAGCCAAGTAAATTACAATTCCGTTGGTGGATAGTGGGGGGGGCTTGCGGCGGTGGGGGAGCGGGCACACGCAGTAGCCGCTCCTGCAGCTACCAAGTGTGTAGAATATTCATTCTCTTTAGTAGCGGGCACGGAGGAGCGCTGAGCCGCGGCTCCTGCTGACAGTGCCCGCTACTAAAGAGAATGCATATTCACTCGTCTCCATGCCCATAGTCCCAGCATGGAGAGGAGTGAATATGCTGGCAGCAGCAGCTCACATCAGCATCTGAGCAACGCATACCAGGATTGGGGATGAGGGGTGCCATACATACCAGGATTGGGGGATGAGGGGGGGGGCAATACATACCAGGATTGGGATATGAGGAGGGCAATACATACCAGGATTGGGGATGAGGGGACCATGCGTACCAGGATTGGAGATGAGGGGTGCCATGCATACCAAGATTGGGATGAGGTGGCCATGCATACCAGGATTGGTGATGAAGGGGTCATGCATACCAGGATTAGGGATAAGGGGGCCATGCATGCCAGGATTGGGGATTGGGGATGAGGGGGCCATGCATACAAGGATTGGGGATGAGGGAGGAATGAGTACCAGGATGGGGAAATTTACCAGCAGCTGCTGCATTTCCCACCCTAGGCTTATACTCGAGCCAATAAGTTGTCCCAGTTTTTTGTGGTAAAATTAGGTACCTCGGCTTATACTCGAGCATATACGGTATATATCATATATATACAGTACAGACCAAAAGTTTGGACACACCTTCTCATTTAAAGATTTTTCTGTATTTTCATGACTATGAAAATTGTACATTCACACTGAAGGCATCAAAACTATGAATTAACACATGTGGAATTATATACTTAACAAAAAAGTGTGAAACAACTGAAAATATGTCTTATATTCTAGGTTCTTCAAAGTAGCCACCTTTTGCTTTGATGACTGCTTTGAATACTCTTGGCATTCTCTTGATGAGCTTCAAAAGATAGTCACCGGAAATGGTTTTCACTTCACAGGTGTGGCCTGTCAGGTTTAAAAAGTGGGATTTCTTGCCTTTTAAATGGGGTTGGGACCATCAGTTGTGTTGTGCAGGAGTCTGGTGGATACACAGCTGATGTAGTCCTACTGAATAGACTGTTAGAATTTGTATTATGGCAAGAAAAAAGCAGCTAAGTAAAGAAAAATGAGTGGCCATCATTACTTTAAGAAATGAAGGTCAGTCAGTGCGAAAAATTGGGAAAACTTTGAAAGTGTACCCAAGTGCAGTTGCAAAAACCATCAAGCGCTACAAAGAAACTGGCTCACATGAGGACCGCCCCAGGAAAGGAAGACCAAGAGTCACCTCTGCTTCTGAGGATAAGTTTATCCGAGTCACCAGTCTCAGAAATCGCAGGTTAACAGCAGCTCAGATTAGAGACCAGGTCAATGCCACACAGAGTTCTAGCAGCAGACACATCTCTACAACTGTTAAGAGGAGACTTTGTGCAGCAGGCCTTCATGGTAAAATAGCTGCTAGGAAACCACTGCTAAGGACAGGCAACAAGCAGAAGAGACTTGTTTGGGCTAAATAACACAAGGAATGGACATTAGACCAGTGGAAATCTGTGCTTTGATCTGATGAGTCCATAGTTACATAGTTACATAGTTTATAAGGCCGAAAAAAGACAAGCGTCCATCCAGTTCAGCCTATTTCTTGTGCACTGCAGCTATTCCGCAGCGTTGATCCAGGGGAAGGCAACAAAAAACCATGCAGTATAGGCCAATTTACATCATTGAGGAAAAATTCACTTCCCGACACCAATCTGGCAGTCAGATTAAATCCCTGGATTAATTAACTAAGCATAAGATGTAATTTTATTGTTCTCAAGAAAGGCGTCCAGGCCTCTCTTGAACTCATTAAGTGAGTTGGACATCACCACTTCCTCTCCCAGAGAGTTCCAGAGTCTCACGGCTCTGACCGTAAAAAATCCCCTTCTATGCTGGTGCAGGAACCTCCTTTCCTCCAGACGCATAGTGTGCCCCCTCGTCTTTGTCACCATCCTTGGTATAAACAGGTCATGGGAGAGATCTCTGTACTGCCCCCTGATGTATTTATACATGTTTATGAGGTCTCCCCTAAGCCTTCTCTTTTCCAACGTAAATAGGCCTAATTTTGACAACCTCTCTGGGTATTCTAGGCCCTCCATTCCCTTTATTACCTTAGTCGCCCTCCTTTGTACCCCCTCTAGCTCCAATATGTCTTTCCTGAGCGCCGGAGCCCAGAACTGTGCACAATATTCTAAGTGCGGCCTTACCAGCGCTTTATACAGAGGAAGAACAATGTTCTCATCATATGCCCCTATTCCTCTTCTGATGCATGCCATGACTCTATTTGCCTTCGCTGCAGCTGCCTGACACTGGGCACTCCAATTTAATTTGCTATTAACCAAGACGCCCAGGTCCTTCTCCATGTCAGATTTCCCCAACGGTTTCCCATTTAATATGTATGGGTGACTGCTGTTTTTCTTTCCCATGTGCATGACCTTACATTTATCGGCATTGAACCCCATTTGCCATTTTTTGGCCCAACTCCCCAATTTATCTAAATCCTCCTGTAGCTGTGCCCTATCCTCATCTGTATTAACTACTTTACAAAGTTTAGTATCATCTGCAAATATTGCTATTTTACTATGCAACCCTTCCACTAGATCATTAATAAATATATTAAATAATATAGGGCCCAAGACAGACCCTTGAGGCACCCCGCTAGTAACCCTGACACACCCTGAGCTTACTCCATTGATAACCACCCTCTGCTTTCTATCACTCAGCCAGCTATTTACCCACTTGCACACATTATCCCCCAGACCAAGCATTCTCATTTTATATACCAACCTTTTGTGTGGCACGGTATCAAACGCTTTGGAGAAGTCAAGGTATACAACATCCACTGACTCTCCCCGGTCCAGCTGTGAGCTCACCTCCTCGTAGAAGGCCATCAGGTTTGTTTGGCAGGAGCGATCCCTCATGAATCCATGTTGATATGGAGTTAGACAGTTATTATCATTAAGATATTCTACAATAGCATCTCTAAGAAATCCTTCAAACAATTTACCCACAACAGACGTTAAGCTGACTGGTCTATAGTTCCCAGGGTCACTTTTAGACCCCTTTTTGAATATTGGTACCACATTTGCTTGGCGCCAGTCTAGTGGGACAGTCCCTGTCCATAAAGAGTGCTTGAATATAAGATACAGCGGTCTGTCTATCACATTACTTAATTCTTTTAGTACCCGGGGGTGTATGCCATCTGGGCCTGGTGACTTGTCTATTTTGATATTATTTAGGCGTTTCTAAACTTCCTCCTGGGTTAGGTGGGTGATATTTAGCGGAGGGTTTACTTTATCACTCTGCATTTCCTCCGATAAATTGTTTTCTTTTGTGAAAACAGTGGAGAAGAAGCTATTGAGTAGGTTTGCTTTACCCTCATCGCCCTCTATGATTTTACCCAGGTTATTTTTCAATGGGCCAACTCCATCAGTTTTAATCCTTTTACTGTTTATATAGTTAAAGAACAGTTTGGGATTCTTTTTACTTTCCTTGGCAATTAGTCTCTCTGTCTCCTCTTTTGCTATTCTTTTTTGTTTCTTACAGATTTTGATTTTTTCCCTATAAGATATTAGCGCTTCCTCGCTGCCTTCATGTTTAAGTTTACCAAAAGCCCTTTTTTTGTTTTTCATTGCCCTCTTGACTTCCTTATTTAGCCACATTGGCTTCCTCCTATTCCTAGCCCTTTTATTCCCATAAGGTATGTACCTTCTACAGTGACTATGTAGGACTGTTTTGAAAATTTCCCATTTTCTATCCGTGCTCCTATTACTAAAGATACTATCCCAGTCTATAAGGTGAAGGGCATCTCTTAGCTGATCAAACTTTGCCCTCCTGAAGTTCAGTGTTTTTGTGACTCCAAATTTGAGATCTTTGGTTCCAACCATCGTGTCTTTTTGCGATGCAGAAAAGGTGAACGGATGGACTCTACATCCCTGGTTCCCACCGTGAAGCATGGAGGAGGAGGTCTGATGGTGTGGGGGTGCTTTGCTGGTGTCACTGTTGGGGATTTATTCAAAATTGAAGGCATACTGAACCAGCATGCAGCGGCATGCTATTCCATCCGGTTTGCGTTTAGTTGGACCATCATTTATTTTTCAACAGGACAATGACCCCAAACACACCTCCAGGCTGTGTAAGGGCTATTTGACCAAGAAGGAGAGTGATGCGGTGCTACGCCAGATGACCTGGCCTCCACAGTCACCAGACCTGAACCCAATCGAGATGGTTTGGGGTGAGCTGGACTGCAGAGTGAAGGCAAAAGGGCCAACAAGTGCTAAGCATCTCTAGGAACTCCTTCAAGATGGTTGGAAGACCATTTCCGGTGACTACCTCTTGAAGGTCATCAAGAGAATGCCAAGAGTGTGCAAAGCAGTCATCAAAGCAAAAGGTGGCTACTTTGAAGAACCTAGAATATAAGACATATTTTCTGTTGTTTCACACTTTTTTGTTAAGTATATAATTCCACATGTGTTAATTCATAGTTTTGATGCCTTCAGTGTGAATGTACAATTTTCATAGTCATGAAAATACGGAAAAATCTTTAAATGAGAAGGTGTCTCCAAACTTTTGGTCTGTACTGTATATATATATATATATATATATATATATATATATATATATATATATATTTTACATTTAATTTTTTACATTCTAGAAATTAAAAAATGGGAAATGGACCGATGCAAAGGTTTGGGCACCCTTGGAGATTTGTGTGCTCTGATAACTTTTACCAAGGTTTCAGACCTTAATTAGCCTGTTAGGGTGATGGCTTGTTCACTATCATCCTTGAGAAAGGCCAGATGATGCAAATTTCCAAGCTTTATAAAAACCCCACCTCCTCTAACCTTGTGCCAAAATACTGCAGCCATGGGTTCTTCTAAGCAGCTGCCTAACACTCTGAAAATGAAAATGGTGGAGGCCCACAAAGCAGAAGACTATAAGAAGACAGCAAAGCGTTTTCAAGTTGCCCTTTACTCAGTTCAAAATGATATTAAGAAATTGCAGTTACCAGGAACAGTGGAGGTCAAGATAAGGTCTGGAAGACCAAGCTAAATTTCTGTGAGAGTTGCTTGTAGGATTGCTACAGAGACAAATCAAAACCCCCGCTTGACTGCAAAAGACCTTCAGAAAGATTTAGCAGACTCTGGAGTTGTAGTACATTGCTCTACTGTTTAGAGACACCTGCACAAATAAGGCCTTCATGGAAGAGTCATCAGAAGAAAACCTCTCCTGCATCTTCAACATAAAATTCAGCGCTAGATGTATGCAAAAGAACATCTAAACAAGCCTGATGCATTTTGGAAACAAGTCCTGTGGACCGATGAGGTTAAAATAGAACTCTTTGGACACAATGATCAAAGGAATGTGTGGAGAAAAAAGGGCACTCTCTGGACACTGTATACAGTATATAGGTGCAGTATGGCACTCTCTGGGCACTGTGTGCCCTACATCACCTGTTATAGTCACAGCTGGGATGAAGGACAAGCAGCAGAGGCAGCTGCATAGAGCCCAGCTATCTCTCTATCCTAAAGCAATGCCCCAGGCAGTAGATTCCGCTGACAGCTGCTCCTTTCTTCCTGCTCTTCCGAATCTCAGGACATGGACCAGAGACAGCAGCAGGACTACAACTCTCACTGTGGTTGGAAAAATGAATATAAACCCATCTAGAATAGACATACGTACAGGTGCATCTCACTAAATTAGAATATTATCAAAAAGTTAATTTACTTCAGTTCTTCAATACAAAAAGTGAAGCTCATATATTATATAGAGTCATAACAAACAGGGTGATCTATTCCAAGTGTTTATTTCTGTTAATGTTGAGGATTATGGCTTACAGACAATGAAAACACAAAAGTCATTATCTTAGTAAATTAGAATAATTAACAAAAAAACACCTGCAAAGGATTCCTAAGCGATTAAAAAGGTCCCTTAGTCTGTTTCAGTAGGCTCCACAATCATGGGGAAGACTGCTGACTTGGCAGATGTCCAGAAGGCAGTTATTGACACACTCCACAAGGACCCAGAGTCTGGAGGAAGAGTGGAGAGGCCACAATCCAAGCTGCTGGAGGTCTAGTGTGAAGTCTCCACAATCAGTGATGGTTTGGGGAGCCATGTCATCTGCTGGTGGAGGTCCACTGTGTTTTATCAAGACCAAAGTCAGCGCAGCCGTCTACCAGGACATTTTACAGCACTTCATGCTTCCCTCTGCCGACAAGCTTTTTGGAGATGGAAATGTCATTCTCCAGCAGGACTTGGCCCCTGTCCACACTGCCAAAAGTACCAATACCTGGTTTACACACAACAGTATCACTGTGCTTGATTGGCAGCAAACTTGCCTGACCTTAACCCCATAGAGAATCTATTATAGAGAATCTATGGGGTATTGTCAAGAGGAAGATGAGACCCCAGACCCCACAATGCAGACGAGCTGAAGGCTGCTATCAAAGCCACCTGGGCTTCCATAACACCTCAGCAGTGCCACAGGCTGATCCCTCCATGCCACATTGCCGCATTGATGCAGTAATTGATGCAAAAGGAGCCCCGACCAAGTATTGAGGGCATTTACTGAACATGCATTTCACTAGGACAAAATTTTGGATTTTAAAAACATTTTTCAAGCTGTTGTTATAAAATATTCTAATTTACTGAGATAATGACTTTTGTGTTTTCATTGGCTGTAAGCCATAATCATCAACATTAACAGAAATAAACACGTGAAATAGATCCCTCTGTGTGTAATGACTCTATATAATAGATCCCTCTGTGTGTAATGACTCTATATAATAGATCCCTCTGTGTGTAATGACTCTATATAATAGATCCCTCTGTGTGTAATGACTCTATATAATAGATCCCTCTGTGTGTAATGACTCTATATAATAGATCCCTCTGTGTGTAATGACTCTATATAATAGATCCCTCTGTGTGTAATGACTCTATATAATAGATCCCTCTGTGTGTAATGACTCTATATAATAGATCCCTCTGTGTGTAATGACTCTATATAATAGATCCCTCTGTGTGTAATGACTCTATATAATAGATCCCTCTGTGTGTAATGACTCTATATAATAGATCCCTCTGTGTGTAATGACTCTATATAATAGATCCCTCTGTGTGTAATGACTCTATATAATAGATCCCTCTGTGTGTAATGACTCTATATAATAGATCCCTCTGTGTGTAATGACTCTATATAATAGATCCCTCTGTGTGTAATGACTCTATATAATAGATCCCTCTGTGTGTAATGACTCTATATAATAGATCCCTCTGTCTGTAATGACTCTATATAATATATGAGTTTCACTTTTTGTATTGAAGAACTGAAATAAATTAACTTTTTGATGATATTCTAATTTAGTGAGAAGCACCTGTATATCTATCCTGAGTTACAGATAATATTAAAGTGCCGGCGTCTTCTATATGTTTTATCTATTCAGTGCCGAGCTCACCGGGATCAGGCGGCCGCTGGCAGTGCACGATTATAAAGCTTATAATGAACGTCACCTTCTCCGGGGACAGTCAGTGGGATCGCTGTGTTCTCAGGTCTGGGAGAGCAGGGGCGACCCCGGCAGCTTCACGCTGATCTCCTCACCGGCTCACACTGGAAATGCAAATGACAATGTAAGCATGGCTGCCAGTGCCTGCAGGTCGGAGCGCTCTCATAGGCGGAGGCAGCCTCCCCGGCCTCATTGGTGCAGCCTCACATAGTTTATAAATACCAAGATCAACTGTTTGATACTGTGCTGCTGAGCCGGTGTATCTAAGCCTATCATGCGTGATACTGTGCTGCTGAACCGATGTATCTAAGCCTATCATATGAGATACTGTGCTGCTGAGCCGGTGTTTCTAAGCCTATCATATGTAACACTGCTGCTGAGCCGGTGTATCTAAGCCCATCATGTGTGGGATACTGTGCTGCTGAGCCAGCGTATCTAAGCCTAACATATTCGATACCATGCTGCTGAGCCAGTGTATCTATGTCTATCGTGTGTGTGATACTGTGCTGCTGAGTCGGTGTATCTAAGCCTATCATGCGTGTGATACTGTGCTGATGAACCAGTGTATCCAAGCCTATCCTTTATGATACTGTGCAGCTGAGCGGTCAATTTAAGCCAATCATGTGTGAAACTGTGTTGCTGAGCTGGTGTATCTAAGCCAGGGCCGGGACAAGGTATTTTGGTTCATTGGCTTATGAAGCCAATTGCGCTCCTCCTTCCCTCCCCAAAGCAAAGGAATGGCTCAAAGACTAAGGTAACAGGAACCCTAATGCACCTCCCACCTTCCCCTCTGATGAGTTATGTAGCAAACTCTGATGACCACTCCCTATAGAATTGTTACCTTTTTCACAAAAAAAAGTCATCAAAAGTAAACAAAAAGTGGTGTACTTTAGGGATGTGACTTAACAGGAAGTGCAATTTCAAAGTTAGATTCAGAATCAATCATTTATTGGGAACCATTTACACAACATGGGGGAAACATAGCGATATTCATCCCTGACGTTCTATATTTTAAATGTAAAACCCAAGGATAGTTATGGAAAATTAAAAAGCATAACTATAATTGAGGTTGTTTCATTTCAATTAAGGTGTCCAGCATTGGGCAGATACCCTAATGTAAAATAAACAGACCCCCATTATAAATAATGGGATACATCTGATGGTTTTTGCATCCATCATGTGACAAATACAGCTTGCACAAAACTGATAGTGGTTCTGGTGATGTTTTCCGGTTCTGGTGACATAGTCGTGTAGTAATGATTTTTCTGGTGCTGTATTCATGTAGTAATGATGATTCTGGTGATATATTCATTACCAGAACCATCATCAGTACATGAATATGAAGCTAAAATCATCATTAGTAAATAAATAGAGCACCAGAGCCATCAATAGTACATGAATATGGCACCAGAAACAACAGTAAATAAATATGTCACCGGAACCACCATCAGTACATGAATATATCACCATATCACCAGAACCACCATCAGTACATGAATACATGACCAGAACCACCATCAGTACATGAACGCATCACGAGATCCACCATCAGTGCATGAATACATCAACAGACCCACCATCAGTAAATGAATACGTCACCAGAACCACCATAAGTACACGAATACATGACCAGAACTAAGAGTACTTAAATACAAGAACCAAGCTTAGTACAAAGATTAATTGTAATGTCAACTCAGCCCCATAAACAACGGTATCGCATTACCTACAACACTACAACTCCCAGTATGCCCTTAACAATGATAAGCGTATACTGGAAGTTGTTATTAACAGCCATTATCATACTGCGGACCATACAATACATGAACTACAGCACTGATAAGAATCAGTCAGTATCACAAATAAACATTTACATCCAGGTACCTTATAGATTACATCTTCTCTGGAGTAATCTTTCTTTTCATCTCCATCTTGTCCAAACGCCACAATGACTTTTTACATCCATAGATCCATAGCTCGTCTCTGCAGACCTCCCTCTCCACCGGTCTTTTGCAGCACATCCTCACAAAGTGCCCTGAGTGTTATTAAAATGCCCTCTGCATAAAAATATCTGTCCATACTGTACCCTAAATAAGCCTCCAATGTTATATGGTCTCCACACTGTCCACCATTATCAGCTATGTCCGCCACACCATCCGCCATTATGAACCCCAGCCTATACCATGGCTGTCCCCTCTCTAATTTTCCATTAAACTTTCTATATCTCCACAATGTCTCCCGCCATGCTAACCTCTCTCCATATTGTGCCTCCATTTCACACTGTCCCCCATCATATCCATTCTGTGCCCCCTCTTCACACTATGCCCTCATATTATCCACCACACTGCCCTCTTCAAACTGTAACCACTCCTCACACTGTCCACCTACACAGTATGATGGTCACCACAGCTGCCCATACGGTACGATATCCACAACAAGTCGCCAATATATACTATGGTTATCACCACAGCCCCCATATACTGTATAGTATGATGTCCACTACATACCCCCATAAATAGTATGATGTCCAATACAGCTCCCATGTATGCTATGATGGCCACCACAGCACCCCATACAGTATTATGACCCACAAACAGCACCTCAAACAGTATAATATTCACCACAGCCCTATATCCAATATGGTCACCACAGCCCTATATCCAATATGGTCACCACAGCCCCATATACAGTATGGCAACCACAGCTCCTCATACACTTTGCTGTCCCACCGCACAGCCCCTCATTTCATGGCCCAAATACACAGCCTCTCATCTCATGAGCCCCCGCACAGCCCCTTATTTCACGGCCACCCACACTGCCTCTCATTTCATGCACCTCTGCACAGCCCCTATTTTATTTCCTCCCATCAGCACAGACTTTATTCCCCCCTCAGCACAGCCCCTCAGTTTATTTCCCCCCATGTGCACAGCCGCTCAGTTTATCCCCCCTGCACAGTCCCTCAGTTTATTCCCCTCATCTGCACAGCCCCTTTTTATTCCCCATCTGCTCAGCTCCTTAAATTATTCCCCCTCATCTGCACAGCTCCTCAGTTTATTCCCCCTCATCTGCACAGCCCCTCAGTTTATTCCCCATCTGCACAGCCCCTCAGTTTATTCCCCCTCATCTGCACAGCCCGTTTATTCCCCATCTGCACAGCCCCTCAGTTTATTCCTCACTCTGCACAGCCCTTAATTTATTCCCCCATCACCACAGACCCTCCCCTCATTTTATTCCCCCATCAGCACAGCCCCTCCCCTCATTTTATTCACACCCACTCGCACAGTAATGTAAGAATTAAAAAAAAAAAGTTTATACTCACATAATCCCAGCTCCAGTCCACCGTCTCCTCTTCTGTTGAAGTGCAGAAGTAAACGCTGGTCATAACTCCATCGTGCCATCCATCATCCTGTGTGCGCGCCTTCTCCAACAAGGAACTGGCCTGTATTTTGCTGGAGATCTCAGAGTAGCAGGAGGCTGATTACAGCTCTTCTGCTCCTAACAGATGTGAATATAATTGAGTGCAGGAGGGAGCACCGGCCAGAGTGCAGGAGGGAGCACCGGCCAGAGTGCAGGAGGGAGCACCGGCCAGGGTGCAGGAGGGAGCACTGGCCAGGGTGCAGGACAGAGAGATGGGTGAGCGGTATCAGTGACTGACATCGCTCACCTCTGTGCCTGCGCCCCGGCCATCACTATGCTGAATGTCTGCGGCTGGAGAAAGGTGCTAGGCGGCCGCAGACATTCAGCGATTGTTTTTTTAAAATGCACCCCCTCGGGTAGGCAGGAGGTGGCGCCGTAGGCAGGTGCCTACCCTGCCTACCCCTTGTCCCGGCCCTGATATAATCCTATCAAGTGTGATACTGTGCTGCTGAGATGGTGTATCCAAACTTGTTAAATATACATTTTCTGTATACAGTGGCAAACCAAAGTTTTGTATCTTTTTTAAAAGTGTGATTACTTCTGTGTAGTTGTTGTGTTGGTTATCAGCTTTAAGGAAGAAAATTGTGTTTGACACTGTTTTATTCATTTTTGTGTTAGTTTTCAACATTTACTGGGTCAAATATTTTGAATATTTTGTCATGAGTAGTCAAATTTTGCCTAATATATATATATATATATATATATATATATATATATATATATATATGTAACGGGGGGCAGGGTGGTAGTCAGTGGTGAGTGGCATGTCAGTTTCAGTGTTTGGATCTTCACCCCGGCCCGCTACAGACAGTGGGGGCTCAGAGAATCCCTGGGTGTGTGTGTGCTGTGGTGAGTCCGTGGAGGATACCTCCATACTCACTTCTGACCTGTCATCCTGGGTGTCGACTCTTTTAGCCTTCAGAAGGAGGAGACCGGACAGTTTGATAAAAACCAAGTCTACTTTACTTGTCAAACAATCAGCATACAAAGGATAGCAGGAATTACACTTATTCACTTCTGCACCACACAGGGGCACGTTCTTGGCGGTTACTGGCGACGGCGCAATACTTGCGGCAAACGTTACTGGCAATTCACAGTTTAGGCAGAGGACCTCCATATTACTAATGCAGCGCCACCCGGGTCGATGTGTTTCGCCGTGGAACTGCACTCAGACCAAATCTTTCCTCAGGAACAGAAGGGGGCTTCTCCTACTATCTTCTCCCAATACGTGCCCAGACCTCGCTGTCTCCGTCCATCTGACTGCAGCTCTCGGGCCTATCCAGCACTAGGGCCGTTCCCACCACCTCTCTTAGAAAGGTTCCTCAAAATGTCTTTTCCTCACTGTAGGTCCCCAACTTGCCTATGTCCGGGAGAACACTGTCGTACTGTAGTTTTGCTGAGAACACTTGCTTCCTTTTACACTGAACCACACACACATCCTTCTGTTGTACTTGTTCCTGTGTCCTCCTGACACGTCTCCACTCTTCACTGTCCCCGAACAACAACTGAACTAAGATGGCCGAAACTAAACTCCCAGAGATCCCTCAGTTCCCCCTTGTCACTGAGCCCGGCCCATCCTAAATTAACCCTCTATATGCCCCCAACTACCATGAGGAAAGAGTAATACAAATGTAAACCTTTGCTGACTCTGCTGCCATCTAATGGCCAAACCTAAAAATAACACATTTCACATTACACAAATAAACTAAAACAGCTTTAGAGGGGAATAAGGTTCCCAGCATCCCCTCACATATATGTGATATATATATATATATATATATATATATATATATATATGACGCGCCCCCTGGGCCTGTGTTGTGCAGGGGAACCCGGAACCGGGCCTGTTGTAGAATGCTGGGGGTTGTAGTCTCCGTGTGGCGGTGACCCGGTCCGTGCCCAGGGTGGTCAAACCAGTGGCAGTCTTAATGTATAGCAAATGTCCGACTACGCCACCCGTGGATTGCGGTCAGTGGGGACCGCCACTGCGCTGCCGACCGCTGAGGCTGATGTTGTTTGCACAGCCGAGTATGGGATAACTCCCCACGGGAGAAGTATTGCCTCAGGGCAGCTAATGTGAGAGATGATGGGAGTGATGGTGTGAGGGTCCCAGTGCTAATGGTGCTGGTGCGGCGAGGAATCACAGAGACGTGAGGTGCAGTTCAGGGTCTTTACTGATGGTACAAGGCAGACCCTCCCGGGAGTACTGGCTAGTATAAGGGGCCTGGTCAGTCTGCGAGCAAACAGGAGTTCCCCTGGCCAGGTGGAGTTGTAGGCCTCCCCGTTTATCTGCACTCTTCCTGGCTACCTTGCTGTCAGCGGTTACAAGCAGCCCACGTTCCTGAGTATACCGGGTGGTGCTCACCCGTATGGCTGGTGACTTGGGGCCTTCTGTTAGCCTCCGCTCCTGGATGGCGGCGCTGGTCCCTTCTTTGTGACTGAGCCTCCGGGCTTCTATGGCCAGAGGACCTGGAATCCCCTGCCGGCTGGTTTCTGCTGCTGGGTATGTATCAGTCCCCACAGTCTCGGACTCCTGTGTCCGGTTTTAGTAACTTCAGCCAGGGCGAGCTATATCTCTGCTCACAGCCCCTGGCCTGCTGCCTCTGCTCCTACAGAGCTCCTGATGTATCTTTTCCTGTGTCTGGAACTTTACTCCAGGCTCTGACTGACTCAATCCCGCCCCAGACCCAGTTTATAAGGGCAGATTCCTCCCCTCCCAGGTCTGGGCGGGCAGTGTTGCATGCTTAGGGCTCCAGACCAGAGAAACCTCCCACTTGCTCTCAGACATAATATCTCTATTACTGTAGCAACCAGATCCCTGGGGTGTCACATTCCCCCCTAGTAAATTTTAGTACTCCGGGACTAAACACATTTTTAAAACATAGCAACACGGTATAAACAATAATACGATAACATATTTACAAGAAGCTTTAGTTCTTTAAAGGTCACGGCGTGTCCGCAACCGGGTGTCCATATCACCCAAGGTGAAGCTTTAAGCGAAGTAGGGGACCTGTCCAAAGCAAACCCCTTGCGTTGTCCTTGGGCGTGGCTGCAAGGGTAGACTAACTACTTTGGGCCGCAAGGAAGCCACGCCAGACAGGTTTTCTCTTCCGCGGCCGTCTTCGCAAGAGGCACCAAGGTGCAACTATCTACAAAACTGTTCCGGTTATCCAGCGTCCATAACCTGTTAGTCCATAAAAATCTGCAGGGTAACTGAGAAACATAATTAATAACAGGCAACAAACATAAACCATAAACAGTTAACAGATAAATTCACAGTGCATTAGTTTAGATTCTCCAGCGAGCGGGCATCTGACCTCTAGTGACTCTAGTGGACCTACGGAGCTCACTAACTGGTTCTGCACTACAGGGTGTAAGAGGTGTTATGGGTAAGCTGGGCAGCTGTCTGCGCACTCTTTGGCTCACTAGGGGCATGGCAGGCTCACTACTAGCAGAGGGTTGATCCTCCTGTACTGCTGGTGTGGACTCTTCTGCCTCTTGGGCCGGCTGCTCTTCCAGCTCTACCGGTTCCTCTGTAGGCACTTGCGGGGCTGGCTGGAGAAAGGTGAGGACGGGTACCATGACAGCGCCGTTTACTTGTGTCCAAGACCGGGGGAAGTCTCCGAGTACGGTACAGATCATTTCTTCCCTTTCCTCTGCGGGTTGAGGGTTTCCTTGATCTTCTTCAGGGCTTTGCAGCTGCTCGGGACACTTCTTCAGGTGGTCTCTGGAGACAGTGGCTGTGGTCTCTCCTCCATCCTTGCTGATGACGTACACCTTTGGATTATTGTGGCTTGAGGCCAGTACGGTGTACGGGTCCTTCTCCCACTGGTCGTCCAACTTGTGGAGCCGCCTCTTCCTCTTCAAGACCTGCTCTCCAGGTACCAGGGGAACAGCGGGAGCATACTGGTTATAAGCCTTCTCTTGCCTTTCTCTAGCTTGAGACAGACTTCGCTCGACGCTCTCCTGTACTTTCCGATACTGCTGCTGCCGTTCTGTATTCCAGTCTGCCTCTGGCGAGGTGTCCTCAGGCGTCAGGACTCCCATATCCAGGTCAATAGGCAGCTTACCAGGTCTTGCTCTCATTAGGTAAGCCGGGGTACAGTTGGTGGAACCTACAGGGATGTGGTTATACAGGTCCACCAGATCGGGCAGTTTCTCAGGCCACAGACTGCGTTCTTCCAGGGGCAATGTTTTTAGCAGATCTATCACCACCTGGTTCATCTTCTCGCAGAGTCCATTGGTTTGAGGGTGATAGGGCGTTGTTCTTATCTTCTTGCAGCCATACAGGTTGCAGAACTCCTGGAAGACCTCCGCTTCGAAGGCTGGTCCTTGGTCTGTCAACACTTGGTCCGGGTACCCGTGTGGACGGCAGAAGTGCAGCTGGAAGGCTCTAGCTGCTGTTTGAGCCGTTAAGTCCTTGACCGAGACCACCACCAGGAACCGGGAGTAATGATGTACGATTGTGAGGGCGTAGACATACCCAGATCTGCTTGGAGCCAGTTTCACATGGTCCAGGGCTACCAGTTCCAGTGGCTGTCTGGTGATGATGGGCTGCAGGGGAGTCTTCTGGCTGGCTCGGTCTTTTCTTCTCAGGTGGCACGGGCCACAGTCTCTGCACCACCTCTTGATGGCTCCTCTCATGCCTACCCAGTAGAACCGTTCACGCAACAAGAACTCCAGCTTCTTCCATCCGAAATGCCCTGCTCCGTTGTGGTATGCCTCCAGAACCATAGCCGCGTCTCGTCTTGGGACCACTACCTGCCAGGTCAACTCATGTGTTCGAGAGTTAACCATTCTCCGGCACAGCTTCTCCCTGTAGAGGAACAGCTTACTTTTCTCCTTCCACAGTTGCTTGGTCTCCTCCGGAGCATCTGGGTCAAGAGGGGCATCGGCCTGGGTCAGCATTTCCTTCACCAAATGGACTGCGGGATCACTGTCTTGCGTTTCCGCCCAGTTGTAGTGGGGCAAGGGATTGAACATCACGGAGCGCCTGTCCTTCACACGGTGGAAATACAGGGTAATCCCATGACGGTGGAACGCAGGGAGCTCAAATTCTTCCAGATCTTCTGGATCTTCCCCTACGTCCGGTAAGTTCGGCATTCTAGACAGGGCATCCGCGTTGGCATTTGAGCATCCTGCCTGGTATTTGATGGTGAATTCAAAGTTGGACAGGCGGGCCATCCATCTCTGTTCCAGGGCACCGAGCCTTGCAGTGTCCAGGTGTGTCAACGGGTTGTTATCCGTGTACACGGTGAATTTAGAGGAGGCAAGGTAATGCTTGAAACGTTCGGTCACTGCCCACACTACTGCCAGGAACTCCAGCTTGAATGAGCTATAATTCTCAGGGTTCCTCTCCGTGGGCCGTAGCTTTTGGCTGGCGTAAACGATTACCCGTTCTTTCCCTTGCTGGATCTGGGACAGTACGACTCCTAGCCCGATGTTGCTTGCGTCCGTGTGGAAGATAAAGGGCTGGCTGTAGCCTGGATATGCCAGGATTTCATCCCCCGTGAGGGCCATCTTCAGCTGGCAGAAGGACTCCTCTTCCATCTTTTCCCACCTAAAGGGCGGCTTCTGGTTTTTGGCTTTCCGAGATTGACCTATCAGGAGGTCCTGCATAGGGGCTGCCATTTTGGTGAAACCGGGAATGAATCTTCGGTAGTAGCCTACCAACCCGAGGAACTGCCGCACTTCCTTTATGCTGGAGGGTCTTGGCCAGTCCTTAATCACGGTGATCTTATCAGGGTCGGGAGCCACTCCGTCAGCACTCACCACGTGTCCCAGGTACTGCACCTTTGGTCTCAGGAGGTGACACTTGGAGGGTTTCACCTTTAGGCCGTAGTTTGCCAGAGCTTCAAACACTTCTGCCAGGTGTTTCAGGTGGTCCTCGTAGGTCTTGGAATAGACGATGACATCATCCAGGTATAACAGGACCGTCTCGAAGTTCCGGTGTCCCAGACAGCATTCCATCAACCGTTGGAAGGTTCCTGGTGCGTTGCAGAGCCCGAACGGCATACAGTTAAATTCGCTGAGACCCATCGGGGTGGTGAATGCGGTCTTCTCCCGGTCCGCCTCTGCTACAGGAACCTGCCAGTACCCGCTAGTGAGATCCAAAGTAGAGAAGAAGTTAGCAGATTTTAATGCAGCTAAGGACTCTTCTATCCTTGGTAACGGGTACGCATCTTTGTGTGTGATACGGTTGACCTTCCTGTAGTCTACACACATTCTCATGGTGTTGTCTTTCTTTTTCACTAAGACTAGTGGAGCTGCCCAGGGGCTACAGCTGTCCCTGATTACCCCAGCCTCCTTCATGTCTCTAAGCATCCCCTTGGCGTGTTGGTAGTGTGCCGGGGGTACAGGTCGGTATCTCTCCTTTATGGGAGGATGGTCTCCCGTGGGGATGTGGTGTTCTACCCCCTTTACTCACCCGAAGTCTAGCGGGTGTTTACTAAACACTCTCTCGTACTCTCGAACCACCAGATAGACTCCCTGTTTCTGGTGTGAGGGAGTGGAGTCAGTACCCAAATGCAGTTGCTGACACCAGTCCTCCATTGGTTTCTTAGAGCCGTTACCTTCCTCTGGTTGAGATGGAGGCAAGGGTTCCACGGCCTGTACAGAGTTCTGGTTGATGGTGAACAATTTGGCTAGCGTGGCATACCGGGGCAGGTGTACTTCTCTCTCCCCGATATTTATGATGCGAACGGGCACCCTCCCATGGCGCACATCGACCACCCCCCGTGCTGTCAAAATGGTGGGCCTACTGTCTGAGTAGACGGGTTCTACCATTGCTTGGTAGTCTCTACCTCTTAGACCAATAGCTGCCCGGCACCAAATCATCATCTCACTTTTTGGGGGCATGGCAATAGGGAACGGGTCACACATTCTCACGCTACCTATCTCACCACCAGATAGTTCCACCTGTTGCCGCTTCATCAGTGCCCGGATCTCTTTTTGGAGCACACGCTGCTGGCCGGAACTGGCGTTCTTGGCAACCTGCTGTAAAATGAGAATCACCTCTGCAAGACAATTTTCAATCACATTAGTTCCCAAGGTTATTCTAGGGTGACTCTCATGACGGTCTATGTCCACTATAATCAGTCCTTGTGCCACCAGTTCGACTTTACCGATCTTAATGGTCACCTCTTTGAATCCCACCTGCGGCACGGGCTGACCATTGCTGGCGATGATACTCAGGTCGTCATCTGGGTAGCGGGTTATGTCCGAGTCATTCCAGTACTGTTTAAAGAGCACGTACGGGACGGTGGTCACCTGTGACCCAGTGTCTAGTAGGGCACTCATAGGAATGCCATCCAGTACCACAGGCAAGATTGGACGTCCCCCTACGTATTTATCACGCCAGTTTGATGGGCCTGATGGTCTTATGCCTGGGGGTTGGCACTCTACCCCAGGTTGTGCCCGTTTAAATGACAGTACCTTGCCACATGTCCGGGTTGATTGCAGCGGCGGCAGATGGGTCGTCCGTCCTCGTTGTATCTGTCGCTGGGTCTTCCTCTGGCCGGTGGGGTCCTCCTCAGTCGGCGCCACGGGATGTCCTCCGGTCCGGATGCCAGCTGGATCTTTCCTGGAGAAGAGACCTGTAAAGACTGCACAGTTCTGGTTAGCGCGGCAACGCTCTTAGTCAGCTCTTGGACCTGATGGTGCAGGTCTGTAGCCGGGTCACTGTTTAAAGCCTGCGCATCAGCTCCCACAGGACCTGCAGACAAAGGCGCCGTCTCCTGGTGGTAAGTGATAGCAGGGCGCCTGTGGGTCACAGCGCCACCTGGTGCCGGTCTCGGAGCACCCGGATGGCTCTGTCCTTGAACTGTGCAAAGTCCAGGTCAGGGTCCTGTAAGGCCATTGCCCGCAACTGGGTTCGGTGGGCATTGCACAGTAGACCCTCAATAAATTGTTCAGTCAACAGCTTATCTTCATTTCCCACGCTGTCAGGGTCTGCCTGCTTAATGGCTCTCAGGGCCTCTTGTAGGTTTAGAGCATAGTCTCTTATACTCTCATGTGCCCGCTGTTTACACCGGTAAAATCTGAGCTTTATTTCGGCTGAGGTGTGGGTATCAAATGTGTCTTTCAGCCGGGCTAGTATTTCTCTGACAGTCCTCTTCCTCCCAGGTGGCCAGGACTTTACCTCCCTTTGGGCTGCCCCGATTAATTGGGCCACCAGGATGCTCACTTTTTGCTCTTCTGTGAGCGGGTACACCTGGAAGAGGCTTTCCAGTCTTTCTCTAAAGTCATTTAGAGTATGTGACTCCCCTGAGTACTGGGGTAGCCAGGTTGCCCCCGGGATATAGGGCATGGTGAATGGCATGACTGCTGCAGCGGTTGCGCTGGCGGTGGCTGTGGCAGTGGAGCTCCCCTCGGTATCCGGCATCCTCCTCCCCCCTAGTGGACCGTGGCCTACCTTGCGATGCTCTTCTTCCGTAGGCCGCAGCTCCGCAGTCGATCATCGGGGTTGAGGACCTGGCGTCGCGCTCCGATGACGTCAGCGTCGCTCTTCCTCCCTTCCAGGACCTTGCGCAGCGTCAGAGCGTGGGGCGGAGCGTGGGGCGGAGCTTCGGATCTCGCACGCTTTCGGCGTCCACGCCCCTCTTCTTCCCGTGCGGCGTCCCGAAGATGGCGTCCGAAGGCGGGAAGCAGCTGCGGATGGCGGGAAGAAGGCAGAAGATGGCGAGAAACGGTCCAAGATGGCGTCTGATGGCGGGAATCGGCTCCGGACGGCGGGAAACTTCACCACAGGTAAGTATAAAAGTCTCTTTTTCAGGCACGCAGTACCCGGTGGTTGCGGGCACGAAATCCTGCCGACTACGGCAAAGTTGACGCGCCCCCTGGGCCTGTGTTGTGCAGGGGAACCCGGAACCGGGCCTGTTGTAGAATGCTGGGGGTTGTAGTCTCCGTGTGGCGGTGACCCGGTCCGTGCCCAGGGTGGTCAAACCAGTGGCAGTCTTAATGTATAGCAAATGTCCGACTACGCCACCCGTGGATTGCGGTCAGTGGGGACCGCCCCTGTGCTGCCGACCGCTGAGGCTAATGTTGTTTGCGCAGCCGAGTATGGGATAACTCCCCACGGGAGAAGTATTGCCTCAGGGCAGCTAATGTGAGAGATGATGGGAGTGATGGTGTGAGGGTCCCAGTGCTAATGGTGCTGGTGCGGCGAGGAATCACAGAGACGTGAGGTGCAGTTCAGGGTCTTTACTGATGGTACAAGGCAGACCCTCCCGGGAGTACTGGCTAGTATAAGGGTCCTGGTCAGTCTGCGAGCAAGCAGGAGTTCCCCTGGCCAGGTGGAGTTGTAGGCCTCCCCGTTTATCTGCACTCTTCCTGGCTACCTTGCTGTCAGCGGTTACAAGTAGCCCACGTCCCTGAGTATACCGTGTGGTGCTCACCCGTATGGCTGGTGACTTGGGGCCTTCTGTTAGCCTCCGCTCCTGGATGGCGGCGCTGGTCCCTTCTTTGTGACTGAGCCTCCGGGCTTCTATGGCCAGAGGACCTGGAATCCCCTGCCGGCTGGTTTCTGCTGCTGGGTATGTATCAGTCCCCACAGTCTCGGACTCCTGTGTCCGGTTTTAGTAACTTCAGCCAGGGCGAGCTATATCTCTGCTCACAGCCCCTGGCCTTCTGCCTCTGCTCCTACAGAGCTCCTGATGTATCTTTTCCTGTGTCTGGAACTTTACTCCAGGCTCTGACTGACTCAATCCCGCCCCAGACCCAGTTTATAAGGGCAGATTCCTCCCCTCCCAGGTCTGGGCGGGCAGTGTTGCATGTTTAGGGCTCCTGACCAGAGAAACCTCCCACTTGCTCTCAGACATAATATCTCTATTACTGTGGCAACCAGACCCCTGGGGTGTCACATATATATATATATATATATATATATATATATATATATACACTGCTCAAAAAATAAAGGGAACACTTAAACAACTGAATATAACTCCAAGTAAATCAAACTTCTGTGAAATCAAACTGTCCACTTAGGAAGAAACACTGATTGACAATCAATTTCACATGCTGTTGTGCAAATGGAATAGACAATAGATGGAAATTATTGGCAATTATCAAGACACCCTCAAAGGAGTGGTTCTGCAGGTGGGGACCATAGACCACATCTCAGTACCAATGCTTTCTGGCTGATGTTTTGGTCGCTTTTGAATGTTGGTTGTGCTTTCACACTCGTGGTAGCATGAGACGGACTCTACAACCCACAGAAGTTGCTCAGGTAGTGCAGCTCATCCAGGATTGCACATCAATGCGAGCTGTGGCAAGAGGGTTTGCTGTGTCTGTCAGCGTAGTGTCCAGAGGCTGGAGGCGCTACCAGGAGACAGGCCAGTACACCAGGAGACGTGGAGGGGGCCGTAGGAGGGCAACAACCCAGCAGCAGGACCGCTACCTCCGCCTTTGTGCAAAGAGGAACAGGAGGAGCACTGCCAGAGCCCTGCAAAATGACCTCCAGCAGGCCACAAATGTGCATGTGTCTGCACAAACGGTTAGAAACCGACTCCATGAGGGTGGTATGAGGCCCGACGTCCACAGATGTGGGTTGTGCTCACAGCCCAACACCGTGCAGGACGCAAGGCATTTGCCACAGAACACCAGGATTGGCAAAGTCGCCACTGGCGCCCTGTGCTCTTCACAGATGAAAGCAGGTTCACACTGAGCACATGTAACAGACGTGACAGAGTCTGGAGACACCATGGAGAGCGATCTGCTGCCTGCAACATCCTTCAGCATGACCGGCTTGGCAGTGGATCAGTAATGGTGTGGGGTGGCATTTCTTTGGAGGCCGCACAGCCTTCCATGTGCTCGCCAGAGGTAGCCTAACTGCCATTAGGTACCGAGATGAGATCCTCAGACCCCTTGTGAGACCATATGCTGGTGCGGTTGGCCTCTGGGTTCCTCCTAATGCAGGGCAATGCCAGACCTCATGTGGCTGGAGTGTGTCAGCAGTTCCTGCAAGATGAAGGCATTGAAGCTATGGACTGGCCCGCCCGTTCCCCAGACCTGAATCCGATTGAGGACATCTGGGACATCATGTCTCGCTCCATCCACCAACGTCACGTTGCACCACTGACTGTCCAGGAGTTGGCGGATGCTTTAGTCCAGGTCTGGGAGGAGATCCCACAGGAGACCATCCGCAACCTCATCAGGAGCATGCCCAGGCGTTGTAGGGAGGTCATACAGGCACGTGGAGGCCACACACAATACTGAGCTTCATTTTGACTTGTTTTAAGGACATTCCATCAAAGTTGGATCAGCCTGTAGTCTGTTTTTCCACTTTAATTTTGGGGGTGACTCCAAATCCAGGCCTCCATTGGTTAATAAATTTGATTTCCATTGATGATTTTTGTGTGATTTTGTTGTCAGCACATTTAACTTTGTACAGAACAAAGAATTCAATGAGAATATTTCATTCATTCAGATCTAGGATGTGTTATTTGAGTGTTCCCTTTATTTTTTTGAGCAGTATATATATATATATATATATATATATATATATATATATATATATACAGAATATATATGTGGCACCCCAGGGGTCTGGTTTTCCACAGTAACAGCAATGTTATGTCTGAGAGCAGGTGGGAGGTCTCTTGGTCAGGGATCCTATGCATGCCACACCTCCTGCCCAGTCCTGGGAGGGGAAGAACTTCCCCTATATAAACCTAGGGCTGAGGCAGGGTGAGTGAGTAGAGAAGAAGCAGAGAAATGAAGCAAATATAGGAAGAAACAACAGGAGCTCTGTGGGAGCAGTGTTACAAGGAGTCAGGGGCTGGCAGCTGCAGAGCTCGCCCTGACTGAGAAGTTATCACCGGACCCGGAGTCCGAGGCTGTGGGGACTAACTCCTATCGAGCAGCAGAAACCGACCGGCAGGGGATTGCAGGTCCTCTGGCCCAGAAACCCGAAGGCCCCGAGTCACCGGCCATACGGGTGAGCACCACACGGTACACTCAGGGACGTGGGCTACTTATACCCGCCTCTAGCAAGGTAGCCAGAAGAGTATTGTTAGTTTGGGAGGCCTACAACTCCGCCTGGCCAGGGGAGATCCCATCTGCTCAAGGACTGACCAGGCCCCAATCGCTAGCCAGTACTCCGGGAGGGTCTATCTTTGCCACCAGTAAAGACCCTGAACTACACAGTACCGTCTCCGAGTGGTTCCTGCTACCCCCATCATCCACGTCGGCTGCCCTGAGGCCATACCCCTCCCGTTGGGGGTTATACTATCACGCTGCACAATCCTACCACCGGCCTCAGCGGTCTGCCCTGCAGCAGCAGCTCCCTGGCTGCACTCAACGGGTGGCGTAGTCGTCCAACATCTACCGCTAAAACAGCGCCACTTAGTCTGACTCCCTGGGCACGGACCGGATCACCGCCACGAGACTACAACCCTCAACAGATCCGGCTCCGGGTAAGCTCCCGCGTGCGCAACGCAGCGTGACACAGGCCCAGGGGCGCGTCAACTTTTGGTGTAGTCGGCAGGATCTCGTGCCCGCAACCACCGGGTACTGCGTGCCTGAAAAAGACTGTAAAAACTTACCCGTGGTGAAGATTCCCGCCATCCGGCGCCATCTTCCGCTTTCTTCCCGCCATCGGTGGAGTTTTCCCGCCATCCGGCGCCATCTTCGGCCTTCTTCCCGCCATCCGTGGAGTTTTCCCGCCATTGGACGACATCTTGAGGACGCCGCGCGGGAAGAAGAGGGGCGTGGACTCCGAAAACGCGCGAGAACTGAAGCCCCGCCTCACGTCCGGACGTTGCGTAAGGTCCTGGAAGGAGCCCAGCAGACGCCGACGTCACAGGAGCGCGACGGAAGGTCCTCAACCCTGACGATCCACTGCGGAGCCGCGGCCTACGGAAGAGGATCATCGCAAGGTAGGCCACGGTCCACTAGGGGGGAGAAGGATGTCGGATACGGAGGAGAGCTTCACCGCTCCAACCCCCGCCAGCGCCACCGCTGTTGCGGTCATGCCTTTCACCATGCCCTATATCCCGGGGGCAGCCTGGCTACCCCAGTACTCAGGGGAGTCACATACCCTGCAGGACTTTAGAGAAAAACTGGATAGCCTCTTCCAGGTGTACCCCCTCACAGAAGAGCAAAAAGTAAGCATCCTGGTGGCCCAATTAACCGGGGCAGCCCAAAGGGAGGTAAAGTCCTGGCCACCTGGGGGGAGGACTGTCGCAGGGATACTAACCCGGCTGAGGGACACCTTTGATACCCGCACCTCAGCCGAGATCAAGCTTAGATTCTACGGGTGCAAACAGCGGGCACATGAGAGTATAAGGGACTATGCCCTGAACCTACAAGAGGCCCTGAGAGCCATTAAGCAGACCGATCCTGACGGCGTGGGAGACGAGGACAGGCTGTTAACTGAACAATTTATAGAGGGTTTATATTGCCATGCCCACCGAACCCAGTTGCGGGCAATGGCCTTACAGGACCCTCATCTGGGATTTGCACAGTTCAAGGACAGAGCCATCCGGGTGCTCCGAGAACCGGCACCAGGTGGCGTTGTGACCCACAGACGCCCCACTACCACCTACCACCAGGAGGCGGCGCCCTTGTCGGCAGGGCCTGTGGGAGCTGATGCGCAGGCTTTGAACAATGACTCGGCTCCAGACCTGCACCATCAGGTCCAAGAGCTAGCTAAAAGCGTTGCTGCGCTAACCCGAACTGTGCAGTCTTTACAGGTTTCCACTCCAGGGAAGATCCAGCTGGCATCCGGACCGGAGGACATCCCGTGGCGTCGACCAAGGAGGACCCCACCGGCCAGAGGAAGACCCAGCGACCGATACAACGAGGACGGACGACCCATCTGCCGCCGCTGTAATCAACCCGGACATATGGCAAGGTACTGTCCTTTAAACTGGCACAACCTAGGGTAGAGGGCCAACCCCTAGGAAAAAGATCATCAGGCCCATCAAACTGGCGCGACAAATATGTGGGAGGACGTCCAGTCTTGCCTGTGGTACTGGATGGCATTCCTATAAGTGCCCTACTGGACACCGGGTCACAGGTCACCACCATCCCGTACGTGCTCTTCAAGCAGTACTGGAATGACTCGGATATTACCCGCTACCCTGACGACGACTTGAGTATCATCGCCAGCAATGGTCAGCCCGTGCCACAGATCGGATTTAAAGAGGTGACCATTAAAATTGGTAGAGTTGAACTGGCAGCACAGGGACTGATCATTGTAGACATTGACAAACACGAGAGTCACCCAAAGATAACTCTAGGAACTAATGTAATTGAAAATTGTCTTGCAGAGGTGATTTTCCTTTTACAGCAGGTTGCCAAGAACGCCAGCTCCGGCGAGCAGCAAGTGCTCCAAAAAGAGATCCGGGCACTGATGCGACGGCAACAGGTGGAACTCTCCGGCGGTGAGATTGGTAGCGTGAGAATGTGTGACCCTTTCCCTATTGCCATGCCCCCAAAAAGTGAAATGATGATTTGGTGCCGGGCAGCTATTGGTCTGAGAGGTAGAGATTACCAGGCAATGGTAGAACCAGTTTACTCAGACAGTAGGCCCACCATCTTGACAGCACGGGGGGTGGTTAATGTACGCCATGGGAGGGTGCCCGTTCGCATAATCAATATCGGGAAGAGGGAAGTGTACCTGCCCCGGTATGCCACGCTAGCCAAATTATATACCATTAACCAAAATGCTATACAATCTGTGGAACCCTTGCCTCCATCTCACCCGGAGGAAGGTAACGGCTCTAAGAAAACAATGGAGGACTGGTGTCAGCAACTACATTTGGGTACTGACTCCACTCCCTCACATCAGAAACAGGGAGTCTATCGGGTGGTTCAAGAGTACGAGAGAGTGTTTAGTAAACACCCGTTAGACTTCGGGCGAGTCAAGGGGGTAGAACACCACATCCCCACGGGAGACCATCCTCCCATTAAAGAGAGGTATCGACCCGTACCCCATGCACACTACCAACACGCCAAGGGGATGCTTAGAGACATGAAGGAGGCTGGGGTGATCAGGGATAGCTGTAGCCCCTGGGCAGCTCCACTAGTCTTAGTCAAAAAGAAAGACAACACCATGAGGATGTGTGTAGATTACCGGAAAATCAACCGTATCACACACAAGGATGCGTACCCCTTACCAAGGATAGAGGAGTCTTTGGCTGCTTTAAGATCTGCTAACTTCTTCTCTACCTTGGATCTCACTAGTGGGTACTGGCAGGTTCCTGTAGCAGAGGCGGACCGGGAGAAGACCGCATTCACCACCCCGATGGGACTTAGCGAGTTTACCTGCATGCCGTTCGGACTCTGCAATGCACCAGGAACCTTCCAACGATTAATGGAGTGCTGTCTGGGCCATAGAAACTTCGAGACGGTCCTGTTGTACCTGGACGATGTCATCGTATATTCTAAGACTTATGAGGACCACCTGAAACACCTGGCGGAAGTGTTCGAAGCTCTGGCAAGCTACGGCCTAAAGGTGAAACCCTCCAAGTGTCACCTCCTGAAACCAAAGGTGCAGTACCTGGGACACGTGGTGAGCGCTGACGGAGTGGCTCCCGACCCTGATAAGATCACCGCAATTAAGGAATGGCCAAGTCCCTCCAGTGTAAAGGAAGTGCGGCAGTTCCTCGGGTTGGTAGGCTACTACCGCAGGTTCATCCCCGGTTTCACCAAAAAGGCAGCTCCTATGCAGGACCTCCTGATAGGCCAGTCCCGGAAGGCCAAGAACCAGAAGCCGCCCTTCAGATGGGAGAAGTTGGAAGAGGAGTCCTTCCGCCAGCTGAAGATGGCCCTCACGGGGGATGAAATCCTGGCGTACCCGGATTACAGCCAGCCCTTTATCCTCTACACCGACGCAAGTAACATCGGGCTAGGAGCCGTGCTGTCCCAGATCCAGCAGGGGAAAGAACGAGTAATCGCTTACGCCAGCCGAAAACTGCGACCCACCGAGAGAAACCCTGAGAATTACAGCTCATTTAAGCTAGAGTTCCTGGCAGTGGTGTGGGCAGTCACCGAACGCTTTAAGCACTACCTCGCTTCTTCCCGGTTCGTCGTGTACACGGATAACAACCCGTTGACACACCTGGACACAGCAAGACTCGGTGCCCTAGAGCAGAGATGGATGGCCCGTCTGTCCAACTACGAGTTCACAATCAAATACCGGGCAGGACGCTCCAATACCAACGCGGACGCCCTGTCCAGGATGCCAAACCTACCGGACGTAGGAGAAGATCCAGAGGGACTGGAAGAAGTCGAACTCCCTGCGTTCCACCGGCATGGGACTATCCAGTATTCCCACCGGGTAAGGAGTAAGCAAGCCGCTACGTTTAACCCCTTGCCTCACTACAACTGGGAGGAAACGCAAGACAGTGACCCTGCCGTCCGACTGGTGAAGGAGATGCTGACTCGGCCAGAGGCTCGCCTTGACCCAGACGCTCCGGAGGAAGCCAAGCAACTGTGGGCTGAGAAGAGTCGACTGTTCCTTTATAAGGGGAAGTTGTGCCGCAGAATGGTTAACTCCCGGACGCATGAACTAATCTGGCAAGTAGTGGTGCCACGAAGAGACGCAGCCATGGTGATGGAGGCATACCACGACGGGGCTGGACACTTCGGATGGAAGAAGCTGGAGTTCCTGCTGCGCGAGCGGTTCCACTGGGTAGGCATGAGGGGAACCATCGAGAGGTGGTGCAGAGACTGTGGCCCGTGCAACCTAAGAAGGAAGGACCGTGCCAGCCAGAAGACTCCCCTGCAGTCCATCGTCACCCGGCAGCCGTTGGAACTGGTAGCCTTGGATCATGTAAAACTGACCCCAAGCAGAAGTGGCTACGTCTACGCACTAACCATCGTGGATCACTACTCCCGGTTCTTGGTTGTCGTCCCCGTCAAGGACTTAACAGCTCGAACAGCAGTGAGAGCCTTCCAGCAGCATTTCTGCCGTCCACACGGGTACCCGGACCAAGTGTTGACAGACCAGGGACCTGCCTTTGAAGCGGAGGTCTTCCAAGAATTCTGCACTCTGTATGGCTGCCGGAAGATAAGGACAACACCCTATCATCCGCAAACTAATGGACTTTGTGAGAAAATGAACCAGGTGGTAATGGATCTTCTGAAAACGTTGCCCCTGGAAGAACGCAGTCTGTGGCCTGAGAAGCTGCCCGATCTGGTGGACCTATACAACCACATCCCGGTAGGTTCCACCAACTGTACCCCGGCTTACCTAATGAGGGCGAGACCTGGTAAGTTACCTGTTGACCTGGAAATGGGAGTCCTGACACCTGAGGACACTTCACCAGAAGCAGACTGGGACACAGAGAGGCAGCAGCAGTACCGGAGAGTACAGGAGAGCGTGGAGCGAAGTCTCTGTCAGGCTAGGGAAAGACAAGAGAAAACTTACAACCAGTATGCTCCCGCTGTTCCCCTGGTACCCGGAGAGCAGGTCTTGAAGAGAAAAAGACGGCTCCACAAGTTGGACGACCAGTGGGAGAAGGACCCGTACACCGTACTGCCCTCAAGCCACGACAACCCAAAGGTCTGTACCATCAGTAAAGACGGAGGGGAAACCACAACCATTGTATCCCGGGATCACCTGAAGAAGTGTCCCGAACAGCTACGGAACCCTGAAGAGGAACAAGAAGACCCTCGACCCGTAGAGGAAAGGGAAGACATGGTTAATACTGTGCTCGGAGACTTCCCTCGGTCTTGGACTCAAGTCAATGGTGCAGTTGTGGTACCCGTACTCACCTTCCTCCAACCAGCATCCCAAGCACCTACGGAGCAACAGGTAGAGCTGGAAGAACAGCCGGTCCAGGAGGCAGAAGACCCCACACCAGCAGACCAGGAGGATCAACCCTCTGCTTGCAGTGAGCCTGCCATATCCCTAGTGAGCCAAAGGGCCCGTAGACCGCTGCCCAGTTTACCCTTAACAGCTCCTACACCCTGTAGTTCAGGGCCAGACAGTCAGCTCCGTAGGTCCACTAGGGCCACTAGGGGCCAGTTACCCGCACGTTGGAGGATTTGAAGTGTATAAATTGTTTTATTTGTGGTTACCTGTTTATTGTTGCTTGTGTATAATTATGTGTTTCTAGTTATTTTTAGGAGTCCTTGGTGGATTTACCGGGAATCCTTTGTACATAGTTGGAGCGTAACCCAGGACGGACTAAAGACTGTTAAGGACTCGGGGCAGGACAGACCCCTACCTGGTTACGTCTCCCTGTTTTGGTGAAATGGACACCTTGCTTTCTTCAAAGACTGCACCCGGTTACGGACATGCCGTGACCACCTTTATGTGTTTCTTTATTGTTATTGTTATATCTTGTTATGTTTTTCTAAAATATGTTTAGTCCCGGAGTACTAAATTTCACTAGGGGGGAATGTGGCACCCCAGGGGTCTGGTTTTCCACAGTAACAGCAATGTTATGTCTGAGAGCAGGTGGGAGGTCTCTTGGTCAGGGATCCTATGCATGCCACACCTCCTGCCCAGTCCTGGGAGGGGAAGAACTTCCCCTATATAAACCTAGGGCTGAGGCAGGGTGAGTGAGTAGAGAAGAAGCAGAGAAAAGAAGCAAATATAGGAAGAAACAACAGGAGCTCTGTGGGAGCAGTGTTACAAGGAGTAAGGGGCTGGCAGCTGCAGAGCTCGCCCTGACTGAGAAGTTATCACCGGACCCGGAGTCCGAGGCTGTGGGGACTAACTCCTATCGAGCAGCAGAAACCGACCGGCAGGGGATTGCAGGTCCTCTGGCCCAGAAACCCGAAGGCCCCGAGTCACCGGCCATACGGGTGAGCACCACACGGTACACTCAGGGACGTGGGCTACTTATACCCGCCTCTAGCAAGGTAGCCAGAAGAGTATTGTTAGTTTGGGAGGCCTACAACTCCGCCTGGCCAGGGGAGATCCCATCTGCTCAAGGACTGACCAGGCCCCAATCGCTAGCCAGTACTCCGGGAGGGTCTATCTTTGTCACCAGTAAAGACCCTGAACTACACAGTACCGTCTCCGAGTGGTTCCTGCTACCCCCATCATCCACGTCGGCTGCCCTGAGGCCATACCCCTCCCGTTGGGGGTTATACTATCACGCTGCACAATCCTACCACCGGCCTCAGCGGTCTGCCCTGCAGCAGCAGCTCCCTGGCTGCACTCAACGGGTGGCGTAGTCGTCCAACATCTACCGCTAAAACAGCGCCACTTAGTCTGACTCCCTGGGCACGGACCGGATCACCGCCACGAGACTACAACCCTCAACAGATCCGGCTCCGGGTAAGCTCCCGCGTGCGCAACGCAGCGCGACACAGGCCCAGGGGCGCGTCATATATATATTATAATATATATATATATTTATATATGTATATATTTTTTTTCATGTGTATGTGTTTAGGATAAAACATGGCAAAGCCAAAGCCATATTTTTCACCAGATGTCAGGAAGCTTATTATTCTGAGAGTGAAGTCAGGCAAAAGCCAAAAAGAATCAAGTGTCACGTATTTTAAAGGGAATGTGTCACCCCCTGGGACATACATAACATTCATAAGGGCATACAGGTGATAGAAATGTTAATCTAGTCCTACCTGTATGCCTCATATTAATGGTCTTGTTTGTGAAATTTATAATTTATCTTAATGTTAATGATCCCTTCCAGGCCCCAGGGCCGGAAGGAATCACCGCCTCCTCTCTTCATTAAAATAGTAACCCCCTCCCCTACACGTCACAGTGTCCTGTGATGTGCAGTTGCGGCGCTGTAATCCTGCGCATTGAACTCCCTCCATGATCCTCCCTTCTATGGGAGAAAGTCTAAGTGACTCGAGGGCGCCTGTGCAGAAGATCACAGACTAGTGTATTCCGTGATCTTCTGCACATGTGTGGCACCCCAGGGGTCCGGTTGCCACAGTGGCTTTGCCTCCCTAAAAAGAGGTAATGCCATGCCTGGAAGCAAGCAGGGATCCCCTAGTCAGGGATACTAAACATGCAACACTTTCCTGGCTCCAGACCAGCAAGGGGAGTCCCCTCCCCTTGGCAACTGGGATCTGGGGGCGGGGTTAGTTAATCTTAGTGTGAGGAGTTGAGTTTAGGACGTGAAGGAGACAAGAGCTAGGGACTGGAGCTGAGGTAGCTCATCCTAGCTAGAGAAACATAGAGAACCGGACACCGGAGTCCGAGGCTGTGGAGCACTGAAGGCCCAGCAGCAGATACCGTAGGGCAGGAGATTGAAGGTCTCCTGGCCCCATCAGACGCCCGGAGGCTCAGCAGCACCGCAGGGTCCAGCACCGCCACGTTGGAGCGACGCGCCAGCAAGGCCCGAGCTGCCTGCCATACGGGTGAGCACAGAACGTTACACTCAGGGACGTGGGCTATAGCACAGCTGCAAGCAGCAGAGCCAAAGAGTATAGAGAGGAGGGGAGGCCTACAACGCCACCTGGCAAGGAGGACTCTATGTTTGCTTCCAGGCTGACTCTTACCTCTAGCCAGTACCCCAATCCAGGTTTGCCTAATTGTCATCAGTAAAGACCCTGGGACTGCACTATACTGACTCTGTGGTTATTACTGCACTACGACACCCTGCACAACCTGCAACATCTGCACTGCCCTGGAGCTAAATCTTCCTGTGGGGAGTCATAACATCCTTGCTGCGATACCACCAGCTTCAGAGGACTGTTCTGCAGTGGCTGCCCCTTTAGCCGCATTCCACAGGTGGCGTAGTCGGACTCTTTAATAAAACCTATACATATAAAAACCCCCCTTGGATTGACCGCCCTGGGTCACGGACCAGGTCACCGCCACTGTGACTACAACCCCCAGCATCTACCGGCCCGGCACTGGGTACCCCACGGCCCAGGGGGCACGTCAGCTTTGGCGTAGTCGGCAGGATTTCAAGCCTGTTGCCATCGGGTACTGTGCGCCTTAAAGAACTGTGTCGCACATCGTGGTGAAGGTTCGTGCCAATTGATGCTGTTTCCCGCCATTGTCCGCCATTTCCGAGTCGCCGCGCGGGAAGAAGAGGGGCGTAACCGCTGGAAGCACGCGAAGCCCAAGCCCCGCCTCACGCACTAATGCAGCATCAGTTCCTGGAGGGAGGCCGCCGTGCCAGGAAGCGTATGCTCTGACGTCAGACGCAAGGGGACGCCAGGTCCTGCACCGGGAACTGCTAGTCGAGCAGTTCTCCTCTTCCCGTCCGAGGGACCGCAGCCGGCTCAACAAGCAGGAAGGTAGGCCGCGATTCACTAGGGGGGAGGAAGACACCCAACATGGAAGAGGGTTCAGCCGCAGGCGCGGCCACTGCCACGGTAATGCCGTTATCAATGCCATACATACCGGGGGGCGGCATGGTTGCCCCAGTACTCAGGAGAGTCGCACACCCTGAATGACTTTGAGGAAAGATTGCGCAGTTTGTTTAAAGTATACCCCCTGTCTGAGGAGCAGAAAGTCAGCATCCTCATAGGCCAGCTAATCAGTGCAGCCCAGAGAGAAGTGAAGTCCTGGCCAGGCAGAGACAAAGGCACTGTAAAAGAAATACTGGCCCGATTGAAGGATACCTTTGACACGCGCACTGCAGCGGAAATTAAAATGAAGTTTTACGGGTGCAAACAAAGAGTACAGGACAGTGTACGGGACTATGCTCTTAACCTGCAGGAGGCGCTGCGGGCCATCAAACAGGTAGACCCTGACAGTGTGCATGATGAGGACAGATTGCTAACTGAACAGTTTATTGAGGGACTCCTGTCCAGCGCTCACAGGACGCAGCTGCGCATTATGGCTCTGCAAAACCCTGATCTGGACTTTGCACAATTTAAAGACAGAGCCATCAGGGTGCTGCGGGAATCAACACCAGGAGGCGCTGCATCCCACCGGCGCCCAGCTATCACCTACCACCAGGAGGTGGCATCCTTTTCCCCAACACCTGTGGAGGCTGACGCGCAGACGCTGGACAATGACCCGTCTGCAGACCTGCGCCTCCAGGTCCAAGAGCTGACCAAAAGCGTGGCCGCGTTAACCAAAACCCTGCAGGCCCTGCAAGTGTCTCCCCAGGAATAGATCGAGCTGGCTTCCAGTCCAGATGACGTCCCGTGGCGACGACAGAAAATAATTCCACCGATCAGAGGGAGGAACAGCGATCGCTACGACCAGGACGGACAACCCATCTGCCGCCGCTGTCAAAAGGCGGGACACTACGCAAGATTCTCCAATTTAAACGGGCAACACCTGGGGCAGAGGGCCAACCCCGAGGAGTAAGACGACCAGGCCCACAAAGCTGGCAGGACAAGTATGTGGGAGGACGGCCGGTCCTACCCGTCGTGCTTGATGGCATCCCAATGAGCGCGTTGCTGGACACTGGATCCCAGGTGACCACTATGCCATACATTCTTTATAAACGATACTGTACTGATTCGGACATTACCCGCCGTCCAGATGAGCATCTGAGCATCTATGCTAGCAATGGTCAGCCCTTGCCTCAGGTGGGGTATAAAGAGGTGACCATAAAAGTCGGCAAAGTAGAGTTGCCATCACAGGGAATGATAATTGTTGATATTGATCGCCGAGAAAGTCATCCCATGATAACCTTAGGCACTAATGTTATAGAAAATTGTCTTTCAGAAATTATTGTCTTGTTACAGCAGGTTGCGGAGACTGCCAGTTCCAGTCAGCAGCGGGTTCTGCAGAGAGAAATCAGAGCTCTGATGAGAAGACAACAGGTAGAACTGTCTAGTGGTGAAATTGGCAGTGTCAGAATGAGTGACCCATTCCCCATTGCCATGCCCCCTAGAAGTGAAATGTTGATATGGTGTCAGGCAGCAATCGGTCTCAGGGGTCGAGATTACCAGGCTCTGGTAGAGCCCGTATACTCTGACAGTAGGCCCACCATTTTGACAGCGAGGGGGGTGGTCGATGTCCGCAATTGGAGAGTGCCAGTCCGCATCCTGAATTGTGGGGAGGAAGAGGTCCATTTACCCCGGTATGCTACCCTTGCTAAATTATTCACAGTTAGTAACAGCTCTATAAAGGTAGTGGAACCCTTGCCTCCATCCAAACCGGCGGAGGATAATGGCTCTAAGGGACAGATGGAGGATTGGTGTCAGAAGCTACACGTGGGCACTGACTCCACCCCTCAGCACCAAAAACATGGAGTATATCGGGTGGTCCAGGAGTATAGCGGATCTTCAGCAAACGCCCACTAGATTTTGGGCAGGTAAAAGGGGTACAACACCATATCCCCACGGGAGATCATCCACCCATTAAAGAACGGTATCGGCCTGTACCCCCAGCTCACTATCAGTGTGCCAAAGGGATGTTACGGGAGATGAAGGAGACTGGGGTGATAAGAGATAGTTGTAGCCCCTGGGCAGCTCCATTAGTTCTCGTCAGGAAAAAGGATGGTACAATGAGAATGTGTGTTGACTACAGGCAAATTAACCGCATTACACATAAGGATGCCTACCCATTACCCAGAATTGAAGAGTCCCTAGCCGCATTAAAATCTGCTAATTATTTCTCTACTTTGGATCTCACAAGTGGGTACTCGCAGGTTCCTGTAGCAGAGGCGGATAAAGAAAAGACCGCATTTACAACGCCGATGGGCCTCAGCGAGTTCAACTGCATGCCATTCGGGCTCTGCAACGCCCCAGGAACCTTCCAGCGGTTGATGGAGTGCTGTCTGGGACACAAGAAGTTCAAGACTGTCCTGCTGTACCTGGATGACGTCATTGTCTACTCCAAGTCCTATGAAGACCACCTGAAGCACCTGGCAGAGGTGTTTGAAGCCCTAGCTGGGTTTGGCCTGAAGGTGAAGCCGTCCAAATGCCACCTGTTGAAGCCCAAGGTACAGTACCTAGGTCATGTGGTAAGCGCCGAAGGTGTAGCACCAGACCCTGAAAAGGTCACCGTAATCAAGGACTGGCCAAGACCCTCCACTATCAAGGAAGTGCGGCAGTTCCTCGGGTTGGTAGGCTACTACCGAAGGTTTATCAAAGGCTTCACCAAGATAGCGGCACCCATGCAGGACCTCCTAGTAGGCCAGTCCAGGAAGGCCAAAAACCCGAAGCCTCCGATCAAATGGGATAAGCCAGAAGACGAATCCCGAATGAAGATGGCTCTCACGGGAGACGAAGTCCTGGCCTACCCCGACTATGGCCAACCCTTCATACTCCATACGGATGCGAGCAACGTGGGGTTAGGAGCGGTGCTGTCCAAGATACAGCAGGGCAGAGAGAGAGTAATTGCCTATGCCAGCAGGAAGCTCCGGCCCACGGAAAGGAACCCCGATAACTATAGTTCCTTCAAGTTGGAGTTCCTCGCCGTAGTCTGGGCTGTGACAGAGCGCTTCAAGCACTATCTCGCCTCCTCCAAATTTACGGTCTTCACAGACAATAACCCACTGACGCACCTGGAGACTGCGAAGCTTGGTGCCCTGGAACAACGATGGATGGCCCGACTATCTAACTACGAGTTCACCATCAAGTATCGGGCTGGGCACAAAAATGCAAATGCTGACGCGCTGTCCAGGATGCCCAACTTGCCGGATGGAGGAGAAGACCTGGAAGAGCTGGAAGAGATAGAGATACCCGCTTTCCATCGTCATGGGGTAACCCAGTGCTCCCATTGTGTGAAGAACAGGTGCTATGCCAATAGAGAGGTCACGTTCAACCCATTGCCCCTCCATGGATGGGCAGAAACAAAGGATAGCGACCCGGCTGTCCGCCTAGTCAAGGAGTTACTGACGCAAGCTGACTCGCACCCTGACCCAGATGCTCCACAGGAGACCAAACAGCTGTGGAAGGAGAAGGGCAAGTTGTTCATCTATGAAGGGAAGCTGTGTCGAAGAAGTATCAACTCCCGGACACATGAACTGGTCTGGCAGGTGGTAGTCCCGAGGCGGGATGCGTCGATGGTCTTAGAAGCGTACCACGATGGAGCAGGACACTTCGGGTGGAAGAAGTTGGAAGTCCTGCTACGCGAGCGATTCTACTGGGCTGGCATGAGAAGATGGTGTCGAGAATGCGGGCCATGCAACCTGAGACGAAAAGACCGTGACAGCCAGAGTGCTCCCCTGTAGCCCATCATCACCAAACAGCCACTAGAACTGGTAGCCTTGGACCTCGTGAAGCTAGTCCCGAGCAGGTCAGGCTATGTTTACGCTCTTACCATAGTAGACCATTACTCCCGGTTCCTGGTAGTAGTGCCAGTAAAAGACCAGACGGCACAGACGGCAGCCAAAGCGTTCCAAGAGCACTTTTGTCGCCCGCATGGTTACCCTGAACCAGTGCTTACCGACCAAGGTCCAGCCTTCGAAGCAGAGGTGTTCCAGGAATTCTGCAACCTGTACGGCTGCAAGAAAATCATTACAACGCCGTATCACCCCCAAACCAACGGGTTGTGTGAGAAGATGAACCAGGTGGTGATAGACCTGTTGAAGACGTTGCCCCTTGAAGAACGCAGCCTGTGGCCAGAGAAGCTGCCAGATCTGGTGGACCTATATAATCACATCCCGGTGAACTCCACCAACTGTACACTCGCTTACCTGATGAGAGCAAGGCCTGGTAAGCTGCCCATCGACTTGGACATGGGAGTCCTAACACCAGAGACAACCTCACCAGATGCGGATTGGGATACCGAGCGGCAGCAACAATACCGCAAAGTGCAAGAGAGTGTTGAAAGAAGTTTGTCCCAAGCAAGACAGAAGCAAGAGAAAACTTACAATCAGCACGCACCTGCCGTTCCCTTGTCACCTGGAGAACAGGTACTTAAGAGAAAGAGACGACTCCACAAATTAGATGACCAGTGGGAGGTAGAGCCATACACCGTCCTACCCTCAAACTACGATAACACCAAAGTGTGCCTCATCAGCAAAGATGGAGGGGAAACTTCAGCGGCAGTCTCAAGAGACCACTTGAAGATATGTCCTGAACAATTGAAACACATGGAAGAAGATCAAGACAACACTCAACCCACAGAAGGAGTGGAGGAAGTGGTCCAAACAGTACTCGGAGAATTTCCCCGGTCTTGGACGCAGGTGAACAATGCAATTGTAGTACCGGTCCTAACCTTTCTCCAAGCAGCCTCACCGGAAGCTGCAGAAGTCCCAGACCAGTTGGCCCCAGAGACAGAAGTTTCATCATCAGCAGATCAGGAGAATCAACCCTCTGCTAGCAGTGAACCTGTCGTACCCATGGTGAGCCAAAGAATTCATAGGAAATTACCCAACCTACCAGTGTTACCTCAGAATACCTGTAGTGTAGTTCACACTGAGCCCACCACACCAGGGGTAGACACAAGGGACCAGGGTAGAGCAGTAACTACCAATAAACTACGTAGATCGACCAGGAGTACAAAAGGTCAGCTCCCTGCCCGTTGGAGAAACTAAAATGTAAAGAATTAAAGTATAAGAGAACTAAAATGTATGCTGTATATAGTTACCCGTAAGGGTAAAGTAGAAAAGTTGTGTTTTCAAAGTGAATTGCAAAAGTTGGTCAAGTGTGCATTTAGTTACCCGGTAAGGGTATAAAGACTTATAGGTCATGGACGGTGAATAACCAAAGAACTTTCTATTGTAAATAGTTGCACTTGTTAAAGTGTCCTTTATTGGTGCTATATTTAAAGACGACTGAACAAAAACCCGTTTGGCGTGGCCGAAGACGTGGTCCAACACCTGGATCTTCAATGCCCTGCAGCCACGCCCTGGGCCTATGTTGAGGGTTTTCGGATGGGTCCCTCAAGTTCAAATTGCACCTTGCTCAGTGGAATGGACACCTGGTTGCTGATTATACTGTAACCTGTTAAAGACTGTAATGTTAATAATTTTCTATGTGCCTTGTTATTGTTATTTGTTACTTTTGAAAAATATTCTCAGTCCGGGAGTACTGAAATTAACTAGGGGGGAATGTGGCACCCCAGGGGTCCGGTTGCCACAGTGTCTTTGGCTCCCTAAAAAAAGATAATGCCATGCCTGGAAGCAAGCAGGGATCCCCTAGTCAGGGATACTAAACATGCAACACTTTCCTGGCTCCAGACCAGCAAGGGGAGTCCCCTCCCCTTGGCAACTGGGATCTGAGGACGGGGTTAGTTAGTCTTAGTGTGAGGAGTTGAGTTTAGGACGTGAAGGAGACAAGAGCTAGGGACTGGAGCTGAGGTAGCTCGTCCTAGCTAGAGAAACACAGAGAACCGGACACCGGCGTCCGAGGCTGTGGGGCACTGAAGGCCCCGCAGCAGATACCGTAGGGCAGGAGATTGAAGGTCTCCTGGCCCCATCAGACGCCCGGAGGCTCAGCAGCACCGCAGGGTCCAGCACCGCCACGTTGGAACGACACGCCAGCAAGGCCCGAGCTGCCTTACATACGGGTGAGCACAGAACGTTACACTCAGGGACGTGGGCTATAGCACAGCTACAAGCAGCAAAGCCAAAGAGAATAGTGAGAAGGGGAGGCCTACAACTTCACCTGGCAAGGAGGACTCTATGTTTGCTTCCAGGCTGACCGGACTCTTACCTCTAGCCAGTACCCCAATCCAGGTTTGCCCTGGGACTGCACTATACTGACTCTGTGGTTATTACTGCACTACAACACCCTGCACAACCTACAACATCTGCACTGCCCTGGAGCTAACTCTTCCTGTGGGGAGTCATAACATCCTTGCTGCAATACCACCAGCTTCAGAGGACTGTTCCACAGCGGCTGCCCCTTTAGCTGCACTGCACAGGTGGCGTAGTCGGACTCTTTAATAAAACCTATACATATAAAAGAAAAACTTGGATTGACCGCCTTGGGTCACAGACCGGGTCACCGCCACTGTGAATACAACCCCCAGCATCTACCGCCCCGGCACCGGGTACCCCACGGCCCAGGGGGCGCGTCACATGCGTCGTTGAGTCACGGAGACTTTCTCCTATAGAAGGTAAGATCATGGAGGTAGTTCAACTTGCAGGCGCGGGATCGGGCAGACGCGGGATCGGGGCTGCCACTAGAAATTTCAGGGCCGCATAATGCCAAATTTTCAGGCCCCCTTGAGACTCCGCCCAGGCTCCACCCAAGCTCCGTTTCCACCCCTCGAACCTTCCACAGTTTTGGAAAACTCCACTTCTGCACCATGGCCTTATCAATCATACATTAACAGTTCCCATCGAACACCAGATCACATACTGCAAGCAGCTTTTGTTTTGGCCAAAAGATTTTTTAAGCCGCGACCATGACAAGGTAGACTCTTCTAGCCGGGCCCTACTCTACTCTAACCTATTGAACAGTTCTTAAAATATCCATTACTCTTTTTAGGTATATTTGTATTTATTTTTCTTTAAGAGAATATGTCACATACAGTACATTTTTTAAAATGACAAATAATATCACATACAAGGGACATATACCGTCACACCATGACCAGACCACATATTACCACCATATAGTGACAGAGTAATACCACATACAAGGAATACATACTGCCACAACATGACCAGACCACATATGACCACCACATAGTGACCGAACAATACCACATACAAGGAACAATGATTAGACCGCATATTACCACCACAGTGACTGAATAATACCACATACAAGGAACAAATATCTCCACACCGTGACCAGACCACAAATTGCTACCACATAGTGACCAAATACTACAATACTGATCATTAATAAGAAAAAACACAATACTAATATTACCATAAGTGCCATTATATACAGGATCTCTGTACATAGTATACAGTGTATATTGTCAGTGTACAGGTAATACAGTGATCACCAGTGACATTATACACAGGAGCTCTGTATATGGTGTCAGTGTACAGGTAATACAGGGATCACCAGTGACATTATACATAGAGGCTCTGTACATAGTATATAGTGTATAGTGTCAGTGTACAGATAACACACTGACTCACCAGTGATGTCTATAGTTGAAGTTCTTCATCTTCACTTTTCTCCTTCATCAAGCACAGACCGCCATCACTTCTTCCAGCCAGGACTTGTCTCTGCATAAAATAACACACAGTTATCTAGAGCACATTCCCCATCTTCTACACTATGCAGCTGAATACATATGTGCACCCACCATTAATATATAATTAGTTATTATGCAACCCGCCATTCCAAATATAAATTGTAATCTACCACTGTGCCCCCACTAACTGTGAATAGCCACTTTCCCCAAGTAATAAATATATAAATTTATTAGAACCTTTACTCTTTCCCCCAATTCATTACTAGTCACACTCCTACATCCACAAAGCTCCCCTACTCTCCTGATTCATTATATTTACATGCCCCCCTCCGCACCAATTCATGTCCTCTCTCTCCCACCCCCACTTCCTCATCATTTACTCTCCCCACCCCCAATTCATCATCATTTGTTGTCCCCCACCCTCTATTCATTATCATTTGCTCTCCCCACCCTCAATTCATCATTTGCTGTCCGCCATCCCCCACCCTCTAGTCTTCATTATTTGCGCTCTCCCACCCTCAATTATTTGCTCTCCCCACCCCTATTTCGTCATTTGCTTTTTCCACTCCCCACTCCCAATTCATCATTAGCTCTCCCCACCCCTATTTCATCATGTGCTCTCCCCCCACTCCCAGTTCATTAAGTGCCCCCCCACTCCCAGATCATCATGTGCTCTCCCCACACCCCACTCTCAGTTCATCGTGTGCTCTCCCCACCCCCCACTCCCAGTTCATCATGTGCTCTCCTGACCCCCACTCTCAGTTCATCATGTTCTCTCCCCACCCCCATTCCTAGTTCATCATGTGCTCTCCCCACCCCCACTTCCAATTCATCATGTGCTCTCCTCAGTCCCCACTCCCAGATCATGTGCTCTCCCCTCTCCCCACTCCCAGTTCATCATGTGCTCTCCCCTCTCCCCACTCCCAGTTCATCATTAGCTCTCCCTACCCCCCACTCCCAGTTCATCATTAGCTCTCCCCACACCCCCACTCCCAGTTAATTATTAGCTCTCCCCACCCCCAATTCATCATTAGCTCTCCCCACCCCCCATTCCCAATTCCTCATGTGCTGGGTCCTCACTATCCCCCAGCCATGCTCCAGTGATGCCTGTGAGCTGCTCTGAGAGCCACCCTGCTGTGAACATGGCTGTTCCTCCTCCTCATTCTCCAAAACTGTCCCCTGGCTGGACACTTGTACAACAACCCACCATCTGAGCAATGAGTGGACGACACGCCTGATAATGTTGAAAATGGTCCCTGTTCCTCCTGCTCCTCTTGTGCCACTACCTCATGCATAATTGCCTGAACTGTTGTTTCCAGCAGGCTTGCAAGTGGTATCGTAGCGCGGATGATGGTGTCATCAGCGCTGGCCAATTTGCTGGAATTTTCAAAGCAGTGCAAAATGGCACACACATCCCGCACAGAGGCCCACTCATTGGTGGTAAAGTGGAGTTGTTTTGCTGAGCAACTCACCCGTGCGTGCTGCAGTTGAAACTCTACTATTGCCTGCTGCTGCTCACACAGCCTCTACTGCATATGCAGGGTGGTGTCTCCCTTCTCTCAGGTAAGGAGGGAGTGCTGCACGGAACCCCAACACCTACATCCAACACTACACTACCCCAGGCCAGCAGGAGGGGCAAGACGCAATGTAGTTTTCTGCTGAGCCCTGACCCTGGCTGGGGTGGGGGGGAACCCAAAGTCAGGGGGAACCAGTAGTGGGTGTGGGTGGAGGAAGTAGTTTAGGGGAGCACTCACACAGTAGATATATAAAAGGTAGACATCTTAAAGGTGGTTGGTTGTTGAGTAGGGACAGTTCAGAGGAACAGTCTGGGAGCAGAGTCTCTGTAGGAGCTCTGCTCCACTACAAGGGCCCAGGACTGAGGCCCAGGAAGGGAGCAAGGAGTAAGCTCTGTTCTACAGAAGGGATCCTAGGGGAGTACGGCGAGTACAGGCAGCACCCGTACACCCCGAACCTGCCAAGTGTCAGGAGGATCTAGGCCGCAAGAAGGGGACCGGCCCCTGGCCCAGTCGTGCAGCTTCAAGCCTCGGCTGGAAAAACCGGAGGCTTCTGACTTCCATAGCCGGGAGCCAAACTCCCACTTCAATCCAAGTAAGGTCAAGCAGGTCTGTGTAACTCCGACGGACAGGGGGGACCTCGCAGCACCCGAACAGGATTCACAGTGGGAAGCGCAGGGCAGGAGGGCGTAAGACCCAGCGTGAAGTCGGTCTAGAGAGGCACATAAGAAATTGGGGTTCTGCCAGGTACACCCGAGCTGCCTGAGGAAGGACTGAACCCCTGCCCGGTGAACGCAGTGCGACGCGGGAGGCTTGCACCAGTACAGTGCACCTGTGGACTGTCTAAGAACTGTGAGTAAATCTTGGATGACTGCACTGAACTGCCTCCGCTCCTTTATTTCGCCGGTGCCATTTCCCTCTCTGCACTACAACGCCCAGCGAGCCCCTCAATTCTTCTTCACTGCCCTGAGGCCTGCTCCACCTGTGAGGAGCCGTTCCATCTCAAGCTGCCCTATCATCTGCCTCAGAGGACTGTCGCAGCGCTGGTGATCCTACCAGACACCACAGGTGGCGTCACGAAAAATCCCAAAAACCCCATATAATACAAGTTCCTCCCTTTTCACCGACCGCCCTGGGTCACGGACCAGGCCAGCCACAGTGATATCCCCCGGCAACCAGAGGCCCAGCTGCCGAGTACCCCACGGCCCTGGGGGCGAGTCTGGTACTTCGCATATGAGGCGATATGTGTGCAGGGCAGGGATGGCCTGCCTGGAAAAATAGTAGTGGCTGGGAGCAACATACTGGGGGACAGCCACCGCCATAAATTTTTTTAAAACTGTGTGTCTCCACCACCTGGAATGGAGACATTTTGAAGGAGAGTAATTTGGAAATGCTTTCTTTCAGGATCATGGCTCCTGGGTGGCTAGGGGGGGGGCATTTCTTCTTTCTCTCGAGTGTTTGGGGAATGAAAAGCTGGACACTTCCATGGGACGGTGTGGAGATGCTCGGTGACACTGCTGGTTGTGGTGTCACATCCTCTCTTTGCAGGAGGCAGGTGGCCCTATTGATCGTGAGTGGGAGGAAGAGGCTGAGACCGCAGCAGAAGAGGGAGCAGAAAGAGGCTATGATGATCTGTCATGCTTTTTAACATATTGCACTCCACTGCAGATCGTGCTTAGATTTCAAATGCCTCATCATGCAGGTGGTGCTCAGGTTCAGAAGATTTATGCCTCGCTTCAGGCTCTGACAGCACAGTGTGTAAATCACCTGTTGCTTGTCGTCAGGACATTGCCTGAAGAAATCCCACGCCAGGGAGACCCTTTGAGCTGGCTTTGGTGTGGTCACATCCTTGACATAGTGAGTAGTAGCAGCCAACCTACTGTCTCGGAGCTGGCCGCTCTGCTTTTCCACCCTGCTCCCTCTTTTGCTGTGCTGCTGGCGCAGCGTGACCACCTTCTCTTCCTCCGAACTGAACATGTCACTATGATGGTGTAAGGGACCTAGAGTGGCTGTAATGGCGAGGGAACACTGTACTCCCTCACCCTGGCTCCCAAACAAATACAAGTGTCCCGATCATTCTTTGTTGTGTGTACAATGCATGTCACTCACGTTTTGGTTGCAGGTCTCTCCTGACTCTGTTCCTTCCATCACAGGAACCTCCTCAGGCACCTTGAGGGACTTCCAGTCCATTTTGTAAAACTGAACTTTACTGGTCACTTTCAATTCAATACAGTAGAACATACAGGATTGAGTAGTTACGTTTCCAGGATTCCAGTTTCTTTGGCGAATATTGCAAAAACTGCGATTGTAATCCGAAACTAATATTGAAATATTTGCTCGTCTCTAATCAGAAAAACCCTTAAAAAAATGATGTGGGTGTTGCATCACGGTCTCCCTGGTTATATGGTGGTGTAGGATGAGGAGAAGGTGGAGGGCAACATAAAATAGAACAATTACTGAAGGGTATACCCATGTGTGGGTGTGAAGGGGTGCATGGAAATAGACCCCCCAAAAAATAACCACTGGATATGAGTTTATGTTTGATGCTATTGACGCACCCCCTGGGCCATGTTCAGGGGATACCCGGAGCCGGATCTGGATAGGGGTAGTAGTCCTTGTGGCGGTGACCCGGTCCGTGCCCAGGGTGTCAAACTAAGTGGCAGTCTATGGCAGTAGATGTTAACTTGGATGTCGACTACGCCACCCGTTGAGTACGGCTTTGCAGCCGCCACTGCAGAACAGTCCGCTGAGGCCGGTGGTATGGGTGCAGCGATGATGGTATAACCCCCAACGGGAGGGGTATGGCCTCAGGGCAGCAGGTGAAGATGATGGGGGTTGTGACGGTCAGTAAGAAGAGTCAGAGTCAGGAGATGCAGTTTCAGGGGTTTTACTCACAAGTGTTCTCTCAGTCACTCTGGCCTTGAGTGACCACCCGAGCCGTGCTGCGTCCACCAGGTCCTGGACTCGGCTAACCCCCAGGCAGTTCTGAAGCGTGGTCCTGAGCTCCCTTCTCTCTCTCTGTCTCTGGCCGTTCCCACCAGGGATCCACCTTTGGCCGGCTCCCTCGGGTCTCTTAGTGGTCAAACCTCCTCTGGGTTCCCTGACCCTATGATTGGTGTGCCTTTCTGGTGGATTTGGTGAGGGTCGTGGCAAATCTTGACCACGACCTCCGGTTCCTGGCTGAGGATAAGTGGCCTCCACCAGTTCGGGTTCCGGTACCCGTGTCCGCCAACCCTTCACCCTTTCTGGTCTGTTTCTGGGTTCTTGGGGTTCCCTCTGTCTTTCTCTCTGGGTCCTTCTTTCTCCTCTCTCCTCTGCAGGCTTAGCTCTGGAGCTGGGCCCAGCCGGAGCCACAGCTCCCTGTCAGCCCTCCTGGCTGAACTCCTCTGCTCTGCTCCTCAGGCTAAAAAGACCCTGTCCTAAGATGGTGCCCACCATATATACTCCCTCTATGTGTGAGCCCAGGTGACTAGCACCCAATGAGCTCCTAGCTTTACCCAGACTACTCCCCCTATCTGCCCCTACACTACTGGGATGTTCCACCCCCCTCCCACTCCAGCCAGGGACAGACGCTGTCGTACCTGCACATATACTGGTGGGAGTACCGTAGTTCTGTCCCCCGGAAATGGGATGTATGTAGTGCATGCAGCCTACTGAGCTCAGTTCCACACTCCATCCTTACCCGGGAGTGGAATACCACACCTCTGGGTCGAGGTGCAATACCCCTGTAGCAGCCGAATCCTCAGGGTGCTACATTCCCCCCTGGTAAATCACAGCACGTCCTCGGGCTGTAAAAGAGCAAAAACATAAAACATACAAGCTTTTTAAAGTGCACTACATATAAAATATATAAACAGTAACCTTCAATCATCCCTTTATGGGAGGTACTTCTCTTTTAAAATGTTACGGACACATCATAAAATAATATTAACTCTTTCATCATAATAAAACTTTTCATATAAAACATTTTTGACCTCTGGCCACTTGTGCAAATTGTGACCAGGTAAGTGCCACAGTCTCTGGTAGAAAAAACAGTTTCCTATAAAACCGGTAGGGGGCACTTTAGGAAGCGCAACTATATACAAGGGGATATGGCCGCTCTCAGTCCTCGGCCAGTGGGGAAAAGGGGATGGCTGCTCACAGTCCTCAGCCTGTGGGGAGATGGGACACACTGGAACAGTTCACTGGTCCCAACGGGGACTATAATGGTAACAGTTATTGTACCTTCACGGGTAACTATTTACAGTGCTCCTACTGTACATCAGTGGCGATGTCCTCCAGCTCCTTCCTCCGTGTACCCTTCAGACCCATCCGGGTCCTCTTGCTCCTCCTGACACCTCAGCTCTTTCTCTGTCAGTCGGTGTACATGAAGGGCATAGGGTCCTTTGGCACATTGGTGCCGGGTGAAGGTGACCTCATCACCCAGGTAAAGGTCACGACCTCTGTGTCCCTCCGGTAGGTGGGACTCGACATCTCTTCTGGTCACGAAGACGTCGCCGGGGGTGTGATGATCTCTGATGAAGCCCCAACCATGCTGCAGTTGGAATTTGATTACAGTCCCGGTGGCACGGGGACCGTGGGCTGCACGGGGGTTCCTTCGGGTCCGGCTCTTTTGTTCTGCACTCTTTACTTGCAGCCGCTCCTCGCGGACCCGTCTCTCTCTCCGTTCTCGCTCAAAGACTTTCAACTGCTGGCGGCAGCACTCCGCACGCTCAGTTGCAGCCGCCCGGGTCTCTTGAGTGAACCCGATGAGGTCTCCTCCTGCGGGGTCCCACTCAAACTGTGCCTCCTCTAACGAGAGCGGGGTCATCTTGACGGGCGCCGGAACCGGGATTAGGGGCTCATCCAGGGGTCTTTCTTTCCGGAGTCAGGGATGGTAGTATTCCGGTGGCCACGCAAAGGGCTGCCCATCCGGGCAAGTGTGCTGGGCAAACAAGTCTTCACCCAGGTGCGGCACAGTGGAAGTTGAGGGCGCGGTGGTGGCAGCGGCGCCCGGGATCACTAGGCCTTGCGACCAGGCTTGGGGTACCCTGAAGGTAAAGGGCACCGTGAAGACGGCGGCGCCCGGGGGCACTCGGCCTTGCGACCAGGCCGGTGGCGTCTCCTGCTTGGCCGCGCTCAGGGTTGAGGCGCGTGACGTCACAGGGGGCGTGGTCACGGCTCCTGCTTGGGGCCTAGTCTGGAGCGGTAGCGGTGCGGCAACGGGCACGATCAGTGGGACTTCGGGCTCTGCGACGGGAAGCGGGGGTAGGCTTACGGTGGCTGGGCTCGGGGTAGTAACGTCCCCTTTACTTGCCTCCGTCTCTTCAGCTCCCTCTGCGGCGTTGTCTCCGGCCTCCGTCCCTTCTGCATCCTCTTCAGGGGCAGGCGTGCTCCTCGTTGCGGGTGGTGTGCTCCGCTGGCGGGTTCCAGCCTGCTGGGCCATCTCCCTGCTCCACTCCATCAGCGTTTCTCGCTGCACTTGGGCCATCCTCCGTGCGAGGCCCTCCAGCGCGGTCTGTGCACGCTCCCGGTCTCGGGGAAGCTGTGCCAGGATCTCCACCAGGTCTTGTGGGGTGGTAGCTTGCAACAGGCTCCTGACCACAGGGTCGGTGCTGCCTGACTCTCCCTCCATCTCCGGGTACGGCTCCTCCAGACTTCTCCAAGCTGCTCCCATCTTCTCTCTTTTGTTCTGTCTCCGCCCCCATTGAGGGCGGTCCTCGGGCAACTTGGTGATTGTCAGTTCCAGGGGCAGACCCCCCACGCTGATGGACATCTCAATCATTGCAGTCTCTGCTGGTGGGGGCGGTCTTCGTTTTTGGCGCCATTCTTGGTCCTGGCCCACGATGGGAGGTCGTCTCTTACCACCCTCTGGCACGCCCATAATGGCGTCCGCTCTGCCAGGGCGGGAAATCTTCTCAGATGGCGGGAACCGCTTCCCAGTGGCGGGAAACACTGCAGATGACGGGCAAATGGCGGGAACCGATCCGAGATGGCGTCCGATGGCGGGGACCCTCCGGAACCGGCGGGAGACTTCTTTTTGAGGTAAATGCGAACTTTTCTTCAGGCACGCAGTACCCGATGGTTGCGGGCACGTGATCCTGCCGACTACGCCAAAAGTTGACGCACCCCCTGGGCCATGTTCAGGGGATACCCGGAGCCGGATCTGGATAGGGGTAGTAGTCCTTGTGGCGGTGACCCGGTCCGTGCCCAGGGTGTCAAACTAAGTGGCAGTCTATGGCAGTAGATGTTAACTTGGATGTCGACTACGCCACCCGTTGAGTACGGCTTTGCAGCCGCCGCTGCAGAACAGTCCGCTGAGGCCGGTGGTATGGGTGCAGCGATGATGGTATAACCCCCAACGGGAGGGGTATGGCCTCAGGGCAGCAGGTGAAGATGATGGGGGTTGTGACGGTCAGTAAGAAGAGTCAGAGTCAGGAGATGCAGTTTCAGGGGTTTTACTCACAAGTGTTCTCTCAGTCACTCTGGCCTTGAGTGACCACCCGAGCCGTGCTGCGTCCACCAGGTCCTGGACTCGGCTAACCCCCAGGCAGTTCTGAAGCGTGGTCCTGAGCTCCCTTCTCTCTCTCTGTCTCTGGCCGTTCCCACCAGGGATCCACCTTTGGCCGGCTCCCTCGGGTCTCTTAGTGGTCAAACCTCCTCTGGGTTCCCTGACCCTATGCTTGGTGTGCCTTTCTGGTGGATTTGGTGAGGGTCGTGGCAAATCTTGACCACGACCTCCGGTTCCTGGCTGAGGATAAGTGGCCTCCACCAGTTCGGCTTCCGGTACCCGTGTCCGCCAACCCTTCACCCTTTCTGGTCTGTTTCTGGGTTCTTGGGGTTCCCTCTGTCTTTCTCTCTGGGTCCTTCTTTCTCCTCTCTCCTCTGCAGGCTTAGCTCTGGAGCTGGGCCCAGCCGGAGCCACAGCTCCCTGTCAGCCCTCCTGGCTGAACTCCTCTGCTCTGCTCCTCAGGCTAAAAAGACCCTGTCCTAAGATGGTGCCCACCATATATACTCCCTCTATGTGTGAGCCCAGGTGACTAGCACCCAATGAGCTCCTAGCTTTACCCAGACTACTCCCCCTATCTGCCCCTACACTACTGGGATGTTCCACCCCCCTCCCACTCCAGCCAGGGACAGACGCTGTCGTACCTGCACATATACTGGTGGGAGTACCGTAGTTCTGTCCCCCGGAAATGGGATGTATGTAGTGCATGCAGCCTACTGAGCTCAGTTCCACACTCCATCCTTACCCGGGAGTGGAATACCACACCTCTGGGTCGAGGTGCAATACCCCTGTAGCAGCCGAATCCTCAGGGTGCTACACTATCATCTGGGGGGGTTGAGAAGTCTGGCCCAATTCAGCCCTTGTTCATTTTTATAAGAGTCAGCCTGTCAGCATTTTCAGTTGACAGGCGGATGCACCTATCAATGCCCTGGCGGCACTAAAAACTATCTCTGACAAAACTCTAGCGGCCAGGACCTCCAAGGCGTAGAAAGACAGTTCATGCCACGTGTCCAGCTTGCATCTTCCAAACTTTTCCCTCCTTGTCAGAGTACCCCATGTATCAGGGCCTGGGGGCTGGGAGGGTCTGAGAAAACTGTCCCAGACCTTTGACAGCATTCTCCTGCCTCTGCCGCATCTGGTTTGTGTCTTCCTTGCAGATGGGAATTTTTTTTTGTTATAATTTTTCAACAATAGCCTGATCTTAATATATCCCAAAATGAACTCCTTTGGTTTCCTCCCACTACTAACCTACCTTTACCTCACTTTGCAATTTCCTTTAGGTGCTGCCACCATAACTCCCACTCGGCACACCGGCTATCTTGGAGTCATATTTGACACACAACTTTCCTTTATTCAACTTGAAAAATCACTCACTCGCTCATATCACCTGCACCTTAAAAACTTGTCCAGAAGTTGACCTTTTCTCACCTTTGATACTGCAAAAACTCTTAACTGTCAGGGCCGGCTCCAGGTTTTTGTGGGCCCCGGGCGAAAGAGTCTCTGTGGGCCTCTTTAGCACATACCACGATTCATGATGCACAGATACGGCAGAGAAATATAGGTATACAACACAGGTCCCAGGCTGTCCCCTCATCCTTCACATATGCAAACATGCACGCACACACACAGTACGCAGACATGCACACACACACAGTACGCAGACATGCACGCACACACACACAGTACGCAGACACGCACGCACACACAGTACGCAGACACGCACACACAGTACGCAGACACAAACACAGTACACAGACATGCACACACACAATACGCAGACACGCACGCGCACACACAATATGCAGACACGCACACACACAATACGCAGACACACACACACAATACGCAGACACACACACAATACGCAGACACACACACAATACGTAGACACGCACACACACAATACGCAGACACGTGCACATACACACACAATACGCAGACACGTACATGTGGCACCCTGCTGTTCACAGGTACCACAGGACCCAGGGTACATGGACGGACTTCTCCACAAGAGGCCCTCATTACATAAAAAAACACCTCCACCCTTCCACCTCATACCACCAGAGGGAGCCCGCTAGGGATATATATATATATGGAGGGTGGAGCTAGGCAGTTCAGTTTAGAGTCAGTCAGACAGAGTCAGAGAGTCTGAGAGAGTGCTGACGCTGAGAGCAGCGAAGACGCAGCATGTCTGCTGCTGAGTTCTGAGGGCCGTGAGTGTGGCCGACGGCAAGGAGGAGAGGAGAGAGGAGTTGAAAGGGGCAGAGGAGCATCCTAGGCTGACCCCGAAGATATAAACCGGACACCGGGTCTGTGACTACAGGGTCCTTTATACCCAGTAGGGACCACCGGCATTCCAGGAGGACTACAAGTCCCTGGCAGACCTGAAGCTAGACCCATTACAGGACCAGGAACCACGAAGGCCCCGGCGACCAGGGATAGTGGTTGCCAGCAGAAGGTCCCACTACCAAGCGACAGGTGAAGGAACAGCATGACACATAAGCTAGGCCCAGTTGCAGGCAGGCCAGGAGCATACAGAGAGGCAGACACAGACGCCGAGGCCTTATACCTGCTCACTGGGGAGAAGTCCTGAAGTGCATCCATCCTACTGAGTACCCTGGACCGTACCTGACATCTGCACCAGTAAAGGTATTGAAGCGAATCCCCTATCTCTGTCAGTTACTCCTGCTGCGCCATCCCGCCTGCACTACAAGCCCCAGCATCACCACCCACCATCAAACTCCACACTGCCCCGGGGGCCCGCTCCGCCTGTGGGGAGCAAAAACATCCCAGCTGCAATCCCATCACCCCCCCGGAGGTCTGCAGCAGCGCTGGTAATCCTTACCAGGTACGACAGGTCGCGGCACGAACTATTTACTTTATTTTTATTTCTATCCAAGTTCCAATCCCCTTTTTCAAGAGTGACCCCAGGGTACGGGCCTGGGAGCCGACCACCGTGACATCCCCAAACCAGGCAAAGGCCCGGGTACCGAGTTGTCCCCATCCCCTGGGCGCGTCAACTCTTCCTGGTGTCACGAACAGGATTGCGTGCCCATTGCCACCGGGTACTGTGCGCCTTAAAGAACTGTGTCGCATACCGTGGTGAAGTTTTCCCGCCAATTGCCGCTGTTTCCCGCCATTGTCCGCCATTTTCGAGTCGTCGCGCGGGAAGAAGAGGGGCGTAACCGCGGGAATCGGAAAGGCGTGACTGCTGGAAGCGCGCAAAGCTCAAGCCCCGCCTCATGCTCTGACGCAGCACCAGGAAGCGTCAGGTCCTGGAAGGAGACCGTCGTCTGCGGAGCTGCGGCCTACCCGATTAAAAAAACAGGAGGTAGGCTACGAGTCACTAGGGGGGCGCAACCATGGCCGACGACCAGTGAGACGCCGGAGCACCGGATAACGCTCCTGATGCTCAACTTGCGCCTGGCGCTGCTCAGGCCGGAGCGGCCGCCCCACCAGCAGGGGTCGTGACTCCGTTGATACCCATGGCCCTGCCGTATATCCCTGGAGCAAAATGGCTTCCCCGGTATGATGTCAAACCAGACACCCTGTCTGGATTCAAAAGGAGGATATGCGGTGTACTGGATATGTACTCAATCACTGGTAAACAGAGAGCCGCTGTTGTGCAGGGACAATTGACTGGTGCCGCAGAGCGGGAAGTTGAAACCTGGCCAGCCGCAGACCAGGAATCAGTATCCATTATCTTTAAGAGACTGCAAACTGTCTTTGAAAACCGCACTGAGACAGATATCCTGATGAGGTTCTACCACTGTATCCAGAAACCTGAGGACAGTATCCAGGACTATGCCTGGCGCTTACAGGAAGCTTTGCGGGCCCTGAAACAGGTTAGTCCGGCCAGCATACAAGATGAGAATAAAATGCTGACAGAACAATTCATCCGGGGGTTGAGGTCCCACGAGGAGAGCAGAACCGTACGGTGGTGGGCCTTAGATCATCCAGATGCCACCTTTGACACCCTCAAGGACATGGCTATTAAGGGTCTACAGCCCCTGGAAACATCAGGGACTGCTATCCAGCGTTACCAGGGTGGGGCCACCCCAGTGGCCGCAGCACCCACTGCTCCTTCATTGATGGCTGAAACAAAGATGCAAACAGTGCCCCCTAGCGAGCTGGACAACCTGCGCTCTGAAGTGCGTCAGCTGAGTAAAACCCTGGCCACTGTCCTGAGCACCCTGCAGCTACAGGCGGAGCCCAAGCCGGAAGGAAGGATCCTACTCGCCGACAGTCCTGAGGATGTCCCCTGGATGAGGAGAAGAAGGCAGGGGTAGTAAGGGATAGCTGTAGTCTCTGGGCAGCTCCCCTGGTCCTGGTCAGGAAAAAGGACTGTAGCATGAGGATGTGTGTAGTTTATAGACAGATTAATCACATAACACATAAAGATGGATACCCTTTGCCCTGTATAGAGGAATCCCTGGCTGCACTAAAATCTGCCAATTACTTCTCTACACTGGATCTCACTAGCGGGTACTGGCAAGTCTCTGTTGCTGAGGAAGACCGGGAGAAGACGCCTTCACCACCCCGATGGGACTGTGCGAGTTCAACAGTATGCCATTTGGACTCTGCAATGCACCCGGAACGTTCCAGAGGCTGATGGAGTGTTGCTTGGGACATCGGAACTTCGAGACAGTGCTGCTTTACCTGGATGACGTTATCGTGTACTCAAGGACGTATGAGGACCATCTGAAGCACCTGGCAGAGGTATTTGAAGCATTGTTCCGGTATGAGATGAAACTAAAGTCTTCTAAATGCCACTTGCTCAAGCAGAAGGTTCAGTACCTGGGGCACGTAGTCAGCTCGGAGGGAGTAGCACCAGACCCGGAGAAGGTCACTGCCATCCAGAAGTGTGCTGAACCGAGAAGCATTAAAGAAGTACGGCAATTCCTGGGCCTGGTCGGGTACTACAGGAGGTTCATAAAGGACTATACCAAAAAGGTAGCACCCCTACAAGACCTCCTGGTAGGACAGTCCAAAAAGAGGAAAAAGTCCCCCATTCCAGTGGGGCAAAGAACAGGCTGAATCCTTTGCGGTAATGAAGGAAATCCTGACTGGTGAAGAAATCCTGGCTTACCCTGACTACAGCCAGCCTTTCCTGCTGTACACCGACGCCAGCAACGAGAGACTGGGAGCTGTGTTGTCCCAGAAGCAAAATGGAAGAGAGAAGGTAATTGCGTATGCCAGCAGGAAGCTACGCCCTACCGAGAGGAACCCGGAGAACCACAGTTCCTTCAAGCTGGAGTTCCTGGCCTTGGTTTGGGCTATCACTGAAGGGTTCAAGCATTACCTAGCCTTAACGAAATTCACAGCCTTTACTGATAACAATCCCTTGACACACCTGGAGACAGCCAGGTTGGGAGCCATGGAACAGCGTTGGGTGGCCAGACTGTCAAATTATCAGTTCACCATCAAGTAACGGGCAGGTCACAAGAACACCAATGCTGATGCCCTGTCAAGGATGCCTCACCAGTCAGACACTGAAGATGAAGTGGATGATTTAGAGGAAGTTTAATTACCTGCTTTCCACCAAAGCGGAGTGGTCCATGAGCAACACGTCACCAGAAGACGTGAGGGAAGGACGCTGAATCCTCTACCCCACCACAGTTGGAAGGAGACCCAGGACAGTGACCAGATTGTCAGCCTTATCAAAAGACTGATCACCCAGGAAGGTTCTCACCTGGAGAAGGATGATCCTCCACAAGCCAAGCAACTGTGGAATGAAAGAAGCCGGCTGTTCATCTACAGAGAGAAGCTGTGCAGAAGATATGTCAACCCCAAGACCCATGAAATGGTGTGGCAGATTGTTGTACCCAGGACGGATATCCAGATGGTGTTGGAAGCCTACCACAATCAAGCAGGTCACTTTGGCTGGAAGAAGCTGGAAACCCTGCTGAAGGACCGGTTCTACTGGGTTGGAATGTGGAGCTCCATAGAGAGGTGGTGCCGGAATTGTGGGCCCTGTAGCCTCAGAAGAAAAGACTACGGCAGCCAGAAAGCATCCTTGCAGTCCATCAAGACAACCCAGCCCCTGGAGATCGTCGCTCTGGATCACGTCAAGCTGTCACCCAGCAGGTAAGGCTACTCCTATGCCCTGACCATGGTGGATCACTATTCCCGGTTCCTGGTGGTAGCCCCTGTCAAGGACAGAGACGACTGCAGCAAGAACGTTCCAAGCATACTTCTGCAGGCCCCATGGATACCCGGACAAAGTGCTGATGGATGAAGGCCCTGCCTTTGAAGCCAAGCTGTTTAAAGAATTCTGCCACCTGTACGGGTGGTACGCCATACCACCCTCAGACCAATGGTTTGTGTGAGAAAATGAACAACATCGTCATAGACCTGCTGAAAACCTTACCCTTGGAAGAAAGAAATCAGTGGCCAGACAAACTACCTGACCTGGTAGATCTGTACAATCACATACCTGTGAGTTCTACTAATTGTACTCCAGCGTACCTCATGAGAGCAAGACCCGGAAAGTTGCCCGTGGACCTGGAATTCGGAGTGGTAGAACCTGAAGCAGATATGTCCACTGGAGACTGGGATACAAATCGGCAAGAGCAGTACAGGAGACTACAGGCCTGTGTCAAAGACAATCTGAACAGAGTAAGGGAAAGACAGGAAGAACAGTACAATAAACATGCACCAGCAGAACCCTTGGCACCTGGAGACATAGTGCTAAAGCGGAAGAGAAGAAGTCACAAGCTCGATGACCAGTGGGAAAGAGAGCCTTACACAGTACTGAACTCCAAGTTTGACAACAGTAAAACCTGCCTGATTAGCAAAGATGGAGGTAAAACAACTGCAACAGTCTCAAGAGACCACCTGAAAGTGTGCCCAAGTCTACTGAAGACAATGGAAGAAGAAGTACCTCCTATAGCACTGGAAGAACCCAAGGAAGATGTGCTTCACACAGTTCTAGGAGATTTCCCTGCGGACTGGCCTCAACTTGATGGAGCAGTGATTATACCCGTAATACACTTCTATCAGCCACAAGAAGAACCTGTGAGCACTCTAGAAGAACCTGCTCAGGAACATGAAGAGTCCCCAGTAAGAGGAGGATCACCCGTTGAGACAGAGCCTGAAGGCCAAGTGGACAGTGTACTTGCCAGTCCCATAGAGAGATTAAGGCAGTTAATCTCTCTATGGGACTGCTAGATTAACAGAGAGGGCATGCATAGACACTAGTGACACCCCAGTGCTACGAAGGTCCACACGCAGCACACAAGGACAAATCCCTGCCAGGTTTAGGGACTAAACACGAAGTGTCTACCATGTAAATAGTTACTCAGTTGGGTACTGCCTATTGTTTGCTATGTAAACTGTCAATAATATGTGTGCATTTAGTTACCCGTCGGGGTACAAAGACTTGTAGGCTGAGGACTGTGAGCAGCCAAAAACTGTTCTTGTATATAGTTTGCACTTATCAAAGTGCCCCCTTAAATGACCACAGAACAAAAACCCGTTTGGCGTGGCCGAAGACGTGGTCCAGCACCTGGATCACTTATGCCCTGTAGCCACGCCCAGGGCCTACTTTGAGGGTTTTCAGGCGGGTCCCTCATGTTACTCTGTTACATTTTCATTGGTGAAATGGACACCTGGTTACGGGACATACTGTAACTTAATTGTTGTTATTATTATTATTATTATTATTATTATTATTATTAATTGTTGTCATTGTTGTATCCTGTTATAAAATGCTTCAGTCCAGCAGTACTGAATTGTACTAGGGGGGAATGTGGCACCCTGCTGTTCACAGGTACCACAGGACCCAGGGTGCATGGACGGACTTCTCCACAAGAGGCCCTCATTACATACAAACACCTCCACCCTTCCACCTCATACCACCAGAGGGAGCCCGTTAAGGATATATATATGGAGGGTGGAGCTAGGCTGTTCAGTTTAGAGTCAGTCAGACAGAGTCAGAGAGTCTGAGAGCGTGCTGACGCTGAGAGCAGCAAAGACGCAGCACGTCTGCTGCTGAGTTCCGAGGGCCCCGAGTGTGGCCGACGGCGAGGAGGAGAGGAGAGAGGAGTTGAAAAGGAGCAGAGGAACATCCTAGGCTCACCCCGAAGATACAAACCGGCCACCGGGTCCGCGCCTACAGGGTCCTTTATACCCAGTAGGGACCACCGGCATTCCAAGAGGACTACAAGTCCCTGGCAGACCTGAAGCTAGACCCATTACAGGACCAGGAACCACGAAGGCCCCAGCGACCAGGGATAGTGGTTGCCAGCAGAAGGTCCCACTACCAAGTGACAGGTGAAGGAACAGCATGACACATAAGCCAGGCCCAGTTGCAGGCTGGCCAGGAGCATACAGAGAGGCAGACACGGACCAGGAGGCCTTATACCCGCTCACTAGAGAGAAGTCCTGAAGTCCATCCATCCTACTGAGTACCCTGGACCGTACCTGACATCCGCACCAGTAAAGGTATTGAAGTGAATCCCCTGTCTCTGTCAGTTACTCCTGCTGCGCCATCCTGCCTGCACTACAAGCCCCAGAATCACCACCCACCATCAAACTCCACACTGCCCAGGGGGCCCGCTCCGCCTGTGGGGAGCAGAAACATCCCAGCTGCCACCCCGTCACCCCCCGGAGGTCGGCAGCAGCGCTGGTAATCCTTACCAGGTACCACAGGTGGCGTCACAAACTATTTACTTCATTTTTATTTCTATCCAAGTTCCAATCCCCTTTTTCAAGAGTGACCCCAGGGTACGGGCCTGGGAGCCGACCACAGCGGCATCCCCAAACCAGGCAAAGGCCCGGGTACCGAGTCGTCCCCATCCCCTGGGCGCGTCACACACACAATACGCAGACACACACACACACAATACGCAGACACACACACACAATACGCAGACACGCACACACAATACGCAGACACACACACAATACGCAGACACGCACACACACACAATACGCAGACACACACACACAATACGCAGACACACACACAATACGCAGACACACACACACAATACGCAGACACACGCACACAACACGCAGACACGCTCACAATATGCAGGCACGCACACACAGTACACAGACATGCGCATGCACACGGTACGCAGGCATGCACACGGTACGCAGGCATGCACACACATACACACATGAACATGGTACACAGATATACACACACAATACGCAGACACGCACAGATACATACACATACATATTTGAACACATTCTTAAAAACACATATAAAACAGATATAAATATATATACACAGTCATCCACACTGACATACACAGACATTCACATCATACATGTGACGCGCCCCCTGGGCAGTGGGGTACTCGGTGCCGGGCCGGTCGTTGCTAGGGGTGATGTCACAGTGGCGGTGACCTGGTCCGTGACCCAGGGCGGTCTGTAAAAAGGGGGATTTTATAGTTTTTTTATGTATGCAATTCGTGGCGCCACCTGTGGTATGCCGCTATAGGTAGCCGCTGCTGCAGCGCAGGTCCTCTGAAGCTGGTGTTTAATGCAGCAGAGTTGGTTTGGCTCTCCACAGGTAGAGCTTAGCTCCAGGGCAGTATAGATGTTGTAGTGAAGTAGATGATGCTGGGCGGTATAGTGCAGGAGTGATGACACAGTTAATAATCAGTCCACAATTCAATAGCTGTTTCCTCTTGTTTACTTGCGGTGATTAGGCAGACCGGAACACGGGTTCTGGCTAGAAGTGGAAGTCCAGGCAGCCTGGAAGCAAGTAAGGAATCCACCTCACCAGGTGGAGTTGTAGGCCTTCCCATTTGCACTAATCTCTCTGGCCCTGCTGCTTGTAGCCGTGCTGTGGCCCTCGTCCCTGAGTACAACGTTCTTGTGCTCACCCGTATGGCAGGCAGCTCGGGCCTTGCTGATGCGTCGCTCCCACGTGGCGGTGCTGGGCACTGCGGTGCTGCGGAGCCTCCGGGCGTCTGGGTGGGCCAGGAGACCTGCAGTCTCCTGCCCTTCGGTTTCTGCTGCTGGGCTTTCGGTGCCGCGCAACCTCGGACTCCAGTGTCCGGTTCTTCCGTGCTCCTATCCTCAGGGGTGAACTGCCGCGCAGCTCCACTCCCTAGGTCTTTCCTCTTCAACGTCCTGACTTCAACTCCAGTCTGTTCTCCTCACACTAACTAACCCCGCCTCCATATCCAGTTGCTAAGGGGAGGAGCTCCTCTTGCTGGTCTGGAGCCAGGAAAGTGTTGCATGCTAGCAAAACCTGATTAGGGGACCCCTCCTTGCTTCCAGGCATGGCATCACCCCCTTGTGAGGGAGGCAATGCCACTGTGGCAACCGGACTCTTGTGGTGCCATATTCCCCCCTAGCTAAATTCAGTACTCCCGGACTGAGGATACCTTTTTAAAATTAACAATCAACAATAACAATTCACATTACAAACAGTTTACAAAATCTCAAAAAGCAAAAACTACAAAAACACAAGCAAAATGTACAGCAGTCATTGCGGCGCTTAGTCTTTAAGCCACAATCCGGGTAACTGAAATTTGGTTGTTGGGAACCGCATCAACCCACTTTGTGTATCGTCCCTGGGCGTGGCTTCAGGGCACTCTTTCGGTGGGCCTGGTCTTCAGCCACGCCTGCGGTTTATTTTCTAGATCAATTAGTAACTATATCCAACATTGTCCTGGCCACACCTAGTCCTGTGGTCCAATTCTCCATCAATTTAACAAATATATATATCTAGCATTATTTAATGATTACAACTATTTATAACATACTCTTTAGTTCTCTTACACTTTAGTTCCTCCAGCGGGCAGGGAGCTGACCTTTAGTACTCCGGGTCGATCTACGTAGTACATTTGTTGTCACTGACCTACCCTGGTCCCAAGTGTCTACCCCTGGTGTGGTGGGTTCAGTGTCAACTACACTACGGGTAGTCTGAGGTAACAGTGGTAGGCTGGGTAATCTCCTACGAATTCTTTGGCTCACCCTGGGTACGACAGGTTCACTGCTAGCAGAGGGTAGATTCTCCTGATCTGCTGCTGATGAAGCATCTGTCTCTGAGGTCAATTGATCTTCCAGATGTTCTGGAGCCTCTGCAGCTTCCGGTGAGGCCGCTTGGAGAAAGGTCAAGACCGGTACCACAATTGCTCTGTTCACCTGGGTCCAAGACCGGGGAAATGCTCCAAGGACTGTCTGGACCGTTTCTTCCACCTCTTCTGTGGGCTGAGGGCTGTCTTGGTCTTCTTCTCTGTGTTTCAACTGTTCAAGACATATCTTCAAGTGGTCTCTTGAGACTGCCGCTGAAGTTTCCCCTCCATATTTACTGATGAGGCACACTTTGCTGTTATCGTAATTTGAGGGTAGGACGGTGTATGGCTCAACCTCCCACTGGTCATCTAATTTGTGGACTCGTCTCTTCCTTTTGAGTACTTGTTCTCCAGGTGATAAGGGAACGGCAGGTCCGTGCTGATTATAAGTTTTCTCTTGCTTCTGTCTCGCCTGGGACAAACTTTTCTCAACACACTCTTGCACCTTGCGGTATTGTTGCTGCCACTCGGTATCCCAATCCGCATCTGGTGATGTTGTCTCCGGTGTTAGAACTCCCATGTCTAAGTCGATGGGTAGCTTACCAGGTCTTGCTCTCATCAGGTAAGCGGGTGTATAGTTGGTGGAGTTCACCGGGATGTGGTTATATAGGTCCACCAAATCTGGTAACTTCTCTGGCCACAGGCTACGTTCCTCAAGGGGCAACGTCTTCAACAGGTCTAATACCACCTGATTCATCTTCTCACACAACCCGTTGGTCTGGGGATGATACGGCGTCATCCTTATTTTCTTGCAGCCGTACAAGTTACAGAATTCCTGGAACACCTCTGCTTCAAAGGCTGGACCTTGGTGGGTAAGCACTCGTTCAGGGTAACCGTGCGGACTACAAAAGTGTTGTTGAAATGCTTTGGCTGCCGTCTGAGCGGTCTGGTCTCTCACTGGCACTACTACCAAGAACCTGGAGTAGTGGTCTACTATGGTGAGAGCGTAGACATAGCCTGACCGGCTTGGGGCTAGCTTCACGTGGTCCAAGGCTACCAGTTCAAGTGGCTGTTTGGTGATTATGGGCTGCAGGGGAGCCCTCTGGCTATCAGGTTGCATGGACCACATTCTCGACACCATCTCTCGATTGCTTTCCTCATGCCAACCCAGTAGAATCGCTCACGTAGCAGGACTTCCAACTTCTTCCACCCGAAGTGTCCTGCTCCATCGTGGTACGCTTCTAAGACCATTGGCGCATCCCACCTCGGAACTACCACCTGCCAGACCAATTCATGTGTCCGGGAGTTGATGTTTCTTCGACACAGCTTTCCCTCGTAGATGAACAGCTTGCCCTTCTCCTTCCACAACTGTTGGGTCTCCTGTGGAGCATCCGGATCAGGATGCGAGTCAGCTTGTGTCAGCAACTCCTTTTCCAGGCGGACAGCCTGGTCGCTATCTTGCATTTCTGCCCATCCATGGTGGGACAATGGGTTGAACGTGGCCTCTCTGTTGGCGGAGCGCTTGTCCCTCACACAGTGGGAGCACTGGGTCACCCCGTGACGATGGAAAGCTCTATCTCCTCCAGATCTTCCGGGTCTTCTCCCCCATCTGGCAAGTTGGGCATCCTGGACAGCGCATCAGCATTAGTGTTTTTATGCCCGCCCAATACTTGATGGTAAACTCGTAGTTAGACAGTCGGGCCATCCATCGTTGCTCTAGGGCACCAAGCTTCACAGTCTCCAGGTGCGTCAGCGGGTTGTTGTCTGTGAAGACTGTAAATCTGGAGGAGGCGAGGTAGTGTTTGAAGCGCTCTGTTACAGCCCAGACTATGGCTAAAAACTCCAACATGAAGGAACTATAGTTGTCGGGGTTCCTTTCCATGGGCCGGAGCTTCCTTCTGGCGTAGGCAATCACTCTCTCTCTGCCTTGCTGTACCTGGGACAGCACTGCTCCCAATCCCACGTTGCCGGCATCAGTATGAAGTATAAAGGGTTGGCCATAGTCGGGGTAGGCCAGGACTTCGTCTCCAGTAAGAGCCATTTTCAGTCGAATGAAAGATTCGTCTTCTGGGTAACCCCATTTGAACGGAGGTTTCGGGTTCTTGGCCTTCTTGGACTGGCCCACTAAGAGGTCCTGCATGGGTGCCGCTATCTTGGTGCAACCCTTCATGAATCTGTAGTAGCCTACCAGCCCGAGGAACTGCCGCACTTCCTTGATAGTGGAGGGTCTTGGCCAGTCCTTGATCACGGTGACTTTTTCAGGGTCTGGTGCTACACCTTCGGTGCTTACCACATGACCTAGGTACTGCACCTTGGGCTTCAACAGGTGGCACTTGGACAGCTTTACCTTCAGGCCAAAACCAGAAAGGGCTTCGAACACCTCGGCCAGGTGCTCCAGGTGGTCTTCATATGTCTTTGAGTAGACAATTACGTCGTCTAGGTACATCAGGACGGTTTCGAAGTTTTTGTGTCCTAGGCAACACTCCACTAACCGCTGGAAGGTTCCTGGGGCATTGCAGAGCCTGAATGGCATGCAGTTGAACTCGCGAAGGCCCATTGGTGTTGTAAATGCGGTATTTTCTCTGTCCGCCTCTGCCACAGGAACCTGCCAGTATCCACTGGTGAGATCCAAAATGGAGAAATAATTAGCAGATCTTAGTGCAGCTAATGATTCCTTAATTTTGGGTAATGAGTATGCGTCCTTATGTGTAATGTGGTTAACCTGCCTGTAATCAACGCACATCCTCATTGTTCCATCTTTCTTTCTGACGAGAACTAATGGAGCAGCCCAGGGGCTACAACTATCTCTGATCACCCCAGCCTCCTTCATCTCCCGTAACATTCCTTTGGCACATTGATAGTGAGCTGAGGGTACAGGCTGGTACCTCTCTTTAATGGGCGGATGATCTCCTGTGGGGATATGATGTTGGACCCCTTTTACCTGCCCAAAGTCTAGTGGGTGTTTGCTGAAGACTCGCTCATATTCTTGGACCACCCGGTATACTCCATGCTTGTGGTGCAAAGGTTTGGAGTCAGTGCCTACTTGTAGCATCTGACACCAATCCTCCATCTGCCCCTTGGAGCCATTATCCTCCACCGGTTTGGATGGAGGCAAGGGTTCCACTGCTTTTATTGCATTGTTACTGACAGTGAACAACTTAGCAAGGGTAGCATACCGGGGTAAATGGACCTCTTTCTCCCCACAATTCAGAATGCGTATCGGTACTCTCCCCTTGCAGACATCGACTACCCCCTGGCTGTCAAGATGGTGGGCCTACTGTCAGAGTACATGGGTTCTACCAGGGCCTGATAATCTGGACCCCTGAGACCTATTGCTGCCCGACACCATATTATCATTTCACTCCTAGGGGGCATTGCAATGGGGAATGGATCACTCATTCTGACACTGCCAACTTCTCCACTAGACAGCTGTACCTGATGTCTTTTCATCAGGGCTCTGATTTCCTTCTGCAGAACTCGCTGCTGACTGGAACTGGCAGACTCTGCAACCTGCTGCAACAAAGCAATAATTTCCCCAAGACAATTTTCTATCACATTGGTGCCTAAGGTTATCATAGGGTGACTTTCTCGGCGATCAATATCAACAATAATCATTCCTTGTGATGGCAATTCTACTTTGCCAACTTTTATGGTCACCTCTTTATACCCCACCTGAGGCAAGGGCTGACCATTGCTGGCATAGATACTAAGATGTTCATCTGGACGGCGGGTAATGTCTGAATCAGTCCAGTATTGTTTATAAAGGATATATGGCATCGTTGTCATCTGGGACCCAGTGTCCAGCAGTGCGTTCATCGGGATGCCATCAAGCACGAAAGGTAGGACTGGCCGTCCTCAGAAGTACTTGTCTCGCCAGCTTTGTGGGCCAGGTCGTCTTACTCCTGGGGGTTGGCCCTCTGCCCTAGGGGTTGCTCGTTTAAATTACAGAATCGTGCGAAGTGCCCCGCCTATTGACAGAGGTGGCAGATGGGTTGTTCGTCCTGGTGGTAGCGATCGCTGTTCCTACCTCTGGTCGGTGGAATTCTTCTCTGTCGTCACCACGGGACATCATCTGGACTGGAAGCCAGCTGGATCTTTTCCTTTGGAGACACTTGTATGGCCTGCACGGTTTTGGTTATGTGGCGACCTGCTGCTCACGGGTGGCACAGAACCCAGTAGGGTGCATGGATGGATTTCTCCACAAGAGGCCCTCACACATTCACACACCTCCACCCTACCACCTCAGACCACCAGAGGGAGCCCTGTTAGGGATATAAATACTGGAGGGTGGAATTAGGTAGGCAGAGTGTGCTGACACTAGGAGATCAGTGAAGAAGCAGCATGCAGGCTGCTGTGCTTAGGCGAGCCAAGGCCTACAGCACGAGTTGAAGCCTAGTGAGGGCCCTGAGTGTGGCCGAAGGCTAGAGGGGAGAGGAAGCAACGAGGGGGCAGAGGAGCGTACCAGGCTCACGCCGAACTATACACCAGACACCGGGTCCGTGCCTACGGGGCCCCTTTATACCCAGTAGGGACCACCAGATACCTGGAGGACTACAAGTCCCAGGTTGACCAACGCTGACTACCGTACCAGGGCTAGGAGTCACAGAGGCCCCAGCGACCAGGGAGAGTGATCTCCAAGAGAAGGCGCTACCACCAGGTCAGCAGGTGCAAGAGAGAGAGAGAGACAGTAATAAAGCCAGGCCTAGCTCCAGGCAGGTCAGAAGCTTAGCAAGTGAAAGCAACGGATCAGGAGGCCCAATACTCGCTCACTGGGGAGAGTCCAGAAGTGCACCCTGCGTACCAAGCACCCTGGACCATACCTGCATATACACCAGTAAAGGTACCGAAGCGAACCCCCGTGTGAGTGTCTGTCATTTCTCCCTGAACCGTCCTGGCCGTCTCTCACCTGTTCCACCATCCATTCTCCCACGCTGCCCTGAGGCCCGCTCCACCTGTGGGGAGCTGTTCCATCATAAGCTGCCCTAACATCTGCCTCAGAGGACTGCCGCAGCGCTGGTAATCCTTACCAGGCACCGCAGGTGGCGTCACGAACTAAACCCAAAACCCCCTTTCTTTTTGCTGACTGCCCTGGGCCATGGACCGGGCCAGCCACCTTGATACACCCCCCCCCAGCATCAATAGGCCCGGCTGCCGAATACCCCACGGCTCTGGAGACACGTCATCTTCTGGCGTCACGAACAGGATTTTGTGCCCATTGCAACGAACAGGATTCCGTGCCCGTTGCCACCGGGCACTGTGCTCCTTAAAAGACTGTAACATTTACTGTGGTGAAGATTTCCTGCCATTCCCGAGGTTTCCTGCCATTGTCCGCCATTTTCCTGTCGCCGCGTGGGAAGAAGAGGGGCAAAACCGCAGGAATCGGAGAGGCGTAACCGCTGGAAACGCGCGAAGCCCAGGACACGTCCCACCCTTGACGTCGAACCAGGAAGCGTCAGGTCCTGGAAGGAGTCCACTGGACGCTCTGATGTCAGAAGCAAGCGACGCAAGGTCCTGGAAGACCTACCTGATAAAAAGTGAAGAAGGTAGGCTACGGTTTTCTAGGGGGGGCGCAACCATGGCCGACGACCAGCAAGCCGCCGGAGCACCGGTTAACGCTCCTGATGCCCAACTTGCGCCCGGCGCTGCACAGGCCGGAGCGGCCACCCCACCAGCAGGGTTCATGACTCCGTTGATACCCATGGCCCTGCCGTATATCCCTGGAGCGAAATGGCTTCCCCAGTATGATGGCAAACCATACACCCTGTCTGGGTTCAAGAGAAAAATATGCGGTGTACTGGACATGTATTCTATGACTGGTAAACTGATTGCCGCTGTTGTGCAGGGACAATTGACTGGTGCCGCCGAGCGGGAAGTTGAAACCTGGCCAGCCGCAGACCAGGAATCAGTATCCACTATCTTTAAGAGACTGCAAACTGTGTTTGAAAACCGCACTGAGACAGATCTCCGGATGAGGTTCTGCCACTGTGTCCATAAACCTGAGGACAGTATCCGGGACTACGTCTGGCGCTTACAGGAAGCCCTGCGGGCCCTAAAACAGGTTAGTCCAGCCAGCATACAGGATGAGAATAAAATGCTGACGGAACAGTTCATCCGGGGGTTGAGGTCCCAGGAGGAGAGCAGAACTGTACGGTGGTGGGCTTTAGATCATCCAGACGCCACCTTTGACACCCTCAAGGACATGGCTATTAAGGGTCTACAGCCCCTGGAAACATCAGGGACTGCTATCCAGCGTTACCAGGGTGGGACCACCCCTGTGGCCGCAGTGCCCACTGCTCCTTCATTAACTGCTGAAACAAAGACGCAAACAGTGCCCCCTAGCGAGCTGGACAGCCTGCGCTCTGAAGTACGTCAGCTAAGTAAAACCCTGGCCACTGTCCTGAGCACCCTGCAGCTACAGACGGAGCCGGAGCCGGAAGGAAGGATCCTACTCGCTGACAGCCCTGAGGATGTCCCCTGGATGAGGAGAAGGAGGACAACGCCACCCTGGAGGAGGACAACGCCACCCCGTGGGAGGACCAACAACCAGCGTCGCCCTCCTGGAGATTTCATGTGCTACCATTGCCACAAGGCAGGCCACACAGCGCGGAACTGTCCTTTAAACGAGCAAACCCTGGGGCCGAGGGCTGACACCCAGGAGTAAATCAACCAGGCCCATCAAGCTGGTACCATCAGTTTGTAGGAGGAAGGCCTTTCATGTCCATCGTGCTGGACGGCATAGCAACACCCGCGTTACTGGACACCGGCTCACAGGTAACCATCATACCTGATGTCCTCTACAAAAGGTACTGGTCCGTAGAGGAACTCCACTGATACCGCCAGGTCAGGAAAAAGGATGGAAGCATGAGGATGTGTGTAGATTACAGACAGGTAAACCGAATAACACATAAAGATGCATACCCTTTGCCCCGTATAGAGGAATCCCTGGCTGCATTAAAGTCTGCAAATTACTTCTCTACCCTTGACCTCACTAGTGGGTACTGGCAAGTAGCAGTTGCTGAGGAGGACCGGGAGAAGACGGCCTTCACTACCCCGATGGGACTCTGCGAGTTCAACAGTACGCCATTTGGACTCTGCAACGCCCCTGGAACGTTCCAGAGATTGATGGAGTGCTGTTTGTGACACCGTAACTTCGAGACCGTGCTGCTTTACCTGGATGACGTGATAGTGTACTCCAAGACGTATGAGGACCATTTGAAGCACCTGGCGGAGGTATTTGAAGCATTGTCCCGGTATGGGATGAAATTGAAGCCTTCCAAGTGCCACCTGCTCAAACAGAAGGTTCAGTACCTGGGGCACATCGTCAGTCCAGAAGGAGTAGCAACAGACCCAGAGTAGGTCACTGCCATCCAGAAATGGCCGGAACCAAAGAATCTCAAAGAGGTACGTCAGTTCCTGGGACTGGTCGGGTATTACCGGAGATTTGTAAAGGACTACACCAAGAAGGCAGCGCCTTTGCAAGATCTCCTGGTAGGACAGTCCAACAGAGGCAAACCCCCCCCCTTCCAGTGGGGTAAAGAGCAGGCTGAGTCCTTTGCAGTGATGAAAGAGATCCTGACTGGCAAATAAATCCTGGCCTACCCTGACTACAGCCAACCTTTCCTGCTGTACACTGATCCAAGCAACGAGGGACTAGGAGCTGTGTTAAGCCAGAAGCAGTATGGCAAAGAGAAGGTGATTGCCTATGCCAGCAGGAAGCTTCATCCTACCGAGAGGAATCCAGAAAACTATAGCTCCTTCAAGTTGGAGTTCCTGGCCTTGGTCTGGGCCATCACTGAATGATTCAAGCACTACCTGGCCTCCACAAAGTTCACGGCCTATACTGACAACAACCCCTTGACACATCTAGAGACAGACAAGTTGGGAGCCATGGAACAGCGTTGGATGGCCTGACTGTCAAACTATCAGTTCACCATCAAGTACCTGGCAGGCCACAAGAACGTCAATGCCGATGCCCTATCCAGAATGCCTCACCAGTCGGACGCTGAAGAAGAAGTGGATGACCTGAAGGAGATTGAGCTACCTGCCTTCACAGAAATGTGATGGTCCACAAGCAGCGCACCTCCAGGAGGTATCGTGGTAAGACACTAAACCCTTTACCTCATCAGAGTTGGAAAGAGACCCAGGACAGCGACCCGGTTGTCAGCCGTATCAAGGAACTGATAACCCAGGAAGGTTCCTCCCTGGAGAAGGACGCTTCTCCACAAGCCAAGCAACTGTGGAATGAGAGAAGCCAGCTGTTCATCTATAGAGAGAAGCTGTGCCGAAGGTATGTCAACCCTAGGACCCATGAGATGGTATGGCAGATCGTAGTGCCCAGGACAGACATCCAGATGGTGTTGGAGGCCTACCACGATCAAGCCGGGCACTTTGGCTGGAAGAAGCTGGAAACACTCCTGAAGAGTCGGTTTTATTGGGTTGGAATGCGGAGCTCCATAGAGAGGTGGTGCCGGGATTGTGGACCCTGTAGCCTCAGAAGAAAAGACTACAGCAGCCAGAAAGCACCCTTGCAGTCCATCAAGACAACCCAGCCCCTGGAGATTGTCGCTCTGGACCACGTCAAGCTGTCACCCAGCAGGTCAGGCTACTCCTATGCCCTGACCATGGTGGATCACTATTCTCGGTTCCTGGTGGTAGCCCCCGTCAAGGATCTGACGGCAGAAACTGCAGCAAGGACGTTTCAAGCATACTTCTGCAGGCCCCATGGATACCCGGATAAGGCGCTGACGGATCAAGGCCCTGCCTTTGAAGCCGAGCTTTTCAAAGAGTTTTGCCATCTGTACGGGTGTAAGAAGATTCGGACTACGCCGTACCACCCTCAAACTAATGGTCTATGTGAAAAGATGAACACAATATTGTCATAGACCTGCTGAAGACCTTACCTCTAGAAGAAAGTAATCAGTGGCCAGACAAACTACCTGACTTGGTAGAACTGTACAATCACATACCTGTGAGTTCCACCAATTGTACTCCAGCGTACCTCATGAGAGCAAGACCCGGAAAGTTGCCCATGGACCTGGAGCTTGGAGTGGTTGAGCCAGAAGCAGACATGTCCACTGAAGACTGGGATATGACCCGACAGGAGCAGTACAAGAGAGTACAGGCCTGTGTCGAAGACAGTCTAAATAGGGTGAGAGATAAGCAGGGAGCACAGTTCAACAAGAGTGCCCCCGCAGAACCCTTAACACCTGGAGAAGTTGTGCTGAAGCGAAAGAGAAGAAACCACAGTGGGAAAGAAAACCTTACACTGTGTTGGATTCCAGGTTTGATAATAGAAAAACCTGTCTAATCAGTAAAGATGGAGGTAAGACAGCTGTAACAGTCTCAAGAGACCACTTGAAGTTGTGCCCAGGTCTATTGAAGCCACAGGAAGAAGTACCTCTTATAGTGACTGAAGACCCAAAGAAGATGTACTCCATACTGTCTTAGGAGATTTCCTGGCAGATTGGCCTCAACTGGATGGAGCCGTAATAATACCTGTGATGCACTTCTACCAAGAGCCAGAAGACCCTCCACTGCAAGTAAGACCTGTAAGTGCGCCAGAAGAGCCTGCTCAGGAAGAATCCCCGGAAGAAGGATCACCGGTAGAAGCAGAGCCAGTAGACCCAGTAACCAGTGTACTTGCCAGTCCCATCGAGAGGTTAAGACAGTTCTACAATTTGCCCACACGTAGATCTGACAGGGTAGCAGACAGTGCAAACACAGACATCAACAACACCCCAGTACTACGCAGGTCAAAAGGCCAGATCCCTGCCAGGTACAAGGACTAAGTTAGAAATACCTGCAGTGTAAATAGTTAGCCAGTTGTGTATTGCCTACTATTGTTTATTATGCAAACTGAAATTAATATGTGTTTATTTAGTTACCCATCAGGGTATAAAGACTTGTAGGCTGAGGACTGTAAGCAGCCCAAAAACTGTACCTGTACATAGTTGCACTCGTCAAAAGTGCCCCCTTTATTAGACCACAGAACAAAAACCCGTTTGGCGTGGCTGAAGACGTGGTCCAGCACCTGGATCACTTATGCCCTGTAGCCACGCCCAGGGCCTACGTTGAGGGTTTTCAGGCGGGTCCCTCATATTACTCATGTTCTTTCTTCGGTGAAATGAACACCTGGTTACGGGACTTACTGTAACTTAATTAATGTTATTATTCTAATTGTTATTATTGTTATTTGTTAACCTGTTACAAAATGCTTCAGTCCAGGAGTACTGAATTGTACTAGGGGGGAATGTGGCTCCCTGCTGCTCACAGGTGCCACAGAACCCAGTAGGGTGCATGGATGGAATTCTCCACAAGAGGCACTCACACATTCACACACCTCCACCCTACCACCTCAGACCACCAGAGGGAGCCCTGTTAGGGACATAAATACTGGAGGGTGGAATTAGGCAGGCAGAGTGTGCTGACGCTAGGAGATCAGTGAAGAAGCAGCACGCAGGCTGCTGTGCTTAGGCGAGCCAAGGCCTACAGCACGAGTTGAAGCCTAGTGAGGGCCCTGAGTGTGGCCGAAGGCTAGAGGGGAGAGGAAGCAACGAGGGTGCAGAGGAGCGTACCAGGCTCACCCCGAACTATACACCGGACACCGGGTCCGCGCCTACGGGGCCCCTTTATATCCTGTAGGGACCACCAGATACCTGGAGGACTACAAGTCCCAGGTTGACCAACGCAGACTGCCGTACCAGGGCTAGGAGTCACAGAGGCCCCAGCGACCATAGTTACATAGTTTATAAGGCCGAAAAAAGACAAGCGTCCATCCAGTTCAGCCCATTTCTTGTGCACTGCAGCTATTCCGCAGCGTTGATCCAGGGGAAGGCAAAAAAAAACCATGCGGTATAGGCCAATTTACATCACTGAGGAAAAATTCACTTCCCGACTCCAATCTGGCAGTCAAATTAAATAATTAAATTAATTAAATAATTAACTATCACTAAGCATAAGATGTAATTTTATTGTTCTCAAGAAAGGCGTCCAGGCTTCTCTTGAACTCACTTCCTCTCCCAGAGAGTTCCAGAGTCTCACGGCTCTGACCGTAAAGAATCCCCTTCTATGCTGGTGCAGGAACCTCCTTTCCTCCAGACGCATAGTGTGCCCCCTCGTCTTTGTCACCATCCTTGGTATAAACAGGTCATGGGAGAGATCTCTGTACTGCCCCCTGATGTATTTATACATGTTTATGAGGTCTCCCCTAAGCCTTCTCTTTTCCAACGTAAATAGGCCTAATTTTGAAAACCTCTCTGGGTATTCTAGTCCCTCCATTCCCTCTATTACCTTAGTCGCTCTCCTTTGTACCCTCTCTAGCTCCAATATGTCTTTCCTGAGCACCGGAGCCCAGAACTGTGCACAATATTCTAAGTGCAGCCTTACCAGCGCTTTATACAGAGGAAGAACAATGTTCTCATCATATGCCCCTATTCCTCTTCTGATGCATGCCATGACTCTATTTGCCTTCGCAGCTGCTGCCTGACACTGGGCACTCCAATTTAATTTGCTGTTAACTAAGACGCCCAGGTCCTTCTCCATGTCAGATTTCCCCAACGGTTTCCCATTTAATATGTATGGGTGACTGCTGTTTTTCTTTCCCATGTGCATGACCTTACATTTATCGGCATTGAACCCCATTTGCCATTTTTTGGCCCAACTCCCCAATTTATCTAAATCCTCCTGTAGCTGTGCCCTATCCTCATCTGTATTAACTACTTTACAAAGTTTAGTATCATCTGCAAATATTGCTATTTTACTATGCAACCCTTCCACTAGATCATTAATAAATATATTAAATAATATAGGGCCCAAGACAGACCCTTGAGGCACCCCGCTAGTAACCCTGACACACCCTGAGCTTACTCCATTGATAACCACCCTCTGCTTTCTATCACTCAGCCAGCTATTTAGCCACTTGCACACATTATCCCCCAGACCAAGCATTCTCATTTTATATACCAACCTTTTGTGTGGCACGGTATCAAACGCTTTGGAGAAGTCAAGGTATACAACATCCACTGACTCTCCCCAGTCCAGCTGTGAGCTCACCTCCTCGTAGAAGGCCATCAGGTTTGTTTGGCAGGAGCGATCCCTCATGAATCCATGTTGATATGGAGTTAGACAGTTATTATCATTAAGATATTCTACAATAGCATCTCTAAGAAATCCTTCAAACAATTTACCCACAACAGACATTAAGCTGACTGGTCTATAGTTCCCAGGGTCACTTTTAGACCCCTTTTTGAATATTGGTACCACATTTGCTTGGCGCCAGTCTAGTGGGACAGTCCCTGTCCATAAAGAGTGCTTGAATATAAGATACAGCGGCCTGTCTATCACATTACTTAATTCTTTTAGTACCCGGGGGTGTATGCCATCTGGGCCTGGTGACTTGTCTGTTTTGATATTATTTAGGCGTTTCTGAACTTCCTCCTGGGTTAGGTGGGTGATATTTAGCGGAGGGTTTACTTTATCACTCTGCATTTCCTCCGATAAATTGTTTTCTTTTGTGAAAACAGTGGAGAAGAAGCTATTGAGTCGGTTTGCTTTACCCTCATCGCCCTCTATGATTTTACCCAGGTTATTTTTCAATGGGCCAACTCCATCAGTTTTAATCCTTTTACTGTTTATATAGTTAAAGAACAGTTTGGGATTCGTTTTACTTTCCTTGGCAATTAGTCTCTCTGTCTCCTCTTTTGCTATTCTTATTTGTTTCTTACAGATTTTGTTTTTTTCCCTATAAGATATTAGCGCTTCCTCGCTGCCTTCTTGTTTAAGTTTACCGAAAGCCCTTTTTTTGTTTTTCATTGCCCTCTTGACTTCCTTATTTAGCCACATTGGCTTCCTCCTATTCCTAGCCCTTTTATTCCCATAAGGTATGTACCTTCTACAGTGACTATGTAGGACTGTTTTGAAAATTTCCCATTTTCTATCCATGCTCCTATTACTGAAGATACTATCACAGTCTATAAGGTGAAGGGCATCTCTTAGCTGATCAAACTTTGCCCTCCTGAAGTTCAGTGTTTTTGTGACTCCCTTGCCTGGCACCCTACTGAAGCACATGTGGAATTGTATAATGTTGTGGTCACTATTTCCCAGGTGCCCCCCGACCTGCACCTCAGTTATTCTGTCTGGCCTGTTAGTTAATATTAAGTCTAAAAGGGCCGTCCCTCTAGTTGGTTCCTGCACAAGTTGTGACAAATAATTGTCTTTGGTAATTGACAGAAACCTGTTTCCTTTCTGAGATCTACAGCTTTTGGTTTCCCAGTCTATATCGGGGTAGTTGAAGTCCCCCATAATAATCACCTCGTTATTTTTTGCTATTTCGTCTATTTGTCTCATTAATAGACTTTCCGTGGCTTCTGCTATATTTGGTGGTTTATAACAGACTCCTATGATAACTTTATTATTGTTTTTTGCCCATGTATCTCCACCCATAAGGACTCAACCTCCTCATTTCCCTCCCATACATCCTCTAGGGAGAGTGATCTCCAAGAGAAAGCCCTACCACCAGGTCAGCAGGTGCAAGAGAGAGAGAGACAGTAATAAAGCCAGGCCTAGCTCCAGGCAGGTCAGAAGCTTAGCAAGTGAAAGCAACGGATCAGGAGGCCCAATACCCGCTCACTGGGGAGAGTCCAGAAGAGCACCCTGCGTACCGAGTACCCTGGACCATACCTGCATCTACACCAGTAAAGGTACCAAAGCGAACCCCCGTGTGAGTGTCTGTCATTTCTCCCTGAACCGTCCTGGCCGTCTCTCACCTGTTCCACCATCCATTCTCCCACGCTGCCCTGAGGCCCACTCCACCTGTGGGGAGCCGTTCCATCATAAGCTGTCCTAACATCTGCCTCAGAGGACTGCCGCAGCGCTGGTAATCCTTACCAGGCACTGCAGGTGGCGTCACAAACTAAACCCAAAACCCTCTTTCTTTTTGTTGACCGCCCGGGGCCACGGACCGGGCCAGCCACCGTGATATCCCCCCCCAGCATCCATTGGCCCGGCTGCCGAGTACCCCACGGCTCTGGGGGCGCGTCAACTTCGTGTAGCCATACTTTTGGTCAGCTCCTGGACCTGAAGGCATAGGTCTGCAGACGGGTCATTATCTAGGGTCTGCGCGTCAGCCTCCACAGGTGCTGGGGAAAAGGACGCCACCTCCTGGTGGTATGTGATAGCTGGGCGCCGGAGGGGTGCAGTGCCACCTGGGCTTGGTTCTCGTAGCACCCGGATGGCTCGGTCTTTAAATTGCACAAAGTCCAGATCAGAGTTTTGCAGAGCCATAATGCACAACTGTGTCCAGTGAGAGTTAGACAGGAGCCCCTCAATAAACTGCTCAGTTAGCAATCTGTCACTGTCGGGGTCCACCTGTTTAATGCCCGCAGTGCCTCCTGCAGGTTTAGAGCATAGTCCCGTACATTGTCCTGCACCCTTTGTTTGCACCCGTAGAACTTCATTTTAATTTCTGCTGTTGTGCGAGTGTCAAAGGTATCCTTCAACCGGGCCAGTATTTCCTTGAGGCTGTGTGCCCACGATGCGTTTTTTAAGCGTTTCCGCAGAGGCAAAAACGCTGCAGAAAGTCTTAAAAAACGCATGGTAGAAGGCCTGCCATGTCCCCCAATGATAATCCGCTGCAGATTATCATTGCGGAAAAAAACACAGCACTACCAATTATTTTGCGGAAGTGCTGCGTTTTTGCCGCCATTGACTTGCATTAGAACGCGCCAATTCCGCAAGACTACATCTGTACTTGTGTAGCGCCCCGAGGGTTCGGTCGCTACAGAGGTATTGCATCTCACCCAGAGGTGTGATATCTCACTTCCAGGTAAGGATGGAGTGTGGCTCAGGACCCTAACACCCACATGCACTACACCACATTTCCGGGGGACAGGGCAACAATGCTCCCAAGAGTGAGCACAACTGCCCCTGTCCCTGGCTGGAAAGGGTGGAGGGAACACCTAGAAAGGGGGAACCCGGTAGTGTGTGGGTGGGGAGAGTAGATCCTGGGTACACTGGGTAGAAGATATATAAGGTGGGCACCATCTTAGATTAGAGTTCAGTTAAGAAAGTGAGAGAGAAGGAGGCTGGGAGCAGAGGCTCTGCATGGGCTCTGCTCCACAGGCAGACCAAGTATTAAGGCCTGAGCCTGGAGGAGAAGAAAGGAGAGGAGAGGAATGGAGGAGGCTCCAGGAGTGCGGACCGGCCAGCCGCCACTGCACACCCGCCGCTACCAGAGTAGGGGGGTCAGGCCAAGAAAGGGAACCGGATCCTTCATCTAGTGGAGGAGAGCAACTACCCTCAGCTAGTAACCGAAGGCTGTAGAGATGTCCATCAACGTGGGGGGGCTGCCCCTGAGAGTGATTGTCAGCAGATCGCCCTGGGACCACCCCCAACAGGGGCGGAAAGAAAAGAAAACCGAAGGGCAGGGTGTGGTTTGGATCAGTCTTGGCGGACCACACCCGGAGATGGCGAGGAGCGCCAGCCCCGGTACCCTCACGAGTGGCCTGCTGCAGGCCGAAGCGGCTCCGTGCAGCCTCACGGAGCTGATGGCCCAGCTCCCTGGAGAGGACCCTGAATTCCTCCGGGCTGGACTGGAGGATTTGGACCGGAGGATGGTCCAGGCGCAGTGGGAGGCCATCGCGGGGTGGAAAGAAGAGATGGGCCGGCGGGTCGCGGCCCGGCAGCAAGTGGCGCTGCAAGCACCCGACAGCGTGCCTGCCCCTGAGGACAGAGGAGGACCACCGGAGGTTGAGAGCAGCGCTGCAAAGGGAGCAGGTAAGGGGGGCGCCCCTGATACCAGCCCGGACGCCACTAACCTGCCCCTGGACCACGTCGCGGAGCCGATCGCCCCGGAAGTCGCTGCACCTCCTCCGCTCCCTCCGCCTGCACCTAGGCCTAAAGCCCCAAGCACAGCCGCCGGACCACGTCCCACGCCGTGCCCCTTGATCCCGGGTGCGGCCGGAAGCGGCCCGCTCCAGGCCCGGTCGCAAGGCCTGATGCCCCCAGGCGCCTTCCAACAACGAGCGCCCCTTATCCCAACACTACCACCCCTGGGGACCGACTTATACAGTCAACTTACCGGTTCTGAGGGAGAGCCGGTCCCCCTGCTACGCGGATGGGTTCACCCTTGCCATCAGAGGGACCTGTCCGTAGGGGCCAAAGCCCCACTTCCACCGCTCCTGCCTGCTCCGCAGCCAGTCATCATTCCCCAGCTCCCGGATGAGGAGGCCCAATTACAGTGGGACCAGACCGGGGAGGACCTAATGGGGTTCTCACAGGAGACGCGGGCGGACGCAGCTCGCAGGAGGGGAATTCTGCGGCCGGGAAATAGAGCAGCTGGAGAAGGAGAAGCGGGCGCGGCGCCAGAGGCAGGAACAGCTACAGGCCCGGAGCGCGGAGGAAAAGACCCGGACCCGCCGAGACCCCCAGGCTGCACGTGGTCCCACAGTCACCGGGATCGTGGTCAGGTTCCACCAGGAGAAGGGGTGGGGGTTCATTCGGGACCCAACGATGGACACAGACCTCTTTGTCAATCGGAGGGATGTGGAGAGTCACCTGCCCGAGGGTCACCCGAAACGGGATCTGTTCCCAGGGGATCAGGTTTCATACACCCGACACCGAGGTCTGCGAGGGTGGTACGCCCTCAACGTTCGAAGGGTGGAGGAGCACCGCTACCTTGAATCCCGCTACGCGGAGGACCCGGATGAGCCTGAAGAGGATGAGGCACAGGGATACCGCTACTAAAGCGCAGCAATAGAAACTGTATATAGTTACCAGCCGGGGTGAAAAAGTTTCAAGACACGCCGTTTGCGGATTATAAAAAGTTTGTTAAAATTACCCGAAAAGGGTCTGTGAATTATCCGGCTGAGGACTGGGAGCAGCCAACCCTTTTCTATCCAGCTGAGGACTGGGAGCAGCCAACCCTTTTCTATCCGGCCGAGGACTGGGAGCAGCCAAATTTTGTAAATAGTTGCACTTCTTAAAGTGCCCCCTATTGGTTTTATAAACACCTACCTCAACGGACACCTGAAGGTGTTTGAAAGTTTGCACTTGGTAAAATTGCACCTTGCTGGGTGACATGGACACCTGGTAGCGGCAAGGACTGTGACCTGCTAAAGAGAATTCGTTGCAAGAATGCTGCTGAGAATAGTTTGTGTTTTCTACTTGAAGACATGTTTTATATACATATATATGCCGAGAGTTATATATTTAAAAGAAAATTTTATATATATTAAAAAGTAAAGTTTAATAATGCTGAAAGTAACAGGGAAGTTGTCTCCCATAAAGGGAAGAAGAAAATGCTGAATTGCTTTTATATGGTTGCATTTAAAATGTTTTTGCATGTCTTGAAATCAATTGTCTTTTGTTCTGTTCCAGCCCGCGGACGTGCTGTGATTTACCAGGGGGGAATGTAGCGCCCCGAGGGTTCGGTCGCTACAGAGGTATTGCATCTCACCCAGAGGTGTGATATCTGATGGAGTGTGGCTCAGGACCCTAACACCCACATGCACTACACCACATTTCCGGGGGACAGGGCAACAATGCTCCCAAGAGTGAGCACAACTGCCCCTGTCCCTGGCTGGAGTGGGGGGAGGGAACACCTAGAAAGGGGAAACCCGGTAGTGTGTGGGTGGGGAGAGTAGATCCTGGGTGCACTGGGTAGAAGATATATAAGGTGGGCACCATCTTAGATTAGAGTTCAGTTGAGAAAGTGAGAGAGAAGGAGGCTGGGAGCAGAGGCTCTGCATGGGCTCTGCTCCGCAGGCAGGCCAAGTATTAAGGCCTGAGCCTGGAGGAGAAGAAAGGAGAGGAGAGGAATGGAGGAGGCTCCAGGAGTGGAGTGAAGGGACCCCAGGGGTGCGGACCGGCCAGCCGCCACCGCACGCCCGCCGCTACCAGAGTAGGGGGGTCAGGCCAAGAAAGGGAACCGGATCCCTCATCTAGTGGAGGAGAGCAACTACCCTCAGCTAGTAACCGGAGGCCGTGGCATTGTACGTGCACGGCACCTCACTACACCCGTTAGGAAGGCACCACATAGGACCCAGGGAAACGGAACATACGTTTGCCCGCCAAGGCCCGAGGCAGCTGGACAGAAACGTGGTCAATTGTGGGGTACGACAGGCCAGAGAAAGGACACACGAAGGGGGTCCTGAATAGCATTCCAAAGGTACCTGGGAGTTGGCCGAGCCCCGCACCTGGTGAGCACAGTACGACTTGGGCAGCCATTACCTGCAGAAGTGGCTTGCAGTATAAAACTCTCAGTAAAGACCCTGGACTGCATCACTGGACTCTGAGTCATTACTGTTTCTCCCGCGCACCATCACCTCCACCATCTGCACGCACTGCCCTGAGGCTATACTCCTCCCGTGGGGAGTTATACTACCCTCTGCTTCACACACAACATCAGCCTCAGCGGTCTCCCCGCAGCGGCAGTTCTCAGTGACCGCAATCCACGGGTGGCGTAGTCGGACATTTAAACATTACAAAACCAAAGAAACAGATCTGCCACTGGTTTGACCACCCTGAGCCACGGGACCGGGTCGCCGCCACGGAGACTACAACCCCTAGCATTACACAGAGACCCGGCTCCGGGTATTCCCCTACACACACGGCCCAGGTGGCGCGTCAGTTGCGTAATTGGCGCGTTCTAATGTGCGGATGGTACTCAGGTGTAGAGGAGAGTCTCATCCACACCCAGGTACCATTAAAAAAGCTGTAAAAAAAGAATAAAATAAAAAATAAATATATACTAACCTTCGGGCGGCCCGCGCTGCGCTCCTCCTTGCTTCCCGTCACTTCGCGATGGAATGAAGGACCTGCGCTGACGTCAGAGTCATGTGACGGGTTACGTGACGCTGACGTCGGCAGGTCCTTCACTCTACCGCTGCCGGCAGCCGGGACCGAGCGAAGCAAGACAGCGCGGGCCATAGGAGGGTAAGTATATATTTGTTTTTTTATTTTTGGACATTCTCTCGGGTCACACTATATAAATCCATGCTGTTTGCATGGATTTATATAGTGTGACCAAGTTGTCAAGCACTTTCCAAGTGATGCTAAAATCTCTTGGAAAGCGCTTGTCAACCCGCATGCGGAAATGCAAGTGAGGAACGCTTCACATCCGCATGTCCCTGGCAGGAAAAACGCATGTACAATCCGTATGCGTTTTTTTCTGCCAGGGAGATGCAGAAACGCTCAGGAAAAAATCCTGAGCATTTCTGCATCGTGGGCACATAGCCTGACCATGCCTTTGTCCCTGCCTGGCCAGGACTTCACCTCTCTCTGGGCTGCACCGATTAGCTGGCCTATGAGGATGCTGACTCTTTGCTCCTCAGACAGGGGGTATACTTTAAACAAACTGCGCAGTCTCTCCTCAAAGTCGTTCAGACTCCCCTGAGAATTTGAAAATATCTGACAAAGTTTTTTCATTTCTGTGGTGCAGCTTTTCTACTTCCAATTTTTTTTTAAGAATGAAGTGCTCTCTACCTGAGAGACAACATAAAGCAGAGAGTGTTTTTTCCTTCAATGTGAATTCTAATGTGAATTCCACAGACATGAATGAACATTTGAAAAAACTAGAGAAACTCATGTGTGACGCCTCAAAGCCTTCTGACGAAGACGTCGTCCTGATACTGGGGACTCCTGATGAACCCCCACCCCGCCTCATGGTGGAAGCGGACGACTTGCCCTTCCACACGGGGACTCGGACGGGTTGCCTCTTCCTGTCGGGCCCGGGACTTTGCAGCCTTGGCCCGCACCTAGAGGCGCTCGCAGCGGACTTCCCTTTGCCGTTGCTTCCGAGTGAGTTGGAGAATCTGCTCACGGCACTGCTCACTCCTCCTCTGAGTTTCAGCCCGGGTCTCCCGGGGGAAGCCCATCAAGTTCCCCCCCTGGTTGTCCCAGGCCCACTCCTCAGCCTCCGGCCAGGTGACTGTCGGTGCGGGTAGCGGTGTCATAAGGGGTTGCTGCGGGTCCTCTGCACGCGTGGACCAGCCCGGGTTGGGGCTGGTGGACACCCCTGCAGCCTCAGGCGCTTCTGATTCGGGAGTTGAGCGGCAGTGCAGGTCTCCGCCTATAGCTGAAGCTTGCAGCTCCGGGGCAAAGACCTGCTCCCAGGTGACCGCGTCGGGCAGGAGATACTCAGTCATGAGGTCCAATATGGGCACGGTAGGTTCAGCAGCCGGGGCAGGGGCAGTACACTCACCCGCCGCTGGGCCGCTCACGACCTCTGTCACCGCTTCCCCCTGAGCTTCAGCTCCTTGGCGGCGGGTCTGGATGCGCAGCAGCATTTCTTCCCGCCACGCAGCAGACGCCGCCTTCTGGGCCTCCTTCAGTCTCCGCACAAGACCCGGGGCTTCCTAGTGGAGAAACTCTATATCTCCCGCTGTAAGAACTCTGCCGCTTCGCTCCCTTCCGGGTGAAGGACCTGGACCGGGTTCGGAAGGTTCCGCTTGTTGCGCTCCAGCAGCGTCCATGTCCGCTCCTGAAGGTCGCCAAACTCCAACTGCAATGGCCGCACCTTGTTGTTTTTCTTTTTCCTCCTCTTTCGGGGTGGTTCCTGGGCGGTATGCTGACAGGCCCGCCTTCGTTCAGCCTATCCGGTTTGACGGGCATTACCCCGCGGACAGTCTCTGATGGAAGGGGCGGTCCACACTTTTGGCGCCATGTAGGAGCCTGGCCCACGATGGGAGGTGTTTGAAGACCGTCTTCTCACAGAACTATGGCGCCTGTTCTTCTTGGGCGGGTGCCATTTTAAGTGGAAAATGACAGTCCAAGGTGTAAGGCACACAGTACCCGGTAGCAATGGGTATTTCCTTCCTTTGCTGCGGGCACGCTATCCTGCCAACTACGCCAAGTATGTGACACCTTAAAGCCTTCTGTAAGCCCTTACCCTGGGAGATGGGGGACTCAGAGTCGGGTCCTGTGATGGAGAGATGGGGTGCAGCCGTGGCCCAGACCCGCTCCGTGCCCAGGGCCGTCACATTAAAAAGGATGGTATGGGCTTATCCGGGTTGAGTGGCTGATTTCGACTAAGCCACCTGTGGCACCTGGTGAAGGCCACCAGCGCTGCTGCAGTCCATTGAGGCATGGTGTCATAGCAGCCGTCGTTGTTACTACTCCCCACAGGCGGAGCAGGGCCTCAGGGCAGAGGGACAGGATGGAGGGGGTAGTAGTCTAGGAGGTCTGGTGCTGCGTAGCGTGGTGTAATGTAGAATAAAGAGTCCGGAGGCAATAGGGGTGAACTTCCAAGGATTTACTCACGAAAGAGATGGCAGTAGGAAGGCGACTCCCTGCTCCTCGCAGAGTTCTGCGGTCACCAGAGACGAAGGGGGTCCGACAACCTCCGAGTAAGTCCAGTGTTAAATCAGGACCCTGCACCAGAGTGTTCCTAGACTTCAGACTGTGTCCTTTCCTGTCTGTGTGTGTGTAGATAGGCCGGGTCTCCCTCTGAACTTCACTCAGAAAAAGGGTACGGGTGGCAGCGCCATTCCTTCCGTTACCCGGTGGGATCCTCAGGGCCTACCGGACTTTCCTGACCGGGACGTAGAGTAGCGAGGTCAGGTGTCGGGGGCCGGTACCCCTCTTGCAGCCGGAATCCCTCTGAATATATCAGGTAGGCGAGGACAGGTGGCGTACACCGCTCCGTCTGTATCCTCCCGGGATCCATTTGCGGTGGAGCTACACTCTTAAGCTCCGGGCCTTCTTGGTCATGGTCCTTGACCGGGCTGAGACATACATTATCTGCAGCCTGCCCCTCGACCCAATGCCAGGGTACGAGGGCCGTGTCTCCCTCCGCTGCAGGTCCACACAGGATCCACGTTCAGGGGGGGAGGATCACGATAAAATAATGATCAAAAGACCAAAATGGCTGTGTATTAAATATTAATTATTAAGTGGCACTAAAATGTGAGTCCTCCACCCTCACCCACTAAATTGGTTCCCCTATCTCTTGGTTCCCCAGTCTCCCGTATGCCAGTAGGGGCAAACCTGGTGCCTTTTAGCCCCCTCTGGTGGGAGAAGTGTGGTGTTGGATGTGGAGGTAGGGTCCTGACCATCACACTGTTCTTACCTCGGAGGAGGAACACTACACTCCATTAGAGAAGTGTTGCATCCCTGTGGCGGTCGAACCCTCAGGGGCGCCACACATGCTTAATGAGACTAAAGTCTGGTGGGATCACACTACGCTGCAAAACTATAGACATAAAGAAATTATATCAAGGGGCCTCAGAATAAAAAAAAAATCCCCACTACTATTTTTTCTGAAAGTTTTGTCACTGATTAGAACAAAATCCTTACCAATTGCTCACTGAATTTAATGCAGCTTATTGTTAAATAAGAGGAAATTAAACTTACTGAATTACAACAGGATATTCAGAATACCAAGATATGTCTTGAACAGTATAAAGAGGATACTGATTCTAATGATTTTATTTTACAAATACAATAATCGGTGTCCAAATTAGAAGACACTATAATGACAGGTGGTCTAAATCACATTTAGGGTATGTGCCCACGATGCAGAAATGAAGCAGAAAATTTCTGTAGCGTTTCTGCATGGTCTTGGCAGTCAAAAACACTTGCGGATTTTACATGCGTTTTTTACGCGTTTTTGCAGCGTTTTTACATGCGGATTTGACTTGCGTTTTTCAAGTCCATTGGGACCTCAAATCCGCATGCAGAAAAGCACAAATAATGGACATGCTGTGGATTTTTCCGCAAGAAAAATCCGCTGCGGAAAAATCCGCAGCATGGGCACAGAACATGCAGATTTTCATTGGTGATCATGGGGCACGGATTACCAAGCGTTTTTAAAGCGTTTCTGCTGCGGAAATTCCGCATCAAAAACGCTTGAAAAACGCATCGTGGGCACGTACCCTAAATGCCGAAATCCATTCTAAAACGAAGGAAAGCATACATTCACACGCCTTCTGAATTACATGTCACCTTCAGCTCCTCAAGTCAGGAGTCAACTGATGGCAACTCCACTGATACTAATTCTTTAGAAAATCTCACCTACTATCGTAAATCTAAAAATTGCTATCAGCCAAAAAGCGCAAAAGGCGAATTGGATGGAAACATGCCAAACACAACAGGCAAGAGGAATTTATGACACAGAATTTCTCAAATGTTTTGAACTTATCACAACATGTACTGACTAAGGAACAAAATGAAGTTTTATCTCTGGGTTTGAATTTTCTACCAGACAAATATTTTGATTTATTTTCCACCCTTTTGGATATTAACCGCTTCATGCGTAATCTCACTGTCTAGAAACATTTTTGGACCGCTGTTGAAGATAATGTGGATCCTCATGTAACACCTATTGTCAATGAATTTCGATGTCAATCATTCAAAGAGCAAATGTCCACCTTACATTTACAGGATCTACACTGTGTTCCAAATTATTATGCAAATAATATTTTCTCAGATTTTCCCAAATTACATATATGAATTGCAGTCATTGTAATTTTCCAGTCAAATAACTATTAGAGTACAATTGAAAGGTTTTTGTACAAACTGCCTATGATAACAGTATATTTTTAAAAAAATAAAAAACTCAAACTGCGCTCAAAATGCATGTTCCAAATTATTATGCACAGCAGAGTTTTCAACCTTTTCATTTTAATAAAGAACAAAAAAATGGTCATTTTTGAAATTATAAGCATTAGCAGGTTATTACAAACTGAAATCAGTTTTCAACTCAAAACTTTATTCTAGGTGATGTTACATTTGCACATAGGACCCCTTGTTCGAAAGGAGCTTCTGAACTCTCTCGTCCATTGAATTTGTCAGGTTTTGGATGGTTTCTGCTTCAATTGTTTTGCATGAGGATAGAATACCCTCCCAGAGCTGTTGCTTAGATGTGAACTGCCTCCCGCCATCATAGACACTCCTTTTAATGATGCTCCAAAGGTTCTGAATGGGGTTGAGGTCAGGGGAGCATGGGTGCCACACCATAAGTTTGTCCCCTTTTATGCCCATAGCAGCCAGAGATGCAGATGTGTTATGTGCAGCATGAGACGGGGCATTATCATGCATGAAAATGATCTTGCTGCAGAATGCACGGTTCTTCTTCTTGAACCATGGAAGGAAGTGCTGTTTGAGAAACTGAACATACATTATGGAGTTCATCTTTACCCCTTCAGGGATCCTAAAAGGGCCGACAATCTCTCTCCCCATAATTCCAGCCCAAAACATTACTCCACCTCCTCCTTGTTAGCGCCATAGCCGTGTTTGCATGGGTGTCCATCAACCAGCCATCCTCCACTCCATCCATCTGGACCATCGAGATCATTTCATGCATGAATTCCCTCCCCCCAATGAGAAAGACCCAGTGTGAAGTCGGTCTAGAGAGGAACACAGGAAAGTGGGGTTCTGTCTGGCATTCTCAAATCACCTGAGGAAGAACTGAACCCCTGCCGGGTAAGCGCAGCGCGACGCAGGAGGCTGTAAGCTGATCATCCTTTCTCCCACCATGCCGAGTGCCCGGAGACAAATGATCCCACACTTGAACACTCCGAAGAGCTGTTCACTTTCCCATTTATAGATTCGGCCCTCTCGCCCAGCCAGCTTCAAGCGTGGCAAGAGGAGATCACATGTAGCAATGCCCAAATATTTGAGCAGCCATGGTCACACGAAGGCGACGGTGAGAAAGTGCAATTACTGTCACAAGAGGTGGATGGTGATGAGGCACAATTGCCAGAAAGTCAGGAGGAGGACCAGGGTGCGGAAGTGGAAGACGAGGTGGTGGACAATAAAGTCACTGACCCAACCTGGCAAGGTGACGTGCAGAGCAAGGACAGCAGCAGGGGGGGGATATAGCACCACAACAGGCAGGAATAAGCAGTATGGTGGCACCAGACACAAAGCGGCCAACTGTTCCCCAGAACACCAACACAACAGAAGTTGCCAGTCCAACTGTTAGGTCTTCCCGAGTCTGGTTCTTTTTTAAAGACTGTCCAGATAACCCAAAAAAGGCCATTTGCAACATCTGCCAGGCTAGCATCAGCAGGGGCTGCAAAACTACCAGCCTGACCACCACCAGCATGCTCAGACACATGACAGCAAAGCACCTGACTAGGTGGACCGAACGCCAGGGTCCAGAAACAGTGTCTGCGAAAACACCACTGCTTGTTCTGCTGTTGTGCGTGCACGCCAATCCCCTGTCCATGACGCAGGCGAAGATGCCTCCCGCCCTGCACCTGTCATTGCACACTTGCAACCATCACCGTCACCGTCCATGACCTTGTCACACACAACGTTCAGTTGTCCCTATCCCAGTCCTTGAAACGAAAGTAGAAATACGCAGCCAACACTACTAAACTCACACATTTCTCGAATGCAATCCGCAACCTGATGGCGGCGGCCGTCCCTTGGTACTCGGTCCCCAGCCGCCACTATTTCTCCCGGTGTGCCATCCCCGCATTACACAAGCACGTGTCTCAGAACATTAGTCATTCCCTCAACAACGCAGTTACTGGGAAAGTCCAGCTAACCACGGACACATAGACAAGTGCTTGTGGGCAGGGACGGTACATCTCGCTGACGGCACACTGGGTTAATATACTGGAAGCCAGGACCCAGTCAGACCCTGGGACGAAACACGTCCTCCCGACACCAAGGATTGTGGGCCCTGGGTCAGTCAGAGTTGTCCTCACATTCTACAGCTCCTGCACCTCCTCCTCAGCCTCCTGGGCATTACCAGTATAGGATACCCACTCCTTTACAATGGGGACATTTTTTTTTACTGAGGCCCTCCTCTACTTCTCTCCAAAGGGGTATTGGAGTGCGTCCTAATTTTTGGCAGCCCTTTCAGTCACTGCATATGCAATAACTGTATAGCAGAACTGCTCCTTTATAATGGGAACGTTTTTTTACTGAGGCCCTCCTCTGTGTCTTCAAATTAGTATTGGGTTTTTTCCAAAAATGTAGGCAGCCGTTGCTGTCACTGTATATGCAATAACTGTATAGCAGATCCGCTGCTTTATAATGGGAACATTTTTTTAACTGAGGAGCTACTCTATATGTCTTTAAATTGGTATTGCAGTTTTTCCAAAATTTGGGCAGCCCTTTCATTCACTGCATATGCAATAACAGTATAGGAGACCCGCTCCTTAATAATGGGAAATTATTTTTTTTTAAATCATCCCCTTTATGTGTCTTCAAAGGTGTATTGGGGTTTTTCCAAGTTTTGGACAGATCTTAGAGTTACTACATATGCTATAGCACTATAGGAGACCCGCTCCTTAATAATGGGATTTTTTTTTTTAAAATCAGGCCATCTATGTTTCTTCAAAGGGGTATTGGGGTTTTCTAAATTTTGGGCAGGCCTTGAAGTCACTACATATGTTATAACAGTATAGGAGACCCGCTCCTTAATAATGGGAACAACAAAGCATAGCCGGCTGATGGCCCTCTAACAATAGTGTGGGCTGACTGCTGGCCCTTTAACAATAGTAAGGGCCGCCTGATGGCCCTATAAAAATAGGCTTTGTGACTTTCAGAGTCCCTCTTTCATAAATGAAACAGGATGTGTATGATCATGGCCAGATAAGGTAGTAAAATGTTAAAATTACATTTACTGGTGAATGTATTTTTCACGGTTGAAAGCAATGCAAAAGTGCAAAAATGCAGGTGTGGAGGAGCATTTTTGTTTTTGGTTATTTATTTTGCCTTATATACAAGTCATTACCCTGGAAAGGATGTTCCTTAACATTTTTTCCAGGAAAATCCATTTTGGTTTCGTTTTTGTATGTTTTATTGTGAGTTCGTAAAAGTGGCGTAATACCTCTGACAATATTGTTCAGAGCAGTGACCAGGAGTCAGAGATGCTTCCAGGGGTCTTCACCAAGCTGTTCCCATGTCATTTGAGCACTGCTCCCATCGATTTGGGCAATTTTTAGGCCCCCTGCAAACCTCCAGGGAGGCCGCCAGAAAAATGCTCTAGTTTCCCATAGACTTACATTGGGCTCGTTGTTCGGGTCGAGCACCCGAGCATTATGATTTGCTTGACCCGAGCAACAAGCACCCGAACATTTTAGTGTTCGCTCATCGCTAGTAAGGATGAGTTTTATTTTTTTTTATTTTTTTTTATTTTATGGTTAATAAATGGGCAAAAAAGGGTTGTTTTGGGGGAGTGTTTTTATCAATTAAAGGACTTTTTTTCTGTGTGTGTCTTTTCTTACTTTTGATTATGAGGTTAGTAATGGGCATGTCTGATAGATGCCCCTCCATTACTAACCCCTGGGCTTGGTGTCAGCGGACATAAAACAGCTGACATCAACCCCAAAACTATTACTCCACTTGCCACCGCACCAGGCAAATGGGAAGAGCCAGGCAAAGCACCAGAATTGGCGCATCTAATGGATGCGCCTCTTCTGGGGTGGCTGCGGGCTGCTATTTTTAGTGTGGGGAGGGCCAATATCCATGGTCCCTTCCCAGACGGAGAATACCAGACCCCAGCTGTCTGCTTTAGCTTGACTGGTTATCAAAAATGGGGAGGACCTTTTTGTTTAAATTAGTTAAATAATTAAGACAGCTTGGGACCCCTCTATTTCTGATAACCAGCCACAGCTATCAGCTTTACCTGTGCTGGTTATTAAGAATAGAGGGAACTGCATGTCTTTTTTTTTTTTACTTATTTTTTTTGCACAGTGTGCCAGCCAATCATAGCCATGCTAATATTTGTCATGGCTGTGATTGAGCCTGAAGTGCCCACTCCGGAAAGCTTGTTGATTGGCTGCGCTGCAGCCTTTCAACAAACTTTGTTAGGGCTGCCGAACCCGAACAGTAACACGGACATCGGGGAGAAGTCTGTGTTCAGGGTCCATACCGGTATGTGTCCAGTATGGACTCCAAACCTTACCGTTCTGGTTCGCCCATCCCTATTGTTGTGTCCATTCATACTTAGGATATAAAAATAACCTAAATGCCATGTCAGCAAATATACCAAGTACAGGGTTAAGAGTAAAAACGCGACATGGTGTCCTCTAACAAATTGAATGGAAAATCGGCTCAAATTGTTAGCGGACACCATGTCGCGTTTGGAGAGCTCCTGTGTGCCTAAACATTGGAGCTCCCCCACAAGTGACCCCATTTTGGAAACTAGACCCCCCAAGGCACCTATCTAGATGCATAGTGAGCACTTGGAACTCCAAGGTGCTTCACAAATTGATTCGTAAAAATAAAAAAGTGGAAAAAAAAACACTTTTTCATTTTTACGAATCAATTTGTGAAGCACTTGGGGGTTCCAAGTGCTCACTATGCATCTAGATAGGTGCCTTGTGGGGTCTAGTTTCCAAAATGGGGTCACTTGTTGGGGAGCTCCAATGTTTAGGCACGCAGGGGCTCTCCAAACACAACATGGCGTCTGCTAACAATTTGAGCCGATTTTCCATTCAATTTGTTAGAGGACACCATGTCGCGTTTGGAGAGCCCCTGATGTGCCTAAACAGTGGAGCTCCCCCACAAGTGACCCCATTTTGGAAACTATACCCCTCAAGGATTTTATTAAGGGGTATAGTGAGCATTTTGAACCCAGAGGTACGACACAGAATTTGATAACATTAGGTCATCATATTGAATAAGTTGTCATTAGCCTTGAGCGCAAGTGCTCGCTACTTGAGTTTGCATCGGGTACTCAGGTATGCACCATGTACTGCGTGTGCTCAAGTGACATGCTCCAGTCCCTGTCCCGCATGTTTCACGGTTATTAGACACCCAGAAAAAAACATGCGGGGATCGCTCGTGCATGGCAGGCAATGCCCGCAAAGTTTTTTTGGCCGCGAAGCATATGGGGCGGAGACTCGAGCATGTCACTCAAATACCCACGATACTCAATGCATACCAGAGCACCCGATGCAAACTCAAGTAGCGAGCACTTGCGCTCAACACTAGTCGCCATATCGTCATCTTTTTTTCTTACTTTTGAAAAAAATCCCAACCCCATCACAACCCTAACCCCAAACCCAGCCCTAACCCTAGCCCTAACCCTAGCCCAACCCTAACCCGAGAGTTTATTTTTTACGCCGTTCCTCGTGCGGTATAAGTGATTAGACGACCTTATTCTTCGGGTCGGTGAGACTACAGCGATACCAGAATGATATCGGGTTTTTATGCCTGACAGCTGTCACACACTAAAAGACGCATTTTTTGTAAAATCTAGTTTTCGCATCGCCATATTTTGAGAGCTATAATTTTTCCAGATTTTGGCAGACAGTCATGTGACGGCTTGTTTTTTGCGGGATGAGTTGATGTTGTTATTGGTGCCATTTTCAGGCACGTGACATTTTTTGATCGCTTTCTATTCCGATTTTTGGGAGGCAGAATAAACAAAAACCAACAATTCAGGAATTTTTTTTTTGTTTTTTTTATTCTGTTCCGCGTGTGGTAAAATTGATAAGGCAGCTTTATTCTTCGGGTCAGTACGTTTACAGCGGTACCACATTTATATAGTTTTTCTATGTTTTGCACTTTTACATAATAAAAGCAATTTTATAGAAAAAAATTATTTTTTAGCATAGCTTTATTCTGAGAGCTATAACTTTTTTATTTTTCGGCTGATGGAGCTGTATGGTGGCTTGTTTTTTGCGGGACAAGATGATGTTTTCAACGGTACCATTTTTATTTATGTTCATCTTTTTGATCGCGTGTTATTCCATTTTTTGTTTGGCGGTATGGTGATAAAGCATTGTTGTTTGCTTCGTTTTTTTTTTTTTTTTTACCATGTTCACTGAGGGGGTTAACTAGTGGGACAGTTTTATAGGTCAGGTCGTTCCGGATGAGGTGATACCAAATATGTGTACTTTTATTGTTTTTTTTTTTTGTTTTTTTTATAATAATATTTATTGATGGGTACATTATATTTTTATTTTTGGTGGATTATTTTTTTTCTTTTTTTTTATATTTTTACAATTTTTTTTTTTTTTTTTTTCACTTTCTGACAGTTTTTATACTTTTTTACTTTGTCCCACTATGGGACTTTCACTTTTTTTATTCTGATCGCCTGCATGGCATAAGAATAGGGCACCATCCCTGTGCCATGCAGGCTGTCAGCGCTGGACAGGGAGAAGATAGTTTGGAGATGCACTGCGCATGTCCAAAAAATCTTCCTGCTGTCTGGTGACCCGAATGTTGTCATGACGACATCGGGTCGTTATGGCAACATCCTGGAAGCCACGGCAGACAGCGCTGGAGGCCACCGCAATGCTGCGATCGACTGCGATCGACTTCGATCGCAGCATTGCGGGGGTTAATGTGCCGGGAGCGGTGTGGGACCACTCCCCGCACATAGCCCTGGGTGTCAGCTGTGACAATCAGCTGACACCCAGTGGCGATCACGCCGCACAGCCTGTGTGCGCGCGCGATCGCGATGACGTAAAAATATGGGTCTGGCTCTTATGTCCCAGGGCACAGACGCGTATTAGTACGTCTAATGTTGTTAAGGGGTTAATGTCCATAATAATAATAATATTTTTTTATTTCTACAGCGCCAACATATTCCGCAGCACTTTACATTTTAGAGGGGACTTGTACAGACAATAAAAGACATTACAGAATAACAATAATTACATAAATCAAAAGATACAAGGAGGAGAGAGGACCCTGCTCGCAAGCTACAATCTATGAGGAAACAGAAGACACGAAAGGTGGACGGTAATAATGTTCATAATAATAAATATCAATCGGATTATTGTTATACGTATTCAATAACATAATGATGTGGATTCATGTTATGCTAAACTGCCACTAATATTTGTATAAGATTAATAATTAGAGATGAGTGAACATGTTCGGAAAACGTTATTTTTTTTTCAAATTCGACACGAACATTGCACATTCAGATTCATGATCGGACACCGGAGCGTTTTTACTGAAAATCGGCCCGGTTTGGCAAAAGTGCGGTAAATGATCGTGTTTCCACTACTGTATTTTTTTATGACTTTGGCTAGGATAATGGTGGTGTATGGTGAGCGTGTTTGACGAGGTAAGGGATAGAGGAGAGGTCAGAGTAGCGACGGGCTGTTAATCTTAATTTTCTTTCTTAACTTAATGTGTGCAGATTCCGGCAAGCCAATCAGGGCGCAGGAACCATTCACAATGTCCAGACACAAGGGCTTGTGCCATTGGCTGATGAAGTTACATGTCCCTCTCCATATAAAGAGCGGACATGTTGTTTTAGCACCATTTTGTCAGTGTAACAGTGCAGAGAGGCTGCTCCTGACGCTGCTCCTGGATACTGAGAGATTGAGATAGTTAGCTAGGCAGTTCTAAGTCAGATAGTTTAGATAGATTGGATCCTGTGTGGCTGTGAAACCGACCTTCCAGCAGATCAATTATTTTTGCTATTAGTGTGGTCCAGACAGAGACAGTAGGCCACATTTCATCATAGAACTCTGTTGTGCACTGATGATATTATGCTCCATGCAGGAGTACACCTTTGTACACTAATTTTTTCTGTTCCTACTGTGCTACATAAACCAGGCCACATCTGAGTTTGTAATTCTTTTGCGCTGAGATTCAGCTGTATCCAGGGCTCCACAGTAAAAAAAAACAATTTTTTTCTGTTACTACCCTGATACATACATCAGGCCACATCTCAGCTTGTAATTTTTTTTGCGCAGAGATTCTGCTTTATACAGAGCTCGTTCACAGTAAAAAAAAATCTAATTTCTTCTGTTGCTACTGTGATACATACAGCAGGCCACATCTCAGCTTCTGATTTTTTGGTGCAGAGATTCAGCTGTATACAGAGGTCATCCACAGCAAAAAAAATCTAATTTCTTCTGTTATTAATGTGATACAGCAGACCACATCCCAGCTATTTTTTTTGGGGGGCGGTGAAATTTAGCTGTATCCAGAGCTCATCCACAGTAAAAAAAATCTAATTTCTTCTGTTACTAACGTGATACAAACAGTTAGCCACATCTCAGCTTGTCATTTTTTGGTGCGTATATTCTACTGTATCCAAGCCTCATCCATAGTAAAAAATCAAATTTCTTCTGTTACTAACGTGATACAGCAGGCCACATCTTGGCTTGTAATTTTCTGGTGGTGAAATTCAGATGTATCCAGAGCTCGCCCATAGTAAAAAAAATTCAAATTTTTTTCTGTTACTACTGTGCTACATACAGCAAGCCACATCTCATCTTGAAATTTTTTGGGGCATATATTCTGCTGTTTACAGGCCTTGTCCACAGTAAAAAAAAAAAAATCCTGTTATGAATGAGATACAGCAGGCCACATCTCAGCTTGTAATTTTCTGGTGGCAAAATTCAGCTGTAACCAGAGCTGGTCCACAGTAAAAAAAATAATAATTTCTTGTGTTACTAACATGATACAGCACGCTACATCTCAGCTTGTATTTTTTTGCAGCGAAATTCAGCTATATCCAGAGCTCGTCTACAGTATAAAAAAAAATCTAATTTTTTCTGTTACTAACGTGATACAGCAGGCCACATCTTGTCATTTTTTGGTGCTGATGTTGTTCTCATACAGGGGTTCACATGATAAAATCTAACTTTATTGCCGTGCTACATAAAGCAGGCCACATTTCGGCTTTTAATTCTTTTTTGCTGATATTCTGCTCCATCCAGGGGTTCACATTATAAAACCCTCATTTGTTCTGTTACTACCACGCTACAAAAACAATGCCACATTTGATCTTTTAATTCTTTGGTGCTGATATTCAGCTCCAGCCAGGGGTTGACATTGTAAAATCTAAATTTATTCTGTTACTATCGTGCTACAGAAACTAGTCCACATTTGAGCTTTTAATTCTTTGCAGCTGATATTCTGCTCTATCCAGGGGTTCACATTATAAAACCTTAATTTGTTTTGCTACTACCGTGCTACACAAACTAAGCCACATTTGAGCTTTTAATTCTTTGGTGCTGATATTCTTCTACATACAAGGGTTCAAATGATAAAATCTAACTTTGTTGTCTTACTACCGTGCTACATAAAGCAGGCCACATTTCATCTTTTAATCCTTTATTGCTGATATTCTGCTCCATACAGGGGTTGACATTATACAATCTAAAGTTGTTGTGTTACTACTGTGCTACAGAAACAATGCCACATTTGATCTTTTAATTCTTTGGTGCTGATATTCTGCTCCAGCCAGGGGTTGACATTATAAAATCTAAATTGTTTTGTTACTACCGTGCTACAGAAATTAGTCCACATTTGAGCTTTTAATTCTTTGGGGCTGATATTCTGCTCCATCCAGGGGTTCACATTATAAAACCTTAATTTATTCTGTTATTACCATGCTACAGAAACCATGCTATATTTGAGCTTTTAATTCTTTGATGCTGATTTTCTGCTCCATCCAGGGGTTGACATTAAAAAATCTAAATTTTTGCTGCTGCTACCATGCTACGTAAACGAGGCCACATCTGAGCTTGTACTTGTTTTACGCTGAGATTCTTCTCTATCCAGGGCTCCACAGAAGCAGAAACCATGCCACATTTCAGCTTTTAGTTATTTTGTGCTGTTATTGTGCTCCAGCCAGGAGTCCACATTTCACAATATAAATTATTTGTACTAATTCCGTGGTCCAGAAACCAGGCCACATTTCAGCATATAAATAGTTTGTGCTAATATTGTGCTCCATCCAGGAGTCCAAATTTCAGAATCTAAATTGGTTGTGCTAATAGCATGGTCCTGAAACCAGGCCACATTTCAGCATTGAACAGGGCTTGGAGCAGTATTTCTAACTTAAACTTTGATAAGTAACAGGTGGATGAGTGACAGGTGTAGGCCTCGTGCTCTGAGAGCTCTGCCAAATTCAGGCAACACACATGAAGGAGACCCAACTTGGAGACCAAACATTTCCAATAACTAAGTGAAGATACCACTAAAGTAGCATCAATTTTTATTTATTTATTTATTTTACTCACTTACATAGCGCAACTAATTCCACAGTGCTTTACAGACATATACTGGGGCTCTGACACCCCTTCCACTACAGGCAGCCCACCAGATGGAGACCCAACTTGGAGCCTTCACATTTCAAAAAATTGTTAGTAACATCAGCACCAGTAGAAACAGCAGGCACAGAAGCCATGACAAAGGTGTCACAGACTGCAATAACGCAAGATCAATGCAGCACACTGAAAACTACACCATTGCCTAGTCTACCCAGTCTGCGACAGGGGTGCAAAAGTCATTGGAGATCCATGACTTTTTTATCTTGATGAAAGTTAGGCGGTCTACACTACACTCTGCTGGTGCACGGGCTGCTCTAAAAAAATGTGTGAAACGACTCACAGAAATTGCTTCTGCCATTTACACTGCTTCTGCTAATGTTTTTGCATTGACGAATCGATGTTCCCGGGATTGGAAGTCTATAACTGCGATGCACACTGTGTGCCTCACTGCTGTCTTGGGGAAAACCACTCCCAAGATTGTCTTCAACAATTATTTGATTCTCCAGCATGGGCGTGTCCCTTTCCAGAGGGGGAAGCAGTTGGCAAAATTTATTCTTGTACCATGGATCAAACAGAGTGGCAACCCAGTAGTCAGCAGTATTTCCAATCCTAACAATACGGGCAGCAATCATTTTGCAGATAGTGCAGCAAGAAGGTGCTCATAGGTCGATCTCTTCCATGAAGTCCAAGTTCAAAGAGTTTTGATGGTGGGATAACACTCAAGCTTGCTTCCTCTGTCCCCTCCTGTCAGGGAAATATTGAGAAATATTGAAAATATTCTTTCTTTCTTCCCCTGAAGCCCCTCTCACCCCTTATCCACCTTTGTCACAAGGCAAGAGCTAGCAATCGACCACTTGTCAGTACAAGAGCTGTCTCCATGTAAATCTCAGCACAAAAACCCAATTAACACACTCATGAGTAAGGCGCTGTAAACAAATGCTGGCAAGAGATGTGCCACCAACCTAAGATGGGGGAAGAAGATGGCTAATAGGTTGGAGGAGTTTTTAAACTAGAGACGGGGGGGGGAACCAAGGAAGTAGGTGGGATGTGAGGCAAGCAAGGGGGAAGGGGAGAAGTGAATATAATGAGGGTGGAGAGGGGGGTGGGGATAGTACAGTTAGATCGTTAGAGAAGAATAGGATGCTAAATAACCCCAAAGTTTTATCTTGCATGCTGACCAACGCAAGAAGCCTGACCAATAAGGCGGATGAGCTGCGGGCGCTTATATCGGAGGAGAGGTATGACATCGTAGGTATAACAGAGACTTGGCTAGACGATAGCTACGACTGGGCGGTAAATTTATTAGATTATAGTTTATTTAGAAGGGACCGGAAACAGAGGAAAGGCGGAGGAGTCTGCTTATATGTAAAGTCATGTCTAAAGCCCAGACTAAGGGAAGATAAAGGAGAGGGAGAAGAGGGGGTCGAGTCCATGTGGGTAGAGATAGAGGGGGCAAAAAATAATAATAAAATATTACTGGGGGTCTGCTATAAGCCACCAAATATAACAGAGGAGAATGAGAAACTGCTATTAGGACAAATAGACAAAGTAGCAAAACATAATGAAGTGATTGTAATGGGGGTTTTCAACTACCCGGATATTGACTGGGAAACAGAAACCTGTAGATCTCAAAAAGGAAAAAGGTTCTTGACAAATATTAAGGATAATTATCTCTCCCAACTAGTGCAGGAACCAACGAGAGGGAAGGCCGTGTTGGACTTTAATAGACCTGATAGAATAACTGAGGTACAGATAGGGGGGCACCTAGGTAATAGCGATCATAATATTATCGACTTCAAAATGCCCTTCAGTAGGGTTATCAATAAGGGAACAACAAAAACATTAAACTTTAGGAGGGCGAAGTTTGATCAGCTGATAGAAAACCTTCAACTTATTGACTGGGACAAAGTTTTTAATCAAAGGAATACGAATAGTAAATGGGAAACCTTCAAAAGAATTCTGAATACTCAGTGCGAGAGGTATATACCGTATGGGAATAAAAGGGCCAGAAATAAGAGGAAACCAATATGGTTGAACAAGAACGTAAAAGGGGCGTTAAATAGCAAAAAAGAGGCATTCAAGAGATTAAAACAGGAAAACAGTAAGGAAGCACTAAAGTGTTACAAGGAAAAAGAACCTGCAAAAAAACAAATAAAAATAGCGAAGGAGGAAACAGAGAAACGTATTGCTAGGGAAAGTAGATCAAATCCCAAACTGTTCTTTACGTATATAAATAGTAAAAGGATTAAATCGGATAATATTGGACCGATAAAAAGTGATGAAGGCAAAATCATAGAGAAAGATGAGGATAAAGCTAATTTATTAAATAATTTTTTTTCGACAACTTTCACAAAGGAAATAGAACTAACAGGAGAAATGAGAAGTGACAAACTTAATCCTCCACTAAGTATGACAAATCTAACCCAAGTTGAGGTACAGAAACGCCTCAGTAACATTAAAATAAACAAATCACCAGGACCTGATGGCATACACCCACGGGTACTAAGGGAACTAAGTAATGTGATAGACAGACCGTTATATCTTATATTTAAGGACTCTGTTGAGACTGGGTCTGTACCACTTGATTGGCGACAGGCGAATGTAGTACCAATATTCAAAAAGGGAGCGAAAAGTGACGCCGGAAACTATCGGCCGGTGAGTCTGACGTCCGTTGTGGGCAAAATTTTTGAAAGCTTCATTAAAGAGGCAATTACGGAGCATCTTGATGCTAATAATCTTTTAATCCCGAACCAACATGGATTCATGAGGAATCGCTCCTGCCAAACAAACCTGATTGACTTCTACGAGGAGGTTAGCTCTCGAGTAGATCAGGGGGAACCAGTGGATGTCGTGTATCTCGACTTCTCAAAAGCGTTCGATAGCGTGCCACATAATAGGTTGGTATACAAAATGAGAATGATGGGGCTGGGGGAAAATGTCTGCAAGTGGGTAGCTAACTGGCTAAAGGATAGAAGGCAGAGGGTGGTTATAAATGGAATATACTCAGATTGGGTAAGCGTCACTAGAGGGGTACCACAGGGGTCTGTACTAGGCCCAATGTTATTTAATATCTTTATTAACGACATAGTCAACGGGATAAATAGTAAAATATCAATATTTGCAGATGACACAAAGTTATGTAAAACAATTAATACAAAAGAGGACAGTGCAGACCTACAGAGGGATTTGGATAAGCTGGGTAGGTGGAGCATTAAATGGCAAATGAGGTTTAACGAGGAGAAATGTAAGGTCATACATATGGGAAGGAAAAATGGAAGTCACCAGTACTCACTGAATGGGAAATCATTGGGGAATTCAGAGATGGAGAAGGACTTGGGCATCTTAATTGATAGTAAACTAAATTGGAGTGCCCAAAGTCAGGCCGCTGCTGTAAGGGCAAACAGGGTAATGGGATGTATCAGAAGAGGTATAGCTGCAAAGGATGAGAACATTGTTCTTCCACTGTACAAAGCACTGGTCAGACCACACTTGGAATACTGTGCTCAGTTATGGGCCCAATATATAGAAAGGATATAAATGAGCTTGAAAAGGTACAAAGGAGGGCAACAAAATTAATAAAGGGAATGGAGGGACTGCAATACCCAGAGAGGTTGGCAAAACTAGGACTATTCAGCCTGGAAAGGAGAAGATTGAGGGGGGACATAATAAATGTGTACAAATATGTTAGGGGACAGTATAGAGATCTTGCCCGGGATTTGTTCAAAAGGAGGGATATTACGGTAACAAGAGGGCATTCACTAAGACTGGAAGAGAAAAGGTTTCAGCACCAGCATAGGAAGGGGTTCTTTACGGTAAGAGCAGTGAGAATATGGAATTCACTGAGTGAGGAGACGGTAATGTCGGATTCACTACACCAGTTCAAGCGGGGACTGGATGCATTTCTAGATAACAGGCAGATTTCAGCGTATACTTAAAAATAAAATAAAATAGTAGGTTGATACAGGGATTTATTCTGACTGCAGGTTTCAGAGTCGGGAGGGAATTTTTCCTCACGTGAAGATTGGCTAAATCATTTGGGGTTTTTGCCCTCCTCTGGATCAACTTTAGCGATTACAGAACTAACAGGTCGAACTTGATGGACGCAAGTCTTTATTCGGCTATACAAACTATGTTACTATGTTACTATGTTAATTAAAATGCGAGTAGATTTCCCCTGGCAGAGGCAGGGGACAATTAGATGCAGGCTTGCAATAAATCTACAGATACCTGTTGAAATTTCATTGCCAGGACTTCAAAGAGAGTTTAACAAAAGTCTCCAGGCCCTTCGGACCCGAAACGAAATATGGAATAACTAAAGTTCCATACATTCAATAATGATGGGACCCATGTTTTTAGTGACAGTGTCAGCTAGGGAATGATAGGGATATTTTCTTGTTGCTGTAAACCCCTCCGTGGAGCTGTAGCGTAAAAGCACCAAAATAACGGATCGCAGGTACGCCATGTGTGGTCTCTAAACAAAGGTAAAATCATAATGGGAAAATATGGCATTTGCAAGTTTCTGCGATCAACGAGCGATGTTATCGCAGAAGTTAACGTTTTTAATAAAAACATGAAGGGTGGAGCCCAAGCCTACATGGGCCGGTCTCCCCTTAGGCATAAAAGAGCCAACTGAAGATTGATCCATATTCTTTGCCAGGGGGGTATAGATACTATAAGCAATGGATCGCGTTCAATAATGCTCAAATCGGGGAGCCCCTCCTCCACCTATGCTGCTTTGTCCCTGCGAACTGTATAGAGTAATTTTCAAATTTAATCCTTATTATTTTGTGTAACTGCTTATGTATTGTATTGTCTTCTTTTGTAAACTTTTTTTGATATTTTTCCTAAATCCCTTTTGGATTAAATATAAAATTTAATAGTTCTGTTTCTTTTGTCCTGTAATTGTTCCCTTCCCCGAAGCCATAAGCTACCAGAATGCAGGCGTCCGGCCCGGCCTGTATTATATTTCCGGTGGTGGCAGCGAATAATATTAATAATCGGACTATTGTGAAGTTGACAGTGACCATACGGAGGGCGTAAGCACATATTCCATACGTTGGAATCCAGAGGTGTGACGTCATACGCTCAGTGGTCGCTTGCCAATACCTCCGTAGTGAGTAGTGGGGACCATGTGCTCGCGGATCCCTGACGAAATCTTGACCGAGTGACGGCAACTGCAAGATATTGCGTGGTCTCCCCGGTGTAGTCACTGTGGAATACCTGACACCTCCCGCCAACCACAGACAACAAAGAGGGGATCATTATCGTCTTCATCTCCTAACTGCTGTGCACCCATCACCTCTTCCTCTCCGTCCTCCTCCATTTGTTTCTCGGCTCCTGCACCTTCACTAACAGTTTGTCTGGTACCATGAGCCCCCCTTCTCAATCACTGTAATCCACCCTATGGCAATTGCCTGTGCGATGACAGTCCGGAACTTAGAGATATTGTTAACCTTCCGCATCCTCCTCTGCTTCCTCCTAATCTCCCTCTTCCCCTGGGACCACCACTTCCTCCTGCAGACTATTCAAAGTGTGCTCCAGCATGTAGATGATCAATATTGTGATGCTGATGATGGCATCGTCAGCGCTAACTATCTTAGTAGCTATTTCGAAAATGTGCAGAATGGTGCAGAGGTTCTTCATCTGTGTCCACTCTGCAAGTGTGATTTGCACCACATCCATATTGCGTTGGCCTAGGCTATGCAAAATGACATACTGCACCAGGACTCATCGCTGCTGTCACAGTCACTGCAACATGCAATGCGAGTTGATTTACACCATGTCGGCACACCACATATCAACCGGTTAACCAGTAGGCCGAAAGATCTCTATGCAATGCAAGTCAATGACCCGCGGGTTGCGAATGGCGGAAGTGAGCACACTGCGACCGTGGTTTCTGCAGCAGCGCATCCAAGCCGGGATAGTGGCGCAGAAATTGATGTACCACCAGGTTGAGGATGTGAGCTATGCAAGGCACGTGTGTGAGGTTGCCCTGGCGATGGGCCACCACCAGGTTCTCAACGTTATTGCACACGGCCTTCCCTGGCTCCGGGTTCAGTGGAGACAGCCATTGCTCAAACTCGGCCTGGATAGCTGTCCACAACTCTTGAGCTGTATGACTGCAATCTCCAAGGCATATTAATTTAAACACTGCCCGATTGTGGTGAACTCTGGCTCTTTGGTGTTTTGAAGACCAACCTACGGAATACTCTGGGTAGTACCAACTGCCAGTTTTGTCCTCCTTTACGATACAGGATACCGTCTTCACTGAGGTAGAGCTTCGTCCATTCTTTAACTAAAACAGATACTGCTGGTAACTCATTATCTCTCTCCCATTTACTTGGAAACCGATTTTGGTCCACATAAAGTAGTATTCTACCAATTATCTGATCTTCCCGTTGTGCTCTACGGATTTTCCCTTTTGGTAGTTGTTGAATAGACTGGGGGTGATCTTGTTCTCTCGCTTTTATGGTGGTTTCCACCGTCAACGGACCCCACAATGGTGTATCTTCCTCCTGATAAGCTTGTACTGCTTGGGTACTGCTCTCAATTGCTTCCAGACTGACTTCCTCCGAGCATTCTTGCATGAACTCCTCAGGCTCTAGTGGCATTCTTGACAACCCGTTAGCATCCGCATTGCATTTTCCTGGCCGGTACTTGATTCTGAAATTGAAGTCAGCTAGTTCAGCGACCCATCTCTGACCCATTGCATTCAGTTTGGCTGTAGTAAGGACATAATTCAAAGGGTTGTTGTCAGTGTATACCTCAAACGCTTTGCTGTAGTAAAGATGATCTGTAAATCATTCACAGATAGCCCATTTCAATGCCAAGAAATCCAATTTTCCGGAATGTAAATGTTAATTCTTCTCGGCGTCTCTCAATGTCCTTGAACCGTAACCGATAACTCTCAACTTTCCATCTTGATGCTGATACAGGGCAGCTCCCAGTCCAACCTGAGAAGCGTCACAATGAAGAACAAATGGTAAGTTGAAATCAGGATATCCCAAGCTGGGTGGTTTTACCAAGTACACTGTGTTCCAAATTATTATGCAAATAATATTTTCTCAGATTTTCCCAAATTACCTATGTGAATTGCAGTCATTGTAATTTTCCAGTCAAATAACTATTAGAGTACAATTGAAAGGTTTTTGTACAAACTGCCTATGATAACAGTATATTTTTTAAAAAACTCAAACTGCACTCAAAATGCATGTTCCAAATTATTATGCACAGCAGAGTTTTCAACCTTTTCATTTTAATAAAGAACAAAAAAATGGTCATTTTTGAAATTATAAGCATTAGCAGGTTATTACAAACTGAAATCAAACAGTTTTCAACTCAAAACTTTATTCTAGGTGATGTTACATTTGCACATAGGACCGCTTGTTCAAAAGGAGCTTCTGAACTCTCTCGTCCATTGAATTTGTCAGGTTTTGGATGGTTTCTGCTTTAATTGTTTTGCATGAGGACAGAATACCCTCCCAGAGCTGTTGCTTAGATGTGAACTGCCTCCCGCCATCATAGACACTCCTTTTGATGATGCTCCAGAGGTTCTCAATGGGGTTGAGGTCAGGGGAGCATGGGTGCCACACCATAAGTTTGTCCCCTTTTATGCCCATATCAGCCAGAGATGCAGATGTGTTATGTGCAGCATGAGATGGGGCATTATCATGCATGAAATGATCTCGATGGTCCAGATGGATGGAGTGGAGGATGGCTGGTTGATGGACACCCCATGCAAACACGGCTACGGCGCTAACAAGGAGGAGGTGGAGTAATGTTTTGGGCTGGAATTATGGGGAGAGAGATTGTCGGCCCTTTTAGGATCCCTGAAGGGGTAAAGATGAACTCCATAATGTACCCCATTCAATGGACGAGAGAGTTCAGAAGCTCCTTTCGAACAAGCGGTCCTATGTTCAAATGTAACATCACCTAGAATAAAGTTTTGAGTTGAAAACTGTTTGATTTCAGTTTGTAATAACCTGCTAATGCTTATAATTTCAAAAATGACCATTTTTTTGTTCTTTATTAAAATGAAAAGGTTGAAAACTCTGCTGTGCATAATAATTTGGAACATGCATTTTGAGTGCAGTTTGAGTTTTTTATTTTTTAAAAAATATACTGTTATCATAGGCAGTTTGTACAAATACCTTTCAATTGTACTCTAATAGTTATTTGACTGGAAAATTACAATGACTGCAATTCATATAGGTAATTTGGGAAAATCTGAGAAAATATTATTTGCATAATAATTTGGAACACAGTGTAGTCTACTAGTACTTCCAATACCTCCTAGTGGTCTGCTGTCCAGGGAATGGGCTGTTGGGACGAAATGGCATTGTTTCTTTTAAGCCCGGTCCTACCCGCATTCTTCTTTTTCTCCGTGGGTGTTGTGGACTGTGTCGTCCCCCCCAAGAGCAGGTATTGTGGGGCGGCAATCCTGGAGAAGTTCCGAACGCAAGTACAATAGTAGGAGAGGAATCCTAATATCTGCCTCAACTCCCCGACAGTAGAGGGCCGCTTGTCTTTTAAGGTCAGTACCAGAGTGACTTCTGCTGGGTCCATGGTATATCCTTCTCCGGACACAATTTTCCCTAGAACACGGACTTGCCTTTTGAACAGTTCACACTTCTTTGGGGTCAACTTAACTCCATGTTGTTGATACCGCTGTAATACGGTCCTCACGTGTTCAACATGCTCCCAGAAGGTTTTGCTGTGTACCACATTGTCATCCAACACGACTGTCAGATTTCGTCCCTCTATCCTTCTAAACAGGTCTCCATGCTCCTCTGAAATTCTGCTGGAGCTGAACTGAGCCCAAACGTTATGCGGATCCACTCATATAACCCCCACGGTGTGATGAATGCTGTCAAAGGTCTACTGGACTTTTCAACAAACCCTTGATGGTATGCTTACCCTGATCGAGGACAGAGAACCAGTTACTTCCTGATGGGCTAGCCAACATATCTTGAATCTTTGATATTGGGTGCCGATCAGGTACTGACTTTCGGTTTAGTTCCCGGTAATCACAGCAGAGTCTCAATGTACCATCCTTCTTCCTAATACAAACAATAGGAGAGGAATAAGACTAGAGATGAGCGATGTTCGACTCAAACTGTTCGCCAATCTCAAATTTGAGTTGTTTTGGGCGGTGTTCGAGTCGTTCGACAAACTTGAACGATTTGCAAAAAATTTGGCTGTTCGAGGTTATGTTCGATAACTGTTCGTGCACCAAAAGCGTAACTGGATTTTTTCACAGTAATACTGTGAATCAATGTTAATAGACAGTTTCAGTGTAGAGTGGGCGGGGGGAGGGGCAGGGGATGGATCTCTGCAGAAATAATGCCGATCTCCATTTTTATTTTCTTTCCCGCATTTACAGTGGGGCGGTGCAGTCTGTCAGCCTATCAGCAGTGCACACACGCAGCGAAGTGCTTTTTTTTCACACAAGCAAGGGCATGTGTCATTGGCTGTGTATGTCACATATCCTTGCCCTATAAGACCCAGCCATTTTCCCCATCGCCACCATTTTCTCACTGCTGCAGCTGAGTGTTACACGGCACCGCTGCTGCTGTGGGCGCTATACAGTATAACTGAATTGCGAGCGAATTTCCAGTTCCATAGAGAGATAGGTTTAGGGAGTAGGGACTAGTTCTAATTGCAGCCCTTTTGAGGGCTAGGTTACAGCAGTTCATAGCACTTTTTGCCAGGCAAGTCTGTGCCAGTGCTGTGCAAGTGTTTTTCACAGCATTTGGCGAAGTGTAGCTCAGCCAATCGTTTTGGGCCTGTAGCAGTGTCTGTTAGTCATTGGAGTAGCCTATCTGTGTTGCAAGCTACACCACCTGTGTATCTAATACCAATTTTTTACTGCATCTAAGCCAGCCAATCCTTTTGGGCCTGTAGCAGTGTCTGGTAGTCAGTGGAGTAGCCCATCTGAAGCAAGCTACACCACCTGTGTATCTAATAACAATTTTTTACTGCATCTAACCCAGTAAATCCTTTTGGTCATATTAGCAGTGTCTGGTAGTCAGCGTAGCAGCCCACCTGTGAAGGAAGCTACACCGCCTGTGTATCTAATTCTAATTTTTTACTGCATCTAACCCAGGAAATCCTTTTGGGCCTAATAGCAGTGTCTGGTAGTCAGTGGAGTAGCCCATCTGAAGCAAGCTACACCACCTGTGTATCTAATAACAATTTTTTACTGCATCTAACCCAGTAAATCCTTTTGGGCCTAGTAGCAGTGTCTGGTAGTCAGTGGAGTAGCCCATCTGAAGCAAGCTACACCACCTGTGTATCTAATAACAATTTTTTACTGCATTTAACCCAGTAAATCCTTTTGGGCATAGTAGCAGTGTCTGGTAGTCAGCAGAGTAGCCCACCTGTGAAGGAAGCTACACCGCCTGTGTATCTAATTCTAATTTTTTACTGCATCTAACCCAGGAAATCCTTTTGGGCCTAGTAGCAGTGTCTCGTAGTCAGCGCAGTAGCCCACCTGTGAAGCAAGCTACACTGCCTGTGTATCTAATAAAATTGTTTTACTGCATCTAACCCAGCCAATCCTTTTGGGCTAGTACCACAGTTTGGCCACTCAGCTCTGCTTGGTTTCCATCCATCGTTTTTTGTGCAAACAACTACAGAGTTGCCAATTAGTTAACCACCAAAATGAGTGGCAAAAGGCCTGCTGCTGGTGGAAAGGGGAATAGGCGTGTTGGAAAGGGAAAAAAAGGTTGTGTCCGTGGGGTAGGTGGTAAAGCAACAGTAACATCTGCAGAAGAAAGACCATCTTCCAGCCAAACTAAGATGTCTACTTCTTTTCGTGGACAATGTGATATGATCCCTTTCTTACGGACACGCCCATCGCTACAAATTCCAGATGAGGCACAAAAACAGCAGGTGCTTCAATGGATATCAAGTGCTCCTTCAAGTGGGCTCTCCTCCATCTCAACTTCAACATCACAAATACTCCAGTCCTCAGAGGTGTCACCCCAATCGCACTTGCTTCCTCACAGCTCCCAAGTCTCCAGCTGCCCGTCTGAGTATGGGATAACACAGATGGTTGAGTCTGGAGAGCTGTTTACTCATACTATAGCCGGGGAATCAGAGGTCTGCTCCAGAGCTTCTGTGAATCCAGACGAGGAAATGATCTGCACTGATGCCCAGAATGTTTATGAGTTGGATCCAGGCCCAGATGAAGAAGGTTCTGAGCATAATGTAGACCCTCATTCCCAAACTGTAACTCCTGTTGGTGGAGATAATGAGGAAGACGATGATGAGACTCAGATAACTGATTGGAGCGACAACTTGACTTATCGGTCAGGGCAGGAAGAGGTTGGCTCTGAGGACGACGGGTGTGAGAACACACAGGGTGATGATGACGATGTTGGAGATCCCACTTACTGTCAACCCACAGTCAGCCAGTCGATGAGGTCAGCAGAGGAGGTGGAGGAGGATGCTAGTGACGACGAGGTTAGGTTGCGCCTTCCTGGACAGAGACGGAGTACTGGAAGCACGTCAACAACTGCATCCTCAACCACAACTCTGCCTCTGACCACAAGTCGTGGTGGCTCTTCAGGTCGCATGGGCTCTAAGCCTTGCATAGCCTGGGCATTTTTTGAGATCCCAAAGGATGACCCAACTCATGTTATCTGTAACATTTGTCACCAAAAGCTAAGTAGAGCCCAAAAAATCCATAGTTTGATTACTTCATGCATGAACCGTCACATGGATATGAAGCATAAGTTGCAGTGGGAAGCTCACTGTGCTACAATGCGGCCTAGCGGGCCGGGCCAACCACCGTCTGCCCCATCTTGTGCATCCCCGGCCTCTTCATTCTCTGTGACTGGGGGGACAGCAGTCACACATGTTTTTGGGCGCAGACCTGCCACCTCTTTACCCGCAACAGCCAGTGTGATTGGCAGGTCGTCAGTTCATTTGGAAGTGGAAACACCTGCTGGTGTTGAGCACTCTCCGACATCGAGTGCACCACCTTTGGATCAAGGCAACATAACATGTCCGCCAGCATCTTCCTCACAGACAGGCAGTTTGCCGGGGACACCCTACTCAACCCCGTCTAAGCACAACAGCCAGCCCTCGGTCCCTCAGATGTGGACAAGTAAAAGACCATTTCCTCCTAGCCATGACAGAGCTAAGAGGTTGAATTTCACCATCTACAAGCTGTTGGCTACAGAAATGCTGCCTTTCCGCCTGGTGGACACAGAGGATTTTCGAGACCTTATGTCCGTCGCAGTGCCCCAGTACCAGATGCCCAGTCGCCACTACTTCTCAAAGAAAGCTGTGCCTGCGCTACACCAGCATGTCGCACACAACATCACCGCTTCCTTGAGAAACTCTGTGTGTGACAGGGTGCATTTCACCAGAGACACTTGGACGAGTAGGCATGGACAGGGGCGTTACATGTCGCTGACTGGGCACTGGGTAACTATGGTGACAAGAGGACAAGGGGCTGCTGTCCAAGTATTGCCGTCCCCACGAGTTGTGCGTCAATCCTCTTTATCTAGAAGTTCCTCCACTGCTTCTGCCTCCTCAACTTCCTCTCGGTCCTCCACCTGCACCCAAAGCCTGTCTGGTAATGCCACCCGCCTTCTAACTGCGCAGAAGGAATCCTGCTCACCTCCTTCTATGCTGGCAGCAGGGCTCAACGGCATCAGGCGGTGTTTACTTTGAAATGTCTGGGAAATGTGAGTCACACAGCTGAGGAGTTGTGGTCAGCTCTGGAGAACCAGTTTCATGAATGGTTGTCTCCACTGGACCTGAAACCAGGGAAGGCCGTGTGCGACACTGCTGCAAACCTAGGGGGGCCCTTCGCCGGGGCAATGTCACACACGTGCCTTGTATGGCTCACGTGTTGAACCTGGTTGTCCAGCAATTTTTAGCCCACTATCCCGGACTAGATGGCCTTCTGCAGAGGGCACGGGCGTTGTTTGCTCACTTCCACCGCTCGCATCCCACAGCTCAACGACATACATCTCTACAGAAGTAGTTGGGCCTGCCAGTTCACCGGCTGAAATGCGATGTGCCGACACGATGGAATTCAACTCTGCACACGTTGCAGCAACTGTGGCAGCACTGACAAGCCCTGGTGCAATACGTTATGACGTATAGCCTGGGCCAACGAGATCCAGAGGTTGGGCACATCACGCTGCAGGAGTGGTCTCAGATCAGGGACCTATGCACCCTTCTGCACAGTTTTGAAACGGCGACGAAGATGTTTAGTGCTGACGATGCCATTATCAGCATGACTATTCTGGTCATTTACATGCTGGAGCACACTTTAAACAGTATTCGGAGTCAGGTGGTGGGACAAGAGGAGGGGGAGGAAGTACAGGAGGAGTCATATGCGGAAGGGATAACATCTCCAAGGTCCAGACGGTCGGCAGCACCAAGGCGGCAGGCATGGGAGGGTGGGGGAGAGGGGTTAACGAGGACGCATGGTAGCAGCCAAACTGTTGAGGAAGGTGCAGGAGCCGAGGAAGAAGTGGAGGACGAACTGGCGATGGGCATGGAAGACTCATCAGATGAGGGAGACCTTGATCACATTTCTGTTGTGCGAGGTTGGAGGGAGAGGGCAGAGGAAGGAAGCATGATTCTTACCTCGCCACCAACACAACAAGGACTTGGTTCTCCTGGATGCGCAAGACACATGAGTGCCTTCTTGCTGCACTACCTGCAGCATGACCCTCGGATTGTCAGAATTCGAAGTAATCCCGACTACTGGGTTGCCACACTCTTAGATCCCCGGTACAAAAGTAAATTTGCCGAAATAATTCCTGCCATAGAAAGGGATTCACGCATGCAGGAGTATCAGCAGAGGCTGTTAAAGAATCTTACATCTGCTTTTCCACAAAACACCAGTGGTGCACGTAGTGAATCTCACAGTTCTAACTTGCCAACCGTGGGACTGTCGAGTCTTCATCACTGAAACCGTAACAGTAACAGCAATTTTGTGGAATCGTTTCACCAATATTTTAGACCATCCTTTGCATGGCCACAGGAGACAATTAGAAGCCAGACACATAGTCAACGCCTAGAGAGGATGGTACAGGAGTATCTCCAAGTGAACATCGAAGCCATGACTGTGTCACTGGACCCTTGCTCATTTTGGGCTTCCAATCTGGAAAAATGGCCTGAGCTCGCCACTCACGCCTTGGAGATCTTGTTGTGCCCCACAGCCAGCGTTGTTTCTGAACGTGTGTTCAGCGCTGCTGGTGGTGTGCTGACAGATAAGCGCACTGAGAATGTAGACAGACTCACGTTCATAAAGATGAACAAATCATGGATCTGCAAGGACTTTTCTACCCCTGTGTCATCCTGGGGAGACTAAAAGCTTGAGGACTTTGGAAAATCACCTCACCAACCATTTTAAGCAACTCTGGGGCAATTGATGCCACTTAAGTCGTGTCTGTGCCACAATTTTTGGAAAAAATGGAGACTCTTTTCGGAGTCCCCTTGCTTTGTTTTACATGACGTTGGCATCGTCAATTCCAGGTGGGTCGGGTCGCAACCTCCCTCTTTTAACCGTAAGAAACTGCATACACTATGACTTGGGGTAACACAGATGATTGAGTCTGCAGAGTTGTTTACTCATACTATAGCCTGGGAATCAGACGTCTGCTCCAAAGCTTCAGTGTCTGTGCAGTAGCCCAGCTGTGAAGCAAGCTACACCGCCTGTGTATCTAATAATTTTTTACTGCATCTAACCCAGGAAATCCTTTTGGGTAAGTAGCAGTGTCTTGTAGTCAGCAGAGTAGCCCAGCTGTTAAGCAAGCTACACCGCCTGTGGATCTATTTACAAATTTTTAACTGCATCTAGCCCATGCAATACTTTGGGCCTAGTAGCAGTGTCTGCTAGTCAGCGGAGTAGCCCAGCTGTTAAGCAAGCTACACCGCCTGTAGATCTAATTACAAATTTTTAACTGCATCTAGCCCAGGCAATACTTTGGGCCTAGTAGCACTGTCTGCTAGTCAGCGGAGTAGCCAAGCTGTTAAGCAAGCTACACCACCTGTGCTTTGGACACTTAATTTTTTCAAAGGAAACGCTTCGGACCCCCGGGACACTCAGTCAAGAGCATCGGGGAGGCACCCCAAGGCAAAGGGGCTGGGACTGGCGGTAGCACGCCTTGCGGCGGAGTCTCCTGTTAACAAAGTCTCCTGTTAACAGTTGTTGAAGAGATTTGTCTGCTGCTAGAACTCTGTGTGGCATTGACCTGGTCTCTAATCTGAGCTGCTGTTAACCTGCGATTTCTGAGGCTGGTGACTCGGATAAACTTATCCTCAGAAGCAGAGGTGACTCTTGGTCTTCCTTTCCTGGGGCGGTACTCATGTGAGCCAGTTTCTTTGTAGTGATTGATGGTTTTTGCAACTACACTTGGGGACACTTTCAAAGTTTACCCAATTTTTCGGACTGACTGACCTTCATTTCTTAAAGTAATGATGGCCACTCGTTTTTCTTTACTTAGCTGCTTTTTTCTTGCCATAATACAAATTCTAAAAGTCTATTCAGTAGGACTATCAGCTGTGTATCCACCAGACTTCTGCACAACACAACTGATGGTCTCAACCCCATTTATAAGGGAAGAAATCCCACTTATTAAACCTGACAGGGCACACCTGTGAAGTGAAAAACATTTCCGGTGACTACCTCTAGAAGATCATCAAGAGAATGCCAAGAGTGTGCAAAGCAGTCATCAAGGCAAAAGGTGGCTACTTTGAAGAACCTAGAATATAAGACATTTTTTCAGTTATTTCACACTTTTTTGTTAAGTATATAATTCCACATGTGTTAATTCATAATTTTGATGCCTTCAGTGTGAATGTACAATTTTCAAAGTCATGAAAATACAGAAAAATCTTTAAATGAGAAGGTGTGTCCAAACTTTTGGTCTGTACTGTAGAATAATGGACCCCATATAATGCTCCATACAGAATAATGGAACCCATATAATGCTCCCTACAGAATAATGGGCCCCATATAATGCTCCATAGAGAATAATGGGCCCCAAATAATGCTCCATACAGAATAATGGACCCCATATAATGCTCCAAACAAAACAATGGACCCTATATAATGCTCCATACAGAATAATGGCCCCCATATAATGCTCCATACAGTATGGGCCCCATATATTGCTCCATACAGTATGGGCCCCATATATTGCTCCATACAGTATGGGCCCCATATAACGCTCCATACAGTATGGGCCCCATATAATGCTCCATACAGTATGGGCCCCATATAACGCTCCATACAGTATGGGCTCCATATAATTCTTCATACAGTATGGGCCCCATATAATTCTTCATACATTATGGGTCCCATATAATTCTTCATACAGTATAGGCCCCATATAATTCTTCATACAGTATGGGCCCCATATAATTCTTCATACAGTATAGGCCCCATATAATTCTCCATACAGTATGGGCCCCATATAATGCTCCATACAGTATGGGCCCCATATAATTCTTCATACACTATGGGCCCCATATAATTCTTCGTACAGTATGGGCCCCATATAATTCTTAATACAGTATAGGCCCCATATAATTCTTCATGCATTATGGGCCCCATATAATGCTCCATACAGTATGGGCCCCATATAATTCTTCATACAGTATGGGCTCCATATAATTCTTCATACAGTATGGGCCCCATATAATGCTCCATACAGTATGGGCCCCATATAATTCTTCATACAGTATCGGCCCCATATAATTCTTCATACAGTATGGGCCCCATATAATTCTTCATACAGTATGGGCCCCATAAAATACTCCATACACTATGGGTCCCATATACTGTACTTCTTCATACAGTATGGGCCCCATATAATTCTTCATACAGTATGGGCCCCATATAATTCTTCATACAGTATGGGCTCCATATAAATCTTCATACAGTATGGGCCCCATATAATGCTCCATACAGTATGGGCCCCATATAATTCTTCATACAATATAGGCCCCATATAATTCTTCATGCAGTATGGGCCCCATATAATTCTTCATACAGTATGGGCCCCATATAATTCTTCATACAGTATGGGCTCCATATAAATCTTCATACAGTATGGGCCCCATATAATTCTTCATACAGTATGGGCCCCATATAATGCTCCATACAGTATGGGCCCCATATAATTCTACATACAGTATGGGCCCCATATAATTCTTCATACAGTATGGGCCCCATATAATTCTTCATACAGTATGGGCCCCATACAATGCTCCATACAGTATGGGCCCCATATAAGGCTCCATACAGTATGGGCCCCATATAACTCTTCATACAGTATGGGCCCCATATTATTCTTCATACAGTATGGGCCCCATATAATTCTTCATACAGTATGGTTCCCATATAATGCTCCATACAGTATGGGCCCCATATATTGCTTTATACAGTATGGGCCCCATATATTGCTTTATACAGTATGGGCCCCATATAGTGCTTTATACAGTATGGGCCCAATATAATGCTCCATACAGTATGGGCCCCATATAATGCTCCATACAGTATGGGCCCCATATATTGCTTTATACAGTATGGGCCCCATATATTGCTTTATACAGTATGGGCCCCAGATAGTGCTTTATACAGTATGGGCCCAATATAATGCTCCATACAGTATGGCCCCATATAATGCTCCATACATAAAAATAATAATAATAATCAAATACCTCTCATTGTTCCCCGCTGGCCGCAGATCCTGTCTCCATAGTGTGTTCTGGCTCTGTGCACTGTGAATGCTCAGCAGAGGGGGCGCTGTAGTGATCGCACCCTCTGCCCTGAGACGTCACAGAGTCAGAAGACACCGAAACTGCGGAGGAACGTGGAGAGATGAGTATCGCGAGCAGTTTAAAGCAATGTGGGACGCGGTGCCAGCGCCCGTGCTGTACAGCTCTGCCAGTTGTATAATGGCCGCTTCCGGGTACTGCACACCTGACCCTATTCATATGAATAGAGTGGATCTGCAGTACCCCTCTGTGGCCACTATGCAGTTGTCGGCGCTGTGCTGTTCTAGTTTGCAAATAATCACATCCAACCGGCACCAAGAACAGCTGATCGAGCGTGCCGGGGGTCGCGTCCCCATTAATCTGATACTAGTCACCTATCCTAAGGGTAAGCCATCAATATAAAAGACCTGGACATCCCCTTTAACTGTTGCCACTACCCCTATACCAACTAATGGTAAATCCCTCCCTCACTTATCATTATGTGCTGCTAATGTTACATAACTACATTCTATATAGTAAAGTCACAACCAGACATAGAGATGGTAAATATTATTTATTTTTAGGAATATTTGGACAAATAATGGAATATATGAGGATATCATAGTCTGGGGTGCAGCTGTTATCAGCATCACTGCACATGATGGAATCAGTGTCTCTATGAAGCAGATGATGGATCTGTGGATCATTATGGAAATGATCTGTAACTTCTGCAGATTTCTGTAAAGAGAAGACGCCAAATTATTACATCTCATCAATAGATTTCCAGTAAAAAGTTAATAATCAGCTGGAAAATATAAAAAAGCAAATTCTAATATCTACTTACATGAAGGACAAGTCATTCTGATCTAATTCCTCAACGTTCTCCAGACTTGGATCATCCTTCTATGAAAAGGAGAAAAGAACAATTACTTATATGTCACATGTGATATAGATATCATGGGACAGCGGGAATGAGAGGTGACTTACCATCTGGTGTTTTTGGGGTGTTCATGGCCCTTCATGCTTGGTAAGATGTTGACCAAAGCTGATGGTAAACTAAAGAGAGATCAGAACAGCAGGAAGTTAAAGGTGATTTTTTTTGTTACAGTTTTGTAATGAATGTAGTGTTAATGTATGCATTGCTCCCTTACCTGGGCTGGGGTTCAGTATGTTCTCTACCACTGTCTGCACCATGAACATGGTGCTTCAATGGAAGCAGTGGTTACGGCACAGGGGGCACAGAGGTTTGGAGCGGAGCCATCTAGTAATACATCCCTGATGGAAGGTGTGGTCACATGGAAGGACCGTGACCTGCTCTCCGATCTCATATTCGGTCATACAGATGATACATGACTCGGCCTCCTCCTGTGCGGTTACATCCCTTGTTGGGAGATTTGCAATTAGCAGTGCTCTCCTGTGAACCCAATGCTGCCGCCTCTGCCGCACATGTAGATTTTGTGCAGGTGGCTCCACAGCATTGCTGTCGCTCTGACGTCCATCACTGGTAGAAGGTCTTTCCTCGTCTCTTGGAGGAGACCGTCCATCACTGGTAGAAGGTCTCTCCTGCACAGGTAGGTTTTGTGCAGGTGGCTCCACCTGTGGCAGTGGTGGTGTCATCACACCCACTTCCTGCAGTTGAATGGGTGGGAGGGGACGGCCGCCATCCCTGCTGCTCTCTCCTGTTGTTCCGGAGGGCTCTGCAGGGGCTGGTCTTAGAGCAGAGCGGCTTCTATCCCTGCTCTCTTCCTGTCCTCTACGCAGTGGAGGATCTCTGGCCCGTCTCCCTCTCCTCTCAGTGACAGCATTGCTGTCTCTCTGACGTCCATCACTGGTAGAAGGTCTTTCCTGATCTCTTGGAGGAGACCTCCTCCGTCTATGGACAATTATGGCCTGACCTATAAACAAATGAGGATATATCAGAATTATTTCCAATTTTAGCAAACACTTTTGGGCTATAGTGATGGGTCCTTCTACTGCTGTGGTGTTTAGGGAGAGGGGAACCCTAGAAAGAATTGACTTTATTTTGGACTTACTAAACCTGCACTGTCTGTCCTGAAATGCATCTCATCTTACCCCAGGGATATCTCCTCCCAGGAAAGCCCTATAGTGTGGGAATATTGTCTATCTCCCCCAAATATTTCACTTACCTTGATTTTCTGGTCGGCGCAGCCATGCCTCATTGTCAGCAATCAGCTGACGCAGCTCCCGGGCGCTCATGACTTAGGTACCTGGAGCTGGCTGATAGAATATTGGAGAACTAAGCTCTCCGGTGGCACCGGTGTTATTGTGCTCTGATCAAAGATCAAGAAGAATAAATGGAAGTAATCACCAGATGTGTAACACAAACTAGTTCGCTCTTCCACAACCAAAGTCAAGTCTCAGCAAAAGCATCAACTCAAGAAATGGCGCTGATGTCACAGTGCTCAGAGATTATATACCCTCAGGACATTCCATGATGTCATTATGACATCATAACTGAGTGACCCCCTAATCCTGAGCATAGCATTGTGACATCAGAGCAGCCAGGCCGCCATGTTTGCTGCCAACTGGTGAATGAGGCAGAGAATGTGGAATAGAAATATCCCATCTGATTAATAGAATATAAATGTATATAAATCTGTGTTGGAAAAGATAGAAAAATCAGTTTTCTCCATGTTTGTAAATAGTTGTTTTTTTGCTTTGGTAGATATTATATACATGTTATATATGGTATAAATTATCCTCTGCTGTGAATGATAAGAATGGAATGTTATTCTTTATCATTTATAGTTGTGGGTGATACATTATTGCTAAACAATAAACAACTCACCGACCTGTCAGGGAAATGATCAGGTTATATAAATAAGTGAAAATAGAATAAATAATAATAGAAGGTAAAGTATACAAATGCCTCTAAAAAAAAAAAAGTTATCAGTTTTTTTACTTTTCTGTACCACCAGGGCCATCCTACAAGATATACATGGATTTTACCTGGGTGTCACGTGCCCCTATAATAATGTATCCATATCACTAAGTTACCCCAAATCCACAAAACTATCTATTAGAACAGGACCTGGACTGGTAATCTTCCTACCTGGCAGATTCCCTGTGGACACCTCGGGTGGGCTGGTCAGTGGATGACATGTGGAGCATGCGCTCTACCACTGAGCTCCATCCCCTGGTGGAGGAGCCTGAAGACCTTCTTATTTCTGTCAGACAATGGTCTCCGTGTGCGGCGCTGCTGTGTTATATTGTTATAAATCCCTCAACATTGAAATCGTAAAACCAAGAAGGAAAAGTCCTGAATTACGGAAATCACAGGATATACAGTACAGACCAAAAGTTTGGACACGCCTTCTCATTTAAAGATTTTTCTGTATTTTCTTTACTATGAAAATTGTACATTCACACTGAAGGCATCAAAACTATGAATTAACACATGTGGAATTATATACTTAACAAAAAAGTGTGAAACAACTGAAAATATGTCTTATATTCTAGATTCTTCAAAGTAGCCACCTTCTGCTTTGATGACTGCTTTGCACACTCTTGCATTCTCTTGATGAACTTCAAGAGGTAGTCACCGGAAATGGTCTTCCAACAATCTTGAAGGAGTTCCCAGAGATGCTTAGCACTTGTTGGCCCTTTTGCTTTTACTCAGGGATAGAAGGGGAAAGTGTTCATATTCATAAGGGACCTGTCACTTGTCATAATGATGTACTTTTATTACATGGTGTAAATGCCGCTGTTCTCCTGAGTCCGGCGATGATTTTCTTCTGTTTCTGCTTCTCTCTGTTCCTGAGATATGGCCTCCTCTTCCCTGTATAGAAATCTAGTCTTTTTAACCAAGTAGACGAGAGGTGGTGAGTTCCCCTTCAATGGACGTCTTCAAACAGAGGCTGGACAGACATCTGTCTGAGATGATCTAGTGAATCCTGCTTTGAGCAGGGGGTTGGACCAGATGACCCAGGAGGTCCCTTCCAACTCTACCATTCTATGATTCTATGATTCTATGATTCTCTGAGGGTGACGCCCCCTTGGCTAACAAGACTCAATTTATGCACAGGGAATAGATAGCCATATCTCAGGAACGGAGAGGAGCAGGAACAAAAGAAAGACATCTCCCGATTCAGGAGAACAGCGGCATTTACACCAGGTAATAAAAGTACATATAAGTGACAGGTCCTCTTTAAAAATGTCATCAACTCGTCTTGTATTTATAGTTGTATCCCAGAGCGGCATAAACGTCACAGGTAGTGTAGTATGTTGATTATAGCGCCCCATGGTGTCCGTCACTTACTCTACATAAAATTTTCAAAAATAAGAAAGTATTTGCACATTACAGTCCAGGCTTTATCTTACATCCAGAAACTGTAGAATTCCCGCACATTAAAGAGGTTGTCCACTGCCCTGACTCAGGTACTTGTGTAGTAGAGGCGAGAGAGCCTTTAAGAGAACTCTTACATGATGCTTCAAAGATGGAGAGAGACTGCCATCTGCTGGCCAGACAAAGTCATGCGGAACCAACATATACAAGAGAAGTTGAAGGGAGAGCACATAACCCATACTATAAAATCTTAGAATTTTTCATCATATGTGCTGATGACACTGCCCCCTAGTGTCCAACAGTTACTTAACATCAAATTCTTAAAAGTAAATCTATCTAATATTTAGTGCTGAGTTCTATCTTTGTGTTACATCCACACAGATTTGGTGCACATTTGCGGTGGATTTGTGCACATTTATTAGATTTCTGAATATTTTGAAAGTCATCTGGTTATTTATCACAAAACACGGAGACGCCAGGGATTGAACCCAGGGCCTCATACATGCAAAGCATGTGCTCTACCACTGAGCGACATCCCCTGTATGTGTCCTGTGCTCATATGTGAAACCCTAAGAGTATGTGTACATGTATTTGGATGCAGAAATTTCTGCATATCTTGATGCGGTGGCAATTGGGGTAATGGGCCCTGTGTCTGATGCCAGCTGTGAATTGTCTAAAAACCAGTTGACATCAAGCCCTGGGGTTAGTAATTGAGAGGCATCTATCAGACTCCCCCATTACTAACCCAATATTAAAAAAGAAAACACACACAAAAAAAATCACAATTTAAATAAACAGCCCCTGACACTGTCCCTGATCACCATTTTATTTAAAAAAAAAGCTCCCCCGCAGCTCTGATCTAGTCATCCAAATCCTATCTACTCCATGAATGTAAACCTGAAAAAGATAAACAGAGAGAAATAAACACAAGACGCTGTCCCTCGTTCACCACTTTACTTGAAAAAATGTTCCCATGCAGGTCCGACGTAGTCCAGAGATTCCCACAAAGTTCCCGAATCCATTGTCTAAAGCCCATGGACCCTCATTCTGAGGCTCCATCGGCTTTAGCAGCAGCCACTCCACACTGCTCCAGGGAAATTGGGAAGAGCGCCACTTTTGGAGAGGCTGCGGGCTGGTATTTTTAGGCTGGGAGGGCACCATAAACCAGGGACCTTCCCAGGCTCATAATATCAGCGCTCAGCTGTCTGCTTTACCTTTGCTGGTTACAAAAAATGGGGGGAACCAACATCATTTTTTTCATTTAATCATAAAAGGCCGATAAGCTCCACAGGGTTCAATTTTACAATATGTCGGAGGGTTGTGCAATATATGTCTATGTCTGTCGCTCTGTCTATATGTCTGTCTGTCTATATACAGTATGTCTGTCTATATCTATTATCTTTCTCTATAGATCCAACAAATAAAGAGACTTTCTTCTCTAATGATTAATGTAAAAATCCTTTACTGTTACATCAATTGAAAGGGAAATTCATATTAAAACTATTTAAAAAAAGAAAAATAGGGGAATGTGTAGAATGCAAAGAAAACAGACCCAGGGCACAATATAAAAACATTGTTATCAATGCAAGAAAATACCATCCGTATATACCTGACGGCCTCTGAATCAAATCACCACATTGGTTCTAAAAAAATTACCCTTACTGAGTACCACATTTTTAATCCTGATTTCTTTTAGTGTTTCTTAAAGCCCTCAAGTTGCCATTTGAAATGACTTTAGTTTTGTGCCATGTCTGTGATCTGCTTTTTTTCAACAACATTAAACAACTGAATGAACATCCTCCGAGCCCGGTGATTCCATATTTTTTGCCAGGGGTTGTATAAGATGGATAGGTATACACACATAGAATATCAATAACATTTACATAATGGATGGTCGTGTGATGCAAAGAATAAAGAGAGAAACAATATAAAAGCAAAAGAAAGTAAATGGGGTGTGTGCAAATAATGCTTCGGGGTGTGACAGTATATGGGGGTCTGACAAAGGGAGAACTAAGTGCAAAGTCAAAAAACAAAGATCCTGGAATATAATTGGAGAGGTTTTTCTAATTTATCACAAAACATGGAGATACCAGGGATTGAACTGGGGGCCTCATACATGCGAAACATGCGCTCTACCACTGAGACTGATAGGAGGTCACATAAGTGATGGACGATCCATGACGCCTGCGCTGCGGTTATATTTCTCCTTATTCTCATTTGACCATTCTGATACATTTCTTCTCCCTCCTTGTATTTGCTCCTCTGTTTTTGGAACTCCCATAGCAATAAATAAATAAGAAAGCCGACACGTGCGCCATCGGCTCCCACTCACTGGTGGTCGAAAGGCAGCCGGCGTGGAGTATCGGGAGGACCCCTGTCCTGGAGATATGTGCAGTCCAGCATCTGTCAGACATTGATGGCATATACTATTTTGGCGCCCCTGCGGGTCCAGTTGCCACAGAGGTACTGCACCTCAGCCAGAGGTGTGTTACCCAACTCCCAGGTAAGAAAGGAACACTACCCGGGACCCACACACCTGCATCCAGCACTACACCACTCCAGACCAGCCGACAAGGCAAGATGCACTTGGTCACAGCTGAGCCCTGTCCCTGGCTGGAGGGGGGGGGACCAAAGGAGAGGGAACCATGTAGTGGGTGTGGGTGAAGGAAGCAGCAAAGAGGAGCACCCAAGCAGAGGGAATAAGAAGAAGGGGAACCTTCTAGAAGGGGTTCAGTCAGGGCTGTAAGCCCAGGAGGGAGGTCCTGCTTGTGACAGGTCCAGACAGGAGGGGGCCCAGAGTAATGGGCCCAGAAGAAGGAAGAAGAGACAGAGGGCGTCTCAGGGGCACGGGAGAGCGGACGCTCTCCGTGGAACCCGCATCCACCCGACCGCCGTCGAGTGGAGGGACCAGGCCACAGAAGGGGACCGGCCCCAGACTAGTGGAGAACAACCAGGCTCAGCTAGACAACCGGAGGCCTCAGCATTTTCAACGTTTTGCAGCCGAAATCCACAATTACATCACCGAAAAGGTGGCCACATAGGGTCCAGGGGACTGAGAGTATGTCGACCGAGAAGGCCCGAGGCCACTGGCTTGGGACACTGATTGTGAGGCGCAGGGCAGGAGGGCGAGAGCCAGCGCAGGGAGACGGCCAGAGAGGCCGCTTTCCAGCGTTACCAGGGTGAGGCCATCCCAGTGCCCACAGCACCCACTGCTCCTTCATTAACGGCTGAAACAAAAATGCAAACAGTGCCCCCTAGCGAGCTGGACAGCCTGAGCTCTGAAGTGCGTCAGCTACGTAAAACCCTGGCCACTGTCCTGAGCACCCTGCAGCTACAGGCAGAGCCCAAGTCGGAAGGAAGGATCCTACTCGCCGACAGTCCTGAGGATGTCCCCTGGATGAGGAGAAGAAGGAGGACGACACCACACCGTAGGAGGACGACAACACCCCGTAGGAGGACAACGCCATCCTGTGAGAGGACCAACAACCAACGTCGCCCTCCAGGAGACTTCTTCTGCTACCGCTGCCACAAGGCAGGCCACACCGCGCGGAACTGTCCTTTAAACGGGCAAACCCTGGGGCCGAGGGCCGACACCTAGGAGTAAATCAACCAGGCCCATCAAGCTGGTACCATCAGTTCATAGGAGGAAGGCCTTTCCTGTCAATCGTGCTGGATGGCATAGCTACACCTGCGTTACTGGACACCGGCTCACAGGTAACCATCATACCTGATGTCCTCTACAAAAGGTACTGGTCCATAGATGAACTCCACCCACCAGCTCCGAACCTCTCTGTGTATGCCTCTAACGGCTTTCCTCTTAACCTAGCAGGGGTTAAGGACGTGACAGTGAAGGTGGGGAGAGCGGAACTATAGGACCAAAGACTGATTGTAGTGGAATCTGACCCTTGTGATACAGACTTGTATATGATACTTGGTACAAATATTGTTGGTAACTGTTTGGGAGAAGTGTTGTTTTTGCGCCAACAGATTGCTGACACTGCCAAACCGGGGCAGAGGAAGGTGCTCCAGAGAGACATTCGAGCCCTCCTGTACCAGCAACAGGTAAAATTAACAGGTGGTGAGATTGGTAATGTACGGGTGACAGATCCGATACCCATTGTGATTCCCCCGATGAGTGAAATGCTGATTTGGTGTAGAGCAGCAATAGGTCTCAAGGGACAGAACTACCAGGCGGTAGTGGAGCCCATTAGCTCAGATCATAGGCCTACACTCCTAACTGCTAGAGGGGTAGTTGATGTACGCAATGGGAGGGTACCCATACGTCTCCCAAATTGTGGGGAGGAGGAAGTTAAATTGCCACGATACGCCACTGTTGATTGTAGATTGTATACTGTGAATGATGATGCCATACACACAGTGGAATCCTTGACCCCACCAGATGCAGTGGAGGACAACGACTCCGAAGCCCAGCTGGAGGATTGGTGTTAACAGCTCCATGTTGGGATTGACGCCACTCCTGTCCATCAAAAACACGGTGTTTATAGAGTGGTTCAGGAATATGAACAAGTGTTTAGTAATCACCCACTTGATTTTGGTAGGGTCAAAGGGGTACAACACCACATACCCACCGGTAACCATCCACCCATTAAGGAGTGTTACCGACCCATACCACCAGCACATTATCAGCAAGCCAATGAAATGTTGCGTGACATGAAGAAGGCCACAGTAGTAAGGGATAGCTGTAGTCCTTGGGCAGCTCCCCTGGTCCTGGTCAGGAAAAAGGATGGTAGCATGAGGATGTGTGTAGATTACCGACAATTTAATCACATAACACATAAAGATGCATACCCTTTGCCCCGTATAGAGGAATCCCTAGCTGCACTAAAATCTGCCAATTACTTCTCTACACTGGATCTCACTAGCGGGTACTGGCAAGTCTCTGTTGCTGAGGAAGACCGGGAGAAGATGGCCTTCACCACCCCGATGGGACTGTGCGAGTTCAACAGTATGCCGTTTGGACTCTGCAATGCACCCGGAACGTTCCAGAGGCTGATGGAGTGTTGCTTAGGACACCAGAACTTCGAGACAATGCTGCTGTACCTGGATGACGTTATCGTGTACTCGAGGGCATATGAGGACCATCTGAAGCACCTGGCGAAGGTATTTGAAGCATTGTCCCGGTATGGGATGAAACTAAAGCCTTCTAAATTCCACTTGCTCAAGCAGAAGGTTCAGTACCTGGGGCACGTAGTCAGCTCGGAGGGAGTAGCACCAGACCCGGAGAAGGTCACTGCCATCCAAAAGTGGCCTGAGCCGAGAAGCATCAAAGAAGTACGGCAATTCCTGGGACAGGTCGGGTACTACAGGAGGTTCATAAAGGACTATACCAAAAAGGTAGCACCTCTACAAGACCTCCTGGTAGGACAGTCCAAAAGAGGAAAGAGTCCCCCATTCCAGTGGGGCAAAGAACAGGCCGAATTCTTTGCAGTAATGCAGTAATGAAGGAAATCCTGACTGGTGAAGAAATCCTGGCTTACCCTGACTACAGCCAGCCTTACCTGCTGTACAGCAACGCCAGCAACGAGGGACTGGGCGCTGTGTTGTCCCAGAAGCAGAATGGAAGAGAGAAGGTTATTGCGTATGCCAGCAGGAAGCTACGCCCTACCGAGAGGAACCCGGAGAATTACAGCTCCTTCAAGCTGGAGTTCCTGGCCTTGGTCTGGGCTATCACTGAACGATTCAAGCATTACCTAGCCTTAACTAAGTTTACAGCTTTTAATGACAACAATCCCTTGACACACCTGGAAACAGCCAGGTTGGGAGCCATGGAACAGCTTTGGGTGGCCAGACTGTCAAATTATCAGTTCACCATCAAGTATCGGGCAGGTCACAAGAACACCAATGCTGATGCCCTGTCAAGTTTGCCTCACCAATCAGACACCGAGGATGAAGTGGATGATTTAGAGGAAGTTGAATTACCTGCTTTCCACCGAAGCGGAGTGGTCCACGAGCAACACGCCACCAGAAGACGTCAGGGAAAGACGCTGAATCCTCTGCCCCACCACAGTTGGAAGGAGACCCAGGACAGTGACCCAGTTGTCAGCCTTATCAAAATACTGATCACCCAGGAAGGTTCTCACCTGGAGAAGGATGATCCTCCACAAGCCAAGCAACTGTGGAATGAAAGAAGCCGGCTGTTCATCTACAGAGAGAAGCTGTGCAGAAGATATGTCAACCCCAAGACCCATGAAATGGTGTGGCAGATTGTTGTACCCAGGATGGATATCCAGATGGTGTTGGAGGCCTACCATGATCAAGCAGGTCACTTTGGCTGGAAAAAGCTGGAAACCCTGCTGAAGGACCGGTTCTACTGGGTTGGAATGCGGAGCTCCATAGAGAGGTGGTGCCGGAATTGTGGGCCCTGTAGCCTCAGAAAAAAAGACTATGGCAGCCAGAAAGCACCCTTGCAGTCCATCAAGACAACCCAGCCCCTGGAGATAGTCGCTCTGGATCACGTCAAGCTGTCATCCAGCAGGTCAGGCTACTCCTATGCCCTGACTATGGTGGATCACTATTCCCGGTTCCTGGTGGTAGCCCCTGTCAAGGACCTGACAGCAGAGACTGCAGCAAGAACGTTCTAAGCATACTTCTGCAGGCCCCATGTATATCCGGACAACGTGCTGATGGATCACGGCCCTGCCTTTGAAGCCGAGCTGTTTAAAGAATTCTGCCACCTGTACAGATGCAAGATGATCCGGACTATGCCGTACCACCCTCAGACCAATGGTTTGTGTGAGAAAATGAACAACATCGTCATAGACCTGCTGAAAACCTTACTCTTGGAAGAAAGAAATCAGTGGCCAGACAAACTACCTGACCTGGTAGATCTGTAAAATCACATAACTGTGAGTTCTACTAATTGTACTCCAGCGTACCTCATGAGAGCAAGACCCGGAAAGTTGCCCATGGACCTGGAACTCGGAGTGGTAGAACCTGCTGCAGATATGTCCACTGAAGACTGGGATACAAATCGGCAAGAGCAGTACAGGAGAGTACAGGCCTGTGTCGAAGACAGTCTGAACCGAGTAAGGGAAAAACAAGAAGAACAATACAATAAACATGCACCAGCAGAACCCTTGGCACCTGGAGAGATAGTGGTAAAGCGGAAGAGAAAGAAGTCACAAGCTCGATGACCAGTGGGAAAGAGAGCCCTACACAGTGCTAAACTCCAGATTTGATAACAGTAAAACCTGCCTGATTAGCAAAGATGGAGGTAAAACAACTGCAACAGTCTCAAGAGACCATCTGAAAGTGTTCCCAAGTCTATTGAAGACAACGGAGCAAGAAGTACCTCCTATAGCACCGGAAGAGCCCAAGGAAGAAGTGCTTCACACAGTTCTAGGAGATTTCCCTGCGTACTGGCCTCAACTTGATGGAGCAGTTATAGTACCGGTGATACACTTCTATCAACAACCAGAAGAACCTGTAAGCGCCCTGGAAGAGCCTGCTCAGGAACAGGAAGAGTCCCCAGTAAGAGGAGAATCACCCGTTGAAGCAGAGCCTGAAGGCCCAGTGAACAGTGCACTTGCCAGTCCCATAGAGAGATTAAGGCAGTTCTATGATTTACCTACACGAAGACCTGATAGGTTAACAGACACTAGTAACACCCCAGTGCTACGTAGGTCAACACGCAGCACACAAGGACAAATCCTTGCCCGGTTTAGGGAATAAGCACAAAGTGCCTACCATTGTAAATAGTTACCCAGTAGGGTATTGCATATTGTTTATTATGTAAACTGAAAATATATGTGCATTTAGTTACCCGTAAGGGTATAAAGACTCGTAGGCTGAGGACTGTGAGCAGCCAAAAACTTTACTTGTAAATAGTTGCACTTATCAAAGTGCCCTATAAATGACCACAGAACAAAAACCCGTTTGGCGTGGCCAAAGATGTGGTCCAGCACCTGGATCACTTATGCCCTGTAGCCACGCCCAGGGCCTACGTTGAGGGTTTTCACGCGGGTCCCTCATGTTCTTTCACCGGTGAAATGGACACCAGGTTACGGGACTTATTGTAACTTAATGTTATTATAATTATTGTTGTTACCTGTTTTGAAAAAATGCTTCAGTCCAGGAGTACTGAATTGTACTAGGGGGGAATGTGGCACCCTGCTGCGCACAGGTACCACAGGACCCAGGGTGCAGGGACGGACAGGTGAAGGAACAGACACATAAGCTAGGCCCAGTTGCAGGCTGCCAGGAGCATACAGAGAGGCAGACAAGGACCAGGAGGCCTTATACCCGCTCACTGGGGAGAAGTCCTGAACTGCACCCATCCTACCCTGGACCGTACCTGACATCCGCACCAGTAAAGGTATTGAAGCGAATCCCCTGTCTCTGTCAGTTACTCCTGCTGCGCCATCCGCCTGAACTACAAGTCCCAGCATCACCACCATCAAACTCCACACTGCCCCGGGGGCCCGCTCCACCTGTGGGGAGCAGAAACACCTCAGCTGCCATCCCATCAGCCCTAGGAGGTCTGCAGCAGCGCTGGTAAACCTTACCAGGTACCACAGGTGGCGTCACAAAATATTTATTTTATTTTTTCCTATCCAAGTTCCAATCCCCTTTTTTGTTGACCGCCCTGGGCCACGGACCGGGCCAGCCACCGTGATAACCCACACCAGCATCCATAGGCCTGGCTGCTGAGTACCCCATTGCCCCGGGGGCGCGTCACGAGCTGTGGCAAGAAGGTTTGCTGTGTCTGTCAGCGTAGTGTGCAGAGGCTGGAGGCGCTACTAGGAGGCAGGCCAGTACAACAGGAGACGTGGAGGGGGCCGTAGGAGGGCAACAACCCAGCAGCAGGACTGCTACCTTCGCCTTTGTGCAAGGAGAAACAGGAGGAGCACTGCCAGAGCCCTGCAAAATGACCTCCAGCAGGCCACAAATGTGCATGTGTCTGCACAAACGGTTAGAAACTGACTCCATGAGGGTGGTATGAGGGCCCGAAGTCCACAGATGGGGGTTGTGCTCACAGCCCAACACCGTGCAGGACGCTTGGCATTTCCCACAGAACACCAGGATTCGCAAAGTCGCCACTGGCGCCCTGTGCTCTTCACAGATGAAAGCAGGTTCACACTGAGCACATGTGACAGACGTGACAGTCTAGAGACGCCGTGGAGAGCGATCTGCTGCCTGCAACATCCTTCAGCATGACCGCTTTGGCAGTGGGTTAGTAATAGTGTGGGGTGGCATTTCTTTGGAGGGCCGCACAGCCCTCCATGTGCTAGTCAGAGGTAGCCTGACTGTCATTAGGTACCGAGGTGAGATCCTCAGACCCCTTGTGAGACCATATGCTGGTGCGGTCGGCCCTGGGTTACTCCTAATGCAGGACAATGCCAGACCTCATGTGGCTGGAGTGTGTCAGCAGTTCCTGCAAGATGAAGGCATTAAAGCTATGGACTGGCCCGCCCGTTCCCCAGACCTGAATCCGATTGAGGACATCTGGGACATCATGTCTCGCTCCATCCACCAACGTCACGTTGCACCACAGACTGTCCAGGAATTGGCGGATGCTTTAGTCCAGGTCTGGGAGGAGATCCCACAGGAGACCATCCGCAACCTCATCAGGAGCATGCCCAGGCGTTGTAGGGAGGTCATACAGGCACGTGGAGGCCACACACAATACTGAGCCTCATTTTGACTTGTTTTAAGGACATTACATCAAAGTTGGATCAGCCTGTAGTGTGTTTTTCCACTTTAATTTTGGGGGTGACTCCAAATCCAGGCCTCCATTGGTTAATAAATTTGATTTCCATTGATGATTTTTGTGTGATTTTGTTGTCAGCACATTCAACTTTGTACAGAACAAAGTATTCAATGAGAATATTTCATTCATTCAGATCTAGGATGTGTTATTTGAGTGTTTCTTTTATTTTTTTGAGCAGTGTGTATATAAAAGTTTAAATCACCCCCCTTTCGCCCCATTCAAAATAAAATAATAAAAAGAAACACACACACATATTTGGTATTGCCGCGTTCAGAATCAACCGATCTATCAATATAAAAAAACAATTATTCCAGTCGGTAAACAGAGTAACGAGAAAAAAATTCTAAACGCCAGAATTACGTCTTTTGGTCGCTGCAACATTGTAATAAAATGCAGTAATAGGCGATCAAAACATCACATCTGCCCCAAAATAGTATCAATCTCGAAATTGTATCCACCTCGACACGCAAAAAATAAGCCCTCACCCGGCCCCAGATCCCAAAAAATGGAGTCTCAGAAAATGGCGCCATTTTTTTTAGCAAACTTTGGAATTTTTTTCACCACTTAAATAAAAAAGAACCTATACATGTTTAGGGTCTACAAACTCGTAATGACCTGGAGAATAATAATGGCCGGTCAGTTTTAGCATTCAGTAAACGTGGTAAAAAAAATAAACCACCGTGAAATTACATAATTTTTTGCAGTTTCACAGCACTTGGAATTTTTTCCCCGTTCTCCAGTACATGATATGGTAAAACCAGTAATAACGTTTAAAAGTACAACTTGTCCCGCAAAAAATAAGCCCTCACATGACCATATTGATGATAAAATAAAAAGGCTATGGCTCTGGGAAGAAAGGGGGCAAAAAATGAAGAAACAAAAACGGAAAAACCCAAGGTCGTTAAAGGGTTAAAAATACAATGTGATTTTCTGTTTTCTTTTCAGATTCTGTCTCTCACAGGTGAAGTGTACCTACGATAAAAATTACAGACCTCTCCATTCTTTGTAGGTGGGAAAACTTGCAAAATTGGCAGTGGATCAAATACAAATACTGCACTAATAGCATACAGCACTCACATAATATACCAGCAGGTGGGATTGCTATGCTGTCTGTTTTTAATGTTAGAGTAGGGACTCGCAAAACCGTGAGGACCCTTGACGATGGGTTGCGAGCTTACGTATTTTGGCCAAAATATTAACTAATACCTCATATGATATTTTTTGCACTTTTTTTATCTGCCAGGGCACAGCCAGGCCCAGTAATGGTGACCTTGTGAGTTGGGGCATCGCAACTCTGCGATGCACGGATAGGGTGCCGGGCAACCCGCCTAGTCGAATAGTAGGGGCGTGTAATAGGATGCTGGCTAGGCACGGTGCCGCGAGTGTGTGAATTGCACCCTACTGCAAGTTTCATCTGTGTGCAGTTTTAGTGCTAGGCAATCGCCTCTCCAGTGAGAGTGGGTGAGGGCGATTGTTCATCAGCATTCTGCACCTGTGTTACCTCCTTCTAACAAAAAGGGGGCCGGCCGTGTCCTGGTGTGCATTTTTCTTGAAACCTTGGCTGGTGAGTACCATTGCCTTTTGCCATTTTCTTAATAGTAATTGACTGATCCCCTTCCAGATTACATAAAGCCTGCATCTCAAGTTTTGCCAGATTATATTTGTATTTAGTTTTCTTCTTTTCCAAGGCAGTCAGGTCTTCTGTGACAAGGTCCAGAAACACGTCAATGGGGCCAACATCAACCTGTGGTGGCGGCATATTGGTACTTTTCAAATGTAGATCAGTGAAGGGATATATGTGCTAGGATGGTGAATATTATCTTGACCTATTAAAATATAGGGTAATCCTACTGGTGAATATTTGGATGATCTGAAATTGTTGGCATCTGAGGGCAAGTGGGGTTATCAGTAAGAAAGAATTTGATTTTATCTGCCCTAAATTCCCTATAATGGCCACTTTCTATAGCCTCCCCAAGGTGCATAAGGGGACGAGTCCTTTGAAAGGACGTCCTATAGTGGCAGGGGTGAACAGTCTTACCCAAAATTTGGGTGTGTATCTTGATAAAATCTTGAGACCATTTGTTATTGGCCTTAATTCACACATTAGAGATACCAGTGACCTATTGAGAAAATTGGATGACATATCTGTGGATCCTGATGTAATACTGGCTAGTATTGACGTGGAATCCCTATATTCATCAATTCCCCATGAAAAGGGCCTGGAGGCGGTGGAATACTTCTTGCGTAGCAGAAGATGTCAATTCGCCGACCACAATGAGTTTATTAAAAAGTCTATCGAGTTTTGCCTTAACAAAAACGTTTTTCTATTTGAAAACCAGAACTTCCACCAGCTCAGGGGGACGGTGATGGGGAGTCCCTGTGCCCCATCGTATGCCAATCTTTACCTGGGCTGGTGGGAGGAAACAATTGTGTTTGGGGAATGCCCTGTGGAAGGTAGTGAGAGGATATCCCTATGGATAAGGTATATCGATGAGATCCTAATTTTTTGGAAGGGGGACTCCATCCAATTTGATACTTTTGTGAGGGCGCTCAACAAAAATAGTCTTAATTTGCGGTTTACATGTGAAATAGGTATCAATACCTTACCTTTTCTGGACATTTTGCTATGTAAGAAGGAGGACGGTAGTATCTCTACCTCTACATACCATAAAAAAACAGCTACAAATTCACTATTGAAATGGGAGAGCAATCACCCCTTGCTCTTGAAGAAAGGGATCCCAAAGCGCCAGTATCTGAGGGTCTGTAGAAATTGTTCAGATAATGTGGTTTTTGATCAGCAGGCCTCTGAATTACGGGATAGATTCATTGAAAGAGGATACCCCAAAAAAGTTCTAGCCAAGGCCTATGAGGAAACCCTGGTGAAGGATCGTACAACTCTTCTTTATCCATCCCCACATGATCAGGAAATAAATGACACATGTAGAGTGATTACCACCTATTCAAATAAGGCACATGAGGTCAGAAAAATTCTCCAGAAACACTGGAAGATCCTTCAGATGGATGAAGATATAGGGAGCTATGTCAAGTCCACTCCACAGATTACATACCGTAGGGGTAGATCCCTTCGAGAAAGGCTTGTACACAGCCACTACGTTGGTAGAGCGGATACCGAATGGCTTAGATCAACTGGCAAGGGGTGCTTTAAATGTAGTGGATGTGTGGCATGTAAGGTGATCACACAGAGTAAAACTTTTGAGAGTAAGGTGACTGGAGAAATACACTATATTAATTCCTTCATAAATTGTAGATCTAAAGGGATTATTTACAAAGCCACATGTCAGTGTAATATCGAATATGTGGGTAAAACGAAAAGAGAACTCAGGAGGCGTATAGACGAATATTTGCGTGATATTGTCAATAAAATGGACACACCCTTAGCTAAACATGTTAACACCATGCATGAGGGCAAAGTTGATTCGGTCAGGTTCATAGGTATTGATAAGGTCAAGTTTCCACAGAGAGGTGGGGATTGGGATAAAGCTCTACTTCAAAGAGAGGCCAAATGGATACATTATCGACGTACGCTGGCACCTAGTGGACTGAATGAACAAATCTCATATAAATGTTTCCTATAGGTTGAGGGACAATCTAGGGAAAGGAGTGTAGGGACAGACGCCGTTGAGTGGGGGCGCCACTGCGCAGGTCTAGGGTGCCAACCTCCGCTGTTAGGTAGGGATGAGGACCTAGGGTCAGTGTAGAAAAGATCTGGTGTGCCATTCTGTATCCTTTTGGCCTCTTATATATAGGGCTTCCATTTCGCCAGGGTTTCCTTTATTTTTTAGAAATATACCATTCATTTGCCTGCCCCATTGGGTGTGTTTTTTTCTCTACCCCGTACTTCAGATGCTGACCTTTGGTTTAATGTTCCAAATGGTATGTTGTGGACAAATATATGTGGGTCTTAGCCTTCTATTTATGCCTGCTTAGCTGTCTGGTGAAGATAGCCCTAGGGTGGGAGGCCATGCTTAACCCTTAAGGGGTGGGACGACGGATGCTTCCTTTTTCTTATAAGTCGATTTGCTATAAATAAGTTGGTCCCATTATTTTGCTGCGTGATTAGAGTGGCGAATATATCTGAGTGGGGGTGAGGAGGTGTACTATATCCCCCGGTTTTTTGACTGTGGTAGTGGATTGCTTTTTTCCTTCCTCCCTCCCCAACCACCGCTCTGTAAAATCCAGATTAGGATCGGCGGTTTTGGTTTCAGTAAAGTGCTAGTGTAGTGTTCAAGATGCGCTTCATTAATGCATACATGCGTTCCAGTAACCGGAAATAGGAAGGACGTCACCGGATGTGATGTCAGTGAGATGCTGTATGCGTTCCACCTGGATGGTGGATGCGTTCCAAATACCGGATATACCGGCCCACGTGACCGGATGTGACATAGCGGGGTGTTGTTAGCGCAGCAGTTTAAAGGAGACATCGTGTAGGAAGTGAGAGGTGGAACCCTGGGTCTTCTGAGAGGAGGATAAGGGCTGATTGTAATGGTGGAGACCCATAACCCTGTTTTCAGTCTCCCCTGATGAATCTATTTGGGAGGAAACGCGTTGGGAGCAGGATACCTCCAATACTCCTTGGTCTTGAATAATAGGATGACATTACACCAGGATGAATCAAGCCATGATGCACTATAGGATTGGGTGAGATTGTTTCATTATGCTTGGTATAACAATAACCCGAAGGATTCTTTTAGTGAGGCTCTGTTGATTTTCTCTGACACGGTCCACGGTACCTTTTTTGAATAAAGGGCATGTGGGATTTCACTGTATAGTCCATGTAAATGTGGCGCCCTGTTGCGCATTGGTGCCACAGATCCTAGAGGGATGCATGGATGGATTCCTCCACAAGAGGCCCTCACAGCATACACACACCTTCACCTTCCACCTCAGACCACCAGAGGGAGCCCGTTAGGGATATAAATAGGGAAGGTGGAGCTAGGCAGTCAGTCAGTCTGGAGTCCAAAGTCTGAGTCTAGTCAAGTCTGTAAGAAGTCTGGAACCTACAGTCTGTGAGGAAGTCAGTCCAGCCCAGACTCAGTGAGCTCAGGTTAGTGAGCCTAAGGCGTGCCGACGACGTAAGAGCGGTGAAGAGTAGTGAGGCCTACTGCCAGTGTGAAGCCTAGTGAGGGCCCCAAGCGTGGCCAAAGGCAAGTGGAGTAAGCGAGCTACATAGGGGGCAGAGGAGCTTAGCCAGCTCACCCCAAGACCATATACCGGACACCGGGTCCGCGTCTGCAGGGATCTCTACGACCAGCAGAAACTACCGGAACCCCTGGAGAAATACATGTCCCAGGAACACCAAAAGCTGACAGTTATACCAGGGTCAGGAGTCACAGAGGCCCAAGAGACCAGGGAGTGTGAACTCCAACAGAAGGCCATACCACCAGGTCAGCCGGTGCAAGACAGAGACCAAGTTAGGCCTAGCTCCAGGCAGGTCATAAACTTATCAGGAAAAGGCAAGAAACAGGAGGCCCCACAACCGCTCACTGGGGAGAGTTCTGAAATGCACCCTTCACCCTAAAGTGCCCTGGATCGTGCCTAAAATACCACCAGTAAAGGTACCGAAGTGAACTGTTGTGAGTGTGCCTATTCTTCTTCTGACCCAGTTGGGTCCTCTCTGTCCTGCATCCCTTTTCCTATTCTGCCCTGAGGCCCCGCTCAACCTGTGGGGAGCCCTACCAACTAAGCTGCCTGACCACCGGCCTCAGAGGACTGTAGCAGCGCTGGTGATCCTCACCAGACACCACGGGTGGCGTCACGAACATTCCCTATCCCATACACCTTTCCCATTATTCCTTTCTTTTAAGAGTGACCCCAGGGAACGGCCCCGGGAGCCAGCCACCGCGGCATAACCCAAAGCTAACAACAAGGCCCAGGCGCCGAGTCGTCCCCATCCCCTGGGCGCGTCATCTCTTCCTGGCGTCACGAACAGGATTCCGTGCCCGCTGCAATGACTGAGTGTTGTGCCCGTTGCCACCGGGTACTGTGCGCCTTTATTCTGAACTGTGTATTTAACTGTGGCGAAGATTGCCGCCATTGTTGGGCTGCCGAGCGGGAAGAAGGGCGTAACCGCGGGAAACTGAGAGGCGTACCTGCTAAAGTGCGCGAAGCCTCGGACACGCCCCACGCTTCGACGTCAAACCAGGAAGCGCCACGTCCTGGAAGGAGCGCCGGTGGACGCTCTGACGTAGGACGCAAGCGACGCAAGGTCCTGAAGAAAACCGTCACCTGCGGAGCTGCGGCCTACCGGAAGAAAAGAAAAGAAGGTAGGCCACAGTTCGCTAGGGGGGTGCCAGGATGTCCGAAGAACAGCACAACGCCGGAGCACCGGTTAACCGCCCTGATGTTCAACCCGAGCTCGGCGCCGAGCAGGCCGGAGCAGCCGCTCCACCAGCAGGGCTTGTAACCCCTGTCATACCCATGGCCCTACCGTACATCCCTAGAGCGAAGTGGCTCCCCCAGTACAGCGGCAAACCAGATACCCTGTCTGGATTCAAAAGGAAAATATGCGGTATACTGGACATGTACTCTATGACAGGCAAGCAAAGAGCCGCTGTTGTATTGGGACAATTGACTGGTGCTGCGGAGCGAGAAATAGAAACCTGGTCGGCCGCAGACCAGGAGTCAGTGTCCGCAATCTTTAAAAAGTTACAGACTGTCTTTGAGAATCGTACTGAGACAGACCTCCGGATGAGGTTCTACAACTGCTCTCAGCAACCGGAGGACAGTGTTCGGGACTATGCCTGGCGTTTACAAGGGGCCCTGCGAGCTCTGAAACAGGTTAGTCCAACCAGCATCAATGATGAAAATAAAATGCTGAAGAAACAGTTTATCCAGGGACTGAGGTCCCAAGAGGAGAGCAGGACTGTGCGTTGGTGGTCCCTAGATCATCCAGATGCCACCTTTGACACCCTTAAGGACATGGCTATAAAAGGACTGCAGCCCCTGGAAACAACAGCTATCCAATGTTACCAGGGTGGGGCCACCCCAGTGCCTGCAGCGTCCACCTTTTCCCCAGTGGCTGCTGAAGCCAAGGTTCCAGCAACGTCCCCTAGTGAGCTGGACAGCCTGCGCTCTGAAGTGCGTCAGTTGAGCAAAACCCTGACCACTGTACTGAGTGCCCTGCAGCTGCGGACTGAGCCTGAGGCAGAAGGAAGGATCCTGGTAGCCGACAGCCCTGAGGATGTCCCCTGGATGAGAAGGAGGAGGAGGACAACGCCACTCCCTGGGAGGATCAGCGACCAACGTCGTCCACTGAGGGACCCTATCTGCCACCGCTGCCACAAGACAGGTCACGCCTTCCATAGCTGTCCTTTAAACGAGAAAACCCTGGGGCCGATGGCCGACACCCAGGAGTAGACCCCCCAGGCCCATCAAACTGGTACCGCAGGTTCGTGGGAGGAAGACCTTTCCTGTCCATTGTACTGGACGGCATCGCAACACCCGCTCTGCTGGACACAGGATCTCAGGTAACCATCATGCCTGGTGTTCTCTACAAAAGTTTCTGGTCCACAGACGAACTTCACCCACCAGATCCAAATCTTTCCGTCTATGCCTCAAGCGGCCTCCCCCTTAACCTAGTCGGGGTTAAGGATGTGGCAGTAAAGGTGGGAACGGAAGGACCAGGGACTAATTGTAGCAGAGACTAATCCTGATGATACAGACTTGTATATGGTACTTGCCACTAATATTGTTAGTAACTGTTTGGGAGAAGTGGTGTTCTTGCTCCAACAGATTGCTGACACTGCCAGACCAGGGCAGAGAAGGGCACTGCAGAAAGAGATCCGAGCACTTATGTACCAGCAACAGGTAAAGCTAACAGGCAGTGAAATTGGTAATGTACGGGTGACAGACCCGGTACCCATTGTGATTCCCCCGATGAGTGAAATGCTGATTTGGTGTAGAGCAGCAATAGGTCTCAAAGGATGGAGCTACCAGGCGGTAGTAGAGCCCCTTAGCTCAGAACATAGGCCTACACTCTTCACTGCCAGAGGGGTAGTGGATGTACGCAATGGGAGGGTGCCCGTATGCCTCCTAAACTATGGGGAGGACGAGGTTAGATTACCACGCTACGCCACTGTTGCCAAACTGTACATAGTAAATAACAACTCCATACACACGGCGGAGTCCTTAACCTCACCAGACGAAGTGGAGGATAATGACCCGGCAACCCAGGTGGAGGATTGGTGTCAACAGCTCCATGTTGGGACAGACACCACTCCTGCCCATCAGAAGCAGGGTGTACACCGGGTGGTTCAGGAATACGCGCAGGTATTCAGTAAGCACCCATTTGACTTTGGGAGGATTAAGGGGGTTCAACACCATATCCCCACAGATGACCATCCACCCATCAAAGAACGTTACAGGCCTATACCACCAGCACACTACCAGAAGGCGAAGGAGATGTTGCACGACATGAAGAAGGCAGGGGTAGTAAGGGATAGTTGTAGTCCCTGGGCAGCTCCCCTAGTTCTAGTCAGGAAAAAGGACGGAAGCATGAGAATTTGTGTAGATTACAGACAAGTAAATCGCATTACACATAAAGATGCATACCCTTTACCTTGTATAGAGGAATCCCTGGCTGCCTTGAAGTCTGCAAATTACTTCTCCACCCTTGACCTCACTAATGGGTACTGGCAAGTAGCTGTTGCTGAGGAGGATCGGGAGAAGACGGCCTTCACCACCCCGATGGGACTCTGCGAGTTCAGTAGTATGCCGTTTGGTCTCTGCAACGCCCCCGGAATGTTCCAGAGATTGATGTAGTGCTGCCTGGGACACCGCAACTTCGAGACTGTACTACTATACCTGGACGACATGATAGTGTACTCCAAAATGTATGAGGACCACTTGAAGCACCTGGTGGAGGTATTTGAGTTGCTGTCCCGGTATGGGATGAAGCTGTAGCCCTCAAAGTGCCACCTGCTCAAGAGAAAGGTACAGTACCTGGGGCACATCGTTAGTCCAGAGGGAGTAGCACCAGACCCGGAGAAGGTCACTGCCATCCAGAAATGGCCTGAGCCGAAGAGCCTCAAGGAGGTACATCAGTTCCTCGGACTAGTCGGGTATTACCGGAGGTTTGTGAAGGACTATACTAAGAAAGCGGCGCCTCTGCAAGACCTCCTGGTAGGACAGTCCCCCAGAGGCAGAAATCCCCCGTTCCAGTGGGGTAAGGAGCAAGCTGAATCCTTTAATGTGATGAAGGAGATCCTGACCGGCGAAGAGATCCTAGCCTACCCTGACTACAGCCAACCGTTCCTGCTGTACACTGATCCCAGCAATGAAAGATTAGGAGCTGTACTGAGTCAGAAGCAGTATGGCAAGGAGAAGGTGATCGCCTATGCAAGCAGGAAGCTCCACCCGACCGAGAGGAACCCAGAGAACTATAGCAGCTTCAAGTTGGAGTTCCTGGCCCTGGTCTGGGCCATCACCGAGCGGTTCAAGCACTACCTAGCCTCCCGTAAGTTCACTGCCTTCACTGATAACAAACCCTTGACTTATCTGGACACAGCTAAGCTAGGAGCCATGGAACAACGATGGATGGCTCGGCTGTCAAACTACCAATTCACTATTAAGTACAGGGCGGGCCGCAAGAACACCAACGCCAATGCCCTGTCCAGGATGCCTCACCAGTCGGACACTGAAGAAGAAGTGGATGACCTGGAGGAGATTGAACTACCTGCCTTTCATCGGAATGGAATGGTCCACGAGCAACGAGCCTCCAGGAGGCCTCGCGGTAAGACGTTAAATCCCCTGCCTCACCACAGCTGGAAGGAGATCCAGGACAGCAACCCGGTTGTCAGCCATATCAAAGAGCTGATAACCCAGGAAGGTTCCTCCTATGGAGAAGGAAGCGTCTCTACAAGCCAAGCACTGTGTTAAATTCAAGATTTGATAACAAGAATACCTGTTTGATTAGCAAAGACGGAGGAAGAACGACTACAACGGTATCTAGAGACCATCTGAAGTTGTGTCCAGACCTGCTAAAGCCTCAAGAAGAAGTGCCTCTCACCGTACCGGAGGAGCCTAAAGAAGCAGTACTCCATACTGACTTAGGAGATTTCCCGGCAGATTGGCCTCAACTAGGAGGAGCAGTAATAATACCTGTGATCCACTTCAACAGCCAGAAGACTCTCCCCAGCAAGTAGAGCCTGTAAGTGCTTCAGAAGAGCCTGCTCAAGAAGAATCCCCGGAAGAAGGATCCCCGGTTGGAGCAGAGCAAGAAGGCCCAGCCAATGGTATACTTGCCAGTCATGTAGAGAGGTTAAGGCAACCATGCAGTTCCCCAACACTTAGAATTGACAGAATGGGAGGTAGTGCAAATACTAGTGCCTCACGCATCCCAGTACCACGTAGGTCGACACGTAGCACACGAGGTCAGACCCCTGTCAGATACAGAGAATAGAGAAGGAAACTCTGACAGTGTAAATAGTTGCCCTTGGGGTATTATATTGTGTATTTTCATGTATATGTATTTATTAACTTGTGTTTTGCCTTATAATGGACAATCTAAGTGAAATGGACACTTTTCTTGTTTGCCTCTAACTACCCGTAAGGGTACATCAAGAATTTTGTGGCTGAGGACTATGTGCAGCCCAAAAACTATTTGCTGTAAATAATTGCACTCCCTGGAGTGCCTCTTTAGGTGACCTCAGAACAAAAACCTGTCTGGTGTGGCACAAACGGAGGTCCAACTCAGGATCACCATGCCCTGCAGCCACCCCAGGGCCTACGTGGAGGGTTTGCTTTGGACAGGTCCCTCAAGCTACCAAGTACTCTACCATGTGAGATGGACATCCTGTCGGGGAACCTCACCGGAAGAGACTTGAATTCTGGTGTTGCTTATTGAATTGTATATATCTATTTATTATTTATAATGTTTTATATGTAACGTTTAAGCCAAGTGCCTCCCATAAAGGGAAGAGTTATTGTTATTGTTGTTATAAAAAGTACTTCAGTCTGGGAGTACTGAGCTTTGCTAGGGGGGAATGTGGCGCCCTGCTGCGCATTGGTGCCACAGATCCTAGAGGGGTGCATGGACTGATTCCTCCACAAGAGGCCCTCACAGCATACACACACCTCCACCTTCCACCTCAGATCACCAGAGGGAGCCCATTAGGGATATAAATAGGGAAGGTGGAGCTAGGCAGTCAGTCAGTCTGGAGTGCACAGTCTGAGTCTAGTCAAGTCTGTAAGAAGTCTGGAACCTACAGTCTGTGAGGAAGTAAGTCCAGCCCAGACTCAGTGAGGCCTACTGCCAGTGTGAAGCCTGGTGAGGGCCCCAAGCGTGGCCAAAGGCAAGTGGAGTAAGCGAGCTACATAGGGGGCAGAGGAGCTTAGCCAGCTCACCCCAAGACCATATACCAGACACCGGGTCTGCGTCTGCAGGGATCTCTACGACCAGCAGAAACTACCGGAACCCCTGGCGAACTACATGTACCAGGAACACCAAAAGCTGACTGTTGAACCAGGGTCAGGAGTCACAGAGGCCCAAGAGACCAGGGAGTGTGAACTCCAACAAAAGGCCCTACCACCAGGTCAGCCGGTGCAAGACAGAGACCAAGTTAGGCTTAGCTCCAGGCAGGTCATAAACGTATCAGGAAAAGGCAAGAAACAGGAGGCCCAACACCAGCTCACTGGGGAGAGTCCTGAAATGCACCCTTCACCCTACAGTGCCCAGGATCGTGCCTGAAACACCACCAGTAAAGGTACCGAAGTGAACTGTTGAGAGTGTGCCTATTCTTCTTCCGACCCGGCTGGGTCCCCTCTGTCCTGCATCCCTTTTCCTATGCTGCCCTGAGGCCCCACTCCACCTGTGGGGAGCCGCACCAACTAAGCTGCCTGACCACCGGCCTCAGAGGACTGTAGCAGCGCTGGTGATCCTCACCAGACACCACGGGTGGCGTCACAAACTTTCCCTATCCCATACACCTGTCCTATTATTCCTTGCTTTTAAGAGTGACCCCAGGGTACGGCCCCGGGAGCCGGCCACCGCGGAATCCCCCAAAGCTAACAACAAGGCCCGGGCGCCGAGTCGTCCTCATCCCCTGGGCGCATCGAAACCTTATTGTTAAAGGGCATGTGGGATTTCATTGTATACCTAAGGTTTTTGATAATGTATTGCACACTCCTGTGAGATGAGTCACAGGATTTATATATGTGCTAGGTTGGTGAATATTATCTTGACCTATTATACATCTTTTTGAGCACATGCATGGTATATCTATATGATTGTTACTAAAAATGTCAACCAACACTAGTAAGGGTAATATTTAATTATATGATCCTCTATGTACTGGATGAACTGAGGCTGACTCTTCTAAACCCTATATACTTGGTACTTGGCATTTTGAGGTGTGGTTTGCATGTATATACAGCTGTAGGCTGTTGATGGTAATTCAGAAGACCCAGGGTTCATTATATGGCTCTTTGGTTTTTTTTATTTAAATAAATTTTAATATATATCTAATAAACGTTATAATTTAACTACCTTGCTTATGAACAGTTTCTGGAAGACAACTTCTTCAAGCAGTGGTACAGGAAGAAGTCGGTATCGTTCAAGAAAAACATGATTTTCATGCAGAACAATGCTCCATCACATGTATCCAACTACTCCACAGCGTGGCTGGCTAGTAAAGGTCTAAAAGAAGAAATAATGACATGGCCCCCTTGTTCACCTGATCTGAACCCCATAGAGAACCTGTGGTCCATCATAAAATGTGAGATCCACAGGGAGGGAAAACAGTACACCTCTCAGAACAGTGTCTGGGAGGCTGTGGTGGCGGCTGCAAGCAATGTTGATCGAAAACAGATCAAGCAACTGACAGAATATATGGATGGAAGGCTGTTGAGTGTCATCATAAAGAAAGGTTGCTATATTGATCACTAATTTTTTTGTTTTTGTTTTTTGCATGTCAGAAATGTTTATTTCTAAATTTTGTGCACTGATATTGGTTTACCTGGTGAAAATAAACAAGTGAGATGGGATTATATTTGGTTTTTATTAAGTTGCCCAATAATTCTGCACAGTAATAGTTACCTGCACAAACAGATATCCTCCTAAGATAGCCAAATCTGAAAAAAAAAACACTCCAACTTCCAAAAATATTAAGCTTGGATATTTATGAGTCTTTTGGGTTGATTGAGAACATAGTTGTTGATCAATAATAAAAATAATCCTCTAAAATACAACTTGCCTAATAATTCTGCACACAGTTTATGGGGGTCTGACAAAGAGAGAACTAAGTGCAAAATCAAATAACAAAGATCCTGGAATATAATTGGAGAGGTTTTTCTAATTTATCACAAGACATGGATGCATGCGCTCTACCACTGAGCTACATCCCCTGGATGGAGACTGATAGGAGGTCACATAAGTGATGGATGATCCATGACGCCTGCGCTGCGGTTATATTTCTCCTTATTCTCATGTGACCATTCTGATACATTTCTTCTCCCTCCTTGTATTTGCTCCTCTGTTTTTGGAACTCCCATAACAATAAATAAATAAGAAAGCCGACACGTGCGCCACCGGCTCCCACTCACTGGTGGTCGGATGGCAGCCGGCGTGGAGTATCGGGAGGACCCCTGTCCTGGAGATATGTGCAGCCCAGCATCTATCAGACATTGATGGCATATACTATAGACAATCCCTTTAAGGCATTTCAAAAGAATCTGTTTTCAGAGACACAATACTCTCTATGTGTGGTGCTGATGTGTCGGTATTATTAGCGGAGCATGCGCTCTACCACTGAGCTACTTCCCCTGTATGTGTAATAGGGACATGATTCAAATTATGAGAGGGTAACGGGGCTCGGGGCGGCAGCTACAGGCAGGGGCGTACATAGACATCATGAGGCCCTATAGCTGAAGTTCTAATTGGGCCCCTCCCCCCAAAAAAATAAAAAATCATTGTTGGGGTCACAGAAGAGCAGATCTCAAAATTTTCCAGCCTTTACATAGTAATTTTTCTCCTGTTGAAGTCCTAGATTCCTCTTTCATTGCCCCCATAAAGTATTATGCAAACAAAAGTGCCCTCCAAACACAGTACAATACCCCCATGGTGCATTCCTCCACAATCACAGTATAATGACACTACTGTGCCCCATCTCAACTCCCGACGCAAAGTATGGTGCCCCAACACAGTATGATCCCCAACTGTGACCCCAACACAGCCGTCCATGCACATTAATGGTCCTACATACAGTATGATGGACCCACACAGTATGATGGACCCACACAAACCTTCACACTGTATAATTGCTTGCATACAGTATAATGGACACTCACATATTATAATGTCCGCACACAGCCTTTCATGTAGTTTAATGCACCCCCATAATCCTCCATAGCATATAATGCACTTCCCGTGGTCCTCCATATAATAAAATGCTCTCCTTATGGTCCTCCATACAGTATAATGCACCCCCCATAATCCTCCATACAGTATATTGCACCCCCATGGTCCTCCATACAGTACAAAGCACCCCTATGGTCCTCCATTCAGTATAATGCAGCCCCATGGTCCTCCATACAATATAATGTACCCCCATGCTCCTCCATACAGTATATTGCACCCCATGGTCCTCTATACAGTATAATATGCCCTCAATGGTCCTCCCCACATATAATGCACTCCCCTCATTGTCCTCCACACAATATAATGCAATCATACTGTATTATGGCCAACACTGGGGATGGGTACTGCTGACTAAATCTAAATGCACTCCATATGCCAATAGATAGAATTAGACCCATTACATACCTGCCAGAGCGTTGTATACAACTAGGAGACCGCGCTGAGGCCGTACCCCAATGGGGACTTCTTGAGAAAGGCAAGCGCCGAATCGCGCGTTGGGTAATGGCTTCAGCGCGGTGGCCTGGTTGTATACAACGCTCTGGGAGGTATGTAATGGGTCTAATTCTATCTATTGGCATATGGAGTGCATTTAGATTTAGTCAGCAGTACCCATCCCCAGTGTTTATGCAGAGCAAAATATTTATATTGTAATGTGCCACCGTGATTGACGGCCGTTGTTGTTGTTTTTATATTTGTGTATCCAATTTTTGTATCTTTCCCTTTTTTCTATAGATGCATGTGTAATAAAGCATTGTTATATCTATAACATCACCTCCTTGTCGTTCATTCTGGCCTTGGCCATCCCCCCTATATATTGTGTATGACGACTGGTGCATCATCAGTCCCCTCTTTGAGCAGCAACATGAGCTTAGTTGTAATATTTCTTACCAATATACAATTTATAAATATATGGTTGCTGTGGTGTTCTTCTAGTTATGTTCTGGTCAGACATGCAGAGTGCGGCATCGGCTCCCTGAGACCCCACGACAAGGAGACCGGACCTTTCCAATACAATAAAGTCCTTTCTACTAGCAATCAGACTTGCGCTCAGAGAGTAACAGCAGATGATGTTGACATGTTCCTTTACACAAAACAGTGGTATGTTTCCGATGGTACGAACAGCATCACCGTTGCTGAAATAAGGACCATTAGAGCGCTGCAGGCTAAGTAGGGGGCCTCCATACTTTTCCTGGTTAGCCTCACCTTAAGCTATGCTTTTCTCAGTGACCCCTATTCTTCAGCCCACTTGTTGGGAACCGTGTAACGATGCGCTTCTGGCTGTCACCTTACTGAGCCTGCCCCAGCCTTACTGACTCTGTCTCTCTCGGACCCGCAGCTTCTAAGGCCTGGCCGACACTTAGCCGTTACCCAGAGACCATTAGAGATTCTAACAAAGTTGCTAGCTGTACTTTCTCCCCCGATTCACCTGCTAAACAGAATTCCGCTGCCACCATTGGGGTATTCTCTCTGCTTGCTACTGTCTTCGGCACATCACACACCCGGTGATGATAACCTATTTCCTGAGGGTGTCCTTTCTTCTTTCCTTTTCTCAGACTAACTAAAACCAAACTCAAACTAACTCACAGGTCCTCCTCAACAATGAGCCAGCCCTACAGTTAACCCTAACACACTGGACTAAGAGGGACTGAAGCCTCCAGGAGGATAACACATAAAATACAGTTCAATGTAATATTTTTAAAATAACAGTAGTTTTCCAGAGAAACATCATCCTCCCCACCTTCACAAGAGAACATACACCACTGCAGCCAATCATTGAGCACTGTCTGTGTAGACAGCACGAGAAACTATGCATAGTGATTGGCTGCAGTACTATCAGCTTTTGTGCTGTGCATTATGATGAATTAGCCCCCGGTAGTCAGTGTACGATGAATACCACAATGCTTCCACATAATACTGCTATACAAAGCCAAAATAATACTAACATTCCGAGCCCACATAATGCTACCATACAATGGCTACATAATACTATCATACAGCACACTCAAAATAATACTATACCATTACTAACACATAACTCTCATTGACCGTGGAAACCTTCAAAAGGAGCCTGAAGACCCACCTCTTCCGACAAGCCTACAACCTGCAGTAACCACCGCTCCACCATACCGCTGCACGACCAGCTCTATCCTCACCTACTGTATACTCACCCATCCCTTGTAGACTGTGAGCCCTCGCGGGCAGCGCCCTCGCTCCTCCTGTACCAGTCGCTGTCACATTGTGCTCAAGATTATTGTAATTGTTTTTGCTATGTATAACCCTTTTTCACATGTAAAGAACCATGGAATAAATGGCGCTATAATAATAAATAATAATAATAATAATTACCATACAGAACCAAATATAATACTACCATACACCGCCCACATAATTTTACCATACAAAGCCTACATAATACTACAATACAGTGGTCACAAAATATTACAACACAGTGCCAACATAAAACTAACATACAGAGCTCTATAATACCACCATGCAAGTTCTTCATAATACTACCATACAGTGACCACATAATAACACCATAAAGTGTCCACCTACAGTGGGGCAAATACGTATTTAATACACTGCAGATTTTGCAAGTTTTCCCACCTACAAAGAATGGAGATGTTTGTTATTTTTATCGTAGGTACACTTAGATAGAATCTAAAAATAAAATCCAGAAAATCACATTGTATGATTTTTGCATAATTACTTTGCATTTTATTGCATGAAATAAGTATTTGATACTATAGAATAACGGAACTTAATATTTGGTACAGAAAACTTTGTTTCCAATTACAGAGGTCAGACGTTTCCTGTAGTTCTTGACCAGGTTTGCACACACTGCAGCAGGGATTTTGGCCGACTCCTACATACAGATCTTTCAGGTTTCGGGGCTGTCGCCGGGCAACATTGAGTCTCAGCTCTGTCCAAAGATTTCCTGTTGGGTACAGGTCTGGAGACTGGCTAGGCCACTCCAGGACCTTGAAATGGTTCTTACGGAGCCACTCCTTAGTTGCCCTGGCTGTGTTTTTCAAATCATTGTCATGCTGGAAGACCCAGCCACGACCCATCTTCAATGCTCTTACTGAGGGAAGAAGGTTGTTGGCCAAAATCTCGCGATACATGACCCCATCCATCATCCCTTCAATACGGTGCAGTTGTCCTGTTCCCTTTACAAAAAAGCACCCTGAAAGTATGATGTTTCTCCCACCATGCTTCATGGTTGGGACTGTGCTCTTGGGGTTGTACTCATCCTTCTTCTACCTCCAAACACGGCGAGTGGAGTTGATACCAAAAAGTTATATTTTTATCTCATCTAACCTCATGACCTCCTATGCCTCCTCTGGATCATCCAGATGGTCATTAGTGAACTTCAAACAGGCCTGGACATGTGCTGGCATGAGCAGGGGGACCTTGCGTGCCCTGCAGGATTTTAATCCTTGATGGCGTAGTGTGTTACTAACGGTAATGTTTGAGACTGTGGTCCAAGCTCTTTTCAGGTCATTGACCAGGTTCTCCCGTGTAGTTCTGGGTTGATTCCTGACCTCTCTCAGAATCATACTTACCCCACGAGGCGAGATCTTGCATGGAGCCCCAGACCGAGGAAGATTGACAATCATCTTGTGTTTCTTCCATTTTCTAATAATTGTGCCAACAGTTGTTGCCTTCTCACCAAGCTGCTTGCCTATTGTCCTGTAGCCCATCCCAGCCTTGTGCAAGTCTTCAATTTTGTCCCTGGTGTCCTTAGACAGCTATTTGGTCTTGGCCATGGTGGTGAGGTTGGAGTGTAATTGATTGAGTGTGTGGACAGGTGTCTTTTATACTGGTTCAAACAGGTGCAATTAATACATTAATACAGGTAATGAGTGCAGAGTAGGAGTGTTTCTTAAAGAAAAACTAACAAGTCTGTGAGAGCCAGCATTGTGGCTGGTTGGTAGGTGATCAAGTACTTATTTCATGCAATAAAGTGCAATTTTATTATTTAAGCCCTTAATGGCCTAGGGCTACACCCTAAGCAAGTGGGCACGCAGAGCCCTCCCGGTGGGCACCCGCCCCTTTGGCGCAGCACTAGCGCTACTGGACCAGGACCTGGCCCGACGGGTGAGTACTCGGAGCCCGCCGACGCCAGCCCCTACTTCAGCTAGATGTGCAATCTCTGACACACATCTAGCTGAAGCGTATTGCACCGCATGAGTTGCCAGGCCCGTGCACCGCAATACACGCTGCTGGCCAATCAGAAGCCAGCAACTGATTTCAGCGTACAGGCAACCGGGTGCATGGCAGTGACGTCATGCGCCCCGTCACTAGGACGCTGCTGGCTACAGGAGAGGATGCGGCGCGGGAGAGGAAGGAAGGTGAGAAGGAGTGTTTGTTATGATTTTTTTTTTTGATATACAGTACAGACCAAAAGTTTGGACATACCTTCTCATTTAAAGATTTTTCTGTATTTTCATGACTATGAAAATTGTACATTCACACTGAAGGCATCAAAACTATGAATTAACAGATGTGGAATTATATACTTAACAAAAAAGTGTGAAACAACTGAAAATATGTCTTATATTCTAGGTTCTTCAAAGTAGCCACCTTGTGCTTTGATGACTGCTTTGCACACTCTTGGCATTCTCTTGATGAGCTTCAAGAGGTAGTCACCGGAAATGGTCTTCCAACAATCTTGAAGGAGTTCCCAGAGATGCTTAGCACTTGTTGGCCCTTTTGCCTTCACTCTGCGGTCCAGCTCATCCCAAACCATCTCGATTGGATTCAGGTCTGGTGACTGTGGAGGCCAGGTCATCTGGTCTTGCACCCCATCACTCTCCTCCTTGGTCAAATAGCTCTTACACAGCCTGGAGGTGTTTTTGGGGTCATTGTCCTGTTGAAAAATAAATGATGGTCCAACTAAACGCAAACCGGATGGAATAGCATGCCGCTGCAAGATGCTGTGGTAGCCATGCTGGTTCAGTATGCCTTCAATTTTGAAAAAATCCCCAACAGTGTCACCAGCAAAGCACCCCCACACCATCACACTTCCTCCTCCATGCTTCACGGTGGGAGCCAGGCATGTAGAGTCCATCTGTTCACCTTTTCTGCATCGCACAAAGACACGGTGGTTGGAACCAAAGATCTCAAATTTGGACTCATCAGACCAAAGCACAGATTTCCACTGGTCTAATGTCCATTCCTTGTGTTCTTTAGCATAAACAAGTCTCTTCTGCTTGTTGCCTGTCCTTAGCAGTGGTTTCCTAGCAGCTATTTTACCATGAAGGCCTGCTGCACAAAGTCTCCTCTTAACAGTTGTTGTAGAGATGTGTCTGCTGTTAGAACTCTGTGTGGCATTGACCTGGTCTCTAATCTGAGCTGCTGTTAACCTGCGATTTCTGAGGCTGGTGACTCGGATAAACTTATCCTCAGAAGCAGAGGTGACTCTTGGTCTTCCTTTCCTGCGGCGGTCCTCATGTGAGCCAGTTTCTTTGTAGCGCTTGATGGTTTTTGCAACTGCACTTGGGGACACTTTCAAAGTTTGCCCAATTTTTCGCACTGACTGACCTTCATTTCTTAAAGTAATGATGGCCACTCGTTTTTCTTTAATTAGCTGCTTTTTTCTTGCCATAATACAAATTCTAACTGTCTATTCAGTAGGACTATCAGCTGTGTATCCACCAGACTTCTGCACAACACAGCTGATGGTCCCAACCCCATTTATAAGGCAAGAAATCCCACTTATTAAACCTGACAGGGCACACCTGTGAAGTGAAAACTATTTCCGGTGACTACTTCTTGAAGCTCATCAAGAGAATGCCAAGAGTGTGCAAAGCAGTCATCAAAGCAAAAGGTGGCTACTTTGAAGAACCTAGAATATAAGACATAATTTCAGTAGTTTCACACTTTTTTGTTAAGTATATAATTCCACATGTGTTAATTCATAGTTTTGATGCCTTCAGTGTGAATGTACAATTTTCATAGTCATGAAAATACAGAAAAATCTTTAAATGAGAAGGTGTGTCCAAACTTTTGGTCTGTACTGTATATTGCTGTCGTCCACCCCCCGCCACCCCACATTCCATCCTGCTGGCACCGCTGTTCATATATATATACAGTACAGACCAAAAGTTTGGACACACCTTCTTATTTAAAGATTTTTCTAAATTTTCATGACTATGAAAATTGTACATTCACACTGAAGGCATCAAAACTATGACTTAACACATGTGGAATTATATACTTAACAAAAAAGTGTGAAACAACTGAAAATATGTCTTATATTCTAGGTTCTTCAAAGTAGCCACCTTTTGCTTTGATGACTGCTTTGCACACTCTTGGCATTCTCTTGATGAGCTTCAAGAGGTAGTCACCGGAAATGGTTTTCACTTCATAGGTGTTCCCTGTCAGGTTTAATAAGTGGGATTTCTTGCCTTATAAATGGGGTTGGGACCATTAGTTCTGTTGTACACAAGTCAGGTGGATACACAGCTGCTAGTCCTACTGAATAGACTGTTAGAATTTCTATTATGGTAAGAAAAAAGCAGCTAAGTAAAGAAAATATGAGTGCCCCTCATTACTTTAAGAAATGAAGGTCAGTCAGTGCGAAAAATTGGGAAAACTTTGAAAGTGTCCCCAAGTGCAGTTGCAAAAACCATCGAGCGCTACAAAGAAACTGGCTCACATAAGGATCGCCCCAGGAAAGGAAGACCAAGAGTCACCTCTGCTTCTGAGGATAAGTTTATCCGATTCACCAGTAGTGTTGAGCCACCCCCGTAGTGTTCGAGTTCGGTTCGGTTCGTCGAACACCCGTGTGTTCGCCGAACTGTTCGTCGAACTGTTCGTCGAACACCTTCGAACACCGTTAAAACCAATGGCAGGCAAACAAAAACACATAGAAACACATAGAAAACACCTTCAAAGGTGTCCAAAAGCTGACAAACTGCTCAGAAGACACAACTAACACATGGAAAAGTGACAAGTACATATAGTCATGCGAAAAGAAAAGAGGTGGAGGAGTAAAAGGAGGGGGAGACACAGATATAGGCATGTCATGCCCTTCTAAAATCCAAAAAGTGAGAAGCCGACCCGTTCAGTCCGCTCCTGCCCGTGCCACCTCCGTGTCGCCGGGTTTGTGCCAGAGCCGCGGTGAACCCTGACGGCCAGCCCCCCTCTCCCAATACTGGTGCCTGTCCGCTGGTGGGTCGAGCGAGCCCCCCTGTGGTGGAGGCAGCTCTAAGCTTTTTAATTTAAATTGTCTCTCTAATTTGAATAAATACACTTTAAATCCATTTACAAGGATCTATTGGAGGGCAAGTCTCATGCCAGCAGCCGCGTAATTCCAGCTCCAGTAGCGTCCACTAAAGCTGCTGCAGTTAAAAAGCTTTTATAAGGATTGAGCTCGGCTGTCCACCGCAAGGCATCCTACTGCCAGTCCGAGCCCCTATGCCTTGGGGTGCCTCCTGATGCTCTTCACTGAGTATCCCGTGGTCCCGAAGCATTTCCTTTGAAAAAATGAAGTGTCCAAACTACAGGTGGTGTAGCTTGCTTAACAGCCGGGATAATCCGCTGACTAGCAGACCCTGCTACTAGGCACAAAGTATTTCCTGGGCTAGATGCAGTTAAAAATTTGTAGTTAGATACTCTCGTTGGATGCTGAGAAAGCATTCCATAGAGTCTCCTGGCACGCCATATATGATTCTCTTAAAAAGCTTGGGGTAGGGGTCTAGGGGACCCTTTTATAGCCAAAATCACGGCCCTGTATCGCAATACGTCACCTAGGCTGAAGATAAATGGAACTGTAGCACCCTGAGGGCTCGGTTGCTACAGAGGTATTGCACCTCACCCAGAGGTGTGATATCTCACTCTCAGGTAAGGATGTAGTGTGGATCAGGACCCGACACCTGCATGCATTACACCACATTGCCGTGGGGCAGGGCGACCAATATGCCCCTGAGATGGGCACGACAGTCCCTGTCCCTGGCTGGAGTGGGGGGAGGGAACACTGAGGAAGGGGAACCCTGTAGTGCAGGAGCAGGGAGGAAGCAGTTCCTGGGTGCATTGAGAAGGGAGTATAAAAGGTGGGCACCATCTTAGTTCAGTGCAGAGAAGTCTGAGCAGAAGTGGCAGGGAGCAGGGGCTCTGCATGAGCTCTGCTCCGGAGGCGGGCCTAGTAACAGAGGCCCAGGCCTGGAAGAGGGAGAAGGAAGGAAGAGGAGCGGAGAAGGCTCCAGGAACGAGGAACGAAGGGATCTCAGGGGTGCGGACGGGCGAGTCGCCACCGCACGCCCGAATTCACCTGCGTGGAGGGGTCAGGCCAAAGGGGGAGACCGGTCCCCGAAACTAGTGGAGGCAGGAAACGACCCTCAGCTAGAAACAGGAGGCTGTGACATTTTATGTGGCGCAGCCCCTCGCTACACCCGCTAGGAAGGCACCACATAGGGTCAGGGAAACTGGCGCCAAGTTTACCAAGAGGAGGCCCGAGGCAGCTGGACAGAAGGGTTGGTAAGAAAGGCCAGACAAAGGACACACAAAGGGGGTCCTGTGAAGCACTCCAAAGTTATCTGGGAGTTGTCTGAGCCCCTCACCTGGTGAGCACAGTACGACGTGGGCAGCCGTTACCTGCAGACGTGGTCTGGATAATAAGAACTGTGAGTAAAGGCCCTGGACTGCATCACTGACTCCGTGTCATTACTGCTGCTGCCCTGCACCATCACCCCCATCCTCCGCATACACTGCCCTGAGGCTATACTCCTCCCGTGGGGAGTTATGCTACGCTCTGCTGCACCCACAACACCAGCCTCAGGGGTCTGCCCTGGAGCGGCGGTTCACTCTGACCGCAATCCACGGGTGGCGTAGTCGGACATTTAAACATCAAAACCACATAAATAGTTCCGCCACTGGTTTGACCGCCCTGAGCCACGGAACCGGGTTGCCGCCACGGAGACTACAACCACCAGCATCCACCAAAAAGGGTCCGGCTCCGGGTGTCCCAAGGCCCAGGGGGCGCATCAGAACATTTTCATCACCTTTCACAATCACCAATGGGACAAGGCAGGGATGTTCTCTGTCCCCTCTCTTATACATCCTAGTGACGGAGCACCTGCTCTCATCAATTCGCCATAACCCCAATATTAGGTGGATTGAGGTGGGAGGCACCGAGTACAAGTGCTCTCTATTTGCTGATGATGTCCTAGTATATATCACTCAATCACATATATCCATCCATGCTGTTATGGCTGAAATAGATCACTTTGTTACATGGTCAAATTTTAAAATCAATGCAGCGAAGTCTGAGGCCCTCGATGTCTCCCTCCCCAAATCGATATAGGATTCCATCCAGTCCAACTTTCCCTTTGCCTGGCCCTCACAGGGTATCAAATACTTAGGAATTCCTATTCATAGAGACCTCTCCCATCTATGTTATCTTAATTTTGGGCCCTTTATTGAACAACTCCATACAGACCACGGTTGGCAAGTTAGAACTGTAAGATTCACTACGTGAACCACTGGTGTTTTGTGGAAAAGCACATGTACACTGTGTTCCAAATTATTATGCAAAAAGTGTTTAGGAGTGATAAGGGAAGAATTTGTTTGTTTGTCAGTTAAACTCATTGATGGTGATGTGTGTCAGGGCTCTTTATATCACTGTAAGCAATTGCAGACACCTGTGCTAATTAGTTTGGCAGGTGTGGCCAATGAAAGGCAAGACTACTTAAGAAGGCTGTCTCACATTATTAAGCAGCCTACATTTTCTGCCAAAATGGGAAAGAAAAAGGATGTGTCGGCTGCTGAGAAGCAACAAATTGTGGAGTGTTTAGGTCAAGGCATGACTACAATCAACATTGTGCGATGATCAGGATGAAGTGTCTTGGCAATCAAGAAGTATGTAGCTGATTCACAGTACACACGTGTGCGTGCTGATAAGGGCAAATTGAGGACTCTTTCCTACAGGCAATTACGTCAGGTTGAAAAAGCAGCGGCAAAAAAGCCTTGTCATAGCAGCAGACAAGTTTTTGAAGCTGCTTGTGCCTCCAACGTCCCCCGAACAACAAGATGCAGGTGCAGGGTCCTTCAGAGGTTTGCAGCTGTGCATACGCCATCCTGTCGACCTCCTCTATCCACTTCACACAAGCAGAAACGGCTCCAGTGGGCCAAACATTACATGAAGACTGATTTCAAAACTGTTTTGTTCACGGATGAGTGCCGTGCAGCGCTCGATGGTCCAGATGGATGGAGTGGAGGATGGCTGGTTGATGGACACCCCACGCAAACACGGCTACAGCGCCAACAAGGAGGAGGTGGAGTAATGTTTTGGGCTGGAATCATGGGGAGAGAGATTGTCGGCCCCTTTATGATCCCTGAAGGCGCTAAAGATGAACTCCATAATGTATGTGGATTTTCTCAAACAGCACTTCCTGCCATGGTTCAAGAAGAAGAACTGTGTATTTCACAGCAAGATCATTTTTCTGCATGATAATGCACCATCTCATGCTGCACATAAAACATCTGCATCTCTGGCTGATATGGGCATAAAAGGGGACAAACTTATGGTGTGACCCCCATGCTCCCCTGACCTCTACCCCATTCAGAACCTTTGGAGCATCATTAAAAGGAGTGTCTATGATGGCGGGAGGCAGTTCACATCTAAGCAACAGCTCTGGGAGGGTATTCTGTCCTCATGCAAAACAATTGAAGCAGAAACCATCCAAAACCTGACAAATTCAATGGACGAGAGAGTTCAGAAGCTCCTTTCGAACAAGGGGTCCTATGTGAAAATGTAACATCACCTAGAATAAAGTTTTGAGTTGAAAACTGTTTGATTTCAGTTTGTAACAACCTGCTAATGCTTATAATTTCAAAAATGACCATTTTTTTGGTCTTTATTAAAATGAAAAGGTTGATCGAAAAGTTTGGGGGATCTAAGAGTGTGGCAACCCAGTAGTCATGATTACTTCAAATTCTGACAATATGAGGGTCATGCTGCAGGTAGTGCAGCAAGAAGGCACTTATGTGCCTTGCGCATCTTGGAGCCCCAAAATTATTTTCCGGGCTAGATGCAGCTAAAAATTATTATTAATTTTAAATCTGGTGAAGCTTTAGTATAGATGGCCTAATAGGATCAGTGCTGCACACTGCTACAAAGCCCAAATTATTTTCCAGTCAAGATACAGATAAACATGATTAGTAATTTTAAATCTGGTGGAGCTTAGTATAGATGGCCTAATAGAATCATTACTGCAAACTGCTACAAAGCCCAAATAATTTTCCAGCCAAGATACAGATAAACATGATTAGTAATTTGAAAGCTTAAAACGGTTGGTAGGGTGATTTTAACCAATCATCAAGCTTTTACTCTCCCCAGGATGACACAGGGGTAGAAAAGTCGTTTCGGATCCATGATTTGTTCATCTTTATGAACGTGAGTCTGTCTACATTATCAGTGGAGAGCCGCGTGCGCTTATGTGTCAGCACACCACCAGCAGCGCTGAACACACGTTCAGACAGAACGCTGGCTGCGGGGCATGACAAGATCTCCAAGGCGTAAGTGGCTAGCTCCGGCCATTTATCCAGATTGGAAGCCCAAAAAGAGCAAGGGTCCAGTGACACAGTCGTGGCTTCAATGTTTACTTGGAGATACTCCTGTACCATCGTCTCTAGGCGTTGACTATGTGTCAGACTTCTTGTCTCCTGTGGCCTTGCAAAGGATGGGCTAAAAAAGTGGTGAAATGATTCCGCAAAATTGATGTTACCAGCAGATACTGTGGTTCTGTTACGGTTTGAGTGCTGAACACTTGACGGTCCCACGGTTGGCAAGTTGGAACTGTGAGATTCACTACGTGCACCACTGGTATTTTGTGGAAAAGCACATGTAAGATTCTGCAACAGTCTCTGCTGATACTTCTGCATGCGTGCATCCCTTTCTATGGCAGGAATAATTTCGGCAAATTTACTTTTGTACCGGGGATCTAACAGTGTGGCAACCCAGTAGTCAGGATTATTTCTAATTCTCACAATTCGAGGGTCATGTTGCAGGTAGTGCAGCAAGAAGGCACTCATGTGTGTTGCGCATCCAGGAGCACCAAGTCCCTGTTGTGTTGGTGGCGAGGTAAAAATCATGCTTCCTTCCTCTGTCCTCTCCCCCCAACCTCGCACAACAGAAATGTGATCAAGGTCTCCCTCATCTGATGAGTCTTCCATCAGTTCGTCCTCCACTTCTTCCTGGGCTCCTGCACCTTCCTCACTAGTTTGGCTGCTACCATGCGCCCTGGTAAAACCATCTCCCCCACCCTCACATGCCTGCCGCCTTGGTGCTGCCGACCGTCTGGACCTTGCAGATGTTAGCCCTTCCGCATACAACTCCTCCTCCTCTACTTCCTCCACCTCCTCTTGTGCCACCACCTGACTCCGAATTCTGTTTAACATGTGCTCCAGCATGTAAATCACCGGAATAGTCATGCTGATAATGGCATCGTCAGCACTAAACATCTTTGTCGCCATTTCAAAACTGTGCAGAAGGGTGCATAGGTCCCGGATCTGAGACCACTCCTCCAGCGTGATTTGCCCCACCTCTGGATCTCGTTGGCCCAGGCTATACGTCAGAACGTATTGCACCAGGGCTTGTCGGTGCTGCCACAGTCGCTGCAACATGTGCAGAGTTGAATTCCACTGGGTAGGCACATCGCATTTTAGCCGGTGAAGTGGCAGGCCCAACGACTTCTGTAGAGATGTAAGTCGCTGAGCTGCGGGATGCGAACGGCGAAAGTGAGCACACAGCGACCGTGCCCTCTGCAGAAGGCCATCTAGTCTGGGATAGTGGGCTAAAAATTGCTGGACAACCAGGTTCAACACGTGAGCCATACAAGGCACGTGTGTGACATTGCCCCGGCGAAGGGCCGCACCCAGGTTTGCAGCATTGTCGCACACGGCCTTCCCTGGTTTCAGGTCCAGTGGAGACAACCATTCATGAAATTGGTTCTCCAGAGCTGACCACAACTCCTCAGCTGTGTGACTCACATTTCCCAGACATTTCAATGTAAAAACCGCCTGATGACGTTGAGCCCTACTGCCAGCATAGTAAGGAGGTGTGCAGGATCCCTTCTGCGCAGTTAGAAAGCTTGTGGCATGACCAGACAGGCTTTGGGTGCAGGTGGAAGACCGAGAGGAGGTTGAGGAGGCAGAAGCAGTGGAGGAACTTTGACATAAAGAGGATTGACGCACAACTCGTGGGGACGGCAAGACTTGGACAGCAGCCCCTTGTCCTGCTGTCACCATAGTTACCCAGTGCCCAGTCAGCGACATGTAACGCCCCTGTCCATGCCTACTCGTCCAAGTGTCTGTGGTGAAATGCACCCTGTCACACACAGAGTTTCTCAAAGAAGCGGTGATGTTGTGTGCGACATGCTGGTGGAGCGCAGGCACACCTTTCTTTGAGAAGTAGTGCCGACTGGGCATCTGGTACTGGGGCACTGCGACGGACATAAGGTCTCGAAAATCCTCTGTGTCCACCAGGCGGAAAGGCAGCATTTCTGTAGCCAAGAACTTGCAGATGGTGAAATTCAACCTCTTAGCTTTCTCATGGCTAGGAGGAAATGGTCTTTTACTTGTCCACATCTGAGGGACCGAGGGCTGGCTATTGTGCTTAGACGGGGTTGATAAGGGTGTCCCCGGCAAACTGCCGGTCTGTGAGGAAGATGCAGGCGGACATGTTAGGTTGCCTTGATCCAAAGGTGGTGCTATCGATGTCGGACAGCGCTCAACACCAGCTGGTGTTACCACCTCCAAAGAAAATGATGACCTGCCAATCACGCTGGCTGTTGCTGGTAAAGAGGTGGCAGGTCTGTGCCCCAAAACAGGTGTGACTGCTGTCCCCCCAGTCACAGAGGATGAAGAGGCCGCGGATGCACAAGATGTGGCAGACGGTGGTTGGCCCGGCCGGCTAGGCCGCATTGTAGCACACTGAGCTTCCCACTGCAACTTATGCTTCATGTCCATGTGCCGGTTCATGCATGAAGTACTCAAACTATGTATTTTTTGGCCTCTACTTAGCTTTTGCTGACAAATGTTACAGATAACACGAGTTGGGTCATCTTTATCGATCTGAAAAAATGCCCAGGCTATGCAAGGCTTAGCACCCATGCGACCTGAAGAGCCACCACGACTTGTGGTGAGAGGCAGAGTTGTGTTTGAGGATGCAGTTGTTGACGTGCTTCCAGTACTACGTCTCTGTCCAGGAAGGCGCAACCTGACCTCGTCGTCACTAGCATCTTCCTCCACCTCCTCTGCTGACCTCATCTCTTGGCTGACTGTGGGTTGACAGTAAGTGGGATCTCCAACCTCATCATCATCACCCTGTGCATTATCACACCCGTCGTCCTCAGAGCCAACCTGTTCCTGCCCTGACAAAAAACTAAAGTTGTCGCTCCAATCAGGTATTTGAGTCTTATCATCATCTTCCTCATTGTCTCCACCAACAGGAGTTACAGTTTGGGAATGAGGGTCTACATTATGGTCAGAACCTTCTGCGTCTGGTCCTGGATCCGACTCATAAAGATTCTGGGCATCAGTGCAGATCATTTCCTCGTCTGGATTCACAGAAGCGCTGGAGTCGACCTCTGATTCCCAGGCTATAGTATGAGTAAACAGCTCTGCAGACTCAACCATCTGTTCTACCTCATACTCAGACGGGCAGCTGGAGATTTGGGAGCTGTGAGGAAGCAAGTGCGATTGGGGTGACACCTTTGAGGACTGGAGTATTTGTGATGTTGAAGTTGATGTGGAGGAGAGCCAACTTAAAAGAGCACTTGATATCCGTTGAAGCACCTGCTGTTTTTGTGCCTCATCTGGAATTTGTAGCGATTGGCGTGGCCGTAAGAAAGGGATCTTATCACATTGTCCGCTAAAAGAAGTAGACATTTTAGTTTGGCTGGAAGATGGTCTTTCTTCTGCAGATGTTACTGTTGCTTTAACACCTACCCCACGGACACAACCTTTTTTCCCCTTCCCAACACGCCTATTCCCCTTTCCACCAGCAGCAGGCCTTTTTCCACTCATTTTGGTGGTTAACTAATTAACAACTCTGGAGTTGTTTGCACAAAAAAACAATGGATGGGAACCGAGCAGAGCTGAGTGGCCAAACTGTGGTATTAGGCCAAAACTATTGGCTGGGTTAGATGCAGAAAAAAATTATATTCAATTTGCAACCTGATGGAGGTCAGTATAGATGGACTAATAGAGAAAGTCCCACACACTGCTAGAAGGCCAAATATTTTTTCAGAGCTAGATGCAGAAAAAAATATATTCAGTTTGCAACCTGATGGAGGTCAGTATAGATGGACTAATACAACAAGTCCCACACACAGCTAGAAGCCCAATATTTTTTCAGAGGTAGATGCAGAAAAAAATATATTCAGTTTGCAACCTGATGGAGGTCTGTATAGATGGATTAATAGATCAAGTCCCACACACAGCTAGAAGCCCAATATTTTTTCAGAGGTAGATGCAGAAAAAAATATATTCAGTTTGCAACCTGATGGAGGTCAGTATAGATGGAGTAATACAACAAGTCCCACACACAGCTAGAAGCCCAATATTTTTTCAGAGGTAGATGCAGAAAAAAATATATTCAGTTTGCAACCTGATGGAGGTCTGTATAGATGGATTAATAGAACAAGTCCCACACACAGCTAGAAGCCCAATATTTTATCAGAGGTAGATGCAGAAAAAAATATATTCAGTTTGCAACCTGATGGAGGTCAGTATAGATGGACTAATACATCAAGTCCCACACACAGCTAGAAGCCCAATATTTTTTCAGAGGTAGATGCAGAAAAAAATATATTCAGTTTGCAACCTGATGGAGGTCTGTATAGATGGATTAATAGAACAAGTCCCACACACAGCTAGAAGCCCAATATTTTTTCAGAGGTAGATGCAGAAAAAAATATATTCAGTTTGCAACCTGATGGAGGTCAGTATAGATGAACTAATACAACAAGTCCCACAGACAGCTAGAAGCCCAATATTTTTTCAGAGGTAGATGCAGAAAAAAATATATTCAGTTTGCAACCTGATGGAGGTCTGTATAGATGGATTAATAGAACAAGTCCCACACACAGCTAGAAGCCCAATATTTTTTCAGAGGTAGATGCAGAAAAAAATATATTCAGTTTGCAACCTGATGGAGGTCAGTATAGATGGACTAATACAACAAGTCCCACACACAGCTAGAAGCCCAATATTTTTTCAGAGGTAGATGCAGAAAAAAATATATTCAGTTTGCAACCTGATGGAGGTCAGTATAGATGGACTAATACAACAAGTCCCACACACAGCTAGAAGCCCAATATTTTTTCAGAGCTAGATGCAGAAAAAAATTATATTCAATTTGCAACCTGATGGAGGTTAGTATAGATGGACTAATAGAATGATGCTATGCCCAAAAGATTTTACTTCACTAGGTGCAGTAAAAAAATTGGTATTCTATACACAGGTGGTATATCTTGCAACACAGATAGGCTACTCCACTGACTAACACACTCTGCAATAGGCCAAAAAGGATTAGCTTTGCTAGATTCAGCCAAATGCTGTGAAAAAAACTTGCACAGCACTGGCACAGACCTGCCTGGCAAAAACTGATAGGAACTGATGTAACCTAGTCCTGAAAAGGACTCCAATTACAATTAGTCTTTACTCCCACAATCTATCTATTTAAGAGCACAGACCTGCCTGATAAAAGTCGTAGGAAATGCTGTAACCTAGTCCTTAAAAGGACTGCAATCACAACTATTCCCTACTCCCAAGCTATCTGTAGATTTGTGCGAAAATTGGCTTGAAATTAACAAGGTATAGCGCACACAGCAACAGCGGTGCCGTCTAACACGCAGCTGCAGCAGTGAGAAAATGGTGGCGACGGGGAAAATGGCTTGGTCTTATAGGGCAAGGACATGTGACATACACTGCCAATGACACATGCCCTTGCTTGTGTGAAAAAAAGCACTTCGCTCCGTGTGTGCGCTGCTGATAGGCTGACAGATTGCACCTCCCCACTGTAAATGCGGGAAAGAGAAAAAAAAAATGGAGATCTTCATTGTTCCTGCAGAGATCCATCCCCTGCCCCTCCCCCCACCCCGCTGTACACTCAAACTGCGTATTAACATTAATTTTCATCATTACTGAGAAAAAATCCAGTTATGATTTTGGTGCACGAACAGTTATCGAACATAACCTCGAACAGCCGAATTTTTCTCAAATTGTTCGTGTTCGCCGAACGGCTCGAACACCGCCCAAAACAGCTCGAATTTGAGATTGGCGAACAGTTCAAGTAGAACAACGCTCATCTCTATTCACCAGCCTCAGAAATCGCAGGTTAACAGCAGCTCAGGTTAGACACCAGGTCAATGCCACACAGAGTTCTAGCAGCAGACACATCTCTACAACAACTGTTAAGAGGAGACTTTGTGCAGCAGGCCTTCATGGTAAAATAGCTGCTAGGAAACCACTGCTAAGGACAGGCAACAAGCAGAAAAGACTTGTTTGGGCTAAAGAACACAAGGAATGGACATTAGAACAGTGGAAATCTGTGCTTTGGTCTGATGAGTTCAAATTTGAGATCTTTGCTTCCAACCACCGTGTCTTTGTGCGACGCAGAAAAGGTGAACGGATGGACTCTACATGCCTGGTTCCCACCGTGAAGCATGGAGGAGGAGGTGTGATGGTGTGGGGGTGCTTTGCTGGTGACACTGTTGGGGATTTATTCAAAATTGAAGGCATACTGAACCAGCATGGCAACAACAGCATCTTGCAGCGGCATGCTATTCCATCCGGTTTGAGTCTAGTTGGACCATCATTTATTTTTCAACAGGACAATGACCCCAAACTCACCTCCAGGCTGTGTAAGGGCTATTTGACCAAGGAGGAGAGTGATGGGGTGCTACGCCAGATGACCTGGCCTCCACAGTCACCAGACCTGAACCCAATTGAGATGGTTTGGGATGAGCTGGACCGCAGAGTGAAGGCAAAGGGTCAACGAGTGCTAATAATCTCTGGGAACTCCTTCAAGATTGTTGGAAGACCATTTCCGGTGACTACCTCTTGAAGCTCATCAAGAGAATGCCAAGAGTGTGCAAAGCAGTCATCAAAGCAAAAGGTGGCTACTTTGAAGAACCTAGAATATAAGACATATTTTCAGTTGTTTCACACTTTTTTGTTAAGTATATAATTCCACATGTGTTAATTCATAGTTTTGATGCCTTCAGAGTGAATGTACAATTTTCATAGTCATGAAAATACTGAAAAATCTTTAAATGAGAAGGTGTGTCCAAACTTTTGGTCTGTACTGTATATACATGGAATGGGAGGGGGAAAGGGAAAGAGCATATATACATGGAATGGGAGGGAAAGAGCATATATACATGGAATGGGAGGGAAAGAGCATATATACATGGAATGGGAGGGAAAGAGCATATATACATGGAATGGAAGGGAAAGAGCATATATACATGGAATGAGAGGAGGGAAGGGAAAGAGCATATATACATGGAATGGGAGGGAAAGAGCATATATACATGGTATGGGGGGGGAGGGATAGAGCATATATACATGGAATGGGAGGGGGGAGGGAAAGAGCATATATACATGGAATGGGAGGGAAAGAGCATATATACATGGAATGGGAGGGGGGAAGGGAAAGAGCATATATACATGGAATGGGAGGGAAAGAGCATATATACATGGTATGGGGGGGAGGGATAGAGCATATATACATGGAATGGGAGGGGGGAAGAGAAAGAGCATATATACATGGAATGGGAGGGAAAGAGCATATATACATGGAATGGGAGGGGGGAAGGGAAAGAGCATATATATGTGGCACCCCAGGGGTCTGGTTTTCCACAGTAATGTAATGTTATGTCTGAGAGCAGGTGGGAGGTCCTTTGGTCAGGGATCCTGTGCATGCCACACCTCCTGCCCAGTCTTGGGAGGGGAAGAACTTCCCCTGTATAAACCCTGGGCTGAGGCAGGGTTAGTCAGTCAAGGAGAGTAGAGACAAGAAACAGCAGAAGCAATACTACTACGAGTCAGGGGCTGGCAGCTGCAGAGCTCGCCCTGACTGAGAAGCTTTCTTACCGGACCCGGCGTCCGAGGCTGTGGGGACTAACTCTTACCCAGCAGCAGAAGCCGACCGGCAGGGGAATTCAGGTCCTCAGGCCCAGAAACCCGAAGGCACGGTCACACGCGTGGGACCAGCACCGCCATCGTGGAGCGGAAGCCATTAGAAGGCCCCGAGTCACCGGCCATACGGGTGAGCACCACACGGTACACTCAGGGACGTGGGCTACTTATATCCGCTTCTAGCAAGGTAGCCAGAAGAGTACAGTCAGTTTGGGAGGCCTACAACTCCGCCTGGCCAGGGGAGATCCCATCTGCTCAAGGACTGACCAGGCCCCGTTCACTAGCAAGTACTCCGGGAGGGTCTATCGTTGTTACCAGTAAAGACCCTGAATTACACCGCACCGTCTCTGAGTGGTTCCTGCTACCCCCATCATCCACATCTGCTGCCCTGAGGCCATACCCCTCCCGTTGGGGGTTATACCATCTACGCTGCACCATCCATCCACCGGCCTCAGCGGACTGTCCTGTAGCGGCAGCTCCATAGCTGCATTCAACGGGTGGCGTAGTCGTCCTACATCTACCGCTGTTACATCGCCGCTCAGTTTGACTCCCTGGGCACGGACCGGGTCACCGCCACGAGACTACAACCCTCAAGAGATCCGGCTCCGGGTAAGCTCCCGCGTGCGCAACGCAGCGCGACACAGGCCCAGGGGCGCGTCAACTTTGGCGTAGTCGGCAGGATTTCATGCCCGCAACCACCGGGTACTGCGTGCCTGAAAAAGAGACTTTTCAAACTTACCTGTGGTGAAGATTCCCGCCATCCGGCGCCATCTTCAGCCTTCTTCCCGCCATCGGTGAAGTTTCCCGCCATCCGGCGCCATCTTCTGCCTTCTTCCCGCCATCCGTGGAGTTTTCCCGCCATTGGACGCCATCTTGAGGACGCCGCGCGGGAAGAAGAGGGGCGTGGACTCCGAAAGCGCGCGAGAACTGAAGCCCCGCCTCACGTCCGGACGTTGCGTAAGGTCCTGGAAGGAGCCCAGCAGACGCCGACGTCACAGGAGCGCGACGGAAGGTCCTCAACCCTGACGATCCACTGCGGAGCCGCGGCCTACGGAACAGGATCATCGCAAGGTAGGCCACGGTCCACTAGGGGGGAGGAAGATGTCGGATACGGAGGAGAGCTTCACTGCCTCAACCCCCGCCAGCGCTACCGCTGCTGCAGTTATGCCCTTCACCATGCCCTATATCCCGGGAGCAGCTTGGCTACCCCAGTACTCAGGGGAGTCACATACCCTGCATGACTTTAGAGAAAAGCTGGATAGCCTCTTCCAGGTGTACCCCCTCACAGAAGAGCAAAAAGTGAGCATCCTGGTGGCCCAACTAACCGGGGCAGCCAAAAGGGAAGTAAAATCCTGGCCACCTGGGAGGAAGACTGTCGCAGGGATACTAACCCGGCTGAAGGACACCTTTGATACCCGCACCTCAGCCGAGATTAAGCTTAGATTCTACGGGTGCAAGCAGCGAGCGCATGAGAGTATAAGGGACTATGCACTAAACCTACAAGAGGCCCTGAGGGCCATTAAGCAGACCGACCCTGATGGAGTGGGAAACGAGGACAGGCTGTTGACCGAACAGTTTATAGAGGGACTGTATTGTAATACCCACCGAACCCAGTTGCGGGCAATGGCCTTACAGGATCCCCATCTGGGCTTTGCACAGTTCAAGGACAGAGCCATCCGGGTGCTCCGAGAACCGGCACCGGGTGGCGTTGTGACCCACAAGCGCCCTGCTATCACTTACCACCAGGAGGCGGCGCCCTTGTCGGCAGGGCCTGTGGGAGCTGATGCGCAGGCTTTGGACAATGACCCGGCTCCAGACCTACACCATCAGGTCCAAGAGCTAGCTAAGAGCGTTGCTGCGCTAACCCGAACTGTGCAGTCTTTACAGGCTTCCACCCCAGGGAAGATCCAGCTGGCATCCGGACCGGAGGACATCCCGTGGCGTCGACCAAGGAGGACCCCACCGGCCAGAGGAAGACCCAGTGACCGATACAGCGAGGACGGACGACCCATCTGCCGCCGCTGCAATCAACCTGGACATATGGCAAGGTACTGTTCTTTAAACGGGCACAACCTGGGGTAGAGGGCCAACCCCCAGGAAAAAGATCACCAGGCCCATCGAACTGGCGCGACAGATATGTGGGAGGACGTCCAGTCTTGCCTGTGGTACTGGATGGCATTCCCATGAGTGCCCTACTGGACACCGGGTCACAGGTCACCACCATCCCGTACGTGCTCTTTAAGCAGTACTGGAATGACTCGGATATTACCCGCTACCCTGACGACGACTTGAGTATCATCGCCAGCAATGGCCAGCCCGTGCCACAGATCGGATTTAAAGAGGTGACCATCAAAATCGGTAGAGTCGAACTGGCAGCACAGGGACTGATCATTGTAGATATTGACAAACATGAGAGTCACCCAAAAATAACTCTAGGAACTAATGTAATTGAAAATTGTCTTGCAGAGGTGATTTTCCTTTTACAGCAGGTTGCCAAGAACGCCAGCTCCGGCGAGCAGCGGGTGCTCCAGAAAGAGATCCGGGCACTGATGCGACGGCAACAGGTGGAACTCTCCGGCGGTGAGATTGGTAGCGTAAGAATGTGTGACCCTTTTCCTATTGCCATGCCCCCAAAAAGTGAAATGATGATTTGGTGCCGGGCAGCTATTGGTCTGAGAGGTAGAGATTACCAGGCAATGGTAGAACCAGTTTACTCGGACAGTAGGCCCACCATTTTGACAGCACGGGGGGTGGTTGATGTACGCCATGGGAGGGTGCCCGTTCGCATAATAAATATCGGGGAGAGGGAAGTGTACCTGCCCCGGTATGCCACGCTAGCCAAATTATATACCATTAACCAAAATTCTATACAATCTGTGGAACCCTTGCCTCCATCTCACCCGGAGGAAGGTAACGGCTCTAAGAAAAACATGGAGGACTGGTGTCAGCAACTACATCTGGGTACTGACTCCACTCCCGCACACCAGAAACAAGGAGTCTATCGGGTGGTTCAGGAGTACGAGAGAGTGTTCAGTAAACACCCGTTAGACTTCGGGCGAGTCAAGGGGGTAGAACACCACATCCCCACGGGAGACCATCCTCCTATAAAAGAGAGGTATCGACCCGTACCCCCTGCACACTACCAACACGCCAAGGGGATGCTTAGAGACATGAAGGAGGCTGGGGTGATCAGGGATAGCTGTAGCCCCTGGGCAGCTCCACTAGTCTTAGTCCGAAAGAAAGACAACACCATGAGGATGTGTGTAGATTACCGGAAAATCAATCGTATCACACACAAGGATGCGTACCCCTTACCAAGGATAGAGGAGTCATTGGCTGCTTTAAGATCTGCTAACTTCTTCTCTACCTTGGATCTCACTAGCGGGTACTGGCAGGTTCCTGTAGCAGAGGCGGACCGGGAGAAGACCGCATTCACCACCCCGATGGGACTTAGCGAGTTCACCTGCATGCCGTTCGGACTCTGCAACGCACCGGGAACCTTCCAACGACTAATGGAGTGTTGTCTGGGCCACAGAAACTTCGAGACGGTCCTGTTGTACCTGGACGATGTCATCGTATATTCCAAGACGTATGAGGACCACCTGAAACACCTGGCGGAAGTGTTCGAAGCTCTGGCAAGTTACGGCCTAAAGGTGAAACCCTCCAAGTGTCACCTCCTGAAACCAAAGGTGCAGTACCTGGGACACGTGGTGAGCGCTGACGGAGTGGCTCCCGACCCTGATAAGATCACCGCAATTAAGGAATGGCCAAGCCCCTCCAGCGTAAAAGAAGTGCGGCAGTTCCTCGGGTTGGTAGGCTACTACCGAAGGTTTATTCCCGGTTTCACCAAAAAGGCAGCACCTATGCAGGACCTCCTGATAGGCCAGTCCCGGAAGGCCAAGAACCAGAAGCCGCCCTTCAAATGGGAGGAGCTGGAAGAAGAGTCCTTCCGCCAGCTGAAGATGGCCCTCACGGGGGACGAAATCCTGGCGTACCCGGATTATAGCCAGCCCTTTATCCTCTACACCGACGCCAGTAACATCGGGCTAGGAGCCGTACTGTCCCAGATCCAGCAGGGGAAGGAACGAGTAATCGCCTACGCCAGCCGAAAACTGCGACCCACCGAAAGGAACCCCGAGAATTACAGCTCATTTAAGTTAGAGTTCCTGGCCGTAGTATGGGCAGTCACCGAGCGCTTTAAGCATTACCTCGCTTCTTCCCGGTTCACCGTGTACACGGATAACAACCCGTTGACACACCTGGACACGGCAAGACTCGGTGCCCTGGAGCAGAGGTGGATGGCCCGTCTGTCCAACTACGAGTTCACAATCAAATACCGGGCAGGACGCTCCAATACCAACGCGGACGCCCTGTCCAGGATGCCCAACCTGCCGGACGGAGGAGAAGATCCGGAGGGACTGGAAGAAGTTGAACTCCCTGCATTCCACCGTCATGGGACTATCAAGTATTCCCACCGGGTAAGGAGTAAGCAGGCTGCTACGTTGAACCCCTTACCCCACTACAACTGGGCGGAAACGCAAGACAGCGACCCTGCCATCCGACTGGTGAAGGAGATGCTGATTCGGCCGGAGGCTCGCCTTGAACCAGACGCTCCGGAGGAAGCCAAACAACTATGGGCAGAGAAGAGTCGACTGTTCCTTTACAAAGGGAAGTTGTGCCGCAGAATGGTTAACTCCCGGACGCATGAATTACTCTGGCAAGTAGTGGTGCCACGAAGAGACGCAGCCATGGTGATGGAGGCATACCACGACGGAGCTGGACACTTCGGGTGGAAGAAGCTGGAGTTCCTGCTGCGCGAGCGGTTCCACTGGGTAGGCATGAGGGGAACCATCGAGAAGTGTTGCAGAGACTGTGGCCCGTGCAACCTGAGAAGGAAGGACTGTGCCAGCCAGAAGACTCCCCTGCAGTCCATCGTGACCCGGCAACCGTTGGAACTGGTAGCCTTGGATCATGTAAAACTGACCCCAAGCAGAAGTGGCTACGTCTACGCGTTAACCATCGTGGATCATTACTCCCGGTTTCTGGTTGTCGTCCCCGTCAAGGACTTAACGGCTCAAACAGCAGCTAGAGCCTTCCAGCAGCACTTTTGCCGTCCACACGGGTACCCGGACCAAGTGCTGACGGACCAGGGACCTGCCTTTGAAGCGGAGGTCTTCCAGGAATTCTGCAATCTGTATGGCTGCCGGAAGATAAGGACGACACCCTACCATCCGCAAACTAATGGACTTTGTGAGAAAATGAACCAGGTGGTAATGGATCTTCTAAAAACGTTGCCCCTGGAAGAACGCAGTCTGTGGCCTGAGAAGTTGCCCGATCTGGTGGACCTATACAACCACATCCCGGTAGGTTCCACCAACTGTACCCCGGCTTACCTAATGAGGGCAAGACCTGGTAAGTTACCTGTTGACCTGGAAATGGGAGTCCTGACACCCGAGGACACTTCACCAGAAACAGACTGGGACACAGAGAGGCAGCAGCAGTACCGGAGAGTACAGGAGAGTGTGGAGCGAAGTCTCTGTCAGGCTAGGGAAAGACAAGAGAAAACTTACAACCAGTATGCTCCCGCTGTTCCCCTGGTACCCGGAGAGCAGGTCTTGAAGAGGAAGAGACGGCTCCACAAGTTGGATGACCAGTGGGAGAAGGACCCGTACACCGTACTGCCCTCAAGCCACGAGAACCCGAAGGTTTGTACCATCAGTAAAGACGGAGGGGAAACCACAGCCATTGTATCCCGGGACCACCTGAAGAAGTGTCCCGAACAACTGAGGAACCCTGAAGAGGAACAAGAAGACCATCGACCCGTAGAGGAAAGGGAAGATATGGTTAGTACTGTGCTCGGGGACTTCCCTCGGTCTTGGACTCAAGTCAATGGTGCAGTTGTGGTACCCGTACTCACCTTCCTCCAACCAGCATCCCAAGCACCTACGGAGCAACAGGTAGAGCTGGAAGAACAGCCGGTCCAGGAGGCAGAAGACTCCACACAAGCAGAACAGGAGGATCAACCCTCTGCTTATAGTGAGCCTGCCGTACCCCTAGTGAGACAAAGAGCCGGTAGACAGCTGCCCAGTTTACCCTTGACAGCTCCTACACCCTGTAGTTCAGGGCCAGACAGTCAGCTCCGTAGGTCCACTAGGGCCACTAGAGGCCAGTTACCCGCACGCTGGAGGATTTGAAGTGTATAAATTGTTTTATTAATGTTTATCTGTGTATTGTTGCTTGTGTATAATTTTGTGTTTCCAGTTATTTTTAGGAATCCTTGGTGGATTTACCGGGAATCCTTGTACATAGTTGGAGCGTAACCCAGGATGGACTGGAGACTGTTAAGGACTCGGGGTAGGACAGACCCCTACCTGGTTACGTCTCCATGTTTTGGTGAAATGGACACCTTGCTTTCTTCAAAGACTACACCCGGTTACGGACATGCCGTGACCACCTTTATGTGTTTCTTCTTATTGTACTATTATTGTTGTTATATCTTGTTATGTTTTTTCTAAAATATGTTTAGTCCCGGAGTACTAAATTTCACTAGGGGGGAATGTGGCACCCCAGGGGTCTGGTTTTCCACAGTAATGTAATGTTATGTCTGAGAGCAGGTGGGAGGTCCTTTGGTCAGGGATCCTGTGCATGCCACACCTCCTGCCCAGTCTTGGGAGGGGAAGAACTTCCCCTGTATAAACCCTGGGCTGAGGCAGGGTTAGTCAGTCAAGGAGAGTAGAGACAAGAAACAGCAGAAGCAATACTACTACGAGTCAGGGGCTGGCAGCTGCAGAGCTCGCCCTGACTGAGAAGCTTTCTTACCGGACCCGGCGTCCGAGGCTGTGGGGACTAACTCTTACCCAGCAGCAGAAGCCGACCGGCAGGGGATTTCAGGTCCTCAGGCCCAGAAACCCGAGGACACGGTCACACGCGTGGGACCAGCACCGCCATCGTGGAGCGGAAGCCATTAGAAGGCCCCGAGTCACCGGCCATACGGGTGAGCACCACACGGTACACTCAGGGACGTGGGCTACTTATATCCGCTTCTAGCAAGGTAGCCAGAAGAGTACAGTCAGTTTGGGAGGCCTACAACTCCGCCTGGCCAGGGGAGATCCCATCTGCTCAAGGACTGACCAGGCCCCGTTCACTAGCAAGTACTCCGGGAGGGTCTATCGTTGTTACCAGTAAAGACCCTGAATTACACCGCACCGTCTCTGAGTGGTTCCTGCTACCCCCATCATCCACATCTGCTGCCCTGAGGCCATACCCCTCCCGTTGGGGGTTATACCATCTACGCTGCACCATCCATCCACCGGCCTCAGCGGACTGTCCTGCAGCGGCAGCTCCATAGCTGCATTCAACGGGTGGCGTAGTCGTCCTACATCTACCGCTGTTACATCGCCGCTCAGTTTGACTCCCTGGGCACGGACCGGGTCACCGCCACGAGACTACAACCCTCAAGAGATCCGGCTCCGGGTAAGCTCCCGCGTGCGCAACGCAGCGCGACACAGGCCCAGGGGCGCGTCATATACATGGAATGGGAGGGAAAGAGCATATATACATGGAATGGGAGGGAAATAGCATATATACATGGAATGGGAGAGGGAGGGATAGAGCATATATACATGGAATGGGAGGGAAAGTGCATATATACATGGAATGGGAGGGGGGAGGGAAAGAGCATATATACATGGAATGGGAGGGGGGAGGGAAAGAGAATATATACATGGAATGGGAGGGGGGAGGGAAAGAGCATATATACATGGAATGGGAGGGGGGAAGGAAAGAGCATATATACATGGAATGAGAGGGGGGAAGGGAAAGTGCATATATATATGGAATGGGAGGGGGGAGGGAAAGAGCATATATACATGGAATGGGAGGGGGGAGGGATAGAGCATATATACATGGAATGGGAGAAGGGAGGGAAAGAGCATATATACATGGAATGGGAGGGGGGAAGGAAAGAGCATATATACATGGAATGGGAGGGGGGAGGGAAAGAGCATATATACATGGAATGGGAGGGGGGAAGGAAAGAGCATATATACATGGAATAGGAGGGGGGAGGGAAACAGCATATATACATGGAATGGGGGGAAAGAGCATATATACATGGAATGGGAGGGGGGGGATAGAGCATATATATATGGAATGGGAGAAGGGAGGGAAAGAGCATATATACATGGAATGGGAGGGGGGAGGGAAAGAGCATATATATATGGAATGGAAGGGATAGAGCATATATACATGGAATGGGGGGAAAGAGCATATATACATGGAATGGGGGGAAAGAGCATATATACATGGAATGGGAGGGGGGAGGGAAAGAGCATATATACATGGAATGGGAGAAGGGAGGGAAAGAGCATATATACATGGAATGGGGGGAAAGAGCATATATACATGGAATGGGAGGGGGGAGGGAAAGAGCATATATATGTAATAGTGGGGAAGGGCGTAGCTTTCCCTTGAGACTGAGAGAGTAAAAGGAAGAGTTCCTGAAGACAGACCTCCCCAACTGTGGTAGGCCAAGCTAAGGGGGTTAGCTTTAGTGGTCCGGTTGGTAGAGCAGAGGGGGAACTTAGTGCCCTTATCAAGCCTAGAGAGATATAGAGCTTGTTCCTGGTATAGTTCCTTCTGGGCTGTAGTACCTGAAAACAGCCACAAGATGCCACTGTTCGGGGTGCAGATGTCAGGATGAGTCTGCTAGCCGAGCTATAGACAGTGATGGGTTAAGGTTCTGTGATGACAGCTCACTGAGGGTGGGCATATTAGGAAAGTCTCTGTTTTAATTTCCTGAATCAGGAAGTGATAGAGTAGTACAAGAAGGGATTGCGACCTGATGAGACAGCCTTACTATAGTGGCTGCTAGGGTAGACGGGAGCTCCGAACCCTCAGACAGTGAGATCCCAGTGCGCAGTTCTCCCCACGCAAGAGCACGAGTCCTGTTCGCTCGCCGTAGAAACTCACCAAAGCGTAGTGAGGACACGGGGCACTTCTGGTCTGCAGGCAGCAGAGGAAGCTAAACAGTACTCCAAGCAAAGACGTGGGGGGAGAGATATCGGATCCGTTCACTGTTAATACAGAGGAGTCTCTAGGGCCAGGAATTATAGCCACAGAGATGCTCCGCTTAAAGAAGGAACCAGGGCTGAAGCAGTTAACGGCGCCTGTGAGGGAGATGATTACCTGTCGGGCCTTATCCATTATATCTGACTGTAAATATTCCTCTTCCCCAAGTATAGTCCAAGTTCTGGTTAAGAACCTCGTGTCCTCTGAAATTATTGCTGCCCTGGTCCCAGAAGAAAATTGCCTGGAGACAGCCGCGATCGGATGGCGTGAAGTAAGTGAAGAGCACTACATACACAGCCACACTTCAGAGAGAGGACACGTATTGTCTGTAGGGTGCCATAGCGAGAGGGGGCTACAGCTCGCCCACGACTACCTCGCTGGGGCACCTTACATTTGGCGTAGTCGGCAGGATGCGAGCTCCTCGCATGAAGAAAGCGGGGAAGAGCCGACACAGAACACTGAGGAGAAAGTGTTGGAAGGCATGCGGCCCAAGATGGCGGCCCGAAGCATGGATTCCAAGATGGTGACGACGGCGGTAAAGTCTGGGAGAAGAACCGCCCATCGTGGGAGTGGACGGCGCTGGAGAGCGCGAAAAGATGTCCAGCCCCTACGAGTTCCGGCCCGAAGGGGGATGGGCCCAGCGGTGAAGATGCGCCCCAGGATGGGACGTCCAGTGAGGAAGAGGGCGCGGCGCAAAGTGAAGTCCGGCCCCGTGAGTATCAGCGCGCGCAGAGAGGGGGCGCGGCTGAAGGCGGAGCGGCCGAGAGTGACGAGTGACGCGGCGGTCGCGTCAGAGGTCCGGCCCAGGAAGAGGCGGAGCTGGACGCGCAGGACGCGAGTCCCCGGTAAGCGACCGGCGCCATTTTCTGTCCGGCACGTAAGGAGAAGGAGGTGCGGCAGCAGACGTCCTGAGAGGATGGCAGCCCCAGAGCCTGACAACGTGCGCGAGGCAAGCGGTGAGGAGGAACCCCTGAAGATCACTACACCAGGGGCCGCGGCTGGAAGTCGTCCGCCGGCGGGCGCTGCCCGCGATCCGCTGCCTTTACCCCCAGTGGCTGTTCAGTGGGCCACTAGGCCTGATCCGGAGCTGGGCCTGCTAGTCCATGAGCTTCACATGTGGTGCTGGAGCCGGATGCCGGAGGAAACGTCCCCCTCGGCTGAGGGAGGAGAACATCCAGGTAGGGCCGGAGCAATAGCTGCAGCAAAGCTTACAGAAGGTGAGCGGTCCATGCCCCAGCGGCCGGTCACGTCTGCGGTACCTGCCCCAGTAGTTTCCGTGGCAACAGAGGCCCCCAGGCCTTCAGGGGACGGTGCGGAAGGGAAGCCCCCTAAAAGAAAGGCCCCGCGGGAGAATTTCTGGTCGTTGGCCTTGGAGGCCCTACATTCCCCCTCGGCAGAGCGGTACGCCGAGCCCAGGAGTCCTAAGTGGGCTACCCGGGACCCCCCGATGACCGCGCGAGAACAGCGGCGATGGACCGATACCTTCCTGAGAGGCTGGCTGGAGGGGTCCAACGCGGCAAGAAGGGAGTCAGTGGAGGAAGCTCAGACCCGGGGGCGGGTCATAGAATTCCGTATCCATGAGGGGTACGGGTTTCTGGAAGAAGAATGGACCGGGCACGAGGTGTTCGTGTCCCGCGAGGCGGTAAAACGGGACTATCTGCCTGACCGTTTACACAACCTGCACGTGGGGGACATCGTGCACTTTGTAAAATGTGAGTGCCAAAACGAGTGGTATGCGGCTGCGGTCACCCGCCCATATAAATGGGAAGACGTCCTAGAGAAGGACCGACAGGTCTTCGAGAGGAGGGCCAAAAGAGAGGCTAAGCAACGCTGGGCTAGGGAAGCCCCTAAAGGCTTTCTGTCCCCACCTAAGGCCAGTACTCCGACAGAGGAGCCTGGGAGGCGGCAGTGGGGAGATATTGTGAGCGACGAGGAGGAGGATGTCGCCAGCAGCAAGGAAGCCGATTTCCTTAGTGAGGTGCCAGAGAAGGAGTCGGCACCACAACACCCAGGAGGGGCTGAGGCAGTTGAGCAGGGGGCTGCCAGAGAGACTCAGGCTGGTGTTAGCCAGGAGGTCCATCATTTTTCTGTCACCAGCTACGGCCCTACCCAGGTCGGCTGTGGCAGTGCTACGTCCTCGGACGAGGACCCCGGGCCTAGCAGATACCCCGATCAGCCGTGGAAGTGGAGGAAGCCACCTTCATCTGCAGCATGGGCCGCCTTCATGAGGGAACAGAGGGAGGCCCGGAAGAAGTGAGCTAAGTGGGCTAAAAGGTCCGTTGACCTTTCACTTCTTCTCCTACTAGGACCCATCGGTGGTGGTCCTTTCTGTAGTTTGGGACTGTTACCCAGTGGGGGCGAAGTGCCCCATGTTGACTTCAATTGAAAAAAAAAAAAAAATGGAGGACTGTTCCCCTACCTCCTAGGCCAGGAAGGCCTTAAGCAGCACCCAAAAGTTGCGTGCCCGGGAGAGCTGCTCTTTTTGTTTTTATTTTTGTTTTCTTTTTGTTGCGCTTGTTGCGCCTTTTTCTGCTGGAATTTAAATTGCTGAGGCACACCTTGAGGATGGATATCCTCCGAATCTAAGAGACTTGCGGCCTAGCGGGAAGAACCGGTGACCCCCGCTAGGGCCAAGAAGAAAAGAGACTCACAGGGTGTTACCTGTGACGGTGTGCCTCAGAATGTAGCCCCAGGAGGGGATTAAGGGCTATTGAAGAGTTGACCTGATTTAAAAATGTGGACATGGACACTTCGGTTCCAGGGTCCTTACCAAGAAGGACCGGTGCCTCTGAAAAAGTTGATAGTGGACTGTCCTGAATTGCTGTTCCAGGGCCCTTAACCGAGAAGGGCCGGTCTTCCAGCCAAGAAGATGACCTCAGGACCAGTCGCTTACTAAGAATGTTTTAGTAAAATTTAGTAATGTAATTTTATAACTGTTGATGTTTATTGCCTAGTGTGGTCAGGGACGACCAACATTAAAGTGTCGGGGAATGTAATAGTGGGGAAGGGCGTAGCCTTCCCTTGAGACTGAGAGAGTAAAAGGAAGAGTTCCTGAAGACAGACCTCCCCAACTGTGGTAGGCCAAGCTAAGGGGGTTAGCTTTAGTGGTCCGGTTGGTAGAGCAGAGGGGGAACTTAGTGCCCTTATCAAGCCTAGAGAGATATAGAGCTTGTTCCTGGTATAGTTCCTTCTGGGCTGTAGTACCTGAAAACAGCCACAAGATGCCACTGTTCGGGGTGCAGATGTCAGGATGAGTCTGCTAGCCGAGCTATAGACAGTGATGGGTTAAGGTTCTGTGATGACAGCTCACTGAGGGTGGGCATATTAGGAAAGTCTCTGTTTTAATTTCCTGAATCAGGAAGTGATAGAGTAGTACAAGAAGGGATTGCGACCTGATGAGACAGCCTTACTATAGTGGCTGCTAGGGTAGACGGGAGCTCCGAACCCTCAGACAGTGAGATCCCAGTGCGCAGTTCTCCCCACGCAAGAGCACGAGTCCTGTTCGCTCGCCGTAGAAACTCACCAAAGCGTAGTGAGGACACGGGGCACTTCTGGTCTGCAGGCAGCAGAGGAAGCTAAACAGTACTCCAAGCAAAGACGTGGGGGGAGAGATATCGGATCCGTTCACTGTTAATACAGAGGAGTCTCTAGGGCCAGGAATTATAGCCACAGAGATGCTCCGCTTAAAGAAGGAACCAGGGCTGAAGCAGTTAACGGCGCCTGTGAGGGAGATGATTACCTGTCGGGCCTTATCCATTATATCTGACTGTAAATACTGTAAATATTCCTCTTCCCCAAGTATAGTCCAAGTTCTGGTTAAGAACCTCGTGTCCTCTGAAATTATTGCTGCCCTGGTCCCAGAAGAAAATTGCCTGGAGACAGCCGCGATCGGATGGCGTGAAGTAAGTGAAGAGCACTACATACACAGCCACACTTCAGAGAGAGGACACGTATTGTCTGTAGGGTGCCATAGCGAGAGGGGGCTACAGCTCGCCCACGACTACCTCGCTGGGGCACCTTACATTTGGCGTAGTCGGCAGGATGCGAGCTCCTCGCATGAAGAAAGCGGGGAAGAGCCGACACAGAACACTGAGGAGAAAGTGTTGGAAGGCATGCGGCCCAAGATGGCGGCCCGAAGCATGGATTCCAAGATGGTGACGACGGCGGTAAAGTCTGGGAGAAGAACCGCCCATCGTGGGAGTGGACGGCGCTGGAGAGCGCGAAAAGATGTCCAGCCCCTACGAGTTCCGGCCCGAAGGGGGATGGGCCCAGCGGTGAAGATGCGCCCCAGGATGGGACGTCCAGTGAGGAAGAGGGCGCGGCGCAAAGTGAAGTCCGGCCCCGTGAGTATCAGCGCGCGCAGAGAGGGGGCGCGGCTGAAGGCGGAGCGGCCGAGAGTGACGAGTGACGCGGCGGTCGCGTCAGAGGTCCGGCCCAGGAAGAGGCGGAGCTGGACGCGCAGGACGCGCGTCCCCGGTAAGCGACCGGCGCCATTTTCTGTCCGGCACGTAAGGAGAAGGAGGTGCGGCAGCAGACGTCCTGAGAGGATGGCAGCCCCAGAGCCTGACAACGTGCGCGAGGCAAGCGGTGAGGAGGAACCCCTGAAGATCACTACACCAGGGGCCGCGGCTGGAAGTCGTCCGCCGGCGGGCGCTGCCCGCGATCCGCTGCCTTTACCCCCAGTGGCTGTTCAGTGGGCCACTAGGCCTGATCCGGAGCTGGGCCTGCTAGTCCATGAGCTTCACATGTGGTGCTGGAGCCGGATGCCGGAGGAAACGTCCCCCTCGGCTGAGGGAGGAGAACATCCAGGTAGGGCCGGAGCAATAGCTGCAGCAAAGCTTACAGAAGGTGAGCGGTCCATGCCCCAGCGGCCGGTCACGTCTGCGGTACCTGCCCCAGTAGTTTCCGTGGCAACAGAGGCCCCCAGGCCTTCAGGGGACGGTGCGGAAGGGAAGCCCCCTAAAAGAAAGGCCCCGCGGGAGAATTTCTGGTCGTTGGCCTTGGAGGCCCTACATTCCCCCTCGGCAGAGCGGTACGCCGAGCCCAGGAGTCCTAAGTGGGCTACCCGGGACCCCCCGATGACCGCGCGAGAACAGCGGCGATGGACCGATACCTTCCTGAGAGGCTGGCTGGAGGGGTCCAACGCGGCAAGAAGGGAGTCAGTGGAGGAAGCTCAGACCCGGGGGCGGGTCATAGAATTCCGTATCCATGAGGGGTACGGGTTTCTGGAAGAAGAATGGACCGGGCACGAGGTGTTCGTGTCCCGCGAGGCGGTAAAACGGGACTATCTGCCTGACCGTTTACACAACCTGCACGTGGGGGACATCGTGCACTTTGTAAAATGTGAGTGCCAAAACGAGTGGTATGCGGCTGCGGTCACCCGCCCATATAAATGGGAAGACGTCCTAGAGAAGGACCGACAGGTCTTCGAGAGGAGGGCCAAAAGAGAGGCTAAGCAACGCTGGGCTAGGGAAGCCCCTAAAGGCTTTCTGTCCCCACCTAAGGCCAGTACTCCGACAGAGGAGCCTGGGAGGCGGCAGTGGGGAGATATTGTGAGCGACGAGGAGGAGGATGTCGCCAGCAGCAAGGAAGCCGATTTCCTTAGTGAGGTGCCAGAGAAGGAGTCGGCACCACAACACCCAGGAGGGGCTGAGGCAGTTGAGCAGGGGGCTGCCAGAGAGACTCAGGCTGGTGTTAGCCAGGAGGTCCATCATTTTTCTGTCACCAGCTACGGCCCTACCCAGGTCGGCTGTGGCAGTGCTACGTCCTCGGACGAGGACCCCGGGCCTAGCAGATACCCCGATCAGCCGTGGAAGTGGAGGAAGCCACCTTCATCTGCAGCATGGGCCGCCTTCATGAGGGAACAGAGGGAGGCCCGGAAGAAGTGAGCTAAGTGGGCTAAAAGGTCCGTTGACCTTTCACTTCTTCTCCTACTAGGACCCATCGGTGGTGGTCCTTTCTGTAGTTTGGGACTGTTACCCAGTGGGGGCGAAGTGCCCCATGTTGACTTCAATTGAAAAAAAAAAAAAAATGGAGGACTGTTCCCCTACCTCCTAGGCCAGGAAGGCCTTAAGCAGCACCCAAAAGTTGCGTGCCCGGGAGAGCTGCTCTTTTTGTTTTTATTTTTGTTTTCTTTTTGTTGCGCTTGTTGCGCCTTTTTCTGCTGGAATTTAAATTGCTGAGGCACACCTTGAGGATGGATATCCTCCGAATCTAAGAGACTTGCGGCCTAGCGGGAAGAACCGGTGACCCCCGCTAGGGCCAAGAAGAAAAGAGACTCACAGGGTGTTACCTGTGACGGTGTGCCTCAGAATGTAGCCCCAGGAGGGGATTAAGGGCTATTGAAGAGTTGACCTGATTTAAAAATGTGGACATGGACACTTCGGTTCCAGGGTCCTTACCAAGAAGGACCGGTGCCTCTGAAAAAGTTGATAGTGGACTGTCCTGAATTGCTGTTCCAGGGCCCTTAACCGAGAAGGGCCGGTCTTCCAGCCAAGAAGATGACCTCAGGACCAGTCGCTTACTAAGAATGTTTTAGTAAAATTTAGTAATGTAATTTTATAACTGTTGATGTTTATTGCCTAGTGTGGTCAGGGACGACCAACATTAAAGTGTCGGGGAATGTAATAGTGGGGAAGGGCGTAGCCTTCCCTTGAGACTGAGAGAGTAAAAGGAAGAGTTCCTGAAGACAGACCTCCCCAACTGTGGTAGGCCAAGCTAAGGGGGTTAGCTTTAGTGGTCCGGTTGGTAGAGCAGAGGGGGAACTTAGTGCCCTTATCAAGCCTAGAGAGATATAGAGCTTGTTCCTGGTATAGTTCCTTCTGGGCTGTAGTACCTGAAAACAGCCACAAGATGCCACTGTTCGGGGTGCAGATGTCAGGATGAGTCTGCTAGCCGAGCTATAGACAGTGATGGGTTAAGGTTCTGTGATGACAGCTCACTGAGGGTGGGCATATTAGGAAAGTCTCTGTTTTAATTTCCTGAATCAGGAAGTGATAGAGTAGTACAAGAAGGGATTGCGACCTGATGAGACAGCCTTACTATAGTGGCTGCTAGGGTAGACGGGAGCTCCGAACCCTCAGACAGTGAGATCCCAGTGCGCAGTTCTCCCCACGCAAGAGCACGAGTCCTGTTCGCTCGCCGTAGAAACTCACCAAAGCGTAGTGAGGACACGGGGCACTTCTGGTCTGCAGGCAGCAGAGGAAGCTAAACAGTACTCCAAGCAAAGACGTGGGGGGAGAGATATCGGATCCGTTCACTGTTAATACAGAGGAGTCTCTAGGGCCAGGAATTATAGCCACAGAGATGCTCCGCTTAAAGAAGGAACCAGGGCTGAAGCAGTTAACGGCGCCTGTGAGGGAGATGATTACCTGTCGGGCCTTATCCATTATATCTGACTGTAAATACTGTAAATATTCCTCTTCCCCAAGTATAGTCCAAGTTCTGGTTAAGAACCTCGTGTCCTCTGAAATTATTGCTGCCCTGGTCCCAGAAGAAAATTGCCTGGAGACAGCCGCGATCGGATGGCGTGAAGTAAGTGAAGAGCACTACATACACAGCCACACTTCAGAGAGAGGACACGTATTGTCTGTAGGGTGCCATAGCGAGAGGGGGCTACAGCTCGCCCACGACTACCTCGCTGGGGCACCTTACATTTGGCGTAGTCGGCAGGATGCGAGCTCCTCGCATGAAGAAAGCGGGGAAGAGCCGACACAGAACACTGAGGAGAAAGTGTTGGAAGGCATGCGGCCCAAGATGGCGGCCCGAAGCATGGATTCCAAGATGGTGACGACGGCGGTAAAGTCTGGGAGAAGAACCGCCCATCGTGGGAGTGGACGGCGCTGGAGAGCGCGAAAACATGTCCAGCCCCTACGAGTTCCGGCCCGAAGGGGGATGGGCCCAGCGGTGAAGATGCGCCCCAGGATGGGACGTCCAGTGAGGAAGAGGGCGCGGCGCAAAGTGAAGTCCGGCCCCGTGAGTATCAGCGCGCGCAGAGAGGGGGCGCGGCTGAAGGCGGAGCGGCCGAGAGTGACGAGTGACGCGGCGGTCGCGTCAGAGGTCCGGCCCAGGAAGAGGCGGAGCTGGACGCGCAGGACGCGCGTCCCCGGTAAGCGACCGGCGCCATTTTCTGTCCGGCACGTAAGGAGAAGGAGGTGCGGCAGCAGACGTCCTGAGAGGATGGCAGCCCCAGAGCCTGACAACGTGCGCGAGGCAAGCGGTGAGGAGGAACCCCTGAAGATCACTACACCAGGGGCCGCGGCTGGAAGCCGTCCGCCGGCGGGCGCTGCCCGCGATCCGCTGCCTTTACCCCCAGTGGCTGTTCAGTGGGCCACTAGGCCTGATCCGGAGCTGGGCCTGCTAGTCCATGAGCTTCACATGTGGTGCTGGAGCCGGATGCCGGAGGAAACGTCCCCCTCGGCTGAGGGAGGAGAACATCCAGGTGGGGCCGGAGCAATAGCTGCAGCGAAGCTTACAGAAGGTGAGCGGTCCATGCCCCAGCGGCCGGTCACGTCTGCGGTACCTGCCCCAGTAGTTTCCGTGGCAACAGAGGCCCCCAGGCCTTCAGGGGACGGTGCGGAAGGGAAGCCCCCTAAAAGAAAGGCCCCGCGGGAGAATTTCTGGTCGTTGGCCTTGGAGGCCCTACATTCCCCCTCGGCAGAGCGGTACGCCGAGCCCAGGAGTCCTAAGTGGGCTACCCGGGACCCCCCGATGACCGCGCGAGAACAGCGGCGATGGACCGATACCTTCCTGAGAGGCTGGCTGGAGGGGTCCAACGCGGCAAGAAGGGAGTCAGTGGAGGAAGCTCAGACCCGGGGGCGGGTCATAGAATTCCGTATCCATGAGGGGTACGGGTTTCTGGAAGAAGAATGGACCGGGCACGAGGTGTTCGTGTCCCGCGAGGCGGTAAAACGGGACTATCTGCCTGACCGTTTACACAACCTGCACGTGGGGGACATCGTGCACTTTGTAAAATGTGAGTGCCAAAACGAGTGGTATGCGGCTGCGGTCACCCGCCCATATAAATGGGAAGACGTCCTAGAGAAGGACCGACAGGTCTTCGAGAGGAGGGCCAAAAGAGAGGCTAAGCAACGCTGGGCTAGGGAAGCCCCTAAAGGCTTTCTGTCCCCACCTAAGGCCAGTACTCCACCGACAGAGGAGCCTGGGAGGCGGCAGTGGGGAGATATTGTGAGCGACGAGGAGGAGGATGTCGCCAGCAGCAAGGAAGCCGATTTCCTTAGTGAGGTGCCAGAGAAGGAGTCGGCACCACAACACCCAGGAGGGGCTGAGGCAGTTGAGCAGGGGGCTGCCAGAGAGACTCAGGCTGGTGTTAGCCAGGAGGTCCATCATTTTTCTGTCACCAGCTACGGCCCTACCCAGGTCGGCTGTGGCAGTGCTACGTCCTCGGACGAGGACCCCGGGCCTAGCAGATACCCCGATCAGCCGTGGAAGTGGAGGAAGCCACCTTCATCTGCAGCATGGGCCGCCTTCATGAGGGAACAGAGGGAGGCCCGGAAGAAGTGAGCTAAGTGGGCTAAAAGGTCCGTTGACCTTTCACTTCTTCTCCTACTAGGACCCATCGGTGGTGGTCCTTTCTGTAGTTTGGGACTGTTACCCAGTGGGGGCGAAGTGCCCCATGTTGACTTCAATTGAAAAAAAAAAAAAAATGGAGGACTGTTCCCCTACCTCCTAAGCCAGGAAGGCCTTAAGCAGCACCCAAAAGTTGCGTGCCCGGGAGAGCTGCTCTTTTTGTTTTTATTTTTGTTTTCTTTTTGTTGCGCTTGTTGCGCCTTTTTCTGCTGGAATTTAAATTGCTGAGGCACACCTTGAGGATGGATATCCTCCGAATCTAAGAGACTTGCGGCCTAGCGGGAAGAACCGGTGACCCCCGCTAGGGCCAAGAAGAAAAGAGACTCACAGGGTGTTACCTGTGACGGTGTGCCTCAGAATGTAGCCCCAGGAGGGGATTAAGGGCTATTGAAGAGTTGACCTGATTTAAAAATGTGGACATGGACACTTCGGTTCCAGGGTCCTTACCAAGAAGGACCGGTGCCTCTGAAAAAGTTGATAGTGGACTGTCCTGAATTGCTGTTCCAGGGCCCTTAACCGAGAAGGGCCGGTCTTCCAGCCAAGAAGATGACCTCAGGACCAGTCGCTTACTAAGAATGTTTTAGTAAAATTTAGTAATGTAATTTTATAACTGTTGATTGATGTTTATTGCCTAGTGTGGTCAGGGACGACCAACATTAAAGTGTCGGGGAATGTAATAGTGGGGAAGGGCGTAGCCTTCCCTTGAGACTGAGAGAGTAAAAGGAAGAGTTCCTGAAGACAGACCTCCCCAACTGTGGTAGGCCAAGCTAAGGGGGTTAGCTTTAGTGGTCTGGTTGGTAGAGCAGAGGGGGAACTTAGTGCCCTTATCAAGCCTAGAGAGATATAGAGCTTGTTCCTGGTATAGTTCCTTCTGGGCTGTAGTACCTGAAAACAGCCACAAGATGCCACTGTTCGGGGTGCAGATGTCAGGATGAGTCTGCTAGCCGAGCTATAGACAGTGATGGGTTAAGGTTCTGTGATGACAGCTCACTGAGGGTGGGCATATTAGGAAAGTCTCTGTTTTAATTTCCTGAATCAGGAAGTGATAGAGTAGTACAAGAAGGGATTGCAACCTGATGAGACAGCCTTACTATAGTGGCTGCTAGGGTAGACGGGAGCTCCGAACCCTCAGACAGTGAGATCCCAGTGCGCAGTTCTCCCCACGCAAGAGCACGAGTCCTGTTCGCTCGCCGTAGAAACTCACCAAAGCGTAGTGAGGACACGGGGCACTTCTGGTCTGCAGGCAGCAGAGGAAGCTAAACAGTACTCCAAGCAAAGACGTGGGGGGAGAGATATCGGATCCGTTCACTGTTAATACAGAGGAGTCTCTAGGGCCAGGAATTATAGCCACAGAGATGCTCCGCTTAAAGAAGGAACCAGGGCTGAAGCAGTTAACGGCGCCTGTGAGGGAGATGATTACCTGTCGGGCCTTATCCATTATATCTGACTGTAAATACTGTAAATATTCCTCTTCCCCAAGTATAGTCCAAGTTCTGGTTAAGAACCTCGTGTCCTCTGAAATTATTGCTGCCCTGGTCCCAGAAGAAAATTGCCTGGAGACAGCCGCGATCGGATGGCGTGAAGTAAGTGAAGAGCACTACATACACAGCCACACTTCAGAGAGAGGACACGTATTGTCTGTAGGGTGCCATAGCGAGAGGGGGCTACAGCTCGCCCACGACTACCTCGCTGGGGCACCTTACATATACATGGAATGGGGGGAAAGAGCATATATACATGGAATGGGAGGGGGGAGGGAAAGAGCATATATACATGTAATGGGGGGGAGGGAAAGAGCATATATACATGAAATGAGAGGGGGGAAGGGAAAGAGCATATATACATGGATTGGGGGCAGCCATATATACATGGATTGGGGGCATATAACAAGATGGGGGTGAGCACATTCGTTATTTCTGCGGTCTCATACCCCTGCTCCTTTCGGTGGCTGCTCTATGCTGCCCTCGTCTGCTCTCTGTATGAGTTGTTTTTTCTAAACTAAATCCTCAGTATTCAGGTTAATTTGCCTTGTTGGCACTTGGCGATAAATAAGTGGGTTTTGGATTGCAGTTTGGGCACTTGGTCAGTAAAAGGTTCGCCATCGCTGCCCTAGGCCATCACCCCTGGTTCAGCACGGGGTCTGGTGCTGAGCCAGTGCTGAACTGGGCAGGTGTCAGCTGATTCTTACAGCTGACATGTGCCCGCAACAGCCGCGGGTGGAATCGCGATCCAACCGCGGCTGTTAAATGCCGCTGTCAATCTCTGATCGCGGGTCACCGATGGGTGGGCATGACAACCCGGGGTCTGCAGCAGACCCCTGTGGTTTTTATGTCTCGCTTGCTATGAGCGCCACCCAGTGGTCAGCATTCATAGCAAGTGAGCAATTCTGCTACACAGAGGCGATCTGCTCATCGCCTGTGTGTAACAGAGCCGATCAGATAACTGCAGCTTCTAGTGTCCTATGGAGACTATTGAAGCATGCAGAAAATAGAAAAAAATGTTTTTAAAAATATATACATATACATATATATATATCTATATATATATTAAAGTTTAAATCACCCCCCTTTCGCCCCATTCAAAATAAAATAATTAAACAAAACCCACACATATTTGGTATCGCCACGTTCAGAATCGCCCGATCTATCAATATAAAAAAAGAATTATTCCGGTCGGAAAACGGAGTAACGAGAAAAAAATTCTAAACGCCAGAATTAAGTTTTTTTGGTCGCTGCAACATTGCAATAAAATGCAGTAACGGGTGATCAAAACATCGGATCTACCCCAAAATAGTATCAATAAAAGCGTCATCTCGACTCGCAAAAAATAAGCCCTCACATGGCCATATTGACGAAAAAATTAAAAGGCTATGGCTCGGGGACAAAGGGGGGAAAAAAATAAAACAAAGAAAAACGGGAAAACCCAAGGTCGTTAAAGGGTAAAAAATACAATGTGATTTTCTGTTTTCTTTTCAGATTCTGTCTCTCACAGGTGAAGTGTACCTACGATAACAATTACAGACCTCTCCATTCTTTGTAGGTGGGAAAACTGGCAAAATCAGCAGCATATCAAATACTAATACTGTACTGATAGCACACAGTACTCACATAATATACCAGCAGGTGGGATTAGGTTTGGGGGGCTCCTGTCCAGCGGCCACAGAATAACTGTTGCGGCCGCTGGTCCTGAAAACTGATTTCCTCCTCTCTAGTCTCTAGCGATGTATGTAGGTGTATTGTGCTGATTACACTGCCCCCTACTGTCCAACAATCACTCTGCATAACATTTTCAAAAACAAATACCTGATATTTAGTGCTCAGTGCTGTTTCTGTGTTACACCCAGACAGACGAGCCGCTGTATACTCACACGTATCAGATTTCTGAATATTTGGAGACTTTACTAGCTTTTTGTATCACAAAACATGGAGACGCTGGGGATTGAACCAGGGCCTCATACATGTAAAGCATGTGCTCTACCACTGAGCTACATCCCCTGTATGGACACCCAGGGATTTGTTCTCATCTCCAAGAGTCACTAATCTGTGACTATCTACTAATAGATTTTCTCTATTATTTTTTCTCTTTTATAATCATGCAGCATAAATAGCATCATATTCTAATAGTCTGGACTATAAGGGACAAGACAAAACTATTTTTCTTTAATTTTTATTATTTGTTTATATTTGAAATATGGGGAAAAAAGGAGGCGATTTTATTTTTTATGCCTTTTATTGAACAGATTAAAAAAAATGCAATTCTGCTTTTCGCATATTTTAAAGAGATTGTTCCCTACTGGATGGCACTTTTCTATTGTCCCAATCAAATAAGGAGAAAGCACAGAGCACTTACCTCCCTGATACGCACTGTGACAAGCACTGCACCCCATGATGATCTCCTGACATTGCTTAAGCCTCATGATTGGTTCCAGGCCATCAGCAGTGGCAGAAAGGCGGCATCGGCTGCAGGAGAGATTACACTCTTGTGTCAATGTGAGTCGGCTGTCGTGGAGAGCAGTCACATTAGTGACTGCTGATGTGACTGCTCTCCAAGTCATCCGGATTGTCGTGGGACAGTATGGATTATATTCACGGCGGACAGGTGAGTATTATGGTGGATTACTATTTTTTCTCATTTACAGGTGACAAGGGCATCAGGGATTAGGTATTAAGGTGAGCATTATGGTGGTTTTTAATTTTTTTCTCTTTTACAGGGGACAAGGGCTTCGGTGAATTAGGTGTACAGGTGAGTATAATACTTTTTTATTTTTATTTCAATAAAGGAGTGTTTGTCTTTATTTCAAATAAAGGACTTTATTCTGTTTTTTTTTTTCACAATCTGACTATTGGGTTAGTAATAGGGCGTCTTATAGATGCCTCTCCATTACTAACTTGTGGGCTTGATGTTAGCGGCCATAAAACAGCTGACGTCAACCCCACAATCATTTACCCACTTGTCATCACATCAGGGTAAGTGGGAAGAGTGGATGCTAAGCATCAGATTTGGTACATTTTATTGATGCACCAATTCTGGAGCAGCTGAGAGCTGATGTTTTTAGTCTAGGAGGTGGACAATAACCATGTCCACTTCCTAAGCTATTGATATCAGCCTGCAGCTGTCTGTTTAGCCTTTGATGGTTAGTGAATATACGGTGACCCCACATCAATTTTTGTTTGGGGTCTCCCCTATAATAACCAGTAAAGGCTAAACAAACAGCTGTGAGCTGAGATTAATAGCCTGGGAACCTTTATGGCTATTGGCCTGTTCCCAAAATATTAATATCAGCCACCAGCCGTTGACTTTCCCTTTGCTGATTATGAAAATTACGAGGGACCCCACTTCTTTTTTTTTTTTTTATTAACAAGCACAGTAAAATACACACCTATGGTAACCTTAGTTTGCAGCCTCTAGGTGTTCCAGCAGCTGTAATATCCCAAAACCTAAAATGTCCCTCAAAGTTTCCCATGAGGTTTCGGGGTCTTGCAACTGCCGGGAGACCCGGTGGCTTTGAACTCTACAAGGTTAATGGAGTTCAAGCCACCGGGTCTCATGGTAGCTCTAATGTGGGACTTTTGAATGCAGGAGTGCTGGACAGGTGCCGGGAGCTGAATGCAGCTCACATCATTGTTGCCTGAGACCAGCGCGAGGAGGCGACAGTGATGGAAGTTGTAGTCAGCACACCCAGTGTACATTATGTGTAAAATAAAGAATTAAATAAAAAAAAACAGAGGGGTCTCTGGCAAAATATTCATAACCAGCAGAGGGAAAGCCGTGTGCTGGGGGCTGATATTACTAGCCAGGGAAAGGGGCCATTAGCCCAAAATGTTCCCAGGTTATTAATAACAGCTATCAAAAGACTGACCGTCACTTCCAAAATAGAAAACTGGTCTGTACAGGTGCTTACTAAGAGTAGCCATCTCTATATGTAACTAACAAATAAAGTAGCACTCTGTAGCGCTATAGCATGCAAACATGAAATATATGAAATTTGAATTGCATTACTGCTCTAGAAAATAGAAATAAATGAGAATTCTTAGTGCATAAATTGGCCAATTCATGTGTACCCGATAGCCACGGTAAGGCGACTCTCGCTGCCAGGAACCTACCTAGTGTGAATCCAATCTTTTACTAATGTCTACATGGATATGGGAGAGTAGGATCCTGCTATAATTAAAACCTCCTGAGGCTTAGAGGTTGAGTGATCAGTCAGAAATCCTATGTATACAAATATCAAAAGACTGACCGTCACTTCCAAAACAGAAAACCGGTGTGTACAGGTGCTTACTAAGAGTAGCCATCTCCATATATAACCAACAAATAAAGTAGCACTCTGTTGCGCTATAGTATGCAAACATACTATTGTTATAGTTACTATTTTTATACTTTAGGAGGGCAATTTCACCATCTCCTTCTGCTAAATCTACACCTTGCTGGTGATCCACTGACCAGCCCACCCGAGGTGTCCACAGGGAATCTGCCAGGTAGGAAGAATTACCAGTCCAGGTCCTGTTCTAATAGATAGTTTTGTAGATTTAGAGTAACTGAGTGATATGGACACATTATTATAGGGGCACGTGACACCTAGGTAAAATCCGTGTATATCTTGTAGGATTGCCCTGGTGGTACAGAAAAGTAAAAACACTGATGACTTTTTTTTTTAGAGGCATTTGTATACTTTACCTTCTAATATTATTTATTCTATTTCACTTATTTATATAACCTGATCATTTCCCTGACAGGTCGGTGAGTTGTTTATTGTTTAGCAATAATGTATCACCCACAACTATAAATGATAAAGAATAACATTCCATTCTTATCATTTACAGCAGAGGATAATTTATACCATATATAACATGTATATAATATTTACCAAAGCAAATAAAAGACTATTTACAAACATGGAGAAAACTGATTTTTCTATCTTTTCCAGCACAGAGTATATACATTTATATTCTATTAATCAGATGGGATATTTCTATTCCACATTCTCTGCCTCATTCACCAGTGGGCAGCAAACATGGCGGCCTGGCTGCTCTGATGTCACAATGCTATGCTCAGGATTAGGGGGTCACTCAGTTATGATGTCATAATGACATCATGGAATGTCCTGAGGGTATATAATCTCTGAGCACTGTGACATCAGCGCCATTTCTTGAGTTGATGCTTTTGCTGAGACTTCACTTTGGTTGTGGAAGAGCGAACTAGTTTGTGTTACACATCTGGTGATTACTTCCATTTATTCTTCTTGATCTTTGATCAGAGCACAATAACACCGGTGCCACCGGAGAGCTTAGTTCTCCAATATTCTATCAGCCAGCTCCAGGTACCTAAGTCATGAGCGCCCGGGAGCTGCGTCAGCTGATTGCTGACAATGAGGCATGGCTGCGCCGACCAGAAAATCAAGGTAAGTGAAATATTTGGGGGAGATAGACAATATTCCCACACTATAGGGCTTTCCTGGGAGGAGATATCCCTGGGGTATGATGGGCCACATTTCAGGACAGACAGTGTAGGTTTACGAAGTCCAAAATAAAGTCAATTCTTTCTAGGGTTCCCCTCTCCCTAAACACCACAGCAGTAGAAGGACCCATCACTATAGCCCAAAAGTGTTTGCTAAAATTGGGAAAAATTCTGAAAACTTCTTTTTTGTTTATAGGTCAGGCCATAATTGTCCATAGACGGAGGAGGTCTTCTCCAAGAGATCAGGAAAGACCTTCTACCAGTGATGGAAGGAGGTCTCCTCCAAGAGATCAGGAAAGACCTTCTACCAGTGATGGACGCCAGAGAGACAGCAATGCTGTCACTGAGAGAAGAGGGAGACGGGCCAGAGATCCTCCACGGCGTAGAGGACAGGAAGAGAGCAGGGATAGAAGCCGCTCTCCTCTAAGACCAGCCCCTGCAGAGCCCTCCGGAACAACAGGAGAGAGCAGCAGGGATGGCGGCCATCCCCTCCCACCCATTCAACTGCAGGAAGTGGGTGTGATGACACCACCACTGCCACAGGTGGAACCACCTGCACAAAACCTACCTGTGCAGGAGAGACCTTCTACCAGTGATGAACGGTCTCCTCCAAGAGACGAGGAAAGACCTTCTACCAGTGATGGACGTCAGAGCGACAGCAATGCTGTGGAGCCACCTGCACAAAATCTACATGTGCGGCAGAGGCGGCAGCATTGGGTTCACAGGAGAGCACTGCTAATTGCAAATCTCCCAACAAGGGATGTAACCGCACAGGAGGAGGCCGAGTCATGTATCATCTGTATGACCGAATATGAGATCGGAGAGCAGGTCACGGTCCTTCCATGTGACCACACCTTCCATCAGGGATGTATTACTAGATGGCTCCGCTCCAAACCTCTGTGCCCCCTGTGCCGTAACCACTGCTTCCATTGAAGCACCATGTTCATGGTGCAGACAGTGGTAGAGAACATACTGAACCCCAGCCCAGGTAAGGGAGCAATGCATACATTAACACTACATTCATTACAAAACTGTAAAAAATATCACCTTTACCTTCCTGCTGTTCTGATCTCTCTTTAGTTTACCATCAGCTTTGGTCAACATCTTACCAAGCATGAAGGGCCATGAACACCCCAAAAACACCAGATGGTAAGTCACCTCTCATTCCCGCTGTCCCATGATATCTATATCACATGTGACATATAAGTAATTGTTCTTTTCTCCTTTTCATAGAAGGATGATCCAAGTCTGGAGAACATTGAGGAATTAGATCAGAATGACTTGTCCTTCATGTAAGTAGATATTAGAATTTGCTTTTTTATATTTTCCAGCTGATTATTAACTTTTTACTGGGAATCTATTGATGAGATGTAATAATTTGGCGTCTTCTCTTTACAGAAATCTGCAGAAGTTACAGATCATTTCCATAATGATCCACAGATCCCTCATCTGCTTCATAGAGACACTGATTCCATCATGTGCAGTGATGCTGATAACAGCTGCACCCCAGACTATGATATCGTCATATATTCCATTATTTGTCCAAATATTCCTAAAAATAAATAATATTTACCATCTCTATGTCTGGTTGTGACTTTACTATATAGAATGTAGTTACGTACCATTAGCAGCACATAATGATTAGTGAGGGAGGGATTTACCATTAGTTGGTATAGGGGTAGTGGCAACAGTTAAAGGGGATGTCCAGCACTCTTATATTGATGGCTTACCCTTAGGATAGGCGACCAATATCAGATTAATGGGGACGCGACCCCCGGCACGCGCGATCAGCTGTTCTTGGTGCCGGTTGGATGTGATTATTTGCAGACTGAAATAGCACAACGCCGACAACTGCATAGTGGCCACGGCTGGGTACTGCAGATCCACTCTATTCATATGAATAGGGTCAGGTGTGCAGTACCCGGAAGCGGCCACTATACAGCTGGCAGAGCTGTACAGCACGGGCGCTGGCACCGCGTCCCACATTGCTTTAAACTGCTCGCGATACTCATCTCTCCACGTTCCTCCGCAGTTCCGGTGTCTTCCGACTCTGTGACGATTCAGGGCAGAGGGTGCGATCACTACAGCGCCCCCTATGCTGAGCAGTCACAGTGCAGAGAGCCGGAACACGCTGTGGAGACAGAACCTGCGGCCAGAGGGGAACAAGGAGATGTATTTGCTTATTATTATTATTTTTATGTATGGAGCATTATATGGGGCCCATACTGTATGGAGCATTATATGGGGCCCATACTGTATGAAGAATTATATGGGGCCCATACTGTATGGAGCATTATATGGGGCCCATAGTGTATGAAGAATTATATGGGGCCCATACTGTATGAAGAATTATATGGGGCCCATACTGTATGGAGCATTATATGGGGCCCATACTGTATGAAGAATTATATGGGGCCCATACTGTATGAAGAATTATATGGGGCCTATACTATAGGAAGAATTATATGGGGCCCATACTGGATGAAGAATTATATGGGGCCCATACTGTATGAAGAATTATATGGGGCCCATACTGTATGAAGAATTATATGGGGCCCATACTGCATAGAGCATTATATGGGGCCCCTACTGTATGAAGAATTATATGGGGCCCATACTGAAGAATTATATTGGGCCCATACTGTATGGATCATTATATGGGGCCCATACTATATGGAGCATTATATGGGGCCCATACTGTATGGAGCATTATATGGGGCCCATACTGTATGGAGCATTATATGGGGCCCATACTGTATAAAGCATTATATGGGGCCCCTACTGTATGAAGAATTATATGGGGCCCATACTGTATGAAGAATTATATGGGGCCCATACTGTATGGAGCATTATATGGGGCTCATACTGTATGAAGAATTATATGGGGCCCATACTGTATGAAGAATTATATGGGGCCCATACTGTATGAAGAATTGTATGGGGCCCATACTGTATGGAGCACTATATGGGGACCATACTGTATGGAGCAATATATGGGGCCCATACTGTATGAACATATATATGGGACCTATGCTGTATAATTCAATATATGGGACCCATACTGTATGGCGCATTATATGGGGCCCATACTGTATGAAGAATTATATGGGGCCCATACTGTATGGCGCATTATATGGGGCCCATACTGTATGAAGAATTATATGGGGCCCATACTGTATGGAGCATTATATGGGGCCCATACTGTATGAAGAATTGTATGGGGCCCATACTGTATAAAGCAATATATGGGGCCCACACTGTATGAAGATATATATGGGACCTATACTGTATGAAGAATTATATGGGGCCCCTACTGTATGGAGCAATATATGGGACCCATACTGTATGAAGAATTATATGGGGCCCATACTGTATGGAGCATTATATGGGGCCCATACTGTATGAAGAATTATATGGGGCCCATACTGTATGAAGAATTATATGGGGCCCATACTGTATGAAGAATTATATTGAGCCCATACTGTATGAAGAATTATATTGGGCCCATACCGTATGAAGAATTATATGGGGCATATACTGTATGAAGAATTATAAGGGGCCTATACCGTATGAAGAATTATATGGGGCCCATACTGTATGAAGAATTATATGGGGCATATACTGTATGAAGAATTATATGGGGCCTATACTGTATGAAGAATTATATGGGGCCCATACTGTATGAAGTATTATATGGGGCATATACTGTATGAAGAATTATATTGAGCCCATACTGTATGAAGAATTATATTGAGCCCATACTGTATGAAGAATTATATTGGGCCCATACCGTATGAAGAATTATATGGGGCATATACTGTATGAAGAATTATATGGGGCCCATACTGTATGAAGAATTATATTGAGCCCATACTGTATGAAGAATTATATTGGGCCCATACCGTATGAAGAATTATATGGGGCATATACTGTATGAAGAATTATATGGGGCCCATACTGTATGAAGAATTATATGGGGCCCATACTGTATGAAGAATTATATTGGGCCCATACCGTATGAAGAATTATATGGGGCATATACTGTATGAAGAATTATAAGGGGCCTATACCGTATGAAGAATTATATGGGGCCCATACTGTATGAAGAATTATATGGGGCATATACTGTATGAAGAATTATATGGGGCCTATACTGTATGAAGAATTATATGGGGCCCATACTGTATGAAGTATTATATGGGGCATATACTGTATGAAGAATTATATGGGGCCTATACTGTATGAAGAATTATATGGGGCCCATACTGTATGAAGAATTATATGGGGCCTATACTGTATGAAGAATTATATGGGGCCCATACTGTATGGATCATTATATGGGGCCCATACTGTATGGAGCATTATATGGGGCCCATACTGTATGAAAAATTATATGGGGCCCATACTGTATGAAGAATTATATGGGGCCCATACTGGATGAAGAATTATATGGGGCCCATACTGTATGGATCATTATATGGGGCCCATACTGTATGGAGCATTATATGGGGCCCATACTGTATAGAGCATTATATGGGGCCCCTACTGTATGAAGAATTATATGGGGCCCATACCGTATGAAGAATTATATTGGGCCCATACCGTATGAAGAATTATATGGGGCCCATACTGTATGAAGAATTATATGGGGCATATACTGTATGAAGAATTATATGGGGCCTATACTGTATGAAGAATTATATGGGGCCCATACTGTATGAAGAATTATATGGGGCCTATACTGTATGAAGAATTATATGGGGCATATACTATATGAAGAATTATATGAGGCCCATACTGTATGAAGAATTATATGGGGCCCATACTGTATGGATCATTATATGGGGCCCATACTGTATGGAGCATTATATGGGGCCCATACTGTATAGAGCAGAATATGGGGCCCATACTGTATGAAAAATTATATGGGGCCCATACTGTATGAAGAATTATATGGGGCCCATACTGGATGAAGAATTATATGGGGCCCATACTGTATGGATCATTATATGGGGCCCATACTGTATGAAGAATTATATGGGGCCCATACTGTATGAAGAATTATATGGGGCCCATACTGGATGAAGAATTATATGGGGCCCATACTGTATGGATCATTATATGGGGCCCATACTGTATGGAGCATTATATGGGGCCCATACTGTATAGAGCATTATATGGGGCCCCTACTGTATGAAGAATTATATGGGGCCCTTACTGGATTAAGAATTATATGGGGCCCATACTGTATGGATCATTATATGGGGCCCATACTGTATGGATCATTATATAGGGCCCATACTGTATGGAGCATTATATGGGGTCCATACTGTATGGATCATTATATGGGACCCATACTGAGTGGAGCATTATATGGGGCCCATACTGTATGGAGCATTATATGGGGCCCATACTGTATAGAGCATTATATGGGGCCCCTACTGTATGAAGAATTATATTGGGTCCATACTGTGTGGAGCATTTTATGGGGCACATACTGTATGGAGCAATATATGGGGACCATACTGTATGGAGCAATATATGGGGCCCATACTGTATGAAGATATATATGGGACCTATACTGTATAATTCAATATATGGGGCCCATACTGTATGGCGCATTATATGGGGCCCATACTGTATGAAGAATTATATGGGGCCCATACTGTATGGCGCATTATATGGGGCCCATACTGTATGAAGAATTATATGGGGCTCATACTTTATGAACAATTATATGGGACCCATACTGTATGGAGCATTATATGGGGCCCATACTGTATGGAGCATTATATGGGGCCCATACTGTATGAAGAATTATATGGGGCCCATACTGTATGGCGCATTATATGGGGCCCATACTGTATGAAGAATTATATGGGGCTCATACTTTATGAACAATTATATGGGACCCATACTGTATGGAGCATTATATGGGGCCCATACTGTATGGCGCATTATATGGGGCCCATACTGTATGAAGAATTATATGGGGCTCATACTTTATGAACAATTATATGGGGCCCATACTGTATGGAGCATTATATGGGGCCCATACTGTATGGAGCATTATATGGGGCCCATACTGTATGAAGAATTGTATGGGGCCCATACTGTATAAAGCAATATATGGGGCCCACACTTTATGAAGATATATATGGGACCTATACTGTATGAAGAATTATATGGGGCCCCTACTGTATGGAGCAATATATGGGGCCCATACTGTATGAAGAATTATATGGGGCCCATACTGTATGAAGAATTATATGGGGCCTATACTGTATGAAGAATTATATGGGGCCCATACTGTATGGAGCATTATATGGGGCCCATACTGTATGAAGAATTATATGGGGCCCATACTCTATGAAGAATTATATGGGGCCCATACTGTATGAAGAATTATTTGGGGCCCATACTGTATAAAGCACTATATGGGGCCCATACTGTATGAAGAATTATATGGGGCCCATACTGTATGAAGAATTATATGGAGCCCTTACTGTATAAAGCAATATATGGGGCCCATACTGTATGAAGAATTATATGGGGCCCATACTGTATGAAGAATTATATGGAGCCCATACTGTATAAAGCAATATATGGGGCCCATACTATATGAAGAATTATATGGGGCCCATACTGTATGGAGAATTATATCTGGCCCATATTGTATGGAGCATTATATGGGGCCCATACTGTATAAAGCAATATATGGGGCCCATACTGTATGAAGAATTATATGGGGCCCATACAGTATGAAGAATTATATGGGGCCCATACTGTATGAAGAATTATTTGGGGCCCATACTGTATGAAGAATTATATGGGGCCCATACTGTATGAAGAATTATTTGGGGCCCATACTGTATAAAGCACTATATGGGGCCCATACTGTATGAAGAATTATATGGGGCCCATACTGTATGAAGAATTATATGGAGCCCTTACTGTATAAAGCAATATATGGGGCCCATACTGTATGAAGAATTATATGGGGCCCATACTGTATGAAGAATTATATGGAGCCCATACTGTATAAAGCAATATATGGGGCCCATACTATATGAAGAATTATATGGGGCCCATACTGTATGGAGAATTATATCTGGCCCATATTGTATGGAGCATTATATGGGGCCCATACTGTATAAAGCAATATATGGGGCCCATACTGTATGAAGAATTATATGGGGCCCAAACTGTATGAACAATTATATGGGGCCTATGCTGTATGAAGAATTATATGGGGCCCATACTGTATAAAGCAATATATGGGGCCCATACTGTATGAAGAATTATATGGGGCCCATACTGTATGAAGAATTATATGGAGCCCATACTGTATAAAGCAATATATGGGGCCCATACTATATGAAGAATTATATGGGGCCCATACTGTATGGAGAATTATATCTGGCCCATATTGTATGGAGCATTATATGGGGCCCATACTGTATAAAGCAATATATGGGGCCCATACTGTATGAAGAATTATATGGGGCCCATACTGTATGGAGCATTATATAGGGCCCATGCTGTATGAAGAATTATATGGGGCCCATACTGTATGAAGAATTATATGCGGCCCATACTGTATGAAGAATTATATGGGGCCCATACTGTATGGAGGATTATATGGGGCCCATACTGTATGGAGGATTATATCGGGCCCATACTGTATAAAGCACTATATGGGGCCCATACTGTATGAAGAATTATATGGGGTCCATACTGTATAAAGCAATATATGGGGCCCATACTGTATGAAGAATTATATGGGGCCCATACTGGATGAAGAATTATATGGGGCCCATACTGGATGAAGAATTATATGGGGCCCATACTGGATGAAAAATTATATTGGGCCCATACTGGATGAAGAATTATATGGGACCAATACTGGATGAAGAATTATATGGGGCCCATACTGTATGGAGCATTATATGAGGCCCATACTGTATAGAGCATTATATGGGGCCCCTACTGTATGAAGAATTATATGGGGCCCATACTGTATGGAGCATTATATGGGGCCCATACTGTATGGAGCAGTATATGGGGCCCATACTGTATGGAGCAATATATGGGGACCATACTGTATGGAGCAATATATGGGGCCCATACTGTATGAAGATATATATGGGACCTATACTGTATAATTCAATATATGGGGCCCATACTGTATGAAGAATTATATGGGGCCCATACTGTATGAAGAATTATATGGGGCCCATACTGTATAAAGCAATATATGGGGCCCATACTGTATGAAGAATTATATGAGGCCCATACTGTATGAAGAATTATATGGGGCCCATACTGTATGAAGAATTATATGGGGCCCATACTGTATGGAGCATTATATGGGGCCCATACAGTATGAAGAATTATATGGGGCCCCTACTGTATAAAGCAATATATGGGGCCCACACTGTATGAAGATATATATGGGACCTATACTGTATGAAGAATTATATGGGGCCCATACTGTATGAAGCATTATATGGGGCCCATACTGTATGGAGCAATATATGGGGCCCATACTGTATGGAGCAATATATGGGGGCCATTATTCTGTATGGAGCATGATATGGGGCCCATTATTCTCTATGAAGCATTATATGGGGCCATTATTCTGTATGGAGCAATATATGGGGTCCATTATTCTGTATGGAGCAATATATGGGGTCCATTATTCTATATGGAGAATTATTTGTGGCCCATACTGTATAAATCATTATATGGGGCCCATACTGCAAGTAGCATTATATGGGTTCCATTATTCTGTATGGAGCGTTATATGGGGCCCATTCTGTATGGAGCATTATATGGGGTCCATTATTCTGTATGGAGCATTATATGGGGCCCATTATTCTGTATGGAGCATTATATGGGGCCCATTATTATGTATAAAGCATTATATGGGGTCCATTATTCTGTATGAAGCATTATATGGGGCCCATTATTCTGTATGGAGCAATATATGGGGCCCAATATTATGTATAAAGCATTATATGGGGTCAATTATTCTGTATGGAGCATTATATGGGGCCCATTATTCTGTATGGAGCATTATATGGGGCCCATTATTATGTATAAAGCATTATATGGGGTCCATTATTCTGTATGGAGCATTATATGGGGCCCATTATTCTGTATGGAGCATTATATGGGGCCCATTATTATGTATAAAGCATTATATGGGGTCAATTATTCTGTATGAAGCATTATATGGGGCCCATTATTCTGTATGGAGCATTATATGGGGCCCATTATTATGTATAAAGCATTATATGGGGTCAATTATTCTGTATGGAGCATTATATGGGGCCCATTATTCTGTATGGAGCATTATATGGGGCCCATTATTATGTATAAAGCATTATATGGGGTCCATTATTCTGTATGGAGCATTATATGGGGCCCATTATTCTGTATGGAGCATTATATGGGGCCCATTATTCTGTATGGAGCATTATATGGGGCCCATTATTATGTATAAAGCATTGTATGGGGTCTATTATTCTGTATGGAGCATTATATGGGGCCCATTATTCTGTATGGAGTATTATATGGGGCCCATTATTATGCATAAAGCATTATATGGGGTCAATTATTCTGTATGGAGCATTATATGGGGCCCATTATTCTGTATGGAGCATTATATGGGGCCCATTATTATGTATAAAGCATTATATGGGGTCCATTATTCTGTATGGAGCATTATATGGGGTCCATTATTCTATATGGAGCATTATATGGGGTCCATATAATGGTAGGTGATAGGTAGTCTATGCTTCATCATCAGATCCTTATCACCCTATCAGATCCCGCTGCGGGTGAGGATATAAGTTAATTGACAGTTAAACAGTGACAGGTTGGGTGATTCTCTGCACTACATAAGTAGTACAGTGTATTATGGGTGGTATCGCATGTTCGAGTCCCTCATGCTTGGGGTGGGATGTGATGTCTCTGTGTGACAGGCGACATCGGCTCATGTAATACTATTTTTACATTTTTTATAACATTCTTTGTTGGGATGGACGGGCATAGATCATACGTGCCTTGTGTCTACAAGTCTGCCCCCTGGTGTCTATAAGTTACTTTACAGAAAATCCTCCAAATTAAAGGGGTTTTAAACTATTATTTAAAAATGAATCCATGGTTGTCCAACAATATAAAGGAGCAGATACTCATCTTCCATATTCCTTCCGGTCTCATCGCTTCCTCTTCTGATGGGGGATGTCACGTGACCACTGCAATCAATCAATGGTAACATTTTGCCCACGCCAGAGCAGAAAATGAGGTGACCGGCAGGAAACACAGACAGTGGTGCTGCACAATCGTGTAGGCAATTATTATTATTATTTTTTTTTTTTTTTTTTTTTAAATACCACCATGGGTTTTTTAAAGAAAACTTGTGGAAAACCCCTTTAAGAACATGTTTGTATGACATTTCCTACTAAACTTCTGTTACATCCAGAGAGACGAAGTTCTGCACATTTATCAGTTCCCTGAATATTTGGAAGCTTTTCCAGCTATTTATCACAAAATATGGAGATGCCGGGGACTGAAGCCAAGGACTCATACATGCAAAGCATGCGCTCTACCACTGAGCTGCATCCCCTGTATAGCCTGTATGGGCAAATTCAGGAACATATAGCGCTGCAGCCAATCACTGGGCACTTCCCCTTTAATACATTTACTTATAGCTGCCTTTTGCCACCACAAGAAATGCTCCTCATTTGGGGACTGGAGAATTTTTGTCTTATAATTTTCACCACTTTTGTGCCATGAATTATGATTAATTTGTCAGCGGCGCGCGGCTACGCCCCATCCTGGCTAAGATTAACCTGTTTTTTACAAAGTTGGCGGAGTTGGTCGGCACCAACTAAAACTACAAAAAGTCAAAGAATCTCAGGAGCAAAATGAATGAACCGGGGAACATGTTTTATCAGATACAGGCCCTGGAGTGGAAACATTATACCGGCAGTATTGTATGGTACTGTGGTGTTGGTACTAATATGTGGGGGGCGAGTTTATAAATGTTACTATTTGGGATTATTATAAGTTGAAAACGTTAAAAATTAGTAATGTCAGTGCACAACGAATATCGCCATACAGACCCTATATAATGCTACCATAAAACGTCCACATAATACTACTACATAGCACCTACATAATACCGGAATACAGAGCCTATATAATACTGCAATACACAGCCCACATAATATTGCCGTAAAGTGTCTATATGATACTACTATATAGCATCCACATAATACTACCATACAGAGCTCACATAATGCTACAATACAGAGCCCACATAATATTGCCGTAAATTGTCTATATAATACTACTATATAGCACCCACATAATACTACCATACAGAGCTCACATAATACTACCATACAGAGCACACATATTTATTGCCATAAAGTGTGTATATAATACTACTATATAGCACCCACATAATACTACCATACAGAGCTCACATAATACTACCATACAGAGCACACATATTTATTGCCATAAAGTGTCTATATAATACTACTATATAGCACCCACATAATACTACCATACAGAGCTCACATAATACTACCATACAGAGCCCACATAATATTGCCGTAAAGTGTCTATATAATACTACTATATAGCACCCACATAATACTACCATACAGAGCTCACATAATACTACCATACAGATCCCACATATTTATTACCATAAAGTGTCTATATAATGCCTCCATACATACAGTGCTCACCTAATATGCCAGTAAGTAGGAGGCTGTTCCTGGTGCTCACCTCTAAAACAAGATCCTGTAAATTGATTGGCTCCTCTCTGGTCTCCTGTGATTTCAGCCTGTACATGTATTGTGCTGATTACACTGCCCCCTAGTGTCTAACAGATACTTTACATCAATTTTTTAAAGGAAATCTCTCTGACATTTAGTGCTGAGTCCTGTTTTTTTTTTGTTACATACACACAGATGACCGGAGAATTCCTGAACATTTATCAGATTTCAGGTTTTTAATCCAAAAACAAGGATATGTTGGGGATTGAGCCCAGGGCCTCCCACGTGTAAAGCATGCGCTCTACCACTGAGCTGCAGCCCCTGTAAGTCTTAATTTACTGCAGAGATCTGGAGCCGCAGCAGAGACTCAGCGCTGAACACGGGGAAGTGAAAGTGGTTCATATTTTACAATATTTTTTTTACTATCACAGCGTAAAGCAGAAAGTTTTCTGAAAGTTGACAACCCCTTTAGTACATTTGCTGCCTCTTACAGCTGCCGTGCGCCACAAGTAACGCTCTCCAGTTGGGGATTGTAGCACAATTCTGTTGTGATTTGCGTCACTTTTCTGCCGTAAGTTATGATATGTGGTCTGCGCTCGGCCATGTCCCCTCCCGGCTAAGCTGCACCCATGTTTTACAAAGTTGGCGGAGCCGGCCCCTACTGGTGTAAACCCACAAAGTCAAAGAATCTCAGGTGCGAAACTGATGAATCGGGGAATACAGGACACAGGCCCTGGAGAGGAAGCATTATACCGGCAGTATTATATGGCACTGTGGTGCTGGTACTAATATGGGTGAGGCGTGTTTATAAATGTTACTATCTGTGACTGTTCAGATGAAGACAATATGATGGGTTAATGTCAATGCACAGCGAATACCGCCATAAAGAGCACACATAATACTGCAATGTAGAACCCACATAATACTACAATACAAAGCCTGCATAATACAATACAAAGCTCACATAATACTACAATACAAAGCTCACATAATACTACAATACAAAGCCCGCATAATACAATACAAAGCTCACATAATACTACAATACAAAGCTCACATAATACTACAATACAGAGCTCACATAATACTACAATACAAAGCCAGCATAATACTACAATACAGAGCCCGCATAATACTACAATACAAAGCCTGCATAATACTACAATACAAAGCTCACATAATAATACAATACAAAGCACACATAATACTACAATACAAAGCCTGCATAATACTACAATACAGGGCCCACATAATACTACAATACAAAGCCTGCATAATACTACAATACAAAGCTCACATAATAATACAATACAAAGCTCACATAATACTACAATACAAAGCCTGCATAATACTACAATACAAAGCTCGCATAATACAATACAAAGCTTGCATAATACTACAATACAAAGCCAGCATAATACTACAATACAGAGCCCGCATAATACTGCAATGTAGAGCCCACATAATACTACAATACAAAGCCCGCATAATACTACAATACAAAGCCCACATAATACTGCAATGTAGAGCCCACATAATACTACAATACAAAGCCCGCATAATACTACAATACAGAGCCCACATAATACTACAATACAAAGCCCGCATAATACTACAATACAGAGCACACATAATACTGCAATGTAGAGCCCACATAATACTACAATACAAAGCCCACATAATATTACAATACAAAGCCCGCATAATACAATACAAAGCTCACATAATACTACAATACAAAGCTCACATAATGCAATACAAAGCTCGCATAATACAATATAAAGCTTGCATAATACTACAATACAAAGCCAGCATAATACTACAATACAGAGCCAGCATAATACTGCAATATAGAGCCCGCATAATACTACAATACAAAGGCCGCATAATACTACAATACAGAGCCCGCATAATACTACAATACAAAGCACGCATAATACTACAATACAGAGCACACATAATACTGCAATGTAGAGCCCACATAATACTACAATACAAAGCCCGCATAATACAATACAAAGCTCACATAATACTACAATACAAAGCTCACATAATACTACAATACAAAGCCAGCATAATACTGCAATATAGAGCCCGCATAATACTACAATACAAAGCCCGCATAATACAAAACAAAGCTCACATAATACTACAATACAAAGCTCACATAATAATACAATACAAAGCTCGCATAATACAATACAAAGCTCGCATAATACTACAATACAGAGCCCACATAATACTACAATACAAAGCCTGCATAATACTACAATACAGAGCACACATAATACTACAATACAAAGCCTGCAAAATACTACAATACAAAGCTCACATAATAATACAATACAAAGCTCGCATGATACAATACAAAGCTCACATAATACTACAATACAAAGCCAGCATAATACTGCAATGTAGAGCCCACATAATACTACAATACAAAGCCCGCATAATACTACAATACAAAGCCAGCATAGTACTACAATACAGAGCCTGCATAATACTGCAATGCAGAGCCCACATAATACTACAATACAAAGCCAGCATAATACTACAATACAGAGCCCGCACAATACTACAAGACAGAGCACACATAATACTACAATACAAAGCCTGCATAATACTACAATACAGAGCCCGCATAATACTACAATACACAGCACACATAATACTACAATACAAAGCCAGCATAATACTACAATACAGAGCCCGCATAATACTACAATACAGAGCACACATAATACTACAATACAAAGCCTGCATAATACTACAATACAAAGCTCACATAATAATACAATACAAAGCTCGCATAATACAATACAAAGCCCCCATAATACTACAATACAAAGCCAGCATAATACTACAATACAGAGCCTGATTAATACTGCAATGTAGAGCCCACATAATACTACAATACAAAGCCCGCATAATACTACAATACAGAGCCCACATAATACTGCAATGTAGAGCCCACATAATACTACAATACAAAGCCCGCATAATACTACAATACAAAGCCCGCATAATACTACAATACAGAGCCCACATAATACTGCAATGTAGAGCCCACATAATACTACAATACAAAGCTCGCATAATACTACAATACAAAGCCAGCATAATACTACAATACAGAGCCTGATTAATACTGCAATGTAGAACCCACATAATACTACAATACAAAGCCCGCATAATACTACAATACAGAGCCCACATAATACTGCAATGTAGAGCCCACATAATACTACAATACAAAGCCCACATAGTACTACAATACAAAGCTCACATAATACAATACAAAGCTCACATAATACTACAATACAAAGCCAACATAATACTACAATACAAAGCTTGCATAATACTACAATACAAGGCCCACATAATACTACAATACAAAGCTCGCATAATACTATAATACAAAGCACGCATAATACTACAATACAAAGCTCACTTAATACTACAATACAAAACTCACATAATACTACAATACAAAGCTTGCATAATACTACAATACAGAGCCCACATAATACTACAATACAGAGCACACATAATACTACCCTACATCACCCACATAATACTACACTAGAGCACCCAAATAATACTACAATACAAAGCCCGCATAATACTACAATACAAAGCTCACATAATACTGCAATACAAAGCTCACACAATAGTACAATAAAAAGCCCACATAATACTACAATACAAAGCCCACATAATACTACCATACAAAGCTCACATAATACTACAATACCAAGCTCACATAATACTACAATAGAAAGCCCGCATGATACTACAATACAAAGCCCACATAATGCTACAATACAAAGCTCACATAATGCTACAATACAAAGCTCACATAATACTACAACACAGAGCCCACATAATACTACAATACAAAGCCCATATAATACTACAAACAAAGCTCACATAATACTACAATACAAAGCTCACATAATACTACAATACAAAGCTCACATAATACTACAATTCAAAGCTCTCATAATACTACAATACAAAGCTCGCATAACACTACAATACAGAGCCCGCATAATACTACAATACAGAGCACAAATAACACTACAATACAGAGCTCACATAGTACTACAATACAAAGCTCACATAATACTACAATACAAAGCCCACATAATACTACAATACAGAGCACACATAATACTACCCTACATCACCCACATAATACTACACTAGAGCACCCATATAATACTACAATACAAAGCCCACATAATACTACAATAGAAAGCCCGCATAATACTACAATACAGAGCTCACATAATACTAAAATAGAAAGCCCGCATAATACTACAATACAGAGCTCACATAATACTACAATACAAAGCCCACATAATGCTACAATACAAAGCTCACATAATACTACATTACCAAGCTTACATAATACTACAATACAAAGCCCGCATAATACTACAATACAAAGCCCACATAATGCTACAATAGAAAGCTCACATAATACTATAATAAAGAGCAGGCCTTGGTGCAGCATCCAATTGTTTCTCTATAGCTTTAGCAATGAGGAGTACCTTTCGCGGGGACATGTCCACATATTCTGGTCTGGAGTCTGTAAGCTTCGCTGAGATTTCCTCTCTGAGTCCCCTAACAAATGAAGTGACTAGCAGATTTTGTTGGATCCTCTGACCTTCATCGAACCCTTGATCCTTGATCCTTGAACAGAGTATGGATTCTGGTGTAAAATTTTTCGACATTCTCCCCTGATTCTTGAGTACAGTCCGATACACTGGTAGATGAGTCTGTGAGCCGCTCCTTGGCCCATTGCTGTAGTTGTTGACAAAAAGCTCCTCCAGATTGGTAAGTCTCCTTGTCTGTCACTTGGCTGTCATTCAGAGCTACTTGAATTATTGGCCAGAAGGCATAATAATAATAGAATCATAGAATGGTAGAGTTGGAAGGGACCTCCTGGGTCATCTGGATATAATAATAATCATTTTTAATTTTATAGCGCCAACATATTTCGCAGCACTTTACAATTTTAGGGGATAGGCATCTCCCGCTCTAATGCTAATGATTTCATGAAGATCTTTCCAAGTGGCTGAATAAGTTAGCTGAATTAGTCTGATTCTTCTGTAGAACGCCATAGGGTGTCTATCTGGGTCAGGTAGTTGACTAATCACTTGATTAACTTGCGAGGGTGTGAATGCCACATATCTATTATGGTGATCTGGCACTGGAGATTCTGACTGAGAAGATGTTGAGGGAGATACCGGCAACACAGCAATAGGAGGTGGGCTTGTTTGTCTAGGAAATAGTTCATTTGGGTTATATTTTGAGGTCATCTGGCAGCTGAGTGGGTCTGATCTAGCTGTGGCACTTTCCACAGCTTGGGTGAGAATTTGAGATTTATGATAGTCATTGCTGATTAGTCTTATCTCCTCCAACCTAGTTAGTCCTCTATACTCCAGTATAGCTTGGACTATTGCTTGGGCACAGGCTTGCATAGGAAATCCATACATTCCAGAACTTATAGCAGGAAGAGCAATAGAAGTAAGGTTCCTTGTTCCAGCATAGCTCAGAATATTGTTGATTGTAGCTCTAAGTTGTAACACACACTGATCATGATGATCTTCATCATACACTGGACTTAATGCATGAATGATAAGCCTGCATGGTAATCTCACTGGTCTGGTGACTACCAGGTCTGTTGCCTCGACTGGTCATGAAGAATGTACAATGCTGTTACAGTCTTCCTGAATAGCATTACCTCTGGCTTGCACAATAGTCTTAGCCACTCCTCCCCTATGTTGCAATCTAGGGTTTGCTGCATTAACTATAGCATCCATCCGCTGTGTTACCAGATCCCCCAGACCTGCTGTTAGTACCGTTGATGACTTCCAAATCATTCTTTCTGTCCATGGTTTCCACACCTGTGGGTATTCTTCATGTGAAAGGGTGGCACGGGAATCCTCCCGATCAGGAGTGAATTCTGATATTGGTGTACGAAATGTCACACCAGCTGGTTTACCTTCTGTATCGCTTATCGGTGTGGACGCTGATGGTGCTGATGGTGGTGGTGGTAGTGCTGCCGCTTCTTCATCCCCCGGCTCCTCCGGTTCAATAGTATTTCTCCTTCGGTTAAGGGCCTGCCGGAACTCCGGACTATTAAATAGAGTTTCAGCACTGGGTAAATGAGGATAGAGAGGGACATAGTCTTTTGGGACATAGTACACACCATCCGGAGTGACAACCGGACAGACTGGTATAGGAGTAAATGTTGCGGTTGATGTTCCGGGTGTAATGTGTATTGCGGCCGCCACTGGAAGGAAGCACCCTACCGGAAGGGTGCGTGCCACTGGGAGGAAGCACACCCACTGACATCTGGTCAGAGGCCGGAGGTGATGCAATGGGTGTAGTAACATGGCCGCTGCAGGAAGGGTTGGAACATTGGGCAGACATAGGTATAACAGATGAAGATGGGGCACTAGGATGGCTTGGGTAGTAGCGAGGGGTGGGCCTCCTGGACGGGGCGCATGACATGCAACACAATAATCCGCTGACAATGGATTCTGCTGGCCACAATTAGAACACACCCAACAATTCATTGCGCTGCTATTATAGGGCGGTGGCGGAGGCATCTCTCTAACATAGAAATAACCAGTTATGTTCCCTTTGTTATCCTTATCCTCAATTTCCACAAACCCTTCTTTTGATAAACTCAGCGCAACCTTTTTCCACATGTATGCACTTTGCAACAACCCATTATCTTCCAGTTTTCCCCAGTTTTCACAAATTGCTGCATTCAACATCTCGTGCTATAATCTACTCCCCGGGTACAACCCACACAATGACATTACTTTTTTGGTTTTCTCTACATATTTCCTTCCTTCTCTTCTAGCAACTATATCTTTGGGGTCCTGTCGCTCCTGATCGAGCGACCCCTGCGACACAAACAATGTCTTTAGTTTTTCCATGATTTTGGCTCCAGGCGTGCTGTCCCCTTAGACTTATGATCAGACAAGGCACCTGATACACAAATAGAATTGTAACAGGTCCCTACACTCCCTACCAAGCACTGAATTGATTCTTTTACGACTTAATGAGGCACTGAACACCCCGCGCACCCGCGTCCTAGTGACGTCTTAATATGCCTCTTAACAATGCAGTTGGCTCCCCGAGTATTACACGTCTTAATAGAGGATTAGTTGACCCCGCTTGCCCACGTCCTAATGGTGTCTTAATACACGACTTATCAGCAACTTCACTCCCCATGTGTCCCACGACTTAATACAC